>NC_061457.1:12400000-13600000 GCF_022581195.2 Helicoverpa zea
GACAACATCCTTATCTCTTGTTCCAGTATACACCGATCAGCCAGTATCTTCAGCGTCCCCCCCGACCCGGGACAAGATCAACGGCGAGGAGAAGGCGCGCTCCCGCCGCAGGGATACCTGGGCAGAGCCTACCACGCCGCCCGTTACTGATGATGGTAAGTCCAGTTATAGCTACAGTATCATCAGCGTCCCCGCCGACCCGGGACAAGATCAACGGCGAGGGGCGCGCTCCCGCCGCAGGGATACCTGGGCCGAGCCTACCACGCTGCCCGTTACTGATGATGGTAAGTCCAGTTATATCTACAGTATCATCAGCGTCCCCCCCGACCCGGGACAAGATCAACGGCGAGGAGAAGGCGCGCTCCCGCCGCAGGGATACCTGGGCCGAGCCTACCACGCCGCCCGTTACTGATGATGGTAAGTCCAGTTACATATATCTAACTAACTAAGCAGTACCTGAACTCCACTTGTGTAGGCGCGTCAGTAAAGGTAAATAGTCTTATACTTTCGTAAAAATTCCTACACTTTACTTTTGTGAAAAAAACACATCCTACAGTTGCATCCCCATTCTATAGGTCTAACTTCAGAAGCTAAACAATTGTTCTGTGGTCCAGTTAAAAGAAAACATATTGGTAATCTCGTAAACTAAAGTTCTGTGATTCTATATTTACAACAAATAATTCAACAAATATTCTGTTTTCAAACAAATAATAACAAATATTAACCCTAAATTCTCCATCTTCTCCAGCATCAGTGGGAGTTCGCTCGCCACTCCTGCAGCACCAGCACCAGCAGTATGATGAACAACTCCGTGACATCGCAGCCTCGCTCACCAGGCCCAGGTCTAGAAGGGCGCTACCACCCACCCTCGAGAGACCCACGAGGCTGCCACCACCTGAACGATTGTCGGTAAGTACTGTTTAAAATGAGTTTATAACATATATGAGTATACAGGGTTATTGGTAACACACTAACAACCTTGCAGGACTGTATTGCTAACATCATAAACTGCAACTTTTGTAGAACAAACTTACTTTTTATAAAACATAATACATTTGCCAAAACAAACCTACAAGATTTCATTGTTCTATCTAACACATTTCAACTCTATTTTGCTGTAGAGATAAAATTTGCTACAAGGACACGTATGACGCGACGCGGGCGCATAAAAATGACTGACGGCCGGTCGTAAATAGGTCAAGTTCAAACGCTCCCCCGCCACCCGAGCCCCGCTCCCCTCCGCTGTCTTTTGTAACTAGCGCTTTCTTTTGCTTCGCATAGACTTCGTAAATTTTAGAGCGTACAAATGAATTATTTTAATTTTTGTGTGAAAATTTCATGAACTAAAATCTGAGAATTATTAAAAGACAGAACAAAAGTTTTAGTTTATGATATTAGTAATATGGTCCTGAGAGGTTGTTAGTGTTTTACCAATAACCCTGTATATGATAATATATTTCTGAGACTTAACACCTTCACAAATTACTTAGAAGTGATGGAAAAAAACTTATTTGTTGAGGATGTCAGACAGGCAGTCGCTTCTTGTATAACACTGGTATTTAGATGCATCCAGTGAGACAGGTAGCCGACCCCAACATAGTTGGGAAAAGGTTAGGGAAATGATAATGAAGGAATAAAAACTTCCCTAATTTTATTTAGGAAATGTTTCTTCTGCGTTTCCAGGCTCGCGGTTCGCCAGACGGAGGAGCACCACCAGAAGAAGCCAGCTCCAGTTCAGCAAGCGAAGGCAGCGAGCCTGCTGATGTAGCCGAACCAACTGAAAACGGAGAGGGTGGCAGGGTCGAACTACCTGCTGAAAGACTGCTTCACGCCAGGGCTGGCTGGCTGCAGAGAAGGGGCCCGGGCGGCTGGTCGCGACACTGGTTCGTGCTGCGAGGGG
Source organism: Helicoverpa zea (assembly GCF_022581195.2). NCBI lineage: Eukaryota > Metazoa > Arthropoda > Insecta > Lepidoptera > Noctuidae > Helicoverpa > Helicoverpa zea. The sequence goes on from NC_061457.1 coordinate 12,401,901, forward strand.
CAGCCCTACTCTACTTCAGGGACCCTCATGCAGAACACAGAGGACTGATGGACGGAGTGATAGATTTGAGCGGGATATCTAGAGTGGTTGAGCTGCCTAATTCTACTAATGGATATGCTTTTGAGACTGAGGTTTGTAATATTGAAAATAACATCGAAACTTTCGATTGGTTTATAATTACTAAAATTGTTAATGTTTCTAACGAATCGTATCTTTTGTTCTAGACTTGGGATGGGAAACATATAGTACTGTCTGCAGTTACGGCGGGAATAAGAGCTAACTGGGTATCGGCCATGAAACGGACGGCCGGCCTACCCGATACAGGACCATTATCATTGATATTACGAGAGGATGCCGTAGACCAGGCGTCAGAATCATCAACATCACCTATAACACCCGTTACTCCTATCACAGCAAGATCAGCGCCATTCTCATCTGACGAGGAATACCGAACAGCCTCCGAAGGTGGGCGACGGGATAGTGCTGACTGGGGAGATATGGGACCTCAACCACCACCGTCCCCTCTACTCACGAGAACTCCCATATCTAAAGTCAAAGAAAAGGTCCGCATCAGAAGTTCTCACCAGGCACCACCGCGAGCAGACACCCCTAAAGGTGAACGAGACGAAATTGACTCAACCAAAGAAAAAGAACGTTCCATCGACGAAGTTGATGAAAACGAAAAACCCGTCGAAGCGAGGAAACGTAGCTACATATCGACTATCGACAAACAATCCATCGAAATCGACGATCTAAGAAAACAGCTGAAACTAGCGCTTAGCGACGTTGGTGCGGCTGAAGCCGAAATCTCGAGGCTACAAAAACTAAAAACAGAGGCTGCTTTACAAGAAAAGAAAATGGAAGAGTTAGTAACCACGCTGCAGAAGAAAGAAGAAGAACTGTCGGTAAGAACTAAAGAGGCTGAAAATTTGGATGCGATAAAAGAGCTTTACAACCAAGACAAAAGTCTTTGGGAGAGTAAGCTGACAGAAACTCAAAACTTCTTAAAAGAATCGACTGAACATTGTGAATTACTGACGAGACAGCTCGCTTCAGCGCAAGCCACGATAGCGCAGTTACAGCTGGAAGTAAACGAACTCAATGAGAAACTACTAAAGAGCGTCAAAGAAAGTGATAGCTTATACACAAGAATAAGGGATCTTGAAGGAAGATCACTTGTGGAATCTGCGATACCCATCAAGGAGAAGAGAAAGAGCATCGGTTCCCTCAGTGATCTCACTAATTTAAATCAGGACATTAACCTAGAGTCGATGGAAAAAGACAAGCTAATAGAGGAGTACGTAGAGTTGCGAGACCGGTTCGTAAAGGCCATACAAGAAATAAAAGCCATGAAGAAGGAATTGCGAGATTCACATAACATGTATGATGAGCTCGAAGTCACTAACCTGAAGCTAAGGAATGAAATGAAGTTAAGAGAACAGTGCAGCCGATCCGAGATAGATTTGATGGCAGCTCGCATACTCGACCTGACACAGAAGTTAACCGCTTCAGACAAACAGGTCCGAACGTTAAAACACAAAATTCAAAAGTCTGAATCTAGAGAGAAGAGACGTAGTTTGTCGTTAAAAGGCAGAGAGTCCTTCACTCTAGGAAAAGAAGTAGAAGAGAAATTAACAGAGCTCGAAAACAAAATCACAATGCTAGAATCTGGCGAACATGTCCCAACGATAAACTCTCCCTCCAAAAGTGCGTCACCTGCCAAAGAAAAATCTTCCAAGTCAGAAAACCCTACCGACGAGAAAAGGATGAAACGACTTGCCGCGCGACTGAGGAGGAAGTCTCTCGACAGCGCCACCAGCTCCGAGCCTATGAAGATGCTAGTAAGATTGAGCTCGCTAGAAACCAAAGTAGCCTCCGCGCTTGAGAACCGCAAGGACCTCACTAACTCTTGCGAGTCTTTAAGTCTGGCGACCAGATCCACAGAGAGTCCATCGTTCAATGAGAGCCCTGAGGCTTCCAGCATCGGCACGCAGTCGCAGAGACATCTACTAGAAAGGCTACAGAGTCTAGAGAACGTGGTAATACACTCTCGAAATAAGGTCAATGAATGTCTCTGCCAAATGAGTGCCATGCGAGCGGCCAAGTCGCGCAGATCGCCCTCGCCGAGTATCGAGAAGAAATACAGTCTGAAGTCGATGGAGAAATGCCTCACCGAAGTCAGCAAGAGGCTACAGGAATGCTTCGATAAGTGCGTCGTGGACTTTGACCAAAACCAAAATATTAACCAAAACCAGGACGAAATAAACGATAGCGTGGCACAAGTAGTAGTGCAGCTGGAGGAACAACTGAGAGCAAAACTCCTGGAGATCTCGAAGCGAAAGGCAGTACTATACGAGGCAGGCGAGCTGACGCAACGGAAGAGTTTGGAGATATTGGCAGAGAAGCTGGCATATGAAGCGGTCCTCGTCGGCAGGATACAGGAGGCCCTCGAGTCTTCCAACGGCAGCAGGTTCTTCGCGCGATTGATAAAGTCTGAAATTATCGAAACTAGTCAACTAATAGATAACCTCAAACGAAAGATCAACGGCGAGAGCAGCAGGAGCGGCGCTGGCACCAGAAGCTCGCTCGACTACCTCGCCATGATCCTCACGCGCAAGATCGACATCGTCAACGGGTCGCAGGAGGCGCGCGAGCGACGCCGCTCCGAGCTCATCATCCACGGAGCCGACCTCGAGGCGCTCAAAGCGTCGCAGCGTGAAGTCGCCGAGGCAGTGGAGAGGTACAAGAGCGAGAAGCTCGCCGAGTTGTGCACCGCGCTAGCCTGCGAGACGCTCAGCTACGCCGCGCCGGCGGACGGGGACATCGAGCGCCAGCGCGCCAACCTGGAGGCCGCACGCGTGCGCGAGGCCTGGGCCGCCGCACGCGACGCGCTGGGCGCAGAGCTCGTGCAGGCGGAGGTCACGCGTGCACTCGCACGTGCGGCCGCCGCCTGCGACCAGAGCCTCGACCAGGCACGTCGCGCCAGACTCACGCTGACCGCGCAGGACCGCGCCGACCTGGAGCTGTGGTGGCAGGCGGCGCATGACCACCTGCGCTGTGAGATGGACGCCGCCGTAAAGGACATCGCGGTGCGCTACCGCAGCTGCCTGGCAGCCGAGCGGCGCGAGGGTTCGCCCGGGCTGGACAGCCGCGCGCTGCTGCAGCAGTTGGCCGAGGCGCTGGCGCAGCGCGCGCTGGTGGACGCGCGGGTGGCCGTGCTGGCTGGGACGTACCAGGCGTCGGGTCCGCGCGAGTCCGCCGGACCGCGGCGCTCCGCGGAGGACACGATCTCCTCGCTGGAGGCGGACCCCGTCCAGGAGGCGGAGTTCGTCTACCTGTTCCAACGATTCTCGACCGAGTGCCGAGCGCTCTTCTCCAGTGACTGTTCGGGTAACAGTGAAGACTCGATGAAGATCGGCGAGAGCCTCGAGCGGGTGGAGGCGGCCGTGGCCGAGGTGCAGCGCCAGCTGTGCGCGCGGGGGGCGGAGAGCGTGGCGGGGGCGGCGGGGAGCAGCCCCGAGCCCCCGGCCTCCGGCGTCAGCGCGCTCGATCGCATCGACGCGCTGCGCCGTCGTGTCGAAGCTCTGCAAGCGCTGGTGCCCTGCCAGCACTGCAAGCAGCTGCAGGACGCGTTAGACAGGTGAGAAGCGAGTACTAAACGGTCAATCTCAGTAAAGTAAAACCAATGTGCAAGACAATGTCACTGATGTGTTCCTCCTGCAGATTGCACGAGGAGCGCGCCCGCGGCGAGTGCGCGCTGGCGCAGCAGGCGAGCGCGCTGGCGGCCGCGCGACGTGCACGCGCGCAGCTGCAGGCGCAGCACGAGCGCGAGCGCGCCGCACTACGCGAGCGTGCCCGCACGCTGCAGCGTCGCCTCGCCGCGCTCGACTCCGAGTACTCCGCACAGCTGGACAACTTGCGGGCTGCTTATCAGGTATGTTCATGACTTGAACACAGGTTATTATCATGTAGCTACACAGTACAACAGCACTAACTGTACTGTCCCCCTCAGAGCGCGGTGGCGGCGGACACGCACGGCGACGGGCTGCGGGCTCGCTACCAGCAGGAGATCGAGCAGCTGCGCGCGCTGTGCGAGAAGGGGCTGCTGGCCATGGAGTCCTCGCACCGCCGCATCGTGCGCGAGATGGAGGACAAGCACAGAGCTGAACGTGAACAACTCAGGTAACATATCAAATGAAATTAAGAAATCTAAAATTCTAACTCTATATCTAATAGTTGAAGCAAACTCTTCAGATAATCCTTTACCATTCCCTTCACTTTTTATAGAGTTTGATCCTCTTCACTTCATACCGATCGGCCATCTAAGCCAATAGGAGTCACCCATTCAAATTGGTTACATTACAGCATCTTTTTACCCGATGGTTATGTTCTGTTGGTTGCCATCGTCACGTCGTTTTCACAACATACCACTAGCTCTATTATTAAGTACTTATTTAGCCAATCTTCATCACCAATCTTCTCGTTCCAGGCTAGACAAAGAGCAAGCCCTAGCAGAAGAGACTCGCGCGACGTTAGCCGCACTCGACGCGATGCGCAAAGCCCACGAGAGTGAAGTGAGGCGCGAGGTCGACAAGTTTAAAGCAGACTTCCTCAGCCGCGCCACCGGCGGAGACCTCTCGCAGCTCAACTCTAGGCACCAGTAAGTTGTATACATTCTGCTAATGAGGCAATAATGGAGTTAGTAGTTTTGTAGCACGTAAAAGTATTTTCATCACCCCAAATTGCTTAAAAAACTGCAAAAAAAAACTTCAGCATGCTTAAATTTTTGTCAAGTCAATATTAAAGTTTACTTAGGATTTAGACCACTTGTGAGCACATAATTTTTGACATAGTTGCAACCACTTTATACTGAGGTCACTCTTCTCTTATTGTATCAGAGCTGAAACGACCAACGACGAAGCTAGCTTGGGTTCAAATGTGCACCACATACCCATGTATGTATCAGACCCCTTAAATCCTCTTGTAAGCTGTTCCCAAATAGTAAAGTATCCTAGTAATGTCTCCAGACAGGAGATGGAGGAGATCAAGAGGGAGATCCTCTCGCTTTCGGAGAAATACTCCGTCAAGTGTGTGGAGTCGGCGGCGTTGGAGGAGCGGCTGGCGACTGCCACCGCTCAGCTTGCGCAGGCGCATAACCATATCATGCAGCTCGATGCCAGGTACGCATGCTTGAGTTATCAGCTTTAGGTTTTGAAAAAGGATTAATTTTAGGTAAACTATTATTTAATTTAAAACTCATGTACACATAAAACCCTTAAGTAAAATACTACACTACTAGGTTTACTTCGAGAAAAGCTATATGAAAATTGATTTTGACTCGATCAAAGACAATCAACTCTTTTTTGCCTAAAATAACATTTTGATCCCAATTGTATGTAACACCATAGCTCTGAATAACCAACCCCATACTTTTCAATTTCAGAAACAAACAACTCCGCGCTCACCTAATATCGGAAGCGAACGAAATGAAAAACGCCGAAGCGTCCACTCTCTCCCAGCTCATAGAGGAAACTGGCTCGGTACGTCATAAACAATAGCTTTTTCTTTTTAAACACTATCATAATATGACCACGGACACTCGCTTGTACAGCCTATGCTAAGCTTTCCTTCATCTGACCATTTCGAAAGCCACGCTTGCATGATCGAATCGCACTTAACAATCATCACTAGAATATGAACTTTATGTTTTAGAGGTTAAAGTCTAAATTACACTGAGTTTAGTTTTAAATGTTAGATTGTTTTTGGTAATTTTCTTTTTTCTAATCTTGGACATTATTAATTAGACCAGTCTAGATTATATCAGTCTTATCTTGGTTCACTATTTCTTGGTAATTTGTAAATAAAATTCTTCACGAATAAATGTTTTGGAAATATAAATGTGATATTCTTAGATCGCATAAATTGAGCTTTAGAAAATATGTTTTTGGATTTTATAGAAATCTGAAAAACAATAATTTACAAAACTAAAATAATATCATCCAAATTCAAGATTTGGATGATATTATTAGTTATATTATAGTTAAAATTCATATTTTAATATAACAAAAATATGAATTTTAACTAACCATCATTTACCCCGCATAGCTAGTTGGCTCAATTCGCGCGATCACATGTAGTGCAGAACTGTATTTCACAATTTCTTAGAGCATGTTAATTGGAGACACTTTTTCATTATTGAAAAGTAAGAAGTAGTGTATGGAAGTAAAATTCACGGCAATACCATCAATGTATTGTCGTGGATGCAGTCGCGGCGACGCGGCTCACTTCCTATAGCAACGAGAAGATCTCTGTGTTGTGCCCCACGAGACACTAGGGCGGGACTTCGTTCTCCTTCACACATTTATAGAATTATACACATACAAACATTTTGCAAACATAGTAGTACCTAGGTACACAGTAGTAGGTTTCTTATAGAAACCTGTGCTTTGCCTACTAGGTACGACAAATAATTCGTTTAATTAAACCTTTAAAGAAGGAAATAGCTAAATGATACAGAGTGTTCACTACACTCTCTGTTTCAAGGATCTTGGTGCAAATATATGGACAAGAAGACTTGACCATTTATATCTTGAGAAAATTTTTAAAAGGCATCAAATCTGTCTGTGTGTGTGTCTTTGATGCCTTTTAAAATCTACACAGATTTTAACGCAGCTCATGAAATAATTCACTAATTTAGCTAAAAATTCGATCTCCAATTGTCACGCTCAGTAGTTCTATCATTGTATAACTGCGGTACATGTATGGGGTGCACTAACAGCATGTGGCGCCGCCGCTGTGGGTGCGCCTGCGCAGCCTCGCCGCCGCCTCGCACAACCGCACCGAACACACAGGTATTATACATGCTCTAAGGTTATGGTTTTGGGTTGAGGGAAGTAGTCGATTATTGGTTTATGGTCGTCACTATAATGTTTTGGAGGTTTTGAATAAGTAATAAAATATTTTTAGGGCTTAATTTATGTTTGGTCTATGGCTCATAGTTATCCTTACTAAAGATGGTATTTCGATTAACAAAATATTTTTTGTAATCTTAAAATAATCGACTATTTTAAACAGTTTAACAGCTTTGCAATTTCGTTTGTACCCGTTCTAGAAACTCCAAACGAGTCCTGTTCAACTTAGATATTAATTTACCGTAACTTGAGGAAAAAATAAAAAATACACCTATAACAGATTGCTTACGCTGCCTAATAATTCCACTTTCAAGAATTAACATTGCTTTTTGGACACCGTTTTTGACCACACATTGAGTGCTACTCCCATTCATCCTCTAAGCATATAATATAATATATGATTTTATATATAAATAGGCGAAGTCTTCGAGAGCGAGTCCACTGCTGGAGGCAGCGAGACCGGCGCGTCCCGCCAAGATACAGTACGCGAAGACAGAGAGCACGCGAAACCTGCAGCTGTCACCCGTACAGGTGAGAGTCAGTACTAGAATTTAGGGTTTGTCTCTTTGTCTTACATGGGTAAACTGCTGAAAGAATTAAGATAGAATGAGAGAGCACTGCGGGCTTTATCGAAAGGGTTATTGCGGTTGTAAGTGCAAACTTCGCCATGGAAAGGGCCTCTGAAGAAACATGGGTGCTAAAAGTCTGATATTCTCTTACGCCATGTAGCGTGAAGTTGGGATATCATCGAATAAAAAAAAACTCTTAACAATATATTTCATCTGATAATATAATGTATGGTTCGCAGTTGCACTTACGATGAATAGCTAAGGCCTATTTGCTACTTTCAACACCTTTTGAACAATTTCTCTTCTATTTCCAGAACTAAAAGCGCCGAAGCGCTGCTCGGCAAGCGGTCGAGCAACCCTCGGGCCGCTCGTCGGCATGGTCGCCGAGCGCAAGAAGCGCTTCGAGCTGTGACCGACGCGACCGACGCGACCGACGCGACCGACCGTCGGCCACACACGCACCCACCACGCACGCACCTGGCCACTCGCTTCACCCCACATCACACCATATATCCGACATTATTATAATCACATATATTGTATGTCCTAAACGGCAATCCATATAAAAAGTATTTACATTAGCTTTTAGAGCATATATTCGAAAAAACATATTTAACAAAAAAAGCTAAATTATATCATGAGTTAACTAAATATCCAAATTAAGTTAAACGTTATAGGAACTCTATGGTATCAATGTACTAATGTTTTTTTATTATTATTATTTAATATTGTTAAGACCAAATACCTATCTATGATATGATAAAGTGGCCAGAACTTTACTCCCACCCACCACACAATTGTATATAATCTTTGAGAAGGTATATAATGTACTAATGTTTCTAAGTGTAGTTTAGTCGATTCGGTTAGTGATGTGACTTGTGTAAATTATATACTTAATGTAAATACTAACTATTGTATCCTCATTGTTTGTTTTCTGTATGTTAATCTTTAAGACGTTGTTACCAAATATTTCTTTGTATTTAATATGTTTTGCGAGCATTGGGGACGCAATTAACGGTATTTTTTTTCTTGTACCTACAACTGTATTATTTAAAGCTCTATTTATTTTCTTTTTTTTTTGTTTATTTAATCCATTCTTAGGTTTAATTTTTAGTTATCATCCTCACAATGTCTCTCTACTTAAAGATTGTACTAAACCTGGGTAGTTGCGTCTCCAGCGTAACTTTATGCATTGTAACCGTATTTTGAAAGCGTGGACTTATTTGTACGAGTGTCTAGAATTTATTACTAAAGTTTTTATAATCGCTTCATGGCATTTATAATCCAGTTACTTTGGCTAAAAAATGTATTTAAAAATGTAATTTGCGCGCGAAATTTTCAAGATGTCGGACGCGGAATGTAAATGCCAATGAACGGTTAATATAGAGGCATATTTATATACTTTATATCTTAATATTAACATGTTTACGAAAAATAAAATATATAATTTGCGTTAATTTTGACTTTGAGCTCCACCTTTATTAGCGTGTGCAACTGTTACCATTCTCCTCGGCTCTGGGCATTGAACCGTCTTCCATCGCACCCTTCACATTGTTGTGTATAGTTTAACACTAACTAGCTGATAGTTTTACGTACCTATTATATAACATGTCACGAAAAATTTGTATACATAATTTATAAATGGAATAAATTGCTCAATGTTATTTAGTGGGTTAAAAATGTTATACCAAAACTATATTATGCATTGTAAGTAATACATGTGTAGACGACGATAAACGTAATTCTTCACGGCTATAATAAATTAACTTATGTTACTTGAGCTTTTTTATATGCAGTCGGCGACTGGCGACGTTCATATAATGTTGTGTTCCCCTGTTTGAATGTGTGTAGACTCGCTGATGCCGCCGACCGCACTAGTTGACGTTGTGTTTATAATAACATATTATAAAATGAACAGTAAACTTACATAATACAAAATATTGTTGTTTTATTTAATGCACCGTACCCTAACTAGTAGCGAGTATAAGTTTGCTGTTAAAGAGCAACGAAAGAATGCTCTGCTGCTTACCACAGACGCGTCGGGACGGCAAGAGTCGGAAAGCTGAGCATTACTACTAGTCCCCAGGCCGGCGAACAATTTTTTTTTTGATACATTCAAATTTAAGACTGTGAGTGCCTTCCTTACGATGAGTCCGACAAACTTTTCAAATGCGCAAAGTTTGGCGCTGCTGCGTTTTTGAATGCTTGGTTCCTGGAATTGTCGATATGACGTCACTATGGTTCTTCGTACATACAAGTTTCATTTTTTGAAATATGTTTAATTAAGTTACTTGCAATATTGTGGTCAACTTGTCCGACAAAGATCATGCTGCGTATGGAGTATCCACCATCCTGAAAATGTTGATATGACGTCACTGTGGCTCTTCGTACATACAAGTTTCATCTTTTGAAATATGTTTAATAAAGTAACTTTTAATATAATGGTAAGCTTGCCCGACAAAGATTATGCTGCATATGGAGTGTCCACCGTCCGGAAAATGTAGATATGACGTCACTGTGGCTCTTCGTACATACAAGTTTCATCTTTTGAAATATGTTTAATAAAGTTACTTTCAATATTGTGGTAAGCTTGTCCGACAAAGATCATGCTGCATATGGAGTGTCCACCGTCCGGAAAATGTAGATATATTTTAAAGATTTGGTATAAAGTACTGACAATTGGTGTGAAGTATGTTAATAGTAAATGTTGCATTTAGAAAGTCGTTTCGAATGATATATGTATCATTACTACAGGAGGGATTTATTAACTTGAAAACACCTATCGATAAAATAATCTTATATAAGCCCTAGCTTCTGAAATACTAACAATTCGCCGAAGTTTTTTTAATATGAAATGTTGCATTTAAAAACGTCTTTTGAATGATGTTTAACTTATTACCAGAGATGGGATTTATTTAATTGAAAACATCTATCAATAATTATAATTTTAAATAAGCTCTAGCTTCTATACTACTAACAATTTTTCGGAAGTATGTTAACACGAAATATTTCATTTGGAAAGGTTTTTCAAATAATTTGTTACTAAAGAAGTAATTGATTAGCTTGACAGAACCTACCAATAATATAATCTTAGAAAAGCTCTAGCTTTTAAAGTACTGACAATTTGTCGGAGTTATGCTAATACAACCTTGCGCTTAAAAATATCTTTTGATTGAAATATGACTCATAACTTCAAGTGAGATGTTATTCCTTAACACAATGTAAAGTATCAATAATATGCCTTAGGTCAGTTATGTCTTCCAAAATACTAAGAATCGGTAAGTGGTATGTTAAGACGGAATACAGCGCTTAAAAAGATCTTTCGATTGACATATGGTTCATACCTAGAGGTGGGACATTATTCCCTAACATAGTAAATCCTATCGATAATACGCCTTATTTGGGCTATATCTTCTAAAATACTAAGAATTGATAAGTGGTATGTTGAGACAAAATGTTGCTCTTAAAAAGACCTTTTGATTGATATATAGTCCATTAATAGATGTGGGATATTATTCCTTAACATAATATAAACTATCGACAATACGTCTTAGGGTCATGGCACAGTATAGCGGCACCGCAACAGCACGGCTCCACACCAGCATTTAAGTTGTCATTCAATTTAGAGCATTAAATCGTGTATATTAGTATATATTTCGTAATGTCAATATGAAAAAGCCAACGGCGAGCAGTCAGCGCGCTTGCCGCTAACACACAACTCGGCTCGCAGCCCGCGTGCTGCAAGCGAGCGGACCTCTTGCGTACAGCGCGCCGACGGCATGCTCATTACGCGCCGACTCCGAGTCAGCAGCGAAACAACGTCGTTGCGTCGTGTTCAATCAGAACTGCCTTAAAATAATATTGAGTTTGCGGTGACAGCAAGCTTACACCCAACTTACACCTCGCGGCCGACGTGCGGACGGCGAGCTGGCACCTTGGGGACAACGCGTTGTTAGCGCGCTGGCAGCTAGCCGTAGTCTAAATTCCAATTTAATATACTTAAATAATGCACGTGAATATTTCAGTCAGAAATTGACAAAAATAACAACCTTCTTCCAATTCTAATATTTTTTTCTCATTTTCTTATCGAACTGACTATTACATGGCATTATGGCAAATACATTGATCTCAATGTATTTGTCGGACAAGTCCATATTTGCATTTAGAATAATGTTATCTATCATTGTTATTCTTGTCCGACATGTATGTATGGGGAGACAGTGATGTCATATCGCCATTTTTGGTGGACACTCCAAACGCAGCGTGATCTTTATCGGACAAGTTGACCACAATTTTCTTGTTAACTTTATTAAACAAATCTCAAAAAATGAAACTTGTATGTACGAAGAGTCGTAGTGATTTCATACCGACATTTCAGGATGGTGGACACTCCAAACGCAGCACGATCTTTATAGGACAAGTTGACCACCATTTTCTAGTTAACTTTATTAAACGAATCTCAAAAAATGAAACTTGTATGTACGAAGAGTCATAGTGACGTCATATCGACAATTCCAGGAGTCAAGCATTAAAAAACGCAGCGGCACCAAAATTTGCGCATTCGAAAAGTTTGTCGGACTCATCGTAAGGAAGGCACTAACAAAGTCTTAAATGTGTATGTATCAAAAAAAAATTGTTCGCCGGCCTGGGGACTATACACTAACTAGAGACCATTTATATAAGAAAGTGAATTTGGTTAAAAATTAGACAGATAATTTAAATAAAAGATTTAGGTATTCGTTGTTGTTCATTTTATTTATCATACAAATAAATATATACGCCACATATTAAACTTAACTATTTGGCAAGCGTTGTTCTTGGCAGGTATTGAACATAAGAAAAACCGTATTCGTTACTGACTGTTCTAGAAGAACCACTTCTCGCAACCGGGTAATATGTAGTCTATGACCTTACTCAGGCTATAGACTATCTGTGTATCAAATATCATTTAAATCAATAATTATGTCGTGAAAGCGCGACAGACAAACAGTTACTTTTGCATAAAAAATATTAGCAAAGATAAAAAGGTCATCCTTTTTTATATTTTTCTATTAGGAGAACGCACATCCGAAACCTGCCAAGTATTTACCTCTAAATCATAGCCAACATTGTGATGATATTTCTCAAACATAAACTTAACGCTAACATCTCCTTTTAACTGCAAGTTATAAATCCAAGGATCCATACAAGGATGTAGATATTTTATCAAATATATTTATTAATCTCAAAGCTTTTCGAAAGAATCATAATTAATAAAATCCAGTTGTTGACCTCTACATTATTTTCAACTAACGAATTCGATTCCGCCGTGAACTATGCATATAAAAATATAATGTCTTCGTACATGGGTACAAATGACTGGTCCTTATTACCTTACAAGACATTTGAAATTTCATGAGGAAGAAACTATAGTATGTACTTCTTTTCTTAGTAGCAGTTTCATACTCGTAACTGTATCAAGAAATCTAAAGACGGAAGTTTCCCCAAGTTGATCTTTTTCCGGTCGTGTCAGATTGCCGCCAAATCGGGCTATGAGAATTTAGGAATAATGAGGGCACCTGTGTCTGCGCAAATGCTCGTGCACTATATTTATTTATTTATTATTTATTTATAATACTTTTTGCACAAATAGTACAATGGCGGACTTAACGCCATAGGCGTTTTCTCCCAGTCTACCTTTGGGTGGTGGGGAAATAGCAGTGGTAGGTATAATGTCGCCGTGGCCGGCAATCGGTATGAATGCTATTATATTATTATAGTTCGGCCATTCAGAGAATGCGTTCCTGACACGTCGCGATTGAACTGACGACGTAACTTTGCAATGGCGTTGCAGTTACGATAAAAATATTTTTGCTGGTTGTTTACCGTTTTAACAATTGAGGAGCATTAAAACAACATTATTATATCAATAATCAATGAATGTAGTTACGTCGTCAGTTCAATCGCGACGTGTCAGGAACGCATTCTCTGAATGGCCGAACTATAGATACAATGACACATTAAAGTAGGTAATTCAAATGTTTGTTCACAATAATACTGACTAAATCTCTACATAACTATATTGTTATAGCTTTAATAGGATGAAGAAACTTGCGCCAGCAAATTTAATTTGTATGGAGCAAGATATTGGTCTTAAGCTACATAACTAAATAAGCGTAAGTACTTCTATTCTAACATAATTATAAAATCAATAATTCCAATCAATTTATCCTCTAAACACTAAACAATCTAGGCTTGCTATGTCAAAACAATTCAATTGTCTAAACAGGAAAATTTGATGATAACCAACTAAATATAGACTTTTCCTTTTTCTATTTACAATATTAGGTAGGCTTGTGATGACATTTTAATGTTATAAAAAATGTGTATTATGTCATTGTTTTCATCAAATATTACAACTAGTAGGCCTCTGCCTCGAATTATGCGGGCAGCGGGGCGGCAGCGGCGGCGGCGCGGGCGGTCACCGTTTGACTGGAGCTCACCACTCGTTGCCCGCTCCCGCGCCGCTGTATTCGACGGCCGGTCCATTTGATTATACGCGTAAGATTCTGCCGCTCCCGCGCCGCCGCCGCTGCCCGCAAAATTCGAGGCCGAGGCCGTAGGGATTATACCGCACCTATTTCAGTAAGTACTGAAATAAGGTGCATGTTTAATTTTCTTTATGCTTACTATAGTCAAGTTGGTACTCTTAATAAAACCTACATAGTTGACGTACACTACAACTGTATGAGAGGTTGTGAGGTCTCTTCCCTTTGCTTCGTGAGTCGGGCGCGCCACTCGCTTCTATCGGCTAATATCTTGCGTCCGTATGCTGTGTGGATGTCACGGAACGGCACCTTTTTACGGGGCAGGTCTGGTCGGAGGTTCTCTTTATCTGGTAATAAGCAGAATTACAAGGTTATATGGCACAGTGAAGTATATTTAGGGCTCCATTTGTAAATCTTTCTTATTAGCTCAAAAGTAGACTTTATTGACTAAAATTTACCTTTACCAAATCAATCTATTAGTCTACCAAAAAAGATAGGTGAACTTTTCATTATTAAGGGTAATTAAGAGATGGTTAACTTAAAGATTAATCCTCTATTGTAACTACTTTCACACATCCATACTTATCAGAACTACATTATTATCAGACACATATCAATTGCTGACAAATACCACAGCACTACCAAAGTGTGTCAGACATACCGCATACTAATATTATGGCTTGATATACTTACGATGTCTACTGCCCGGTACCGCCTTGGTCTCACCATCGGTAACTCTGTTGAAGGGGTTGTACCGCTGCCCTCGGGGAGGCACCTTAGGTTCATCCTCTGGTGGGGTCACTGTCACTAGTGCTGCCTCTGCTGCTGCTTCCGCTAGAAGACACAAATACAATGTTACAATAAACATAAACATTACATTTTCATGTTTTGGTTTTCGATTAGGCTAGCAACAACAGATCCTTTTTGATGAATGTTAGTTAAAAGGGAAGGATTTAAGATAATAATGATTTCAGGGAATTTAGATTCATTGGTATTTTCTCTGCTTTAAAGCTAATTTTAATTACAAATATTTCAAAAACACATATCTTAACCTGTTCTATGTTGGAGTGCACATATACAATACACAATTGATTTTCTATTGTTTCATGATTAGCAACATACAAGAGATTAAAGAAAAGAACTAAATAAGACTTCTTATATCACCATCAGTATTACCTTGTGCCTCATCCAGCTGCCTCTGCAAGTCAGACACCATGAGCTTCATATAGTCATAGCTGGCGCACGCGAGAGCCTTCATCCACGTCTCCATGGATGCCTGGGAGTTGGTGCACAGGAAGTACGTCCGGCCCCCCTCACACTGGAACGATATCTTGAAGCTGTAGGCTTCTTCTTCTGTTAATTCTGCAAGATAAGAAAATTTCAAGAAGTATTTACATGGCACGTCAATTTGCAAGATGGCAAGGTGGTCCTCAAGATGCTGGTAGCACTTTAAAAGATTAATATGTGTGTACCAAGAAGCGCATTGCAGCAGTTCGTTAGTGACCATAGGTATGTTGTTGCCATAACAACTTCATGCAAACAAACATTGCTCTATGGTCAAACTACTTAGTGAATAAATGGGTTTCAACTGTACTCTGTAACACAGATTTACAGACTTTTCTAAGTATTTTATAGATTTTAGAGTCAGTAGAAAGACGTCATAGATAGATGCAGTCATGAATGACTGCCACAGTTTAGTGGAAATACTTTGTTGTTTCTGTTTACAGTCAGTTATATACAACACACTAAAATATTCTTACCTATTGTACAGCCTTCCAATATAATCACACCGACAGGTTCCTTATCACCTTTTTTGTCAAAATAGAACAGCAGGTTCCCTTTGAGCACAAACCACCGCTTCTGGTAGCTCTTGCCGACTTCGCCCCTCATGTCCAGCCAGCCGTCGCGGTCCACCGGAGTCGCGGACGACGCGAAAGCGCACAAATTCTTCTCGTTTATTTTCATTGTCATTTATAAATATTCATACAAACACTATTGACTCAGAAACGTAGCTAATGTAAGTTTAAGTCCTTATCGGCACGTAAAAGTATGTGGTACTCATTAATATGTTTACACTACGTAGAACACCACATTACTGTACTGATAAATTAGTTTATTTAATAAAATCTTATTGAATTTAGATATAAATAAAGGCAAGCAAACAGTACGCACCACCCTTGAAGATGTATTGTCAATGTCACAAATAAAAATTATGTCAATGTCACTTCGGTGACATTTTTAATTTCGTCATAAACTTTTAATTACTTTTCTTAACTCTCATTTCGAATTTTCCGAGGAAAAATCTGATGTTAGGACTGCAGAAAAATTTCATGACGGAGACAGGGCAGTACCCTGTGTCCTTGAAAGAGGTCAGCAATATTAGAGAGGACCCTAGCCAAAGCCCGCCAAAATTCTTTCGAATAATATTATGGTCTCAGCACACAAAGGGTAGCAGAAGGAACCAGGAGGGACTGAAATGGGAAATATAGAACTTGTTTCCGCCAGCATGCCGCCAGCCAGGTTTTACCTGCTTCCCGATTGAACTCTTGATTCTGATAACATTAGAAAGCTTACGTTTTAAGTTACGTAGATTAATGTAATTTCATCAAAATCCTTTCAATACTTTATGCTTGAAAAACTGATACAATTAATTTTGCTTTAAAATATTTGTGTGAATAAACTTATCAAGCTAAAGCATGATATTTATGCAGCGAATTTGAAGCTTTCATGGAATTTTCGTCGTTTTATAGGATGTGCATGTGAGAATACGCTCTGTAGTTTTGATGTATTTTTCTCAATCACGCGTTAATGGCTAAAAGGATTTTGATGAAACTTATATTTATTATCCTGGTGTGGTACGGTGATTCTCTTCCTCAGGACGTAGTTAAAATGGCAGGCTGAAATAATTGTTTATATTTCTTGAGAAAATCAAATAAAACAATGCTTTTTAAATATGTAATATTTTATTCATAATTATTATTACCTATTTTCACAGTTATTTATAAAGTTATATTAATATCAAGTATTACACTAATTTTGTTTTACGAATTTCTAATGATTGCTCCATTTAGAAAATTTGATTTCCACATCAATCATCAGATTTGACCGCTTACAACTAATATATGACAAAATGGTGAGGTCTATGTACAGTACGATCCCAATTCCCTAAAAAAATTGACAAATTCACAATAACAAAAAAGTCAAAAAAACGAAATCCTTAAAATAATCCATTCAACTACGAATCTCGATTAACAACTGTACAAAATATTACGAGTGGTTTCTTTAAAACGTGCTCCATTATACATCGGCAATGTGGGCAAATAATTAACGGTATTCGATACTACATCGAGTATATGTACAAAATGTCGTTTTACAAAACAAAATAATAAACTATATACAACATCATTAAATATTCTCAAATGCTGTAACACATTTAAAACATTTCATATTCAACTAGGCATAATTCAGTTAAGTGGCGGGCGGGCCGCGTCTACATTAAATAATTTATTCAAACCGCCGCGGCGCTGCGCTCGCGCATACATACAAAACCTGTACAAATTGCCTACCATCACTTGACAATACAAAAAATAATTAGGTACTAAGCAACAAAAAAATAATTTACAATCTGATTTCTGATAATTTGTTCAATACGAAAAATTAATTTAAGATTTTTGATTTTTCCGAACTCAGTCCACAGAAATAAGATTAAAAATGGAATATATCAATAAAAAATGAGTAATACACGATCCAAACCACGCATCGGACATATTTACAGATTTGTTTTCACAGCACACCTCCCTACGCTTACGCTTTAATAATATATTAAAATAGAAAATTTCATTATAACTACTAAACTGTCGGAGATTCGACGCATCAACACGCTCTTCTGTTGTTTCAAATGGCTCCATTTTATATTCTTTTTTTATAAAACGACAATGTCTAATTATACAAATGCTACTTCCAACATCATCTAGGGGGCTCTCTTTATCACTATTTTATTTTAACTAACGATAAACTATTGGTGTTTCTAATTAGCTTTCTGCAGCTTAATTGCATAACGCAGCCATAGAATAAATTGCTTCAAGTGCTTTTTTCCCACGCAAACAACGTTTCTGCTCAATGCTGACAAATTAGGTGTAGCATTCGCAAAAAAGTTTAACTTCGCACTCACTGCATCTACGTTTTAGTAAAAGTACAGCTGAGAATATTCACACTAGAAGCAGTTACTATTGTTGCGCTACGCAATTGCACCGTTTCGTATTTTGTTATCATAAGATATATTTACTAGCAAATCTGTTTGTTGTAGAATTGTTACCGACATCGCACGGACACTCCGCAGATTACGCAAGTGATCATTTGAACATTAGTGTACGCTAGAATGCCGGTGCAATGCAGCACATGTGAGAAGCAATGTTGAGCTTTTGTTCCCTCGTATAAAACTGTACAGAATTCAAGTTTACTTCAGTGGTCAATTTATCTAAATACATTTTGTCCCTAGAGATTGAAACTACGTGATTCATAAAGCAAAGTTGTGCAAAACACTACAAATTAGGAAAAATTGCATTTTTCATAAAAGCCTACAAAAATAATGCATGAACGTACGTGTCGACAAGTGTCGTTATAATAAGTGAGATGGTTTGGTGGACGATTTAATAAGAAACATCAGTAAAAAAATATCTAAAATACTATACATATCTAACTCCTTTGGTAATTCATACCGGTTTATTAAAATAACGAAAATTTACAAAAAATACACTACATTAATACATACATTGCAGTAATAATGTGCTGCAGTTGTAAAAATTGTGACGTCGATTTCGTTAAGAAATAAATATTTCATGATGTCGCATTCAGACATTTGCACTATGAAGTCGGAAAAACCGTATGTGCGTGTGTGTCTGTGTGATGTTCAAATGTTAACTTGTGGTTGAATGTTAGATATTAATTTCCATAAATTAAAGTTCCGAGCATGACCAAATAAAATTACTTGATGCACTTTAGTAAAATCACTAAACTTTACATTTGCCTCTAAAGTTTAGTCAGTATCAAAGAGTAAAATGGCCATTGAGATCAAAATAAAACCTGATTTGTATGAAAAAAATGAATTGATGCAGTAGTAAAATTAAAGCTCAGTGAAATATAAAATTGGACTCAAAATTTTCTACATTGCAGAAAATATCAATTTTATACAAGCTAAATGAATTCAAAATCCTTATTTGGATACTAACGTTATTTGAAAACATGAAATTTTATTTTGCTATTAATTTTAACACTAGCTACGATAATTAAATCGACGGAAGTTTAATGTCGAGGTGTGAAAATATTTGAGGTAAAAGAGAGAGAAAAGGGATATTGTGAGCAATTAACTATCTAATTACAATAATCCCACATAAATCCTTATTTTATTGCATTTAGCCTTTTGGGCGCGTTATTTAAAATTTTCTACATTTATATATAAGTATTTGAAGGTCATGTCTGTCTAATAAAAATGATAGCTACATAAAATGAGGTTCACTTTCAATTCTGGAATGAGAGATCAGGAAGTATTGTTTATTCCGACAAGACTGCATGGAAGTGGATTCTTACTGATTTTATTTTAAAAAATGTAACTAGATATTATTAGCAAGAAAATGATAAAAGTTCATCACTCATAATATTTAAAAACTGATTGAAAAATAACTATCAAAAACTGTATGCAAACATGTATACCTAATATGAATTGAAAGTTCTTATGAATAAAATTTGATATTTTTGTTTGCCCTAATTGGCACTTTGTAAACTAGGTTTTGTTTTCCAGCAAACTAAATTGATTGAAAGACCTTGATATTCGAATGGATTGATTGCTGGTTATAAATTAAAATGCCTTTTGACATGTGGTGAATGATTCATATATAAAACATGGAAAACTGTTCATATGCCAAATTGGACCTTATTTTGTGATCAAACTTATTAACCTAGATTCCCCGGCTTAACTAGTTTGCATTTTTAAATTTTCCTAGTAATTAATTTAACATTTTTGATATTTCAATTTAGAAGTTTGTGCATGGTAATTCACTCTGTTTAATAAGGCATATTTTACCAAACAGTAAACTGTTGTATGTTTGTAGTAATTTACTTTAGAACGTAAGGAGTTGTTAATAGTAGGGCAAAAGTAATGTCTCAACTTAATGTATTCATAATTGATGGTCTTTTTATCTAAGGTTCTAACTCATGTTTACTTAATTAAAGTATACAAGAGCTATATTGACCCACTGTCTAGCATTAAAAATGAAAATGAATGAATCTGTAAGTAAAACAATTGCTAAAGCATGTTGCTACATACAGAATGTTACTAAACAGAGCGAAACCGCACCCAACACTGTCCCCTACAACACGTAGAGGACTCTCCAACATTTGACAACAACAACATATCGTAACGAGGCCCAGAACTTACACTCCCTACTAGTTAATTTATCTAAGTACTGTCATCAACTACGAGTCTACCTTTATGCTGCCTTTTAGTCATTTACCTTACTTCAACTTAGTGATCCATGGGCAATACTTTAATTCATATTTATCATTGTAAACAAGCTATTTGTATAGTTGTCTGGAGACAAAATAAGGCAAATGGTACCAAGATTTAAATTACCATTAGTAAAAAAAATACATAAAAAATATATACTATCCAGTTGTCTGAAACAGAACCATTAACGGTCCGGTTCAACTGGATAAACTATCAACAAAATACATATAAATAAAAAATAAATAAGATAAATAGCAATATTACCCATATGACCACTACAACCATGATGTCCAACTTCAACAAATTACTCTAATAAATAGTATGTAGGCAGGCTGACGTCATTATCCAACATTATGGCACATTTAGTGCCATCCTGAACACCTGTAATGTTAACGAGTGTAAACTTTTTAACATTAATAGGTGTTAGAGATAGTTGTAAGGCTTCCTGCGCGATACTATATTATTATGTCAGATCCGATTGTTCACTAGTCACTCGTCACTCGTACACGTCACTACACTGCACTAGTTGAGACACTGTCACTGGCACGTCACTACGGCACTCGGCTGGTGGTCTAGCCGAGCGCTGCGGCCGTGTGGTACAGCTGCATGAGCACCTGCACGTGCAGCGGCAGGCACGACAGCCGGTCGTGAGTGTTGCCGTCCAGCGCTAACCATGACAGCGCGTTATAACCTTCTAGCACGTATCTGTAACAATAAGTTTTGTGATTACATATTGACGAAGTGTAGTGTTTGTTGGATGGTATTGGTAGTAAAATTTCTACATACAAATAAAGTTGATAGTGATACAACTGAAGATCCAATAATGTGCTGCCAGAAGTCAACATCATTCATCATACTTAATACTGTGTGCTATGGAACGTAGTTGTGTATTGAGTACTGCTGTCGTTTCTCTGTCTGTTAGGAGATGCGGAGGTGGTGGTAGTACCTGAGCACATCGGTGGTGACCTGCGAGTCGAGCGGGTGCGTGTTGTGGTCGCGGCGCTGCGTGAGCGAGGTGTAGTCGTCGGCGGCCTGCAGGCTGCCGGCGTGCAGGTGCAGCGCCGTCTTGAGGAAGGCGGGGCAGGCGCCGCGCAGGTGAGCACAGCCTGCCCACCACCACGCCGGCATGGCGCCCAGCGGCGCCGTCGACACCATGTAGCCCAGCGCCAGCGGCTGCTGCAGCAGCGCGCCCACCGCCTCCTGCAAGCCACACAACAGTTAATATTATCATCTTAACTGAATATGTACTCACTCAAGCTATAAATCAATAGGTCATAACTTTGATACATGTGTGAAACCACCGTACCATAGGGTTGTTACTTATATTAGCCAAATGTAAATACAAGAGTATACATACGGCAGCATTATCATCTTGATGATGGAAGGCGGCCTGGTGATGGTGATGCGCCTGCGGGCTGGCGGCGGGGTCGTCGTCAGTCCGGCGGGGGCTGCCGGCCGCCCACATGTTGTTGAACATGTCGCCGATGAGTAAGTCCGTCATGTTGTCCTCGCCCATGTCCTCGTCTCCCATGTCCACGTTCAGGAACATCATGTCGCTGTCCTCGCCGTTCGCCATCGGTGGCTCGAATGGCATCTGGTTTGACTGGTGAAAATAAAAAAAATAGGAGTCAGTAGGTATTTCAAAATAAGTTGTATGATCGTTGCTGGGGAGTTCGTTTCGCCACTTCTTCCCAGCAAAACCACATGGAGTGGTGGAGGGTGGGCATTTTGGGGGCTATCTTTTGTTTATGACGATAAGCTGAGTGGTTCGGAAGGTGTTATTACCTGCGTGGTGGCGGAGGTGGGGAAGACGAGGATGTGCGTGGCGGTGACGTCGCGCGGCGTGTGCAGGTGCGACTGGATGGAGGCCTGCGAGAAGCGCTCGTCGGGCGTGAAGCGGTCGGCCATGAGGCGCAGGCAGGAGTCGGGCTCCGTGGACACGAGGCAGGCCGACACGATGCACGGCGCCCCCGCCGGGTACACCACGCCGCAGCTGCCGCACAGCTCGCGCAGCTGCGCCGACGCCCGCACCAGGTGCTTGCGTGACAGCAGCCAGCTCCAGCCTGGGAACACGATACAGTTTCATAAACACTGCCAGAGGAAATAACATTCACAGTTTCCATGCATTTTCACAAAAGACTCGATATTCTTAAATTTTCGACCCTGGCTCGAAAAAGACCCAAAAGTAAAACAAAAATAAATAAGTAAATAATATTTTATTATCACAATCAAGGACACAATATTGCACTGTATATATTATTCACTTTGTATCTGTTTACTATATTCATGTACCATGCAATGATGCGTCATAAAAAGTAGTAGTGGTACCTTTGAGTTCTCCATGTCCGATGCGTCCGACGCGGCCGACGACCAGCCTCCAGGGCTGCGCGGCCTGGCTCATGACGCCCAGCGTGAAGTCCATCAGCTTGGTCAGCCCCAGCCGCCGCGCCGGGGCGCTGCGCCGCCGCCGAGATCTGCGAGTTATAATTGCACATTTTATACATCGAACAAATACTATGCAAGGTATGATATGAATTCTGGTTCTGCGGGATTGTTCGAAAGAGTTACCGCAACCCTGGTACATAAAACGCCCATGAAGGAATATTTTAGTCAGTAAGAGCGCACGCTCACTCTGCTAAATCCACATCGGGATTTGATCATTTGCTGATTTCTTACCAAAAAAAGGTAAGATATGAATAGGTATAACACAATAATACACTTCAGGCTTAAAGAAGGCTTCTGCCCTCAAAGAAGATCAGTTTGAGAATTGCAATTTCACAATCGTAGTGTAATAAGGTACCTGTGCGGCACATGTATGTTGATGGCGGCGGTGTCGAGCAGCTCGCCGCGCGCGTCGGACGCCGCCGCCAGCAGCCAGCGCTGGTCGTGGCTGAGGCAGTAGGCGAGGAACAGCACGCCGCCCGCCTCGGTGGCGCCGGTGCCCCACGTCTCCGCCACCTCCTTCAGCGCGCGCGGCGCCGCCAGCACCCACGCGGGGGAGAACAGCGCGTATGGGGCGCGGTTCTTCTCCTGCAAACATAACATGTTGCATGTATAAATCAAATGAAGAGCGTTAGAAACTAATGACTAATTATCATCATCAAAAATATAAAACCAAATACCTGTTGACATGCTAGATACTAAGTAACTTCCACTATTTAAAAATAAATAACGAACATTTTTAATTGATAAAGCATACTGCACAATTCAAGATTTACTAAATTATTGAAAAATTATTAATTCCCCTGCCAATACCTACCCATGTTATTATTGTATGCCTATTAGATCTTTTTCGAGACTTTGACTATAAGAAGGTGATCGGAATAACTGTTATTATTAGCGTGTGGTATAGATATAAGTGGTGTGCTCACATCTTTGGCCTGCAGGAAGAGGTTGGCGTCGGCGGCGGTGCCGAAGCCGGTGAGCGACTTGCCGTTGGCGTGGTGCTGCAGCAGGCGGCGGGCGCCGGTGAACACGCTGAAGGCCAGCGCGCGCACGTCGGCGCCGCCGCCCGCCTGCCCCGCGCCGCCCTCCGCGCCCGGCGCCGGGCCTGTGTCGCGAGCCGCGCCCAGGCCCCAGCGCGAGCATATGCTCTCCAGGGAAATGATCTGAACAAACAAAAAAAAAATAGTTTTTTTTTCTTTATTGTATTCCTTTCTTTTAGGAAACCAGGGTTCATACAAATACACATATATTGTACATAACAATAGTTATATATTAATATATAACATTATAAATATCAATGTTGTAAAATGTCGCTCTAACAAAGGAACCTCATAGGAAAGTTATTACTTTAAAGTTATTCTTATTACATCACAAGGGTTGACTAGTTAAAAATTTGTCAGACTGAGTGTTGTGTTTCTCAGATAATTAGGTCAAAGATGTCAGTCAGACAGAAGTTTAATGTAAAACTGTACACTGGCACTTTTATTACAAGATGGATTTGATCTCACCATAAGAGATTAGGCAAAAAGAGTTTTTCAAACAAAGACAAGATGGATCAACATGGGACGTACCTTGACGAGCGGATTGTGGTGATGTAAGTGGTCCATAGTTCGTGTGACGAGCCTGAGCAGCGCGTGCAGCGCGAGCGGGCGGTGCGCGTGCGCGGCGGGCGGCTCCACCACGTACACCACCAGCGCCGGCGCGCCGCCCTCCTCCTCGGCGGCGGCGGGCGCGGCGGGCGGCGGCGCGGGCGGCGCGGGCTCGGCGTCGTCGGGCGCGGGCTCGGGCGTGGCGGGCGGGCGCGGCTCGGCGTCCAGCAGCGCGTCGCCGCCCAGCGCCGCCAGCTGCGGCAGCAGGTGCGCGCGCAGCGTGTCGGCGTAGGCGCGCAGCTGCTCGCCCAGGCGGCCCGGCGGCAGCGCGCCCGCCCAGTCGTCGCGCGCCGCCCGCCGCGCCGCGCCGCAGCGCACCAGCCCGTCCCGCGCCACGCGCCCGATGGGCTGGTGCCGCCCCAGCCGGCACGACTCGTACGCCGTCGACAGCTCGCGGAAGAAAGCCTTCAGCGGCTCGGTCAGGGAGTCACAATCGGCCGCTAGTACCACGTACGCTACGTCTCTAGCGTACGAATATGGTTCGAGAGCTAATCGTTCCCAATGTCGTAACGCGTAGGGTGACAATGATATCCAGTCGCGATCGTGTCCGACCAGTAGAGGAGGCACGGGCTGCGGCTCGCACAGGTCCTCGTTGCCGCGGCCGGCGAGGCGGTGGAACTGGCGCCACGTGAGCGGGCCCGTCACACCGTCCCACATGCGGGCGCCACAACAACGCTTCTGTATCGCATCTTGTAGGAGGGGCCTTAGTCGCCGCATTAATCTGGGAACAAAAATCAATATATCAATCAGTTACTATAAAAAAAACAACATGCTGTGGCGTTACCCAAATAATTAGAGTTAAGGCAGAAAGGGGTTATGATATCTGCGTAACATACCTGACGACGTCCCTTGAGGATCTGGGCGCTCGTGCCCCGATAAAGGGCCAGCGATGCACAGCTTGCGGGGCGTTGGCGCTGCTGAGGCTGTTCACGCTGACGCCTGAGGTGATGGACGCGCGGAGAGCTCGCGCTGCCGCCGTGCCGCCGTCCGTGTACCTGTCACATAACATTATTTATATTACAAATGCGGTATAGTATACATTTCAGCAAACTTTTGCCTCCATTGTAACTTTAGGTTTGATAAAAAGCGAGTATAATATATTTATAAATTTCATACGAATTATAAATTTTATGAAGTAAGAATTTTTTTAAGGATATCTTTAATGTATACAGGATTGAATTTTAAGCAGTGCGCAAAAAAAAACTGGTGGTCCAGAATCGTTAACAGAACATATCTGCATCATCAGTAAAAAAAATTTTTTCATTCTTTTGTCCGCCCTAAAATCAGCAAAATATGGATACCAACAATTCTTACGCGCGCCGAGCGGAGCTCCGTCAGTAAACCGGTTTCGCATTGCCGCCGTGCATACTATGACGACTGTGACCGTACAATCGGTTACAAAAAAAACATCTTTCGATATCAATAACTTTTCTTTTTTGTACTATAACACGACAAACTAAAAATTTACGTATCTATAAAACATATTTAACTATAAGTTGACAAAGTTTGCGCACTGGATAAAATTCATTCCTGTATATTTTTTTGACAATAACAATAGATACAAATTATATTAAATCCTCCTCCTTGTAACATCATATTGTAAATAGGAAAAATTGTGAGGATTTATTGTGTATGTTTATTACCCTTTCACGCAAAAATTATTGGGTGGATTTTTATGAAACATGGCAGTAATGTATTATCAGATAAATAACATATCATCCCCGTAGGTAGAGTGAAAAGTCACTAAGTCCGAATAAGTCGAAAATGCGTTATCCATTTCATCAACGTCACAACCCACATTGCATCAAGATGGCGTTAATAAATAATTTGATTTTTTTCGGACTTAGTGACTTTTTGGTCTACGAGGTCGATATAGGGTAGTTTTTATGCATGTGAAGTATAGTTAATTTGGGATAGTATTGTTTGTGGTACTGACTCGAGCAGGTTGAGGCGCAGGTCGTCGTGCGGCGGCGCGGCGGCGGCGGCGGCGGCGGCGCGGGCCAGCGCGGCGGCGGGCGGCGCGGGCGGGGCGGCGCTGGCGGCCAGCACGGCGCGCGCCACCTCGCCCAGCGCGCCCGCCTCCGCCCCGCCCGGCTCCTCCGCTAAGCCCGTGATCTCCATCTCGTCCTGCAGAACAGTACATTGTTACTAGTGGCCGTGCTCTGGCTGTGGCGACATACTAGGCGGACAAAGTGTAGTCTCAATATAAGACATGTGTCTAAATAATAGCCTAAATAACAGACCAACAGATTTTCCTTTTAAACCCTGATATCATACACCGAAAAACGCGACGATGGAACTAATTGGTACATCTCAATGATGCAGAAAACCTTTTAACGAAGATCTCAATCTAAGCGAATAACACTCAATATTTCTACCTAAAGAGCATAATTAATTCAACATAATACTGACACGGGCGCGTAGTGTAAGTAAAGTGGCGTGCAATGGTCCCGCGAGCCACGCGGCTTCATGCCGCAGGCGGGAGATCCGATCGCATCTTGCACACTAGTATAACGTCGTAGATGACTACACTCGTGTGTGACAATGACAACAGTATTAGCGTCGTGTATGTACCTCGTAGAAGAGTCCGGCGCGGTGTGCGCGGCGGCGGTTGAGGATGGCGCTGAAGCCGCACGTGCAGTGCGCCGGCTCGTCGTCCGGCCGCGGCGACGAGCCCGCCGCGCCGCCCATGCCCGAGCAGCCCGCCAGGTACGTCGCCGCGTCCGCGCCGCGGATGTTGCCCACGACCTGGACAGAAATAAAATAAAATATAGCATCAAAAACCTCATAAACCAAACCTACTGTAAATAAGCAAGCACTCAGTGGAGTCCACTCGTGACCAAAGGCCTGGCCTATACTTTGGTCAACAAATATCCGATTGTCCGTCAATTCGCGCTGACAGCGATGCGGATGAATATTATGATTCATAGTTTAAATGTTTCCATTTTTATTTGTTAATAAATAGTTTATATATGTAATTTAAAAATAGTTTATTAATGTTTAATTAATGAAGTTACTGTGACTATATCATTCAAAAAATTCGACTTGAAAATTACACGGAAGCCTAATCACAATATATAATTTTATATAAGCAAGTTTTACCTTAGGTCCAGCATTGCAGACGCAAAGCGTGCAGCTATCAAAGTTGTGGTCGCGGAAGACGTTGAGCACGGTATCCGCTAGCAGCACGTTGAGCATGAGCGGGCAGGCCACGTGCGCGGGCGGCGCCGGCGCGGCCTCCGCCACCCGCGCCTGTGCTCGCGGCACTACGGAGGTGTTGGTGGTGGCGGGGCCCGGGGGCCCGGGGCCCGGCTCGCGAGCGTTCCGACTCCGCGCCTCGCGGCTTTCAGGGGTAGGGGGAGCGGAGCGTTTCACACCGGCTGTTGATGAAATATGAACTATTAATATTACCATAGCTTGGCAAATGTGGTAAGGACTTGTGTGGAGTACGAAACATGACTGTCAATATTAATGTTCCAAAGGGTTGTTCCCGTGGTTCCTAAGAATATTCTTAACTCGCCGTTTCAACATGTACCGTATACTTTCAATTCTATATTTTTTCCACATCTCATGATTTCTGCTGCCTCAGAGGTGACCTACCCGTCCTATTGGTATCGGCATCAGCGTCCGGCTCCCGCTTGTCGTGGTCGTCGTGCTCCTGGTGGCAGCGCGGCCGGTACACGGCATGCGGCGGCAGCGTGACGGGCGGCAGCAGCTGCCTCAGAGGTGACCTACCCGTCCTATTGGTATCGGCATCAGCGTCCGGCTCCCGCTTGTCGTGGTCGTCGTGCTCCTGGTGGCAGCGCGGCCGGTACACGGCATGCGGCGGCAGCGTGACGGGCGGCAGCAGCTGCCTCAGAGGTGACCTACCCGTCCTATTGGTATCGGCATCAGCGTCCGGCTCCCGCTTGTCGTGGTCGTCGTGCTCCTGGTGGCAGCGCGGCCGGTACACGGCATGCGGCGGCAGCGTGACGGGCGGCAGCAGCTGCCTCAGAGGTGACCTACCCGTCCTATTGGTATCGGCATCAGCGTCCGGCTCCCGCTTGTCGTGGTCGTCGTGCTCCTGGTGGCAGCGCGGCCGGTACACGGCATGCGGCGGCAGCGTGACGGGCGGCAGCAGCTGGCTCGGCAGCGTCGTCAGCGGCGCGTACTTAGACGAGCCCACGTATTTGAATACGGTAGGCGGTTTGAACACGTATGACCAGTCCTGGGGGAGATGGATGATATTAAAGTTATTAAAAGGCTAACTTTTAGTCAGTTTTTGAAACTAGAATTTGTTGTACAGATGAGAGAAGAAGATGCAGTGGCGGATACAGCCTTTATAAAGGTAGTGAGCACATCTGTCTGATGTGGTTAAAAAAATTACATTTATTTAATTCTGGCACAAGAGTACTTAGAGAGAGTCCATTTTTTAAATAGATAAGGAAGAACATATACGAATGTACATTATTTACCTCGATGGGTATGTCAGGCGGCGGCGAGCCGGGCTGGCGCGGGTGCGGCGTGGCGTCGTCGGGCAGCGAGAAGGCGGGCGAGGCCTGCGCATGCGCCTCCATGCTGGGCGGCGTGGGGAACATCTTGCTCAGCTCCTCGGCCCGCGGGCAGCCGCGGCCCAGGCACCGCTCCTCAGACTTGTTCGAGTCCGGCGGCGTCGACACTTGCAGCTGCACAAAAACAATACACTTTATTATACCTATATTATTAAAGTTACCAACACATTACTCAACACTCAATACTTTAACGTACCATAATGTTTACAGTTATTGTTATACAGGTAATTTATGTTACAATTATAGACCCTGTTGGGCACAGCATTTATTTGTCACTTATGGCATTTACTCACAACATTAGATTATTATATGATTTCTACTGCATTTAATTTCTTCAAATAAGTAAATATAGGTAAGGTTGATAAATTTTTTGTTTGATGGTAACATGTAAATGAGCGAATTAATTATAAGATATTCCTGAGACCAGCAACCAGACCAAGATACATAAGAACACCAGTTACTTCATTTTAAATTCTCAACATGCATTATTATTGAAGTATAATACTTTATCTCCATAAGTACTTCAACACACAGATCTAACTACAGTATAATATAAAGAAGGGTGTACACTCACAAGTCTTACCGTCTCATCGCCGCTGGCCGCGTCGTCCGAGTTGTCGAATATCTGCTCCAGGTCTTTGAATGTCGGACATAAGCCGTCCGATGTGAATAGGTTCTTGTACTCTTTTGTATCCTCCTTTACAAAATAAAAACGTAAACATTTACTTAGTACTACTGCTTTTTTTTTTTAATTTATCAATTACAATTTTATATTGACAACATTATGCTGCAACTTTGTAAAAGTAAATCAACTAAATTTCAAATCGCTAAGTTTCTGCTGTTCGCTGATTTCCTACTGTGCAATTTCAAACATTGTAACGGGCTGTCATTTGAACATTTTTAGCAGTCGTTACGGGTAGACAGAATCCAGTAAGTCTGACAACCACTCTTACCAACAGGTACCAGGCTTACCAGGTAACTTGGTTATAGAGGTCAGATAGGCAGTCGCTCCACGTAAACACTGTTTCTCAGCTGAATCCAGTGAGGCAGATGGGAACTGGACCATTAGCAAACGTGATCATCATGTGATCATACTTCTCTACAGGACAACAAACTTAGAATTCATAAATAAGATATTTAAAGTTCTCCCACTCACATTATGTTCATGCTTCTCCAGCTTAACATCGTTCCGATGGTCGCGCATGGCGGGCACGTTGGTGTGGTCGTGTCCGGCGTACAGGTCGGCCGGCGCCGCGCCCAGCGCCATCTCCTCGCGGAAGCTGCTCTGTGACGACTTGAACCGCTTTACTGGGTGTTCCAACCTGGAAGAGAAAATTAAGTTAATGTGTGCTGTACTTACTTGTAAGTAAAGTTGAAATTTGTTTGCACTGTGCTCTGAAACTGTTGGTTCAAGTTGAAGACAAAATTGTCGCATGATGACGGCAAGGAAGGTTTTGTGCTATGTATGTATTTATAACTGAAACCTCGTATTCATCGTAAACTTATGTTTATAAGCAAAGTTGCATCAACACGTTGCTGAGTTACTGGCTCAACTATGTGTTGTAGAGTTGATATTGCCTAGTTCTCGCCCATGCAACATTTTCATTGCTCAACATCAATGTTGATCAACTGTTGCTTGATGGGAGGAAAGTCACAGAGGGGTTGAAACTCCCCGTTTTATATATAATATAGAGTAATTAAGTATGTCACCATGTATTGAACACAATAAGTTAAAAACTGAAATGTTATTGATGCGCAAACTGGCGTGGATATAATGTAGCGAGAGCTTAGATACACATCATGTTGACTTCGTAATGACGTGACCGTGATGCTCGCAATAAAGTCTTCTGAATATTTTTTTTTTAGATATCGACTGCAAGCAAGCAATACCTCCTATCTGACATTTTTGTTTCAAAAAACCAAAAAACTTGTATCTACCATAAACTACCTTTAGATTCAAAATAAAAACAAAAAACTTTATTAATCAATACTATGCTTAGAAAAAGAAAACTTGGATTTTCAGTATCTCATTATACCTTCCTCGGAATAAGGATTTTATTAAGTTTTATTGTTCCCCTTTAAAATCCACCCGGAGTCAGATAGGAGGTATTGGTTGCTTGCAGTCGATATGTAAAGTTATCGGCACGGATATTGAGCCCTGACCTTCACCTGCGCAGAAGCGATTTACTGCCTTATTGCCTTATGCGTACGGTGCGCAACGCGATCCCCACTCTTCCGCCGAGAGCTCAATATCCGTGCCGGTAACTATACTAGGATATAATTGTCATTTATGTTTTAATTAGTGACAACTTCTATAAACAATAATCACGCTAATATTAAACTAACGAGAGTTTGTGTGTGTTTATTATTTTTCCACATGAATGAGACAGCAAAAAAGAGGTAGTCGCTGTTTATATTTTCTTTATACAAAACCTTGCAGTCCTTACAGGTCTCTTGTACTTTTTCCCAAGATATTATGGGTGGTGTACTAACCATGCGTATACGGTGGTGTAGTCATACAGCATGTGCAGCGAGTGTTCGTCTTCGAGCGGGTCGAGGCGCGGCGCGGCGGCGGGCAGCGTCGGCCGCCGGGATATCTCGCAGCCGGGGACCGACTCGCCCTGGAATATTGCAATACGTTACATAGGGAAAACTTTAGGGTGAAAACCAAACCATAACCAGCTGTCAAATAGCTGATTTGATTATTTCGCGACTAGACGGCTGGTTATGCTGGTTTGGTTATCACGGTTTAATGGTACAATCCACTCTTATTTTTTCGGTGGGTGGAAGACAAAAATTATTGGATACATTTTCTCGATGACATTTTGGATTATGGTTCTTTCGAATATTATCATCCTTTCGAAATAATTAAAGCTTCAGAAATTATAATTCTTGTAAGTTAGACCTTATGGAGTATCATTATTCGATAGGGGGCTTGTTTTATTGCTTCTAGTATGTTTGCAGGGGACATAAAATATGAGTGCGTTACCTGAGTGTAAGTCTTGGGCGGCGGTAGAGAAGGCGGCGCAGGAGTGGGCGGCGCGTGAGGGTCGGGCGTCGGCGCCGGCGTGTGCAGCGTCGTTGGGACCGCACCCGTTGACTGCATCACGAAGGAGAATATGAATAATAAGATATAGGTAGAAAACTAGTACATTTTTGAAATATTTTCAATACTGGAACAATTCAATGGTCAAAGCATGTTAATCAGCATGTCAAAGCTGATTTTTACAGTTCACTCGTTTCCGTTAGAAATCTAACGCAATGGTTAGATTTCTTTTGGGAGGTTATCTCCATCGCCAGTGCCATGTCAGTTTCCTGGTAAACATTGTTTCCTTTTCCAATTTCCTGATGCCTCACGGGAATCATTGAATCTAGGTATCATCGAACTCCGGTTGACATACAACTGTACAATAAACAATAGGATATGATAGAACTGAACATAGTGACGTATTTATTACCTGATGCGGCGGCGGCGGCTGGTGGTGCGGCGACTGCGGCGCGCCGGCGGAGGGCGGCGCCGAGCCGCCGGCCGCGGGCGAGCCGCCGCCGCAGCTGCCCGGCGAGCACGCCGCGCCGCCCAGCGACACACCCCTGCGGAGACAGCCAAGTTAGATATGTTGTGTATGGGTTGATATGGTGAAGTGGTTAAAGTGAAGCGAGTTATTAATACTGTGGATGTTTTGACGGAACCATGATATGTTAAGACAAAATGCATAATGATTTCTTCTCCATATAAATTTACTTATGCCAATTTTGAACACTTCCACGCGATTGAGAAACTGATACATTATTCATAATGTAACGCTGAATGAAAGTCAATTTACTTATGACCGTTTTCAATACTTCCAGAAGAATAAATGATATTGAAATAGATACACAATATCACACAAATGACATTTTCGTAGATATTGCCATCCAGTGATGAATTGGTAAAGCCAACCCTCAATTTCTCTAAAATCCAATATATTACCAATTTAAAATTACAGCTTCACTTTAACCCCGTCAACCTGAACACACAAATGAATGGCACCCATAGACGACAGCCCTTATGATCTCATACGCCATGACTCCCCGAATGAAAGGTAGATGTTATCATGTGTACCGCAAACTTGTTGCAACGTCACCACTTGTAACTTGCCTATGTAGGGTTACAAAGGGTTAAATTCAGTACATTCGTTTAAGATTAATGTGAACTTTAAAATAGATTATTTACACTTTTTATCCTTTGAATAAATAAGTGACCAATCATTTTGAACATAAGGACCTTATCACATTCGTCTGATTTCGAGCTTGACTGCCTAGTCCTCGTTTCGAATAGGTATAGTAAAAAAAAAAACAATTAGGTTTCCAAGTCTAAATTAACGCACTGAATTTAACATAATTAAAAAAAGCATATTATCATTAAAAAATCTGAATGAGATCAAAATATGGAACAACCTTTTTACTCCAACCCAAACAACCACCTTCCATGTTCGCTCTTATTTCAATCTCATTTCACAACTGGTAACATTTTGCACAGATTACAAGCAATGACAGTGTTGCCACATTAAAAAAAATGTGTGAAGATGGATGTGGCGAGTTCTTAGCACTTGACATAAGTCGCACAGAGCCCTTCACTATGATATAGGAAGTTTGGTTTGGTGACAGCACTGATGGTGTACTGGCCCCACAGGTATTCTTCCGTGACTGTTGACAACGTTGTTATAATCGATTGTAAATTGTTTGAAAACTAATTCGCTGCTGAAATTATTGATAGCGAAACTGACATTTGAATTTAGGTCAGCATTAGTTTTCTCTTCAAATGTAAAAAAATAGTTTTCTGGTAGTATTTTTTATTTATTTATATTAGTTCAGTAATATAGCTTGACTGTTTTATACAAGATACTGTTTCATATGATATCTTGTGTTGAAACATAAATTTATGATTATAACAACATTGTCACAGTAGCACATAGTAAAAATGTAGTATTAGATACAAATACGATAAAGACACAAAACATGCAATTTGTATGACAATAAATCAGCATTCGATAAATATGGTCATGCACTATTAGATATAACCTACGATATAATAAAAAAAAATGATAAAAAGGGCATGCGTTATGAAGCGGTATTGCATTATTTGTGGCTCGATATCTTGTGTATTGTCCATTCAGTGTTTTTGTTCGAGATTTAAGTAGCGTATCGATGTGTGAGTTTGTAGCGCGTGTGTGTGTAGTATAGTGCACGTGTGTGCGGTACTCACGGCTGCACGTGTTTGGGCGGGCGGGCGCGGCGGTGGAAGGGCGGGGGCCGGGGCGGGCGGCGCCGCCGCCACCTGCGGACACAACTGCCTGCACTCTGCCGCCACACGCGCCCCGTCTTACCCGCCTACGACTACCCAGCCCGAGACACAAGTCTCATCGATACTATATTAGCGGTGTCGGATACTAAGTTTGTTTCCCTTAGAAAAAGCCCTGAAAAGCTGTGCCCAAAACTAAAGATCTTTTCTGCTTGAAACTTTAGCCAAATTTATCCCCTAGGTTATAAAATGATGAATTTATAAAATTCCCATTTTTTAAATTGCTTTACATTATTTTAGTCTGTTTGCTTGATTGTGTTATAGTTTAAAAGTCAAACAGACAAATGAATTTATGACACCGTTGAGAAAAACACCGCGTTTGCTAACTAATCCAAACCACGTCGTAAGAGTGTGACCAGAGTCGCCGCGTGTCTGACGAAGGAATTCAAACAAAAATAGACTTTATACAAACTGTCAACAGTTAAGAAGTAATAATTACAGAAACATATTCAAATAATAAAGTTCAAATTCCTTCGTCACAAGTACCAATAAACATAAATAATATTATGTATATTGGTCAAGCTGTACCCTCTACTGCTTATAACTACAAATAATTATAGTATAGCTAAGTATATAAAAAAATAAAACATTCACATACATAACATCTACCTATCAATCTACACCCTGTTAAATCGCTCACTATTAAATACTACACAATCGCCATCCACTGGTAATTGATTCTTATTGTCTTAAACATAAGGTTCAATATGCACAGTGGACGACTCGCCTGGAACTCTCATTCAAATGCAAAGATATAGGAAAAATATAAACTTATATATTCTTTCATACATGTCATACTTAAAATATAGATGCATAACACACAATTTCGTACAACTACTACTATATACTGCTCCTATCTACTTGTATAATTATGATATTCGTGGGTATATGCACTGTAGAGTTACAGAGTCAGTTTAACTGTCTTTTAACATGTTTTTTTCTCTAATTTTATATGCACAGTGCGTATACCCATCGCTACAATAATAAGTATATTTGGCGGTATGGCAGCACTACTGCGGTAAGCATGTATGCGGTACTCACTTCGCACAGGTACAAGGAGTTTTTCTGGTGGGATCTATGAAGTCCTCGCACTTATCCGCTGTCGTGTCGCTGAAGCAGATCTCAGCCGCCTGAAAAGTTTTTATATTGTTACATATATGCTCATAAAACAGACTTAGATAAGCAGAAGAGTTATTTTTATGTTTGAATATCTAAAAATGTCATATGTATTTTCAGATATGACATTGATATGATTGTGTTTGTGTGAATATTCATTGTTAATATCGGAAGCGTAACTCGGAACTAGTCTTAAAACTAAACAGACAGTTCTGTTTCCATCTTCCATATAGTTTTGACACACAACGTATGGGTAACAACATTTATTTTGAATAATGTTGTGGACAAGTATGCGGTCTCCTTTTTTTAGGAGGGCGATATGTCTCGTTGGAGATTCGATGCTGGATTGACAGCTGTATATTTTACTTCCTCACCAATATATATCAGGATGAACCTTGCTTATCTATTGACTCGCAAGTCTGTAAGCCAGCCTTATGAGAGGCGCGGTTCGCGACCCTCGAGGTATTAACCGTTATAGGAAAGTATGAAATTGATTTGTGGCTGACGACGACCGCACGGAGGTGTATTTGTCAAATTGTACAATGTTGTCAAACAAAGCAAACTTGTAATTCCAGCGAGCACAAGCTCTCATGATCGCTATGCATGTTGAACCACGCCGCATGAGGTTACCTGGTGCGGAGCAGGCGTGGTGAGCGCGGCGAGGGCGCGGTGCGCGGCGGCGGGCGCGCGGCGCTCGGGCGCGGCGGCCTCCATGCTCGTCACCAGCACGTACGGCACCGGGTAGCGCATGCGAGCACCGCCCACGCGGACCTGGTGGGAATAGGATACGTTAGTAATATGCTACATTAATGTTGTGTTTACGGAGGAAGGAAAGATGAACGGAGATGTCATAAGGTAGGTTAAGCGCCTTCTTGCAGGCGAAATAACGTACGGTAGGTCAAGTAATGTACGGTAAACCTGATCAATTACTGAAACTAACGAGGTGTTCGGGTTCCTTGTCAAATCAAGATCAATCTGTCAAAGATTGGCGTTACCAAATAAGGCGTATGACGGCGGAGCTAGTAACGTTTCCCCTCCCCCGAACACCCGAATTTCGGAAGGAGATTTTTGCGTTATGGCATCTCCGCTAGTCATTTGGTCATGATTATATTCTACCAAACAGTTCAGTAAGTAGCGTTTTTCACCTCTACAGCGCCGCAGCCCTGTTCCAACGGGTAGAGCTGCCGCCAGGCGTCGAGCAGCCGCGCCGTGGCCGCGTCCGCATCGCTCCACTCGCGACCAGACAGCGTGCCCTCCAGACCGAACGGGGCCAGGATCACTGTCGAAATAAGGAAACATTAGTAGACTGCTAGCGGTTTCAACAGATTCCTAAGAGAGCTACTTCCCGCACCAGGATTAAAAATTATAACTACTCTTTTCTGAAACCGGTCGGACTCATTTCCGAACCATCTTCAATCTGCATAGGGAAAGGTACTTCCAAATCAAAGATAAAGCATCTTTGATTTAGAAGCCATATAATACCACTACAGAAAAATCTACTGCATAGCTAAACAGCTCATTTCGGGATACCCCCGAATCAATGATAGAGCATCTCTGATTTAGAAAACTATACACCAGTAGTGTTGCAAAAAAGTAAGGTTGTTTTGGCTGGTTTAAAACGTTCTGGGCTATTTATTACATTCTTCTAGCATGTATGTAGTAGCTAACACTTCTGCTGAAGCTAAAACCACCAGTTTCA
This sequence comes from Helicoverpa zea, assembly GCF_022581195.2. Classification (NCBI taxonomy): domain Eukaryota; kingdom Metazoa; phylum Arthropoda; class Insecta; order Lepidoptera; family Noctuidae; genus Helicoverpa; species Helicoverpa zea. The sequence continues at coordinate 12,439,210 of NC_061457.1, forward strand.
TCATTACCTTTGGCATCAGCCTGGTTGTCGGGCGAGTTGATCTTGGCGAGGCGCTTGGCGGTCAGCGTCCGGACGGGCGGGTGCTGTCGCACGTCCACCGACGCGCACACCGTGCTCTCGCCGTGCAGGAAGAACGCGAACGAGAACGACAGGTGCCATGGACTGGAATATAAATTGATTAGGGGTTTTAGATCTTCAGAGGGTAATGAGTATACCGGAATTTAGGTCTAATAAATGTTACCTGAACAAAATCAAGTAAAATATAAACTTGCTAGCCTATCTAACTGCAAAATTGCAGCAGTGCAGGACTACTTTTAAAATTAATCATAATAGAATAGCCGATGTACTTTTGAAACTTCTTTCCTATTATAACTGATGCAGCATTTACTTTACTTAAATTGGAAATGGAACTACTAAACTTACGAACAGAACTAAAGAAACAAGGAGTAAGTTCATAACATGACAAATGTGGCTCGGTAGCACGGTGCAAGGCGGCACCGCAGCGCCTACCGAACGTAATATAGACGCCGCCCGTATCTCGCGACGACGGCAGCTTCAAATCAAATTGCAATCGATCGCGGAACACTGATATATTGCTGCGGAGAATCTTCGTTGCTACGCGGTTTTTGTATAGACTTTAATATTATGTGATGGAGGGCTTTCAAAAATAATTATTTGCTCTTTTTGAACACCTTTAACAACAGACCTTTTAGGGATATCTATCAATCCTGAACATCGTATGTCTAGGCCAAGTTTCGATAAAAAAACAAGGCTTTAGACAGAATATTTAAGTAAATAATTGTTGGAAGGAGAACGAAGTCCCGCCCTAGTGTCTCGTGGGGCACAACACAGAGATCTTCTCGTTGCTATAGGAAGTGAGACGCGTCGCCGCGGCTGTATCCACGACAATACATTGATGGCATTGCCGTGAATTTTACTTCCATACTCATAGAATAACCAGACAGAATTATATTCGGCGGGTGTTCTTAAAGATCAGTTATAATATAGAGCACAAGCGTTCACACCGGTACACTCTCCGGGTCAATTATTGGGGATCGAACCCGAGACTCCACGAACAGCAGTCGTATGGGAGAGCACTAGACCAACTAGGCATACATCCAAGTATTCAAATATCAGGTAACTTTCGACCCATAAAATATTTTAACTTGGTAAAGTCAACCTAGAATAACAGGTCCATAAGAATATTGTGTTTTGAGACAATGTAAATAATTACAATGAAGCGATCTTATCGCAGATTTGCTATCATCCACTATACAAAGTAGACAGCCATTGAATGGTCGTCGACAGGAAAGACAAGAATATTTAAATTAGTCATTATGTAGGTCATTAAAGATAAGGATAATGTAAATTCATATTTTATATAGTTATTAGAATTTAATTTTAAATATTACTGATTTTAGAGGTCACCAATTGAATACAATTGAAGATTTGGGGTATTTCCTTTCGTTGGAGACAAATTGAAGCAGGGTTATTCCCAAGAACAACTATTAACTATGCTCCCCGAGAACTGATTACTATACATTGTGATTTGTGTACCACAAAAACCCAATCACCGTACAATAAAAATCTTGCAGATACAATCAACACCTAGTAATTAGCTAGCATCTAACGCGCACACGCAAAAGACAAGCGTGTCATATCGTTAGACTTTCACTATCGGATGGCGTTGTTTATATAAATTAGTTCTTATTGTTTGAGTTATAAGGTGCGATGTGTATTGTACCTCTTGCCGACTTCTTGTTCGTCGCCGTCGTATGGTTGGACGAACCATTTGCCGAGCCGCACGAAGTCCCGCGACAGAAGGCATCTGGAAATTAAACAAAACACACTCGATTATGTCAATGTTCGCTGTCAATCAGTTTATTTATGTGGGAATTGCAGTTGTTGCAATAGCTCGTAATATAGCGAGTGAATGATTTGATATCCGTTGTACAATTAAAGTAGACCTTTCAAAAAGTTTCGACTCTTTCAGACACTCTTTTTGAAAATGCAGTTAGTATCTTTTTGGGTTTACTTTCAGATTTCTATCGAGAACTTTTTATAAGTATATCCAACTGTTTGAGAATTGAAAGTAATTTTGTTTTTAACTTTTTGATTTTCAGCCGGACTGTTGTCCCCTATCCTACACTCACTGGTCTCAAACTTTTTCTGTGATTAGACAATCAAAAGACTTGCAAAAATTAGGTTAGTAGTAGTAAAGACAAAGTTTTTTAAATGCACTAATTCCTTCATAGTAACCAGATAAAAAGAAGCATCGAAATGAAAAATCTCATCGTCAGTTAACGATAGGCGATGATATTAAGAGAGGCAACACAAGCTATACAATTTCACAGTTCAGCAAGTTAGTACACGAGATCTGGTAACATTTGCCAGTTTACGAGTGTATCACGTTTCTTTTATTGGCATACCGTTTGAACGATAAAATAACGAGGCGCTGAGGACTGTGGTACATTTCGGTATGAGAAAAAAATATATGCTGCGATTTTATCTACTGATTTTTGAAGTGAATGTGAGACAGATTTCTATTGCTATCTAAGTGAATACGTCTGGCTATGCACCATCCAATTTTAGCGAAGAACGGATTGTTTTCTTGAATTCCTCCATTGCTATTTTACATTTTAATAACACATTTCAATTCACAGACAGTATAAATGCAAAGCACATATTTGTTTTGCACAAAATATTCGATAAAATAGCTAACTGCCACTGTGCATTATCTGTCTGCGATCGAACTAAATTCGAAAGCTTCTGCACACAAATGCATGGCAGTGTTGTGTGCATAAAGCAATGCATTACCATAGTACATGGTATTTCCAAACTCGAGTATATACGAGCACAAGACGATATAGTGCGCGGGCGTGTCGTAACTCGGCTATTGATTATATTACCATAGCGAATATTGTGTCACCGCCGAACGCACTGTAATTGACACGTTAATCTGACGAGCAAGCAATGCTCGTACACTTGCTGGTAAATAATGTGAATCATTAGACAAACAATGCGATGATGTAAGGCAGATGCACTTTTCAATTTACATACATTTTAATGCCCATAAATAGCGAGTATTAAATACCACAAATTAAGTGTTCCAGTTGCTTTTATTACTTTATTCAGTGGCGTTGTGTTAATTCTAAATAAAGTTCACATGTTAGAGTATGTCCCAAGTGCATGCCAGTTAGCCTCAAGAACTATTTCTCTGTCTGAACGTGTGAATAGGGCTATTAATTTTCTGGAATTGTTGCATCTTTGCTGCTAATTGTTTTAATTATTTTTTATTAGACACAACTGCGTTCTACGTAAATGAGCTGGTTTTGTACCTCGTCTTACGTGACTGCAATATTGTTTTTCTGTATTACTAGTGAGATCCTTTATTTTGAGAATTGAAGATCTTATTCAGGCACTAGTCCTGAAGTAGATAATTTCCCCAAAGAAAATAAAATTACTCGTACATCAGACTTTCTTTATTTTAAAATAACAAATACGAAGTCTAATGAGCGTAGTATAAAAATGGATGCACAACAGATAATGTATTAGTTCATCGATAGTTTATTTCGAGCGATGCCCCTGTCTATCTTTAAACGTACGCACTCCACTGTATCTAATACTATTGTAAACATTACTTTTTACCGTGACTCATAATGCAAGTTTTTCGATATACAGGGTTACTGGTAAGTAGACCGCATCCTTTCAGGAGGTGATAGTATAGGTCAATACGGACAAATTTGACCCTGGGATACACTGGGCAAAAGTTAACCCGTTTCAAAATAATCGAATTTTAAGATCTTTTCTTTACAAGTCGTCTAGGTACACGTATACATTTTTATTACTAGTTAAAAGTCTCGTTTTTGCGGATTTTTGTGTGTTTTGTGGCTTTTTGGATAGCCATATAAATGTAGATGTTTTTTAAGTATTCTGCACAAAAAAATGAAAAGTAATATTTTTGAGAAAATATCTACTAAAAAAGTAATTTCTGTTCGCTATAATTTCCTCTGAGATTTGTACAGTTTTATGGTTTGTTATTATGAAATGATTCATCTTCTATCCAAAAACAAACAAAAATCCACAAAAATGAGACTTTTAACTAATAATGAAAAGTTATACGTGTACCTAGACGACTGATCTTGAAATTCGATTATCTTGAAACGGGTTAACTTTTGCCCAGTGTATCCCAGGGTCAAATTTGTCCGTATTGACCTATACTATCACCTCCTGAAAGGATGCGGTCTACTTACCAGTAACCCTGTATTTTCTTTTACATAGCTATGATTATTTCGTCTGTTCGTTCGATATTTCCTTTGTACAGAAAAATAAGTCCATTGAGGCTTTCAATCAATTAAATGTTGACTGCTAACATTGTACGATTTATCAATGCGTGATTCATGTTTAAGTAATTAATACTATATGGAACAGCTTGCGTAAGCTATATTGTAACTGTGCTATGACGCCAATCAAGTTAAAGAGGACACTAATGTTTGCTCGACCACCTACCTAGCATAGTTCATACGAAATTATTAAAAAGATGGCAAATACAATTTAATGTGAACACTTGAGTATCAAAGAGGTTGACTGGTCACTCAAGCGCAGCGAGGGCATTCGAGGCGCCGACATACAGCAGTGCGAACTGCCGTCGTAACGGGAGGGATTTAGGTGCGCGCGCGCAGGTGCCCGCGCCGCAACTACGCACACATAACACTACTGAGGAATGCGTTTGCTATGCTTTGAATCTGCATCAAACAGGTGCGAATGTATTTTTTGCCGTGCTTCAAGTTATCGGAAACAATTCTGTATTCAAATAATAGACTCATTAAGATGTCGTCTTTTTGTGCTGCTTGAAAGATGTAATAAAGTAGATGGGTTGAGTACCAATTGTTCGGTTTTTGCGAGTCGTTTATTGCTTCGCAACAAAAATTCAGCCGGTTCAGATAACCAAGCAGCCAGTTGTAAAATTTCTTTTTTACAATGTCAGCACACTAATGTGAAGTTAAGCAGCATTATATTGCAAAGCGAAAATAATTTAATTTCTGGCCCTTTGGGCTGGAATATCACAAGCATACTCAATTAAGTCATTCAATGTCGCCCATTTAGCATATCTGGGGGTCTTTGAACCAGTTTCAACGAGTTGCCGGCCTCAGAAGCCGCAAAAAAGGCTGTAAATGTTATTTGTGAGTACTTAAACGGCACATAAACCGTAAAAATGAATTCTGGATCATTTCTGCGTTCATTCGCCCAAAATTTGGGAAAATTGAGAAGTTTTAATACATAGGTCGACGATATTGATTTTAGATGTGAATGAAACATTGATATTAGAACTTCTTGTGGAAACTGTAAGCGATCGGATCGTCAGAATAATTGTGAATTGTTAAAGACGAAAAAGATGAACACGTTAAAGATTCTGTACAAATTGCTCAAATAACGACAAAAGTTTAAAATCTATAAAAGTTAATTTAAAGCACGAGAAGGTGCACGCGAACAATAGTGCAGACTGTAAAACGGACATAAAAACGCTAACTCAATCGTCAGACTCAACATGAACCTAACGTAAAATCTTGACGCGCTTTACGGCATACTTACTAATGGTACTTAAGCACTTGCAACAGATTAACTATGTATAAATTATAATTAATTATTCAGGAAAATATTAGCTTATAATCACACGGAAGGTTCTCGTATATTAGATGCTCTTGAATTCTGGTATCACATTGTAAATATTGTTGTCTTATTAGTAATTATATCTCTTTACATTATTAGTATCTCTTTAAAACTGAAAATGGTCTAAATTTTCTCTAGTAATTACATTACTTTGCATTGCAATACCTTTTCGCATTTTAATCCCGAAAATTACCATAAAACCTTGAAATGATTGGGCTCTAACCATATCCCAGCGAAAATTACGTCTTTATAAACGATCCCAAAACCAGGATAGCTACCTCAGTACCGTCAGTACGCGTGATATTGTCGCAGTGTCGGGATCGCATCCCCGGTTCACCGGCACGCATTGTTTCTTTGACGCGCCGCCAGCCGCCACGGGGGTCAACGACTCGTCTGGATTTCGTTCATACGCCGAGATTCCGTCGCTCACCGCTCCCGACGGAGTCGCGATGGCGATGCATGAGCTACTTACGTCACATGTACATAGTGCTTGAATAGTTATTGATACATCAAGACACTGACACGACAGGAAAATTTGAGCAAAATCTGCCGGATATACGTTGAAGTTGTGACTCATCAGTTTTTCCTGTTACTTGCTTACTATTTGCCAATTTTTCAATTGGTGGCCCGGGAATTATTTAGCGAATTACATGTTGAGAAGTTTGAAAATTATCCAAAGCAAACAAAACAAAATGTAGGTCCGTTTTATTTTTTCAAAGGAATCAAAATTAATTGCAACTATTATTTAAGTATTAATTTCATCGATATGTACGATAAATACCTAGTTGATTGAAGGCAATGGACTGTGAGGTACGGATCAATTCTATTAGGAAGTCGATGATTTAAGAACTAATAGCCATTTGCCTTGGCCGTTTAATTTCTAAATAGAGATAAAACATTGGTATCAGGAATTATAAAATTGATTGAATGCTTGCAATTATTTAAGTGTATCGATTACATACACACGACCCAAACACGTACAAATTTAAATTATTAACATTAACGAAATCGAATTGAGTATCAATAGTATCGATAACGGCGGCATTTTAAACAAGTTAGTTTCAAGTTTACCGGCCGGCTGGAGATTATGCGGCAAAAAACGACATTAGAACGCCCCGCGCGATTCGTCGGCCTTCGTCTCGTACGGCGCGGAGGCTACGAGAGATGCCGATGCACACCAGGTGCAACATTAGCCGCGCAAATTGCAACGGAGCAAACGACCGCTAATTACCCCTCTCATTTTGTTTGTATTAATTATAAAACGATTTCGAGTGTCGTGTTAATTAGGATACGTTACATGCGACTATCCATTACATTTAACATACAGTCTTGCTCTGTTTCCCGGAATACCATTAATCAATGCGAGGCGTCAGGAATAGATTTGGCGTTGTCTACCAGTGCTATTAATCACAACTTAGCCGTGTCTGCATTAATTAGCAAGTTTCTGGTTAGACAACTAATGAGGCGAACCAGGTCGTATACTAACAAAAACTAAACTGAATTAAATATGTTAATCTAACTAACTCGTAATTTAATCTAATTTTTAAACGCCGATTTGCAATCATTAATGCAGAATGTAGATCTAGAGTACTCGCGACTAATTTTAACTGTAAAATCTTCCACAGATAAGTATTTACAACAACACTACAGATAAAATTGTAGAGATAAATTTTGCTACCTCGAACTTGCGACTCCTAGCATAGTTTTTATCGCGATAGATAACATGACGATTGGAATAGGCATTAGATATCCACAATGTTTCAGATCTGTCAAACAATTTTGTCTAATCTACACTCGATTTAGTTTATATTTAAACAATATCTTGATAAGGTATTTTAAAATCCTCGAATTAATTACAAAATAAACTTTCATATGATATTCCAGAGTGAGATATTCCAAAGCGAATCCGAAATGGACCAAGTATTGTTCCTTGCGGAACACCTATCCTGAACGCGCATCTGAATAAGAAATGTGTTTGCGAACGTACAAGAAGCATACACGGAGCGGTCAATAGGAATGATTTCATAATAAATCACAAGCAATTAGCTTGCTAGACGCATTGGAACTAAGAGCGCGCGCGACGCTGACAGTGTGACACGCTTCATCGAGTTCAAAGTGTGTACTCGATCGGCAATGATTAACAAGTTATTTGTTAGTACCGTACAGGTTTTTCAATCACGTTTTTGTTGTGAATGCTAATCGTATAACGTTTGAGCCAACCAATTGAACAACAGTAAAATTAATGCAAACGCAGTAGGATTGGTTAACGTACGTTGGTGCCTCTACAAGTTGTAGACCAATCAAGTCCAAGTAAATTATAATTAATCGTTGGTTTGATTAGTTGATGAGTATTCTGTGAATGATTCATGGTTGTACCTTTCAATAAGATTGTGAAGAGCCTTGAACAGCAGCGAACGACATTCGTACGAGAGTCCACTCTCCCACGAGCCCTGGTCACCTTCTGAAAATAAAAAGAAACATACTTGCAGATTTCTGAACAGAAAAGTCTAAAAATATAGAAAGCGAGGAGTAAGTCAAATAGAACACAATAACCTTGACCTTGCTATCTTGGCTACTTTACCTAGTAAATGTAGTAACTGTTACCAGATTTTTCTACGATGATAGGGTTTATTTACTAATTTAAATCCTTAATTCTTGTTTATATTATTTTAAAATTGAATAAACATTCAAGGACGAAATGACAATGAAAATGTCCGCAGTAGCGGAACGTAGACCCGAGAGGCGATAAAATCGGGTTGTTGCAATGTGGTAAGTAAAGCTAGAAATAGCTGTTGTTGCATTCTCAATCGGAAGATAAACTCGGCCTATCACCGACGTTAGATGCGAAAACAAAACGGCGCGCGCGACGTTGCCGCTCCGTCACCGTAGCGCCATCCTTTTCTAGCTAGGAGGCGGGGCGGGGGCGACCCATGTGACGTCATGCAGTCGCTCAGCGCACGTGCTTGTGTTTGTAGCGCGCGCCGCACACGACAACACATGCGAGCGTTGCTTAGCGCCCGCTAACTATTTAATTGACATTGAATTTTATATTCAAAACATTACTAATATGAAGGAAACACGTCCTATGCTAGGTCTAACGAAGTGTATTATCAATATTTTAAATGCATTCCAATTTTCAATTAAATAAGTAGACTTTATGCTAAATGAAACTGAACAAAACTGTAAAGTTAATGAGTTATTACTGCGGGTTATCATTCACGCGCCCCGCAATAACTCTGCGCCGTGATAAATTGATAGTACACAAACTGTAGTTTTACTAACGTTTTTCGGCGTTAGATGCCGTCTTACTGGAGCGTTTCCAAGCGTTCAGCCTTGACATTCGCGCTCCAGGTGTATGCGTACCACAGCGTCTGTCTCAGTTGAACTAGTTTTTCCACAATTAGGACACTAATGGTTATATTCATTTTCTAAACAGCACCTGCCTGCCGTTCGATTTTTAGTTTCTTTACAATGACAAAAAATAACTTCATTTTAACGAAGTAAGAAATATGTAGCCACAATTAGAATCCAAAGAGGGTACCTCTTTTCGTTTGAATTCCAACGATTATTGTTGCCAAATTACTAGAAACTAGTCTGTTAGCTAGAAACTACTAGTGACTAGTCAAGGGCATCAAGTGGCACAGCTATGCCACTTAGTGGTCGTAACAAATGAAGGTGTCCTCTTTGATTTACACTGGAATCAGCGGTGAGGAGTAGCCTTCTCGAGCTTACCTCGGTTGTGATTTTGTCACAACCATCTTAAGAGAACTTGCTTAAATACTCATTAGTTCTAATGAAGTGAATAACTTAACTCCAGAAATTCCTACTAATGCATTGGTAAAGCATAGATTCAGAGGTAAGTGCGGTGATTATCCAAGTACCGCTAGTAGGTATGTAAGTGCTACTAGTACGGACACTGCAATTACTATTGAGCCGGTCGGTTCGGCACCATCGACTCCATCTCCCAAGGCCGTTAACGCAACAAACGGTGCGATTACTGTACACCAATATCGATATACTCGAATATCGCAGCGAGTCACGACTCAGCTCGCACCGTGGTACCATCGCGATTGAAGTCCACCAAGGATTCCAGTACCGATCAATAAAGTTATAAGCAAAGTAATATTATTTTTCTCCTGACCAGGGTTGTGGCCCTAATTGGACATTTGACAGGTTTCTTCGGCCGAAATATGATGTCCTTTCATGAAATGAACCAGTCATTTCAACATTCTCCGATTTCGGTGACTTTTTATAGCTTTTTGAAAGCAGCCCTGCAGTAAATAGTGACAGGCCAAATTCCAGAAGTTCGATACCTAATTTTTTATTTTCTGCACTAATTTTGCTTTGTCAAAGAAAAACAATGTTATTTTCAACAATGTTTTTGTCTGCAGTCCGGGTTTGTTTATTTGGTGTTTAGTGTGTGCTGGTGCATTTGTTTGGAGTGCAATAACGAAGATAGTTTAAGGTTCAAGGTCGCATATTTTGTCGCGGTGTAACGGCGGTGGTTGGCACTACCTTGCGCCGGGATCGATAGCGGGCAGACGACGCGCGCCGCCGCGTACCCGCCTCCACACCGATGTGAACGCAGTAATCGCCATACGATTATCACTATTGTTGCCTAAGTACTATTTGTTTGCTGCCGCGTTGCGGTTAATGTCGGCGATAACACGCTGATAACAGACGTCGAGACTAACATTGAATGCGAACTGATAAAACGAAGCTCGGTTTGTGGAGCATTTGTCATAGTGCTTACCAAACATTTAAGCGATGCTATAATATGGTGGGTAGGTATGGTAAATTGAGCGTGTCGCAGGCAATAAATATGGTATTTAACGATCGGCTTGTAGCTAGCAGACAGCGGAGCGGGCAGATTTATCTGCGGCGGTGACAATGCAACAACATTATCGGTGGGCACGTGGGCCGGAGTGCGGAGTGCGCTGCGGCCTGCACTCGCAGCGTCTCTCTCGCACTGCAATGTTTGGAACAATCTCCGTGTCACGTCGCTGTGTTCCACTAAGAGCACACTTTCGCAACATCACCGACTGCTTTAATTTTGCGCCACTGCGTAAAGTCACCCAATTATCTGGTCCTTTCGAAGCGGTTACCATCTGTAGTTACACTTCATGTTGGGGTATTGAGTAAGCGTTAAGATTAAAATCATTCCAGTTATTTATAGTAAACAATGTTTTACACTATTTTGTAGGGTCTATGAGTAACTACATAGAAATAAATTGGATATGAGTATCTTACTTGTTTGCATATAGTATAAAATGTATCTATTCAGCATTTATGTCATCTGTTCTAATGTGTAAAATGATGATATTATATTTCTTATTTATTAGGTCTCGACTGATTTGAATTTGCACATATTTGACAAAGGCATGAAGTGATTCCATTCTTTTTGAAAATATTCCTTTTGAATGAGAGCAAAACGAAAAAAAAGTAAAAGATCCTGCAGCGACAGGCGGCGAAAAATAGTAAACAATCAGTGACAGCTACATACATAGGCGGGCGGTGCGACATGGCAACGTCGCGTTCAAATCTGCGCGCTTTGTTTACAACCACCGGCGGGCGAGGTTAACCGCTGCGGTAACATTCGCCTCGACACGCCGGCGAGCATGGGAGCCGCACCACGCACCCGCCGCCAGACCGACATCTAGATATGTGCGGGTTAACATCGCCGAACCGGTTGTTACACCATCTAATCGAACGATATCTAGGTAGCTGCGTTCCACAAAAGAAACAATCGAAAAGGTTAGAAAAGTCTTGTTAAAAAGGGTGGGCGGCATTCGGTTTGAATAGGCGGATACGGGCATTTAACCCGGTTCGGCGCCGCCTGATAATGTAATTCAAGATCGTATCGAGCGCGTGGAAATCTGTCAATTCGCGCGCGCCCTCTGCGGTGGTGGATCGGGCTCCGTCCCTCCTGCATGGTGGCCGTGTTGTTGTCTCAGTCGCGCACACCCACGTGTGCGCGTGACGTCACTAGCGCGTCGCCCCGTCGACGTCACGGACCGCTCGTGATCCACCGGCTCGGGAGCCCTAACAGCCCTACCCTCCACCGAACAGATTCGCATTCCCAAACTATTGTACATAAAGATCCCTCATTGCTGCGGACATCGGTATGCCGACTTACAAATAGTGTGTTACTCTGATAACTATTTATTTACAAAATCTTTGATTAGATAAAGCGGTTCTAAGAATAACCGTGACATAGAAACTAATATGTATTAATAATTCCAAAAAGTCTAATTTACAAAAATAATAGGGCTATAAAAGAGCAATCGGAAACAAATAGAGCACGAATAGTTGTTAGTTGGGAGGTAGTAAAGATCTGTTTGAAAGTTAACATGGGTATAGTTGTCAGCAAAGCTGTCGGCATCGTTAGGTAGGAGCGGGGCGGATCTCGGCATCTGCGCGGACTCGAGACACGCAGCTGTACGGCCCACCCTCGCGCTTTTGTTTCTACTCCACACACCACTTGATGGCTAATGGTTATGTCAGACGAGTAACGATGCGACTCACATGCCGGGAAGATTGGGGGCAGCGTTTGAAACAATATTTAAACCAAGACTGTGTTCTACTTTTATTTACAACTTCATTTAAACATTTTGTCATTATGTCAGTGATAGTAAAACTTTGGTATTTCGAAAGGAACAGAATGGACGATAGAATTCTTGTTGTGCAAGTTTTTAAACTGTGATTATGCTCGCTTTCAACAACGGTCTTGCTCGATGGTTATAACCGGTTAATAAGATATTCTTCTCTGCGCAATTCCATCGTCATGTGATGCCCAGGCGAGATGAAATCCGAGAAACAAATATGCAGACAGATTTTCGCATTTATAATGAGCCGCGTGCTGCAACGAAAAGAATAAAAATTCGATTGAATGTTTTGAAATACAACTGTGTAGAGTCACGAATACATCAGTGGCGTTTGTCGCAATCTATAATGGACAACGCGCAAGACTGTTATGGTGTCAGACATGACTTAAGTGAGACGAATCAATAATAACGGTACGGAACGAAGGCGGTACACATTGGCCATGTTTGCGTTTGAAATTGGAAAATAATTATGCGACCGATAGAGAGAGCCACCGATCGATACGCGGCGAGCGGGCGGTGCGCACGCGCATCAATAAATAGCCCGATCCGGTGCGCGCCCATCGATACACGTCACGAGCATTTTATTAATAAAACGCCGAACAACGCGCGGACGCACCGAACGTTCAACAACCCCGCGCCACCGGCTTCTTACGCGCACTCTTTACATAGTTACATCATATACGACCATCTGACCTGCTCCACATTCACAATTGTTCACGTCGCGCTAAAATCGCACTACACTCTTATATTGAAGCGCGCATATAGCGACTGTGGCATCCTAAAACGAATGTAGAGCCTTCCGTCTAGTGACAGTAGCAGCGTTATGAACTATGACAATGTTCCGTCTTGGACGCGGCAAGGAGGCTGCGTTTCCCACGGCCTCGGGGCCCACGCACATTGCAAAACTTACGTACATATGTACATTGACGACATTGTTATGAGTTGGCTACATTTGATTCCGTGCGACTATTCGATGGTTGAGATGCATTACGGGTAGCGGTGGTTGTTGAGAAGAATTACTTAGTAACGGTAAAGCACAACGGTTTGTCAGATTACTTGTTTAAAGTATAGCAGTCTACTGATTGTTCTCATTAAATTTATTGTCACGATTAGATTTTCAATTCTTCTACCTTATTTTGCATGTTTTCATCTGTCACGGTTAAAATCAAAATGGCCGTTAGAAAGTGCAGTGCGTTTGTTTTATTGGAACACAGAGTATTCGATGCCTACAATACCGCGATGGCATCGACGCGAGCGCAGTCAGCCCACGCAACCCTTACTACTAATTAAACCTAACGGGCCGTTTCCACACTCTCTTGATTTATTTGACCAAGTGGAACGTTGTTATATGGTGATTTTAGGGCGAAAGCAAAGTTTCCCACTATTTGTTGTTAGCGTTACGTGTAAAGAAATACTTGGAATGATTACAGCACAGCATGATATTACGTACGCACCGATGTACGGAAGAAACCAACCTTATCTGCACTACCTCATCATCACAAACAGATCATCCGCGGTGAGATAATGTTTGTTTTAAATAACATTGACAAAAATGGTACACATTAGAATATAGAATATAGTTATCCACATAACTAAAATGACAAATATGTAGAATGATTTGTATTTGACAGAAAGCATGCATTAGTTCTGCACATTTCCCAAAATGTAATAAAACTTGTCTAGACAAAAGATGTACTATTTCGTGCAAGATTCATCGATCAGAAACCCCTTATTTGTGGAGGGCATAACATGGACATCAAACGGGTGTGCTACGGGTCAACGACTGCGCCCCGGCCACCGCCGCTCGAGGTGAAATAATTCATCTAGTCCATTCGACACGGCGCGGGGCACCATCGGCACACAGCCTGGTATGGTGACCGTCACATACAACATACCGCCATTCCCGTACAAATCGATCATGGATTATGACATTCCGGGAAAGCCAAATCTAATCGCACAAAGTAGTAGTCAATAATTAAGGAGTGTAAGTTAATTGGGACTAACACATTTTACATAAAAAGCGAACTCGGTACTTCGGTAGTCATCAAATAGGAGTATAAGGAACATAAAAAGTAGCCAAAACCTGTTTAAGTACGTCGGTTGAAATTTAAAACAGTAGAGTTCAGTGACAGGCGGACAACACGTAAACGGCCATCAACAGGCCCATTGTCAGGAATTCGGGCGACGAGCCGGCGCACGCGCGCGTTACATTTATCGTCGACCAATTATATTGGGTCTCGGAAACGAAACGTGTTTGCTAAAAGCTCTCAAAGTTGTTCAAGAGCACAAAGTATAAAAGATATGCAAAATTGTCTAAGCATACAAAAGCCGTGAAGCGGTGCACGCAAACCAGCTCCCGAGTAGTCCTTGAACATCTGTCTACATAACGCGTTACACGTACAGGACATGTGCAGCAAGGATCAGGTGTCGCGCCGCACTGACCGTGGGCAAACCCTGCCCGACGGGTTACAGAGCCGGTCGCCTCACCCGTCTGCCGATACGAGAAAGTAAAAACTCAAATATTTCGATACATCAAATGGTACCGATAATGTACGTAAAAACTTAACGCCAATTACGAAGGATTTAAGGATTGCAATCGGAGAGATCGTCCGAAAGCGTCGAAAAAGAGAAGGACGGCAACGATGAGACAATTAGAATTAAAGTGAACAATGTTGCATGAACAAAAAGATCTAGAGTGAGGCTCGTTACGGATAACGAGGCATCCTCCGAGGCGAAGGCGAAAAGAAACGATTTAATTGCGTCCACAATTAGCCTACAAAACAACCTGTTGCGTTCGCATTACTAAAGCGTTCGAATGAGAGAAACAAGTGATACATGCCGATACATTCTGATAACTGGAGACGATTTACATAAATCCTGACGTTAAGTAACGTAGGATTAGTCACGTTTGGTGTCACATGTATCATGTAATGGATGTAGCTAAACTTAGGGTTCAAAGAGGAAAGTCGGAGGAGCTGGCGCGTGAATTAGCGCTGGATAAAGACAATAAGCTCGTACCCCAGGAGCCAGTAAGCCGCAGCAGGCTGGCGTGCATTAATCGGCTAATTAGCCTTCTCTCTTAACTCTGATATTACTGCGTCTAGACGTATTCCGGCTTTGTTGTAAACTTCAAGCAGCAAAAGGGAGTTGATAAATGAAGCTTTTAGGTTAATTGACACAGTATGAGCATGAAAATCCAAATTTAAGATACTTCTTGTAGGTTATATTTATATTATGTAATCAAATTGATTGTATAGATTAGACACTTTTGTCTGGTTCGTCGATTACTTATGTCAGATTTTAATCGACGAAACAAATTGTATTTTTGTTATGATGCTCAAGTCTCAATAAAGTAAATGACAAAATATGATTGCGTCGAAGAAAGTTTCAAAGAATAGCACTAAAAGTGGAGTTCGTATTGGCCTACTCAATGAACTTGGGATATTTTACTAGACTTTGGCATGAGGCCAAGAAAACATGATGGTTACGGGGGCAGATGGCAGATGGCGCGTGTGATCGCCTGTGCGACAAGAACCTGCCGCGGAGGCTATGTAATCATTGATATATATATCAGCGGTTGTTATAATGCTGTCTCCAACGTTTGATTGAGTTGGTGCCGCGGCTGTTGATTCAAGTGTTGGGTTGAAATCTTTCGTATGGCCGTGATTAGTAACAGGGTCGAGGCCATTTCTATTTTCTGAAAAAATATTTTAGTGTTCGTTCAAAAAAGAAAACTGAAGAGTTCTGAGTTTTGGAACTTTCTGAAAGTCTGACGTGTTACCTATTTCAGAAGCTACTAATTTGGAAATGTCAATCAGTTGTTAACACCGGGAAAGAGACCGGGTCGGCAGTGGACGGTAAGTGGCAGCTAGGACGTGGCAGTGTATCCTCATCGCGCCGTTTTTCTCGTGGCAGGGTTTGACGTAATCCAAAGATGAATATCAATAACCGTGTGGCTGCGGGGTTGTACACAAATCGGTGTGTTGTGTGCGGGGGTGGTATCGATCAGCGTGCGGCCGGCGCACCAGCGGGCCGGGCTGGGCGGGAAGCGCGCGCCGGTACGTGCGACGTGCACTTATCGCCGTCTTCACACCTAATTTATCGCGTGTCGCCATCGAAGCGCTGTTTGTATACACTGTTATGATGCCCCGGCACACGGTTGATACCGCATTTTGTACATATTTTTATGCGTTATTACGCGGTGATATGATACTTTAGGAGACTTTTGCAGAGTTGTCTATGTCAAAGCTCTAATCGAGAGGGAGTTTATAAACCTTGGTTTATTGATCAGCCGTTTTAGTAAATTATGCATATGATTCTAATCTGACTCATAGGACGCACCTTTTGTTGTTAAGAGGTCTGCGTACTATGTATGCGTATTATTGGGTTAGTGAACTTTATTGAACACTATAATCCATACTTCGAGACGATATTATATCGAAGTCAAGGATCTTCAAAAAACACTATAGCCAATTCAATTTTTATTGATTTAAATAGTGGTGGCTTACGTAATCGCACTATGGAATAAAGAAAGGGATGAACGGCCAATACAAGAGACAGAACAAGGCATTGTTGGATCAGCTGTTGGGCATGTAGTGAATATTAAAATATTCCGCATCATGTATAGGCGGTACACGAGTAATATTTTCATACAAGTGCGTGTTACAACTATTTGTGTTGGTTCCGTGAAGGTCGCTGGACACGTGGTCGACACGTAAATTAGATCGGGTGCGTGGGGGCGCGCGGCTGCGGGGGTTAGGACCGGCCAATAGGCGGACAGCGGACGGGATCGATAGAAGGCCGCGCCCGCGCTCGCATCCGCGCCCGCGTCCGCGCGCTCCGTGCGATTGATCCAAACACCACCCGCTTCGCAACCAACCCTTGTCCTTGTATTGTTCAAGTGCTTCGCATGAAGGCTGCGACGACACACCAAACGAAAGGGATGCAGTTACTTGGAAACAAGTGGAAAAAGCTTTTCTACTACGTTACCAAGTGTTTGAGAATAATGTGGAAGAATTGAAATATATTGCTGCATAAAATGTTGGTATGTCTCATCTGCTCAACAATGGTTTGGATTCGAGACAAATAAAGGCGAGCACGTAGCTCCTATTTATGAGGAACATTGTTACTGAGCAGCTAAATGGGACGAAAAAACCGGCAGGTTGGACAGGCATTATCGCGAAAATGGCGATATTCTCGTCTGAATAAATGTTCGAGATACAAAAGCGTGTTGATATGATGAGGTCGAGCGATAAAGTGGCTAGTATATCGCTGCTGTATTAATAATTAAGGCGAGGGCGGGCACACGGGGGTGCACCTTGACACCCCTTGAACCCGACCGCTCGCCCACCTCCCCGCTATTTGCATGCGCCAGCCCGCCAGGTGTTGAGATATACCAGTAATTGGACGGTCAATTTGATTTCATAGAAATGACTGCGATAAATCATTCCGAATCGCAAATATATTTAAACGGATTGGGTTAACATAATGTATTTACGATTTACTGGGCACACTGAGTGATGAATATTTTGCTCAATGGAAGTACTATTAGTCATTTGTGCCATTAGTGTTAACAAAATAATTTAATCGGTCACTTTATGGATTATTGTAGGTGGAGTAGTTGACAAGTGGTTGAGCACTAAACAAATTACTCGATTTTCCAATTTAGCTTAGTTTGTAATGCTTGATAATTGTTATGAGAATATTCAGATCTAGGATATGTGTGACCTTTATTAAATTCATTAGCGCAGCGATAAAGCTGTTCCATCTGAGTGGTGAGCACGCCCACTCGGGGTGGGTATCGTGACATTTGCACCCCCGAGCTCGCGCACCGCCCTGCCGCATCCCCCTCGGCCCACGTGCCTCACCCGAACAATATACCAAGTAGCCTTCGGGCGTCTTCGGAGGTTACTAATATTCATAGTAAACAATGAGTAACATTTTTGTAAGTATCAGGCAGAGCTTTGATAACGTGACCTTGCGAGATGTTTACAATATCTCATAGTATTCTGGAGGGTTGTGAATCTTAGTGTAAGCATTGAGTATTGCTTCTTAGCTGACAGCTAATACATAATAAACAACTTGTTTCTCAGGTTCAAGTTACATAACGAGTATCAGGAAAGCGTTTGGAATTCAATTTTTAGCGTTATCCAGGCAACCCTCATACCGCAAAAAAAGAAAACATGCGACATAAACAAGGAACAAAAAACCGCACTTTGGCTGCAGAGTTCCGCGTCCGCAAATCGGCCCCCTTGCATCCCCGGCGTGGAACCGGCGCGGCGAGGGGTTGGCCTAAACAGATTATCCGCTGTCGCGTCCGCCGGCAGGTCAGGCCGTTAATCTCCGCGCAAATAGGCTCACGTACGACCGTGGAACTGTGGTACCCGCTAAAATTATAACCGCCGCTGGACGGTTAAATATTAAAGGGAGATCGCTACGACCGATATGCAGCCGAGACGTGTTAATCTGTGTTTTTATAAGGGTAAGCCGCGCGTTACAACATGCTACTTATTATTGTTGATATGGATATCAACATATTCAACATGTCTTAATTTTCGGACGGCAGCATATTAAATGAAGATGATATTATTTACAAACAAGTATAATGAGAATGATCATTTGAGACCGCAAATACTTGTTAAATTAAACCTCTGACTGGTACAAAGCCAATTTAAAACTTCACAGAAGAGATCGATTTGCCGGAAACGAATGAAAATTCAATATCAGAGTCGGACTCTCAATAACGAGCTTGAATGTCTAAGTTAACTCTATAGAGTAATCAATTGTGAAGTCGAATGTATTTCGTTGGCCGGTACGAACGGGAAATTGCCATACGTCCGGCTATTTCCGTCCGTCCGCAGTCGCGCGTACGACAGAACGTACCGCGACCTTCGAATGCAGTTGCATACACAGCGGAAAATGTTTACAGTACCAAGAAGGAGTGCGAACAGACGACGTTCCCACCAGCCACCTCCAACATTGTCAAATATGCAACTGATCCTGTTTTAAAATGAGCGAAACCAGTTTGCGAGTACGCTAAAAATAAATCCGCTGTAATATAACGCTGTAGTGGTTTGGGAAGCTCATTCGTTAATGAGAGTCAGAATGTAATAACCCTGATGATTAACTTCAGTAACGATCAAATAAATTGGTACTATACAACAAGCCTGCAAGCGCATTGTACTGCAGCTTGTATATTGCGAAATCACACGATACGAGTACAATAAAACATAAATGATAAAGTCTAACGTCGCCGGAACGTCCTTGCGGTACCCGTTTCCATATAAGCGGAAACTGGGTGACCGGGAGAGATTTATCGTAGCAATAACGGACTTATTTTTAGAACGATCCTCGAGTGTTTCCACTCCAAAATAGCTCGACATCAATATGCGAATACATCGGAAGACCAAGCATTTGTATATTTGATTAAATTGTACGGTAATGCAAGACCTAAACAGAAAGATTGCGGTTCAATTGCTTTTATCTTTTTTTACTTGCGTAACTGGTCAAATTTTTAGCGAATTAAATTCTTGATGCGCAATATGCTTTCTTAGAAGTGATCCACTAGGGTTCAGCAGTCTATTTGTATGCATATTGACACCATTATTCGAATTTATCGATATACACATCCAAGACGCGTAATCAGCCCTTTAGTTAAGTTGGCAGCGTTTCAACAAGCGACACATGCCATGCCATGCTCATGTACTCTCGTACAGTAGCCATGACAGTGAGGCCGATCTGAAAGCACTTCCTTTAGCACGTCAAGGACATGAGTAAGAGGACTTTGACCGACGGTGGGACAGTATTTACTGAAGCATATTAGCATGTAACTTGTTGTTATACCCTATAGAAATGGTAGGAAAGAATACGGGCTTCCCACGCTCGACTCAATTGTGAGACACGGAGCTCAATATTGCGGCGGACAATATTCTTATTGCTTATGTGTGGTACTTAAGCAAATCATAATTCTCTAAACTACTCATCCTGATAATATCAAACAAAATTATGTCCAGAGTTTTGTAGCTAGCTTTAAAATTAAGATCAAAAAACATGTATATGCCCAAGAGGAATCAGAAATGAACGTAAATAAGTAACAACTGAGCGCAAAGAAAATGTTCTCAGTACGCAAGAAAATTTCCACGCCTCACGAAAACTTAATTGGATATTGATTCGGGGGAGGGTAAGTAGTAACGCGTAACGAGTTCATATGTGGCGGCACGCTCGCAAACAGCGTCATTCAGTTTTTAACATCTGTATCGGCAGGTCGTAACCGAGCGGATAACACGTTTACTGTTACTTAGCACATAGGTGCGATATTACACAACTTTTCCTGTCGACTAACGCCTTTGTGGCATATTCGGTCGTAACTAGTGTATTGTGTTATTGTTTTAGCTTTATTGTGTTTTAGGTGAACGATCTTTAGTTTTTAGCTAACACTTATTTTTGGATTTATTGGGGCTATATGATGACGTATTTGATACCTTACCTAGAATCCAAGTCTTACACCTATATACAGTGTTACAACTTGAATAATAGTAGTAGCTGATAAACAGAAATCCTTGACATTAACACCAAGTTATTAGCAAAAGAGCAATAATCTGGTGTTTATCTAACGTGCGGCTATCAACCTATCGAGTGGCATGTTGACTAATAGAATCGCAAGGTTGAAACAATTGAGTCGACGACGGCCAGCGCCCGTAGGAGTCCGTAATATGACTGCGCACGGGCCCAAAGCCTCAAGGGCTAGCAATTTCCTAAGAAATATGACGCTTGTTTTGAAGGATATAGCATTTGAACGGTTCTTGATAGACGAGAATAAGACATACAATAAATTGATGCTTGTTATGTGGAACTGAAAACTTATTGGTCCATAATACAATGGCAGATTTTGACTCTTTTTGTACAAGAGTCAATTGAGGTGATAAAATCACAACTGTTCAAATAATTCTTAACAATTTGGACTGGTATTTATACAGCTGTATTTCTTATTTTTCAGCTTTTCGGGAGGCAATTGATATAATGGAAAATATAAGGATGCTGAATGTTTACTTTTTTCACTGTATCAAGTTAACCGCTAAACAAACAGTTAACAAGGGTAAAGTATTATCGGTATTCAAAAACTCGCTAGGAGCGCAATGTCAATGTCGAGTTATACAATCATCAATTGACCTTCGCCGTGTGTGTATATTGATCTGGTTCAACAGTGTTAGATTCTACTACTGTAAGTTTTTATGAGGCATTCCATTTTCCAAAGAAAATGTTAGTTTTGCAAAGCACTTTGTAGTGTTTCTTGGAATTGGTCAACGAAACCAACCCTCTTTAGAATTAACTTTTGTCTGGCTGCCAGTTGGATTTTGGGTTATCAACAAGTAAATTACACATTAACTTTTTTCAGTGGAAACGTTCACTGCGGTAGAATATAAACATAAAGAAACAAAGCAAAATTATTGTGCCAACAATTTTTGTTGAAGGAAAACAAAGCCCCATAAAGTAATAAGCAACGTCTAAAAACTTAACCCGAAGGCGTGAAACAGTAGTCCTTTCATGCTTCTTTGTTAACATTTGATATGTTTACAAAGTATTACAAGTAAAGGGACGTAAATTATTTTATACAGAGTATCGATACAGAAACGTTGACATCGGCTGGATAATCATATGCCGCAAACCAAAACAATGGATCGGGGACCAAAATAAAGACCGTTTATGTAGATTTATGTCACGTTCTATTTTAGTATTCGACCAGTCGCGCGTGAACTTGCCCGCTAGAGGGCGCGCCGAGAGTGGCGCACGCGCCGCCCGATTTAAATAAGAGCACAAGAGGAAAACTTCAACGTTCGAAGAACGGGGATGTTAGATTAGTCACTGCACACGTAATTTCATGACTATTTCGAATTACATGACACTGCTATGGATTTCATGGTATTTAATTAGAGGTAGGAAGACGCCAATGAGATGGTAATAATAAATGCATGAGTAAATCATACGACACAGAAAAGTTACTATTAACGTACGGGGAAATATCGAAGAAGTTACAATACATTTGCATAAAATGTTTGTTGAAAAACACAAAAATGAAAAACAGGAGCAAATATTATACCACGTTAAGAAGGCATGGCGTGAAAGAATCGCTACAATTTACCCTTCAAAGATTGCAATAAGTCATTCGTATCCCGCAGCGAATCCAGAGGTGAGGAACAAAACCACCTGTTGAATCAAATTGCTTCGAGAAAAACATTTGATAGATGTCCGCTCAGAAGCTTTCTAGCACTAATAAAAAGCTCTCCACTTAAAAGCTCTTAAACAAGTGTAATTTTAAGAACTCCAGACGACTTTATTGTTGTTTACAATATCTGTGAAACTTGACTTGTGTAACTCAAGTTGATTTTATGTGTCTTTTAACAAAGATACTTTCCTGATTTGGCTTCTGAATAAGTTGTAAATGGAAATACTTGTCATTTGATGTTATGTTAAACATTGATTAGGAATCTTTCTATTATTTTGACAGTTTTTTGGAGTTTTTGAAGTTCTGATGAAAATAACAGTAAAAAAAGGAGACGAATGGAAATCAGCCACAAATCTTTATCCTCACTGAAGAATATTTTTAATTCAAGCTTTATAACAAACCTACATAGAGAACTATTCACATAACATGCAGAGGCGTTAAACCGTATCGTGACGTACAATTGTGTTTCCTATAATTGTACAAATATTTGTTGATTTCCAACAACAATAAATAAACAAGTTTATGTGAAACCCTAAATCTTTTAATCCCACGGTTTATTGTGTTGTTTTAACACGTAATAAACAAACGTGAGTGTCGGTATTAAGTTAACAATATCAGGAAAACCATAACGTTCAAACACTCATGTTGACTTGTAATAAAAACAAGCACCATCTGCTTGTTATCTCTATATTTTCAGGAAAGGCAATTACGAATCTCTTTAGAACTGGGAAATAAGAGGAAGAAAAGTGTGTTTAGAAAAGCTGAAATACAGGAGGAAAAGTAAAGCAGCAAGAATTTACTTAAGATGAAAGGGGCAAGTGTCCCATAGAACCGCCCACTAAGAAGGCCGACGGAATCGAGGTCATGTCTCGGCGCAAATTGGGCGGGCGGCCTCACAGGCTTGCGCTTATGGCCGACAACTACTGCTCAAATATAAATGAAGATCTTCAGGATTACCAGTGCCAGAGTAATGAAATTTTATGTTAGCGCTACTCTGGAATGGCCGACAAAGCGTATTTTTGGCCTTGGCATTTCCAAGATAGGTATAACGCTTTAAAATGTAATCAACGAATAGCCTGCAGCGAATACTATTTTAATAACTTAAGGAATTTGCGTCAATGGGTTTGAAACATTTTATACTGTATTGCCCAAATAGATAGAGCCTGAAAGAGAATGAAATACAAAACTTTCTTCAAGAATTTGGAGCTTTTGGTAAGTTTTGCATTTTTGGGAAAGAAAACCAAAGTAGGCAAACCGTATGAATCTCGAATATCTCTTTATATCCCTTCATAAAACACCCTAAAACCCTCCTTTCTGTTACCTCGAGAGAAGCAATTTGAAAGGAGAAGCGAAAAGTACTTTCCAATTCAAATGTAGTCCCGACCATCGTATAAAACACTGGGGGTAAACTTGCAAGACTCATTCATTACGTTGATTACTTGCTCAGTTGTTCCCGGGCCGGTTCCTTGCTGAGTTCCCTATTGTCGACGGCATGACGTCCGCGTCGCGAGATCTTAATCTTTCTGTTAATTGTCGCGATACAGTCTCTCGGTTTGGTTAACGAGCTGTTAACTTGAGCCATTGTGTCGCCCGTCTTCTTAAGATAATCTGCGTAAATTGCGTAATGTCCTACCGTGTAGTTATACAGTCTATGTAAGCGCACACTTTGGTAGTAAAAATTATAGTTTAATAGATTCTGTTTTTTTTTTTTTTATACAAGGTTGTATTTAACTCTTTTGATAAGGTCAAATTGTCAACAGATTAATTTACAAAAGGATGATTTCAAAAGTATCGAAGTTTATTTGAGAAGAGAAGGGAATCTCTCTGTAATCGAATAAGAATAAGCATAAACAATAATACTCACGGCTGGCAATAAGTTCTGGTGCAACTAGACCATTCAGGTCGGGCTCTTCGCCGTACCAGAATATCCATAGCTCTTTAGCGGCTCGGAGGGAGAGGGGCGGCGGCGCGGGGGTGCTCATCTCATAGATGTTGTCGGGCGGCGGCGGCGCCGGCACCCGCCGCCACACGCACAGGATGTCGCCGGCCAGGCAGCGCGCGTAGCTGCTGATGACCGGGTCCGCCAGCGGCGCGCCGCCCTCCTCCCCGTCGCCGCCGCCGCTCGTCTCCCCCCATACGAGCTTACGCCATTTTATGCCATACAGCTCCGTCTGCAATAGAGAACAAAAGAATTAGCATTTCATCCTAAAATTCTAGATAGACGGCGCATGGGTGTTTTTATCAAAATTTAAATGTTCGAATTGGATTGCTATAAACCAGTAGTTCTTAACCGGTGGTCCGCGGACCACTGGTGGTCCCTGGAGACATTCCTAGTGGTCCGCGAAGCTTTGCTTCGCGTCGTTGCTATACGTTATCTAACTTTATTTTTACCGACTTATCTATGTGAGCAGGGGTTTTCGCATGGACGTATATAAGTTAAGTTTCGGGGTCCGGACCATCCCCCCTTCCCATTCATATCCATCTTACTTGTCCAACAGTAAAAAATGTATGTTTGGACTACATTCTATGTAATTTTAATTTTGAGTCTTAAAAAAAAAAAAAAATTCGCGCTCGCGTCGCTCGCGTATTCAGAAGCGCACTTATTCTTGCATTTGTCAACAAACAAAAAGTTAAGTACGTTTGGGCTACATTTTACGTAATGTTTATTTGAGTCTGAAAAAAAATTCGTGCTCGCTTTGCTCGCGCATTTGGAAACTGCATAAGCATAGAGAAGAATTCTGAAGATAGTAAAGAGAATGCAGTCACAAAAATCTCATTAAATTAAAATTTGTAAATTTTAGTTTTTTTGCTAAATAATAAAGAAATGAGTGCTAATGATAAAGTGTGCTTGATTTCTTTATCAAAGAACCCTCAATTTAGGTAAACCAATGAGGTGGTCCGCGGCATGATAAACTTTTGGTGAAGTGGTCCCTCATGGCAAAAAGGTTAAGAACCACTGCTATAAACACATGAATGCACTGGACAGACGAGATGCTGCTAAAAGATTATGTCGCATATTATCTCAATACAAATACTCCGCACGTGACACTATAGGAGTGAGTTTGTAAACAAACAATAGACCGTCGCGAAAACAATAAGAAATCCGCAACGCCGCTGCCTAACCTGCCAACATGGACAGAATTAATCGTCCGCATAATCAGGACGAAAACTGCACAGAGGCCTCGAAATTGTTCTAAAATTGTCTCTGGCAAGAGTCCAGGGGGACAGAGGTGCAAGATCAGAGGTATTCTGCGTCGCACCCGGAAGCCACCGTGCACCGCAGCGAGGAATTATACTTCGTTGTAAACTATCTCACAAAGCTTCTGTATGGGACTTGTTCGTAATATACGTGAGATGTGCTTGCACCCGGTTGCGTTGTAAAAACGCGATAAGGCTACACGAAGCTCTAACGCCGAGATATTAACCGAGAATGTTTCTGTAGTCCCCACACGTGTTCTGTACATTAAGCAGTTAACCTAACGTATAAAACGGAGCGGTTATTTTATAGATAACAGTAATTAGTGGGTAAACATTATGAAAGTATTTTATGAACATCTCAATTATATTAAACGCGATGATCGTGTCATCGGAAGCACCTGTGCCTGCTTTTATGGGTAAAAAGCTTTCATAAATACTGTATAATAACCATTCAGTGGCGCAATTCATATTGATGATATTCTCATAATATTTAAACTGAACTTATTGAATCAGCTGAAAGGCTCACCATTAAAATCGCAAGTTGTTCGTTTCTGAGCAAATACAGACTCGATTACTTTAAAATAAATACGTAGAATTGCGATGGACATCACACAGTACTTTCGCTTTTCTTGTTTTGATCTCTGAATTGAAAATATTTACATGGAATTCCAAGTATAGTGCTGTTTTCCGCGGTTGGTTGTCAGTAAAGACTTGAGGAAGTAATATGGCGTGCGTGGTCGAGAAACTTGGAGCAAGTCACGATTTGAGCACTATTA
The DNA here is from genome assembly GCF_022581195.2 of Helicoverpa zea. Taxonomy (NCBI): domain Eukaryota; kingdom Metazoa; phylum Arthropoda; class Insecta; order Lepidoptera; family Noctuidae; genus Helicoverpa; species Helicoverpa zea. The sequence goes on from NC_061457.1 coordinate 12,465,681, forward strand.
GAGCCAGTTCATTCCCTTGCATGATTTCAACAGTTTCGTATACAAGTTTATTTGCGAGTACCATTAGGTCATAAAGTAAAATAATGCCACAGTTTGACCGTTAAACTTTTCATTCACACATGAGCCGAAAATGAGCAGGCAGCCAATTAGTTTCCCATTCACAGCGCCATTAGTGAGCGTCAATTGCACGCCGAAGTGTGGGTATATGCGGCAGGTGGTGTTTCGACCTTGGGTATGCAAATATTTTATCGGGTCAAACACCCATCGCCCCTCGCTGGACACACTAACCTATCTGTAACACTTCTGTTTTTCTAGTCTCTTAAGTAGTCGTTCTCACTTTCATTAGCCAGTTCTAATGAAGTACCATTTGCATAACGAAAAATAAACTTTATGATAATCGTAGTACAGTTATGTATTTAAGTTTGTTTATACTGTTTCATGCAGATAAAATTTAAGTAATACACTTTATTTTAATTCAAATAAAGTAAAATGAAACTTCTGTAAAATAATGAAAGGAGGTCATTAAACGTAAATAACGTCAAACATACACACACATGTTTATTGTTTAAACATAATAATACTCGAAAGCTTTCAACCCTTTACCGCTCGCGGTCGGCGCTCACCCGTTTCTGGTCATTTAAATAAACATAAAATGATACACAGATATACTTGGTTTTAATGGACGATAAGTTGGGCGTAAATATCTGTTATTGTGTAACAGATAGTTATCTTTTAATAATATAAACAACATGTACAAGTGCGTGCGATAGTGATAATTCTTTTAGAGTATCGTGAATTGAAACTTATCAATTTTAAATTAAGTAACGTAAGAAATAGCAGCGTGAACGTGAAGCGTTGCCAAACTTAAATAAGCTTTCGTTTCATGAAGAAGTCACGCTAAAAGACGGCAATTAGCGATTAATTAGGTAACAGACAAGGTTAAGTCGTTTGTAGATTTTCCACGTCACAAGCATCTGCGGCGGAAGGCCGCACACCTGGCAGACGTGACGCGTGGGGTCGCATCGACCTAACGCGATAAGGGGAGGAATAACTTACTCCAAACGAGTTTAGTGTAAACTTCCAAATGAGGGGTTATTGGTCGACTCTTATACTTATAACGTGACTGCAAAACGATATTTACGTACTAAACTATACAAGTCAGTCGTTTATGGTGTGCTGTGCTATGGAAGTTTTATTATAGTTTTATTAGCCACAGTAGTTAGGTTTTTATTGAAATATAATGTGCGTCTATAGTCGTGGTGGCCTAGTGGGTAAAGAACCAACCTCTCAAGTACGAGGGCGCGGGTTCGATCCCAGGTCAGGCAAGTACCAATGCAACTTTTCTAAGTTTGTATGTACTTTCTAAGTATATCTTAGACACCACTGACTGTGTTTCGGATGGCACGTTAAACTGTAGGTCCCGGCTGTCATTGAACAACCTTGGCAGTCGTTACGGGTAGTCAGAAGCCAGTAAGTCTGACACCAGTCTAACCAAGGGGTATCGGGTTGCCCGGGTAACTGGGTTGAGGAGGTCAGATAGGCAGTCGCTTCTTGTAAAGCACTGGTACTCAGCTGAATCCGGTTAGACTGGAAGCCGACCCCAACATGATTGGGAAAAAGGCTCGGAGGATGATAATGTGCGTCTATAGATAGTGTGACAGAGATTGAATCATATTGTACGTAATAGTGGTTGTATAAAGCGGTTGTTTATAGAGCATCAGTTCAAGATCAAAGATCAGGAATTCCTGAAGATTGATTGAAAGGCTGTGTTCAATTAGTAATTGGATCACATTCTCGAGTACATATGGAGGAATGCGTCAAGCTCGATGTCGTGAATGTTCGTTCGGGCGGCGCCGGGGCCGGCCGGCGGCCGCTTTCTAACGCGCCCGATGCGCCCGCGCAGCCCGCTTCACTTTCTATTGTACCAAGTGATGACTTGACTCCATTTTATACTAATTTACTTAATTACCCGTAAAGCTCGTACATAATATTATCATAAATTGGGTTGTATAGATTATAACAGGTTTCAGATATTATTTGTAGATTTTGACCCATTAAATATCATCAATGAACCCGAATAACATGTTTCATATGATAGCGATAGTCTTATCTAAGGTAAATAATATGAAGTCTAGTCTAAAACCAAGGGCAATGGGTCTATGACTGGGAAATCCCCAAATGCAAAATCATGCTGTGCTGCTATTCGCCAAATACTTATGACAGCTTTTTTTTTCATGAGTTTGACGCGAAGTTTCTTGATTCTATCGAATATGGAACTAAATTGAACAGGCTAAGCTTTCAAGAATAAAATCAATCTTATAAATACCTTAGTAATGTATGCACGAGTAAGTGAGCGAAGGAACTCATCAATAATACATAGTGTAAGCGAGACGCTAATGTATTTCCAATACACCCACACTAAGGTCAATGGATCACAATAAAAATTCAAAAGCTGCAATATCTTGCGGTGCTATGACAAAATCGCGCAGTGGATATTAAGCAAAAATATTCCTCGACAAAGACCATACTGCATAGGGCAGAGCAAGTTTGTCGGGAAAAATCTGCGGTTATTTGAATTTTAAAATGCGAAACGAGCGACGGATGGACGCCTAGCCCGACGATAACACCCGGATGAAGCCGGTCGAAAGCCGTGCCTTTTCCGAAAAATACCGGCTGTAGCTGTAAAGCGGTGTTACGTCACTCCGCGCAGCCTTTGAAAAGTTTTAAGTCAAATGAGAGCAGGGCTTAAATAGTTTGCAATTCTCCCCGTGTTGGGAATTAAAATGTTCCTCGCTAATGTTCGATGTCACCTTACGTATTTGGGTTAAATAAATACATAAATAGCAGTAGTGTTCCCATTTGGTCCCTTTATCGTGTTCGCCCACTCAAATACACGGTGCGCTGGCGGCGTGTCCCTACGTGAGTCTTTTGCAGCACTGTGTACACATATTTGGTCATACGCACTCAATGACTAATAGATGCAGATATTCGTATGTATGAGATGATTACTGTCAACCTTATTCTTCAGGATTCCTCTACCGAGGTTGATAAACATCGTTATCGTTCAAATAAATGAATAAGGAACTACTTTATAATCCGTTTCCTGTAAAACAATGATCCCGTAAAGCGATCATAACCTAGAACGGAAAAAAACTGCATGTCCAAAAAAGTCGAGCACCGCTAGTCGAGTGAGCGGGACAAACATATGAGACGTGAGCAAGACCGCGGCAATCGCGAAAGTGAGAGGAGGCGAGGCGCAGAGTGGCAACATCGCGCGGTTACGTTACTAGCGGGGTAAACAATCGAGGATGATGTGACGGTGCGCTGCGCGTGCGACCGCCCCCGGCCGTGCACTTCGCTACTGCATTTTTGACGTGTGACGTCACTAGATGCGTTTTGTTTTCCGATCAAGAGGGGGTGACTGTTTCGTTTACCTGTCTTTCTTAGTGAAAGAATATTTGTGTTGAGTTTATAATCTCTAGTCTCGAGTGCACATAGGTTGGAAATAGTCACCTAAAAATAATCGTGTTTGTAAACAGTCTGTGAAAATTCACGGGTGTCGAGTGTTGCGGCTGTGCTGCAGTATTTCGGCACAGTTATCGTGTCCGCGGTGCGTGCGTGGTGTGGCCGGCCACTGGCCACTTCCGCGAACGTCATCATTATTATGGATTGCGCGTGTTGAACTTATGTCACACGGCTGTTGCTATGTGCCTTACCTTATTTTTCTGTATGTGGTAATTGTAAGATTTTATACAAGCAAGACAACCGGTTTCAAGGCCAAAAGATTGTATGCAAAGTTGTAAACACTGTATAGGCCAAGAATTTACAGTTTTGAAGATTTTTTGGTATTATTGTTTATATCAATATACAGGAAGTTTTGACATTTGCAAAAATACTGTCAGTGTGGCTCATGAAGCAAAATCTGAATACAGACGAGAGCAGAAAATTACATGATTCCTACTGAAAATCTAAATCAAAAATTCATAGAAATGGATACGGTCAGGATTGAAATAAATTGCCTTTAAACATGTAGATGAAACCTTTACAAAACTGTTAACATATAAACATATTATCGCATTAAAACCACTAAAGGAGACAATATTTACTGCGGACAACAGTTACCTGGCCCATACGTAGGTACATACGCACTCACACACACAGATGCACCATAAGCCGACAATATACTACCACATTACTTGCGAGTGGGCGGCGGCCAACGGCAACACTTACCATTTGCTATTCCTCACTCTATCTACTTCAAGTGGAGCGAGAGAGATAGCTTGTTTGGCCGCACAGTTTTTACCAATGTTGTCATGATAAAATGATTACCTTTGACCTCAGAGATTCGTATCACACGCACGTCTTTAAGTTTTCGCCTGTTCCTCAGTGAATTTAGTTGAGATTCAACAACAACTTACAACACAAGAATAATTAAATGCAAATAAAATATGATTGAGAAACTTGATAACTGTGAAAATAAAAGTAAAGCAACAGTTAATAAAGATGTTGAAGCGGTTGAAATGCCTCTCAATAAAAACTCATCCATACTAGCTGAATACCAATCAATTCCAACTTTGCGTTTCATTCAATGATCGGCAATCTGCTCAGAGGAAATTAATGCCATATAGATAAAAGGAAGGTAGTGGGCATCGAGCAGGAAAACACAGACATAGCCATGTTTATAAAAGCAAGATTTACATTCTCGTTGTACAACTAAGCTTGTATGTCACCAAGGGCGAGGACACGCACCACGTGACCAAAGATAATAGATCCTGCATTTATTAGCTCGCCGGCAAACGTGAATAAAACACACCGGAATATTTTCAACAGATAAACAACTTTACCAAGAGTAAGAACATTTCAAAACTCGCAGTTATAATTTGAAACTGTTCAAAACTGATTAACAGACTATAAAGTTGACTGGCTTACAAAATATTTGTAGCAATTATTTATCGCTCAAAACCGTGAACGATATATTGTAAAGTATCGATAGTCAATTTCGCCGACTTAACAAGTATGATATTGCATGCACGAAGGTATTAAAATGGAATTGTTATGCGGCAAACGCGTCCACAGGCACGCGCCATGGATCGTTTTAGAGGCCACATCGGCGCTTGCGCATGTATGTCTACATTCGCACAAGCACAACAAAACAGACTGGGGATGTTACCATAATGCAATGTCCATTAGTTTTAAGTAAAAATAAACTCAAGAAATACATTAAATGTAAAAAAAATATCAGAAAGTACCGTACTGTAAGGAAACAGAATAAGGTGAACAACTGTATGCACCTTAGGAGAGAACGTGTGAATCTAGTACAGCAGTTAAATACTTGTTCCCTTGAACTTGAACAGTGCAGAGCTACCTATGACCTGGACATACAGCAGTTACACGACCAGCTAACCGTCAAAGAAAAATTGCTTTCATACATCTTCAGTAAATATGAGGATTGTCAAAAGGAACTAAGTGCCCGCTTGCAGCAGGCCGGTGAGCTAGTGGACCTGGTGAAATATAGTGCAGAGAAGTATGAGGCATTGGTAAACAATCTCTCCTCCAACTGTACACAACCTGACACACTGCCTGAACCCCGGCTTGCAGCTAATCTGCCAGAACCCCCTCAGTCCGTTGAGGGCTCCTCTAACATCAAGCAATTTAATTCAATTTTATTCACAGACAGGTTTGGTAAAGGTATAGGCTCCTACATTCAACACTCACTCTCTAAATCACACATTGTAACTAGTCACTGCTACCCTGATTTACATTTCAATTATATAATAAAAAACATAATTAATACTCAGTTCGATGCTAACTCCACATTAATTCTTTTAATAGGTGATAGTCTTGATTTAACTAAAAGTGACATTGCAAATGGTATCAATGCCCTAATAAAACTCGATCTGAAAAATATTATACTTTGTGCATTACCATATTCAGATTGCTCTTCAGACAAACAAAATAAGTATGTTCATAGTTTGAACAATTTCTTGTACACTCTGACATGTTGTCATAGCGACAAATTATTGTTTTTTGACACTAACAAGTTTGTTAGTGATTTTTATTTAACAAGGGAATGTATGTATTTTCCTAATAAATATAAAGATGTGATTGCTTCTTTGTTAGCATATAATATTAACAGTGTCATAGATAACAATATGACAAAACCTAGGATAAGCGACGAATCAGTATTGTCTAGTTTACCTAACAATACGGTGATTGAATATTTAAACTAGCACCTGAGACAATAGAAAAGCATTGTAGTAACCTTATTCTCTTTCATCAGAATATAAACCGCTTTTCTGGCAAAATTTTAGATATTGAATTATTAATTGATAAATATTCTATTGATATAATATGTCTTTGCGAGACATGGTTAAAGCCTGATAAAATGTCATTTAATGTAAATAATTTTGTGGTTGCCAGTGTGTTTAACAGAGTTTCAGCTGAGGGTGGAGGTACAATAATCTTATCTAAAAGTAATTTAAAATTTAAAAACAGATTAGACATTAGCTCTGGCTCTGTTGATCGCGTCTGCGAGGTAGCATGTGCAGAGATAGAAAGCCATATAATATTATGCGTATATAGACCACCAGCATCAAATTTTTCTTTATTCCTCATTCATATGGAAGATATTCTCTCAAAAGTTTTTAAAAGTAATAAATTAGTCTATATTTGTGGTGATTTTAACATAGATCTTTTGTCTGAATCATCTGATAAATGTAACCTTTTAGCGTTATTTAATTCATTTAATCTAAATTATTTGTTTAATGATCCTACTAGAATTACGGCTACTTCCAGTACCTGTATTGATAATATATTTACTAATAACAGTAATATTGAACATTCTTCCTTAATATCTGGTGTACGGTCGGACCACAAAGGTCAGCTTGTTAGTTTTAAAGCGAATAAAATAAATTCATTAAATAAGAAAATTACCTTTAGACCATTGAACAAAAAAACTTTGCAAAAATTTAAAGATAATACTTCGGATAAATTAAATTGTATTAACATAGACTGTAAAAAGCCAAATAAACTATTTAAACATTTATTTAATACACTCTGTCTGGAACTTAATAAGTCATGTCCGAAAAAAACTATTGAAATCACTCACAAATTTAAATTCAGTGAATGGTCTACTAAAGGGATTAGGATAAGTAGGGATGTCTTATATAACTTGTACCACGAAAGGTCATTGACTTCTGATCCATCTTTTCACGATTATGTAAGAAACTACTCGAAGATATTTAAAAAGGTATGTATTCTTGCTAAATCGAAATCAATTAGTAATAAAAGGGAACAAATATAATGACCACCATAAAATGCTTTGATACCCTTAGTTTTGTAACCAGAAATATCTACTGAACACCAGAAAAATAAAGTCTAAAAATGTAATAGTACCAGCTATTTTAGTCACGACTTCACTTTAAATTGTATTCGACCACCAAATTTAGTAAATGATCACCAACTCTTGACGACCAAATTAATGTATTATTTTTGCCTAAATAAGTCACTGTGATTGCCATAAAATGTAGGCTTATTACCAAATAAAGTATTATGATGCCATATTAAGTTATGTGTCCGGCTTGCAATGCATGCGTGAGTGTCAGTATGACGAGTGACAGGGGAAAATGGAATAAAATGACATATTGCACCGACCCCAAGTAAAATTGGGAACAGGGCAGGAGAAAGAAGTAGAAGAATGTGTTTCTCAATACACTCCCTCGAAAACACACTCTTATCGCACTGTTTAGTTAGAGGCATGCAATAGACAATTTTCCACCCTAGTGCAGGAAAAGGGTCCCCATAATCTTATTACATTAATTGTATCAGGCCGAACTTATTTTTTTGGAGTCAGTTTACTTAAACAGGATAGCAAGATGTAAAAACTTTGATTATCATTTTATATTAAAACGCTAGTATAATTTTGATGATCATTTACTACTTTTGGGATAACAATGATTTATTTGGACTCATTTTGCTTAAATAGGATAGCAGAATTTAAAAACTTTGGTTATAATCTTACATTAAAATGGTGGTTTAATTTTGGTGATCATTTACTATTTTTGGCTTACGCATGATTTATTTTGGAGTAATTTCACTTAAATAGGATAGAAAAGTGTTAAAACTTTGGTTATAGTTTTACATTAAAATGCGAGTTTCATTTTGGTGATCATTTACTATTTTTGTCTGCTATTTGTTACTATATCTGGTGATCAGTTAAACATAAGCCGTAATAAAATAGCCAAATCAGACAATAAAATAAAAACGGTCTGGAATATTATAAACGTTGAAACTGGCCAAACCAAAATGCGGGATGCTGACCCGCGGTTAGTTATTGATAATGCTGTTATCTCAGATAAGGTAGAGGTTGCCAATGCTTTTGACACCTTTTTTTCAAACATTCCCGTAGAGGTTACCAAGTCCCTTAATTCATCTTCGATATTAGCTGAGTCGTTACTTCGACAAAACTTCAGTAGAAATGTACCTAGTTTTAAATTTCAATGTGTTTCTGATTACACGATTAAAAGAGCATTCAAGTCTTTAAATCTAAAAAAGACTGAGGACTTATGGGGCTTTTCTGTCACAGTCATTAATTCCATTATTGAGAGTGTTGCCCCAATACTTAGTGAAATTTTTAACCTTTGCATTGACAACGGTATCTTCCCTGACTTGATGAAACTCAGCAAAATTATTCCTATCTTTAAATCAGGCTGTAAGAAAAACCCTTCCAACTACAGACCTATTTCAATCCTTCCAGCCTTTAGTAAAATCTTCGAAAGGATCATGTTAGATCAGATGTTAAGACATTTTAATTTAAACACCATATTTCATGACCGCCAGTACGGCTTCACAAAGGGTAGGTCCACCACTGACGCAAGTGCAAGATTGATCACCCAAATCTTAAACGCCTGGGAAGATTCGCGGGATGCTGTGGGCATCTTCTGCGACCTTTCTAAGGCGTTCGATTGCGTTGACCACGACACTCTCATTTGTAAGCTGAACCACTACGGAATTCGTGGTAAAGCTCTCGCGCTCGTCCTTTCCTATCTATCAAATAGACAGCAAGTAGTGGACATAAGTGGCTCAACTTCATCTGGGTCATTAGTAAAAATGGGCGTGCCGCAGGGCTCAATTTTAGGTCCTTTTTTATTCTTAGCTTATATAAATGATCTCCCGTATATGATGTCTGAGATCTCTGACATTATTTTATTTGCTGATGACACTTCCCTTGTCTTCAAAATTAACAGAAAGGAATCTAGTCCCATAAACGTAAACGATAGCTTGGTTATTCTGAGCAAGTGGTTTGCCGCGAATAACTTGCTTCTTAATTCTTCTAAAACGAAATGTATTAAATTCTCTTTACCTAATGTAACACCAGTAGGGCTCAATATCGTTCTGGACGATAATAAGTTAGATGTTATTAAGCAAACCGTCTTCCTGGGCATCACCATAGACTCTAAATTGCAATGGGGTGCTCACATCTCAGCAATGTCAAAAAGGCTGAGTTCCGCAGCTTATGCAGTCAGAAAAATAAGACAGATTACTGACGTTGCTACTGCTAGGCTCGTGTATTTTGCTTACTTCCATAGTATTATGTCCTACGGTATTTTATTGTGGGGGGCAGCGGCGGACGTAAATTCAATATTTGTACTCCAGAAAAGGGCAGTTCGTGCAATTTATGGCCTCGGCCCTCGCGAGTCATTGAGAGAATTATTTAAAGAAATTGAAATACTTACACTTCCTTCTCTTTACATTCTTGAAAATATAATGTTCGTACGCAAAAACTTAAATCAATTTATTATTAAAAGTGATATACATTCGATTAATACAAGAAACAAGCACAAACTAGTAGTTCCGAGATTCAGATTAACGAAATCGAATAAATCGTTTTTAGGGAACTGTGTCCGTTTTTACAACAAGCTGCCTAAGTGTGTAACCGATCTCACGGATATAAAATTTAAGAACACTGTAAAATCCACCCTCATTAAAAAAGCTTATTATAAAATTCAAGACTTCGTTGACGATAAAGATATTATATGGCGATAACTCATCTTTCCATGTGTGGCTTCCCTGGCAATTAAACGTCTTTTTCTTTTCTCTTTGGATTGTATAGATTTACTGTTTACCTTTCAGTTGCATTGTATAATTTTATCAGCTTACTATTGTTATGTAATAGAATGTTTGTGACAATATTACTTTTTAAAAGAGTGTCTATGGAGTTTCTTGCCGGCTCTTCTCCATGAGACCAACTTTTTGGAACCGTGCAACTAATTTGACGTTTCATAAGAGCCTGCAAAGGCCTATTTGAAATAAAAACAATTTGATTTTGATTTTGACAGCTATGTAAATTGAATCCATCAACAGCAGCTAAACGAACACACAATCATCAAAGAGAAAAAGATGATTATATTATTAACTTAAGGGGATCCACAATGAAAAATGTTGATGTTGTTTCGATTTTAACTTGAATATATTTTAGGACAAATTAAGTCATCATGCGAAGACAAGACGATATATCTGTTTGGAAGTTGAATTTTTAATCGCTGTTTAGATAACGATTATACGAGAGATATTACGTCAGGATAATGTTGCCGGTATCATGGCGACTCGAGGCCAACGACAGGCGGATAGGTAGTGGACAACCTCAGGAAGGAGGTCGACAAACGAAACGGTTACAAGATCGCCGACTGACAAAAATATTCATTAAAGCCATAATTTTTTGGGCTAAAGACCAGTAGTTTTACAAGAAAACAGATCTGTTACCAAAAATTAAGCTGACACATTGTCTCGATATTTTCAGGCCAATTGATATTTCCATAAGGACGATTGAACTCAAGATCTAGATCTAAGGTCCGGTTTCGTCCTCAGAACTGAAGGGTAAAGGGTACGCAGATAGGCAGTACTGGTGCGCTACGTTGCTAACGGTACAACCGCGCGCCGACAGCGGTCAACGAACCCAACGACCTTACGTCTAGTCTAGAAATTTGAAGGTTTGACCTAGTTTTTTTTTTGGTGAGTTAAGCATATTTTGCTTTATAACAATTAAATTAAAAGTTCATTGGAATTAGTTCCAACACCAAGTACTCGAGCCGTAAAATAAATAAAGTAGTAGCTCAATAGCGAAATCATTGATGTCAAGATGTCGGCAAACATTTTAATCTCGAGATTGAGAACTCGACGATTGTTGGTACGAGCCGCCGGCGTGCATATTCCGTCGCAGCCACGAACCTTTTACGCATACAAAGGACGTCGCTAGGATATTGTAGTGCGACAGGTAGTTAGATGCGAGTAGCGACTACATTCGCAGAAATATCTGTTATTGAAACCCGAGGATGTGCGGCGCAATAATGCGAAAGAAAAGCTCTCGAAGATTCGAGAAGATTTCAAACAACCAGTTAACTTAAGTGAGTACAGAAACAATATCGCCTACATTGTGATCTCGATCACTTGATAATTCCGTCTCTTTTGCTCTCTAGACATACCTTCTCACGCGTTAAACCTCAGCCTCTATGGTGACACGTAAACTACTACGTGCTACGTGCACTATTTAACAAGTGGGCCGCGACAAATACGGGAAAGCCACTTGCACGTTTACCAACTCTGTTTTAATTGAAATAATATGATAATGTGCTCACGTTCGGTTCATTTGGGAAGAGTTTCAGTTGCATGTTTAATAAATATTCAACTATAATGAGCATTGCAATTTGTGGAATTGCAATGCTCATTATAAAACTCAACCTTTGAAAAACCCAATAAACGTTATTGACAAATAAGTGTGAAGTGTGAATGACTAGCCAGACCCAAAAATTGCGATTGTCCTCCAAAGAATGCGTCATACATAACTTAACATTCAAGGCATAACCAGACGATTCAAATAACATTAAAATAAATTAGACCCCGATTTGAGAAGGTAGGTACGTCTTTATGGAACAAATCATAGATATTCTCGTCGACGACTTCACACCTTCACGTCTTCTGCAGATGGTGGGGCGAATGATAGAGGTAAAGAGGGGGATTGTAGTGAAAGCGTTTTAAATTTAATCCGATTGAGCCCTCAGACATTCGACCATGTTCTACTACACAGTAATAATAACGATAGCTTGTACTGACAATCGACCACGTCAATTAAACTAATAATTTCATCGGCCAGTGTGCAATCGCTTCGATTCGCATTGTCTGTTGACAGTTAATATTTTGAATAATTTGCAAATGAGGTCAACTTATAAGCGACACATCGGCGAAACGTTATGTAATGTTGACTATAATTATTGTCCACGTTTCTAAATATTGCTATTAGAAATGGTTATTAGAATAATAAGGCATTTAGACACGAATATTATTATTATGTAATGAAGTAGCAACTTCCGAATTTTGACTACAAACTCCGGTGTTTACAAATTATGCATTGCCATTTTGCCATACTATTACAAATAGATATTCGAAACAGGAGGTATGATTCCAAGATGCAGTTCAGAAACTGCAATGAATCTGAACAAGCCTGTTAACTATTAAGTTACTATAAAACTCCACTTGAATAAATTAGTCGAGCTGCTTTTAGTTTTATCGCAGCAAGAAAGTTTCTCTTAAGTTGGAGCAATACATCAAGTTTTACATACGTTAGCTCTTTATAGCCGAGAGGTCGGAATACGTGAAGTTATGTGTTACGCTTGTACAACAACACGACGCAGTTAATCGTACAGTGAAACTTGTTTTCCGTGAGACGAGGGCCAAAACTTGCATGCTAAGGGCCGACAGGCGCTTTCGGCTACGAGCAGACATTTGTAGTGTTCCAGCTAATCTTCAAACGCTGTATTTACTTCTCAAACGATCATAAAGTGCGCTTCGCCTTGCACACGTACAGACGGTGCCAAGTGTTGTCAACACACAACACCGACTTGTTTACACAATAAAAAATATAGGTCACTCTTTACTTTCTCGGTTTGAGACACTTGCGTCCCGTACGACGGGGTGTAGCCGGATTACGGAGTAAAATTACTCGTGTAGAAATAACCTTTAGCCAATAAAAGCGAAAGTGGAGCACAAGGCTAGTGAAGACTTGTTTTTATCGATCGACATAACAGAAACTTGAACACGGTGTTTTCAATGATACTAATGAACTTTGCGTTCGACGGAGATGCATTCAACCGTAACACAACTACAAAGAGTATTGATGAGATCCGTCAAATAGTTATAATCGCGGAGAAATACGGACAGCGCAAACAGTTTTTGTCTCTAGTTCATAAATCAATCAATGGCTTATTTTCATAACAAATAATTATGAATTTGAGCTTCTGATCTCGTTTAGGTCTACTAGTAGTGTTTACTATAAATCATCGAATAACAATGGCTAGTGCTATGATTTAAAATTGAGTGTTTACTGTAGACACAGGACTCGTCGGTGTGGAGTATCGAGCTCTGGCAAAGCATCGAATGTGGGACAGGCACAGAGCACTTCTGTTATCTTGACCCACATATCGTGACCGCGGTCGCGGCCGGACCGCTGCCGCTATTATAGCGGAACACCTTAATTGCCTTCTGATGGAGAACGACAATCTCGGAGACGACAGAAGTTGTGAAGAAGGGAAATAAGGTTTGTTCAGGTAAACAAAACAATAACATTGAATGACCCCAATAACAATTATCTACAATATAACCAACCAACAACCAAAAAATCTAGAAGCCTTCGTTTTCAAGAGCGAATTTTCTAGGAAGTAAGCAAACATCAAAACTATGATAATAAATCCACTATCTCTGACCGCATGGCCCATATCGAGATGGTAACCAAATGAGAAAGAGCGAACATTTTTCCTCGTGACAGTATCATCAAAACAGAACCTTGACCCAGAATGTAGCTCATAACAAGAGGAAAAGGACGTTACGAAGATGCTGTCAGGATCGCATCAAGTGATGTCATATCGTCGGACCATTTAAGACTGGTTTATTTTATTAAACAAATATTTGAATGGCCTTGGTGATTTTATTTTCTTTATGTGTCATACCGACTGGATTTAGGGCCATTCAAAAAACGTTTGGAATGTGGACAGCAATCTAATTATTTTCGTGAGAAATTGTATCAACGGTACCTACACAAAATAGAAAACGTCAAACCGCATATATGGAGTATGTAGAATATGCCGAATTAATTAAACGCAGACATTGAAATATTTTCGCATATCGAAACATTTCCCCTGACTCCAATTGAAGCAAGGCCATCAAGCAATGGAGTAATTCGATTACGCGTTAACTCGAAAATAGTTTTAATTGCCGCGACTCAGTGATACGGACCTTTCTCTTCAATGTGGGTTAAACAAAGGCACTCGTTGCGGAACAGCATCGATTAAGGACGTTGTGGATAGCGCGCGAAGGACGAACTCGCTCGATTCAAGGACCGACCTCCGTCACATGAATGTGTTCATTATATATTATTAGACATACTCTATTAAAATAGTCGTTGTGATAACTTCGATAAGCCAATCGACATTCATTGCTGATAATTCGCTATCGTGCAATAATTTAAAACCACTTGACATGTCATTGTCAACCTTTAAAAAAGTATCAGCTGTTTATCTTTAAGGAATGGTAAGTAGATTCTTGTGATTCCTAGAGAGACCTTGAGAGACCTTCAGTGACCTTCGAGTGATAGCACGAATGGTGGGATTTGTGGTGCAATAATCCATTGCATGAAACAGATCCCAGGAAAGTATGAGCAACACTTGTTCGTTAGTCATTTGCATGCGTGTTTAGACTATATTTTCCCACAAGCGTCACTATCCCATGCTTCTCACTGATTATTATTTCATTTGCACTATATGATATTATAAGTAGTTATGTACTTAAATTATCTGGCATTTTCCAATCTGAGGTCACTCGATACTTGACACAAACAGTACGTCATACCTATGTCGGGTAACACGTCACACGTCCTAAGGAAACGTCAACTTGTTTTCCTTGTAACTGCAACTGTAGACTAAATTCAATTTAGCCTGAGATATTGTGCTGATTTCTTTTCTGGGATCGTTACATCAATCGTAATATTAATTTCAAGTGTTGAAGGAGCGTGAGATACCGCCGCCGCAACTGTGCGTTTATCATGTGTGATAATGCGGCGTTATATAGCCGGTCGCACTGTAAACAACTATCAACAGTACGATTGGTTACAAAATAAACAGAGCGAAGCTTTCAAAACCGCAAGTTTTGATTCGACACAACATATGCGGGTACCGGGGCCTTTATTTACCAAAATGATCATGCGATTCATACATATTATTTGAACAGTTTTCTTTTTAATCTATACACGTGATGTAGTCTTGCGTATGATAAAGGCGTCAAATTACTTGAACGTGTTTTATCGCAGTGATTACGACTACTAAATTTCAATTCTTGTATCATGAAATGGGACAGTATTGAATTGATAATTTCAATTTATCAGCAATATTCTGTCAAGATTAGTTAGATATAATTTAAACAAATTTTTAATTTTTCCATTTATTTCCGTTCGCATAGGTTCCAGAGCTTTTAATCATTGTAGTATTGCGGTGGCTGATAGCGGCGGGCGCGGCGTGAAGCACCGAGCGCTCTCGTTGGAACCTTGATAGCGTGTGAGTGTGATAACTTATCAGCTGATAGATAACGACCCCCGCGACATAACAAAACTTATAGTTCGTTTTTAATTTACACTACATTTATTCAGTTTCTGTTCGTCAATCATTGATAATTTTGAATTTATTTTAATTGACGAAACCCGAATTCATATACATATGTATGTATTGATATTTTCGTATCAATAACATGTTTGCTGTTTAAGGATGACATGACAAAAAAGTTCAGGATAAACCTTATCCGTTTGAACTCATTAACATGCTACGGCGTGCGTAACGTTGTAGCGTAAGCAGTTAATACATAATTATTAAAATACTATAAACCGGATTTAGTACTAGCCTACAGTTTGCTCCGATATGCGCAGGCGCAGACAGCTTTTAAATACTTTACAGACCCGCCAGATTCAAATGAAGCATAATAACCTATAAGGTCACCTTTATTTTCATTATAACAATGCAATTTTACAGTGAACCTCTGCTACATTTGTATAAAGTTCAAATTATCTCGGATGTAGGGGCAACAAGTAAAGCACTGATTTCAGGTAGATGTTTTTATACCGTCGGCCTTGAGCCGTTCAAGAAACATCGTCTTGTAGCTCTCTCATAACTTATTTACAAGACGTAACTTCTGTTTCAAGAATCGAGTTGTTTTATCTCGTTTCCAATAAGATGAAAGTGAAATTTTCATGTGTGAAATACCATAAGGCGAAACAACAGACTTCGTGTGAATTTATGATCATCGTTAGCATCATACAAGAATTTATGGCTTATAAAAACCAGCAAAGCATTAGACATTTATCATAACATTGTTGTAATTAGGTTGATTACATTAAGGAAGTTTAATAGTAGTATCGCCACTTGGCAAAACATGAAATAATAAAAATAATCCATTGCTTTATTGCCGCCAAAATGGTAGTTAAACAACTCGTTTTAATACTGTTATCCAGTTAATTACATGGTTAATGAAGACTGGTCAATATCAATTAGTGGTGCGATTTATAGGCACACAAAATCTGTTCTTAGAAGAATGTTGAAGAAGTGACCTAGAAGTGGAGAGCTAGGAATCATAACAGTGAGGGAGCTCAGTCAGGATGAAATTGAAGTCGTGCTCTGTATGCACAGAGGGTGATAAAGGGTGTGAGGCAGAGGTTGCGGGGACTCGTGTGTCGACCTCGTCAGATGCCATGAATAACTTAGTGGATAATTCCGACACTCAATGGACATCGTGGTTATGCGGTGACAAATCTATGTAGACAGAAACGTTTATCTTGAAAACTACAGACACAATTCCTAAGTTCAATGCCTGGGAATAATTGGATGTTGTTTGCACACTAAAACAAAACAAGTGGAAAACTTCAGCTAATAAATTAGCTTGGTTCCAAATATTACCAATGAAAACATTGTTACGGAATGAATGATTATCGCCAGTTCATTCTCATACGTCAAGGGTAAACAATGGTCAAGACAAAGTCACTATGACATACTGCGTATGACTGTACTAGAATTTATAAGACAAAGCGTAAACAGGTAAAAGAACAAAGACGTACATCAGCTACCTAGATAATCACGGTGCACGCAACTGGTGCCTGGGCGGAGGCCCGCTTATGGGAAAGTTACAATCATTACGACCATTCATAAACGGTTGAATGAGCGCAAGACGCCTGCGCAGCCGGTGAGCGCGCGCGCACCGACCCCGCGAGTCCCGCGACATCTGTGATGTCGCCGCGCAGATGCCGCGCATTCCTCGACGTGCACCCAGCCTAGGCGAACCCGCCGACCAGCTCGACAATCCGCGATAAACTTCCTATTTTACTATCCAGTATCTATTAAATTATTCCAAGCATTTTTCGCGCATTGCTCCTTGTAAAGTGTATTGAACCCGAATGCGACACCTATAATAGTAGCCCCGATGCGTCATCGTCTATGTTGTGGAGGAAAAAGTCCACGCGACAAAAGCAACGCTGTCCGCAAACGACGCATAAATAATTAGACAATAAGCAGGCAGGGCAAGAAATCGGTAATTTGTATCGCGTCAAGATAGGCGGAGCGCAGAGGGAGACGGGTGCAGGCAGGCGCGCGCCGCCGCGGAGATATATGGCAACGCGTCAGGTGGAAGTGGCGCCCGTGCTGTGCTCGCTTCTCGCCGAGGACGACCGACCGCCCCCGGCGCCCCGCGCGCCCGCCCCTCACCCGCTAATCCTCACCCGAACACAATCTGATAAAATTCGCGCCAGCTATGAACATTACGCAAAGCTACTCAACACTACAACACTGCGATAATGAATGACCCGACAGTTTTTTTTACACGCACATAAACATTACTCCTCATGTCTCGCTATCGTGTCGCATTATCGAACGATACGAAGCGAAAAATGTAATAAGAAAGTTATTTCCTCAACCTGGCGAAACTAGTCTCGCGAACACATTACGGTCCGCGTTACGGCCAGGTGAATTCAAAATGACCTCTATGGGCCGGTGGCTTCTTGTAGCCTCGCTCGCCGAATGCGTTGACATTTTGTGGGTTAGCAACATGACATGACTCCGAGTTGTTGCGAGAACGATGCCAGGATGACTAACGGCCGGTCGTCATTAGCCGCCTAAACGTAAATTGTCCCATACAAAAACTTTAACGCAATAGATCGATTCGGCAGACGTAGCGCAATAAGGTGGATTTTGTATATCAGCGTCCACTAACGATAATCAGATCGTCTACTTAGACGTCGTGGACTCATTATTTAGGAATTCCTAAACATGCGACAGGAGACTTGAGAACAATAGCGCACAATACTAGTATCACGTAAATCGTAATGATTTCGAAAGAAAAGTACATACGAGTTCTTTCATCAATGTAAAAGTGACTTACCAAGGCGAAGAAGTTTGTGTGGCAATCCTCGAGACTTGCACCGTTTGTTTGGTGATTTTGATGCGTCATGGTAGTCCGGGGCACTTCATTTTCATTTCACAACACTAAAAACGGGTTCAATCTTAAAGAAACCACTCAAAATCTTAAAATCATCACCGACATTTAGTGAAGTTTTCACCTTTCAATGGCGACTGGAAAATGGCGGATAGGAAACAACAACCCAAGCCGACAGTGCTGCCGTAGGCGGCAAAGAATAGAAACTGGTTTCGTCTAGAAATATTAAAACGTTCCATTCTACGTTTCGGTCACTATCAAGTATGGCTCACTTCAGGCTCTACTTTATATAATTCTTGTACTTGTCTGCCAAGAAATACTACCACTTCATTATTTAATAAAATAGCGGTGCTTTAGTATAATAAACTAAAATAAACGAAAGGTTTCGACTCGAAACCTTGATACCTTTTTGTGAAATTCATCACAAAAACACACACAAGTCGCAATTAACAGCATTACATATTTTATAATCAAAAGTTATTGGAAGTTGAAGGTTTTTAATCAAGATTTTGTGTTAATGTTCTGTTTGCAAACCATTGTAAAAATATGTATTTTTTCATACCTTTTTGCGTGTAATGGAGTAACATTGTTTCATGGTTGTCAAATGCACGGAAGAATTTCACACAAAATACAAAAGGATAACTTCCGAGGAAATAAATAAATAGTGATTTTTTTCTGTTGAAAATATAGATAGTAAATCACGTAAGACAAAATGTTGCGAAATGTGCTATCTGCATTACCGGCCAGGAATTTACAGGTTATTTTTTGCACACCATCCCAAATATTCTAATATTGACCTTCTCCAGTAGATATATCAATGTATCCCTTTTCCGTAATAATTAATTTTTCGTTTAACAATTTACAGGTCGTATCGGTAAGGTATAAGCAAAAGAAATATCCTAAAGCAGACAAGAAATTACAAGCCGCTGCGGAATCTTTGTCTGCTAGAGGGTAAATTATCAATGTTTCTGTTAATTTACAATAAACATCATCTCTTATTACGTTTATAATTGTTTGTTACTGTTTAATAACTTACTCACATCATAATAATTATACAAAATAAGACATACAAAAGCACCTGCTTCAAAAAACAAATAAGTTTAGTTACAAAAAACTAGATTGTCAACGCTAATAAATCTCCATTTCTAAATTTCAGTTTCCTAAGACCAACAAAACCATGGGATCCACCAGCAAACATCGAAGAGACCATCACCAAAATATGTTCTTCCAAGGGTCTGAACACTGATGCTCAGTTCGATGCTTTAGAAACCAAGTTTGCTGTGCTGAAGGCATGCTTTGAGGAGACTGGATATGATGTACCAAACTCTTTGCTGCACACTATTGAAAGTGTTGGTATGTTGAAATATGGTGGCAACACAGTTTATTCACCATGAACTATCATTTTTAAAGAATCTTTATGCTGCAACGTTTTTGAATTATATGTGAAAAAAAATGTATTTAAACAACTTATTGAGAAATCATTCATAAACATTGCAATTTCTCATATGTACTTACTTGGTACAAACTGCTCACACAAACCTCACAAGAAACTTAGCTAAAGCAGTTCTTTAATAATGTTTCTATATGATGCCTAGTATTTTTTAGGGTTCCGTACCCAAAGGGTAAAACGGGACCCTATTGTTTTAGTTTCTCTGTCCGTCCATCCGTCTGTCACCAGGCTGTATCTCATGAACCATGAAGGTTAGAGTTAAAATTTTCACAGATGATGTATTTCCGTTGCTGCTATAACAACAAATACTGAAATCTAGAATAAAATAAATATTTTGGGGGGCTCCCATACAACAAATGTGATTGTTTTGCTCATTTTACAAATGGACATAGTTATGCAGAAACGTTCCAACCCACAAGTCACTCGAAATCGAGTTATTGTGATTGAACAGCCTAAAATTTAGCATATGGTTATCTAAACTCAATATAATTCAACAATAAAACCTCTAGTACCTTTACTAGTTAGAATAAAAAAGAATACAACTGAAACGCGTAAATGCTTATATCTCAAATTCAAGTTTAATTTGAGATATAAGCATTTACGCGTACAGTGGGTTGGAATGTTTCTGCATAACTACGTCCAAATAATAGTACGGAACGAAACTGACTCGCAAACTGACTGAAAAAGTCATGGTGGCCTAGTGGGTAAAGGACCAATCTCTCAAGTATGAGGGCGCGGGTTCGATCCCAGGACAGGCAAGTACCAATGCAACTTTTCTAAGTCTGTATGTACTTTCTAAGTATATCTTAGACACCATTGGCTGTGTTTCGGATGGCACGTTAAACTGTAGGTCCCGGCTGTCATTGAACATCCTTGGCAGTCATTACGGTAGTCAGAAGCCAGTAAGTCTGACACCAGTCTAACCAAGGGGTATCGGGTTGCCCGGGTAACTGGGTTGAGGAGGTCAGATAGGCAGTCGCTTCTTGTAAAGCACTGGTACTCAGCTGAATCCGGTTAGACTGGAAGCCGACCCCAACATGATTGGGAAAAAGGCTCGGAGGAGGATGATGAACGAAACTGACTCGCACTTGGCCGGTTATTTTTTAATTTAAGTTAAAAATTTACTCAAGATTAATTAATGAATCTTGTATGGTGGGCTATATAGGCTACTTTTTTATCCCGGTACGGGACGTAGTTCCCACGGGATGCGGGTGAAACCGCTGGCAGAAGCTAGTTTTCTATAAAATAGCTTAATGGTTTTGAAGAATCTAATAAGGCTATGAATAATAAGCCAATAATAACTTGACTGGTGTAAAAATATTCCCTATTCTTTTACTGCCTAATAGCTCACGCAGCATAAAACTTTTCTCACTTTGATACTGCTAAGCACTGAATAAATACTAACTGAATGATAATATTCCTAAAAAAAGATTTTATTACTCACTAGCCGTTTTACCGCAGTTTCACCCGCGTCCCGTGGGAGCTACTGCCCGCACCGGGATAAAATATAGCTTATATTACTCGCAGATAATATAGCTTTCTAATGGTGAAAGAATATTTAAAATCGGTCCAGTAGTTTTTGAGTTTATCCATTACAACCAAACAAACAGTTTTCCTCTTTATAATATTAGTATAGATGTAAAACCAACAAGAAAAAAATGAAAAGTAGGTAAAAACTTATCTTACATGTCTAACATTACATATCCCACTTCTGATTTGTAGAAAGATTAAAAAAATCGAATTTCAACACTTTAAAATTTCAAAGAACTCTTTCACAGCAGAAAAAAAACGATCAAAATAAATTAAAAGTTTTGTTATGTCAGTTATCAGCCAATCAAAACAAAGGGACTTCAAATTAACATCTGTCAACTGTCAAAAGGCGCTAGCGTCGATAAAACCTTTACCTCAATGGATCACATTAGGGGAGTTCCCACGTATTTTAATAAAATATAATTTATTTACAGCTGATCTGAAGGAATTTTACAAGACCCCCGTGGACACAGCTACACCATTCGACGCATTGAAGAGGATGGAGTTGCCTAAGAACTTGTATGTGCAACCTGATTATGTCAGATTCAAGCCAGGTAAGTGTCAAGAAAACTCTTCTGAAGATATTGAAAAAAAATCGTGTATACTAACGATATATTTTTTATTTCAGATAAAGACAATATCTTCAAGGGTATCTCCGCGTTCCCCAAGAGCTCAACTATTGTGACTGGCCTGAAATATAGGAAGAAGTACGAAGGCTACACTGCCAAGCGGTCATGGCCCTAATTGTTTATAAGTTTAGACCAAAAATGTTAATAGTTATAGATTTAGTGGATAAATAAAAAGCTCTAAATTATAATCAGTTTTCTTTTTCCTTCTGTTATTACTTAAAAGTTGGACGCGATAAGATTTCACAAAATAGAAAGGCCGTAAAATTCTGTAGAGGATAACATGGACTACTAGTCCGTCAGGGATAAATAATATCCTCCAAAAGAGACGTCCGTGTCAGCAGACCGTGTCGAAAGGATAAAGTCAAAATAAAGTTGCCAATAACAATTTGACTTTACTGTCTAAAAGTACGTATAAAGGATATGTATAGTGCGTAAGTATTTGCGCAGACACAAGTACACTCTCTATTCCTTCAGTCATAAATAACGTTATGGGACAGCAAACCGTAGTGTCGGAGATAGGACTTTCATTTTTTTTGTACGGGAGTCATCAAGTTACAGGCACCGGATTGCTGTGAAGTTTCTAAACCCCCAAAAGGCTACTTCGGCCCACGTACCGGAACCTCGTTGACTCTGATCCAGCCCTCAAAAAGGTTGGCAGCATAGAGTGCTATTATATGTATACCTGGATGTTGGCAGAAAACTCACATTTATCAAATTCAGATATAACAAAAGAGTACAAAGGGGACTTCGCAGGGGTTGGATATAAGGAAAAATATGAGAAACTACATGAGGCTAGTACGTTAGCGAGTGCAGTGCATAAGGAGAGTAGTAGGCACTTAAGTGGAGTACATAAGGGATTATATAATGGTAGTACCTACGTGAGGCAGTACATCGGGTATTACATAGGTGCAGTAGATAAGGGAGTGCATATAGGTAGTAAGATATTTATAACGAGAGTACATATTGGAGCAAAAAGAAGATCCACCTCTGGCTATGTGATGAGGATCGAGGCAGGCCCGCCGCTAGCTGGGGCCCGATTCTCTTAATTTTACTTAAGCAACATACGATTCACGTTCGACTCGATTCGACTGAGATCCAATCCCGACTCGATTACGATTGAAGCGTATGTGGCATTCCGCTATTTTTTCTTTGAAATAAACGTTTTTATCCTTTTCTGTCATTCAATAATGAATCATTTTGTCTGCAAATGATTTACGATTGCAAAATGACTGTACAGCAAACTACCGAATAGACCAAAAACACCAAAATAGCAGACCAATCGCACACCAATCAAATGTCAATCGAATACGATTGGTCTTTTATTAGTAGCAGAATACCCGAAATGGTTAAAACTGCTATTGCGATCATATTGCGACTCGATTTCTATTAGATTTTGACATTATTAACTTAGGAGAATCGGGCCCCTGTTTGTTCGCCCGCGTGCAAAACCAATTATGCCGCCCTACGACTACATATTATACTGGGTTTTGTCAAAAAATATATAAGGGGGGGGGGTCCAGGGGGTCCGGACCCCCCCGCCCATTCATATCCATTTTACTTGTCCAACAGAAAAAAATATGTACATGCACCGCTCTGATTGCAGAAAACGCACTTCCTTTTGGATACATAAATATTGCAATAGGTACATAACATATATTACACGTAACTTTTATTAACTTGAAATGCTCTAAGTCTTAGAGTAACCTAAGAAGTCCTGGGTTAGCCCATAAGCAGACTAAGCAATTGCTTAGGGCATCAATGCAGTGCAATCATTACCCAAGTGGCCCCTATGTATTGAAAGATTGTGATTAATGGGTAGGTACCAACATAATGTATATCAAAGTGCTTAGAACAGATTATGGGTAACTTAAACTAACGAACTTAAATATCTATAGCAATGTTTAATTTCAGTAAAATAAGCGCGAGCGAAGCGAGCGCGAAATTTTTTTAGTCTAAGGACACAAAATAAATAAAAACCATAAATAAAACAAAGCAAAGTCAAAAAGTAAGATATGCACAGAAATGAAGTGCAAATGTACATGAAGCCGCGAGCGAAGCGAGCGCGATTTTTTCCTTAGAGTTTTCATGAAGTAAACATATCATAAAAAGCCAAAGTGAACAAAAAGCTACAAGGCCTCGGCCTCAAATTTTGCGGGCAGCGGGGCGGCAGCGGCGGCGGCGCGGGCGGTCACCAAGTGCACCGCTCGTTGCCGGCTCCCGCGCTGCTGTATTCGAGGGCCGGTCCATTTGATTATACGCGTAAGATCCTGCCGCTCCCGCGCCTCCGCCGCTGCCGCCCCGCTGCCCGCAAAATTCGAGGCCGAGGCCTAAACGACGTGCGCGAAAAATGATTTTTCGGAATTGAATGCCTCAACAATTAAACAAAGATAAATTGCGATCAGTGCCGGTTTTAACTCTACCAGCGCCAGGGCCAGGGCGAGATTTCTACGGCGCCCTCCAACTGCAATTGTAACCCATACGAAAAACAGAGACGTATGTAGTTAGCGATTGCGCGAGCGAAGCGAGCGCAAATATTTTTTTTATAGTTAACAAGTTGAAGCAAAAATTACGTAAAATGTAACCTAATTGTACATAAGTTATTGCTGGTTGGTGAATGCAAAAACACTGGAACATGTCTTCTGATTGCGCGAGCGAAGCGAGCGCGAAATTTTTTTTTATATTTTAGAACTCAAAACAAAAATTACTTAAAATTTTGCCCAAACGTACATAACTCTTTGTTGATGATGGCGCCTATGTATTAAAATTTTGGGACTTAAAGTAGTACCTAGTAAGAAAGTTCATATGGAAACTAGAAGTTACTTTCTTATTAATAAAATAACTTAAAAACGACGCTCCCTTTTTGCTAGGGTAGACTAAAAAAATCTTGCAAAATAAAAACAACTGTAAAGTGAAGCAAGCCCGAAAATGTTTGAGTTTTGGATCACTATAGTTCGGCCATTCAGAGAATGCGTTCCTGACACGTCGCGATTGAACTGACGACGTAACTTTGCAATGGCGTTGCAGTTACGATAAAAATATTTTTGCTGGTTGTTTACCGTTTTAACAATTGAGGAGCATTAA
The DNA here is from genome assembly GCF_022581195.2 of Helicoverpa zea. NCBI lineage: Eukaryota > Metazoa > Arthropoda > Insecta > Lepidoptera > Noctuidae > Helicoverpa > Helicoverpa zea. Next base: position 12,490,884 of record NC_061457.1, read on the forward strand.
AACAACATTATTATATCAATAATCAATGAATGTTATTACGTCGTCAGTTCAATCGCGACGTGTCAGGAACGCATTCTCTGAATGGCCGAACTATAAAAGTCCTAAACATATATAATAAAAAGCGACTGTGAAGTGAAGAAGCCGCGAGCGAAGGGAGCGCGAATTCTTTTGAGTATTGGGACATTAAAAGTAGCTATATGTGATAAAAAATCGAAGCGTAAAGTAAGGAAACCGCGAGCGAAGCGAGCGCGAAAATTATTGAGTTTTGGGACATAAAAGTAGTGTTTCTTCGAGAATTTCTCAAATTTAACGCGGAATTGAAACACAAATTCGCTTCGGCGCCCCTGAGCCCGCGGCGCCCGGGTTATTCGCACACGCTGCACCATAGGTTAAGATGGCCCTGATGCTATCCATTCATTTGGATACTGTTCTTGTAAGTTGCAATCTTTGATGAAAGGACCATGAGTCAAATTGGGCTCATTGTCCAACAGAGTTATAGCATATGCCGTTGTGAAGGTTTTTGTTTGTACTAAAATTGTTACTATGGGCACTACCTTCAATTCCATGTCAAAAAAAAGATATGAACCTAAATAGGTTTACATATTACGTAGGTATACATTCTGGTTAACAGAAACGAAATGGGTCGAGATGCCATCGCTCAGTATTACTGCTCGTGTCTAACAGGTAGACGCTCAGCAGGAAGTTGTGCTCATATCATTTCAATAATATGGTATCTAAGGTTAGGCAGGCACTCACAATTTAATCCACCGGCAGGATATTTAGACGACATTATTATTGATATTGATTGAAATGTTAACAAAAATAATTTTAACTGTTAGCAGCTGTTTTATTTTTTATGTAAACATTAAACCTGGAATTAAAACTAGTTAAAGGTGTTCAATAACAAAACCTACACTGCCATAACAGCACTACTTTTTGCAGAATATTAGTTTATTTATGGTCGGAGAAAAATATTTATAGCAAAATAACCCCATGGATTCTTCGCAATAATGAGTTTAAATCTTTATATTTACATATATTCAAAGTGGTCTCATCTCTGTTGGTGGGTGAGCCCAGGCTTCATACATTTTTGCCCATGGTCCTTTAAAACAAAAATAGGAGTAACATTCTGATCAAGGATTGGTTGGGGGCGCCGCAATCCGGCGCCCTGGGCCGTCGCCCAACTGCGCCCTACCCTAAAACCGCTACTGATTGCGATATCTGACATGGAGGCGCGAGCGCAGCGAGCGCGAATTTTTTTGGGGATGGAAAGGATGAACCCGTCAAAATTGATAGGGGACGACCAAAGCGAGGGCGGCTTTTTCTGAAATTTTATTACTAATCTACTCATCTATTTTTAGTAAAAATATTTTTACTACGTAATTATGGGTTAATTTTGCCGCCCCCTAAATAGTGCCGCCCAGGGCATTTGCCCCCCCTGCTCTCTCCCCCCACAATACGCTAATGGTTGATCTTAAATCGTTTTTAATAATTTTAAATTTTGAAAATGATCAACAGATGTAACTGAAACCGGCAGTGTAAGTATGTGTTCGGAAATATTGCAATCAAATAATTGGTAAAAAGATATTGTATTTTTTTAATATTACGTGATAGGTCGCTCTATTTGCCGCCCCCTAGGACGTGCCGCCCGCGTGCGGTGCACGCCTTGCACGCCCGCTTACGGCGGGCCTGGATCGAGGGAAAATTACTTTTTTACCATTAAAATAAATTGTTATTCATTTCATTCGACTTTAATTTATTATTGGTTGAATTTGAACTACCACTATTTGAGCAGTTATTCGTGCAGAGAGGTCGATTTAGGCCGGCAGCACACATCCGGTTTCCTGATCCGGTTTCCTGATCAGGAATCCTGATTCGGAAACCGGAATGCTCTTTTTTCATACAAAATGTTCACAAGAGCGCACACGTTCTTACTTTTTCCGGACGGAAAAAAACCTGACATTCGGTTTAAAATTTTCTCCGTGCGTTCGGGTACTCAGAACGGAATAAAACCTGATGACGTCATTCCGAACGCAGCGCTCGCGAACAATTTGGTTTGACCGCCGCACACATACGGAAATTTTCATTCTGAATCAAGGTAGCCATGTTCCGAATGGACGTGTATCAGAGCCCGCTTGTCACTTACTTTTTTATATTTGTTTTTGTTTTTTTTTGAGAGATGAAATCCAGTTTATTAAACAATTAACAAATCTATACTAATACTATAAAGCTGAAGAGTTTGTTTGTTTGTTTGAACGCGCTAATCTCAGGTAGGTACTACTGGTCCGATTGGAAAATTTCTTTCAGTGTTAGATAGCCCATTTATCGAGGAAGGCTATAGGCTACTTATCGGCTTTTTATCCCAGTACGGGAAGTAGTTCCCCACGGGATGCGGGTGAAACCGCTGGCAGAAGCTAGTATATACATATTTGCATACATAAAAGATAAATAGTTTAAAGTAGGCGGATCACAATCCATTCAAAACTGCCCCATGTCCTATAACAAAGTGACGTATCTCAAAAAAAAAAGATAAAAATTTTAAAAACAATATGTACTCTCTAACTTAATTTTTTACACCTTCATACGAAAAAGTGCTTTAAAAATGGTTCAGGCGCTGTTATGAGAACATCGCTCATAGGACTATTCATACATTTTATTAAATTATTTTTTTGTTTGCTATGGTATACCTCATAGGTGGTCCCATAATCATCTCATCATCGTCATCGGATCTGATGATGGAAACCCTGAGAAATCCAGGGCAACTTTTGAAAGTTGTAGGCATGCGCAGGATAAAAACTTGATTATGAGGTGTATGTCTGATAACATTATGCATTAGTGAAAGTTTGGAGCTGACCTGATGATGGAGACCAGAGAAGGTCGAGGGAACTCGACAACTGAGTACGTAAACTATACTTCGTGTTTGGACTTATGTTATTTGTATTGAATAGAACTTTGCAACAGTGAAGGTTTGGAGCTGACCTGATGATGGAGACCAGAGAAGGTCGACGGAACTCGACAACTGAATATGTAAACTACCTTGTATTTGGTCTTATATTATTCGTATTGATGAGAAATTTCCATTAAGGCTTAAGTGGCTCTATACGTACTGGCCATGTAAATTCTGAATGAAAAAAACCGAATGTGTGCGCTAGTGTCACGGAATCCCGAATCGGAATTCCTGATCAGGAAACCGTATCCGGAAACCGGATGTGTGCTGCCGGCCTTATATGCTTCACACTTTCTATTTCTTCCATAATTTTGTCCATTTTTGAACGAGGACGACTTAGTCAAAGATGTCAAAATTGACAGATGAAAGTTGGTATATTATTTTGAGGTTATCTACGAAACGAATCTCTATTTAATATGACCATATTTACTCAATTAATTAGCGAATGATCAAACGAAATGGTGTAACCGTTCAAAAATGAACGTCCTATTGATATTGTTTTTTATATTTGTCGTAATATATTCGTGTGTGTCATGGTAAGTGGTCAATCCTACGATGACACCGCTATTTTTATTATTGTTTTGTGTTTTGTTTACTATTTCGGTAACATTCGGGTTATTTTTAGGCTGCTGCCGACGGTATTGGCTTGGCTGTTTATGAGAAAGTACCATATAAAGTTGAAAATAGGCAGAATCGCAGTGCCAAAGTTGATACTGAAAGATGTGAGCCTATCCAAAGATAGGTATTCTATTGTAAGTTCTTCTATCTTATTATTTGCGGAATTTATTACTTTTATAGTCCAGTTATTTTACCGTTGCATTGATATAATAAAATTTATTAAACTTAACTATTGAGAAAGTGAAGAGTGTATAGAGTGTTGAACTTTCAAAAGTAAATAGAAATAGATCACAATATTAATAATGCATTATATTGATAATCTTACAGCTCTGATTTGGTCAGTGGGTCATCTTAACATTAAATGAATTAAACAGATTCTGATATTTTAACTCTGCATAAACAAACTAAACTGGTTTATTTTTCAGCACATAGATGAGATATCATTTCAAAGCAGTTGTTTCAACTCTGAAATCAACAAACTGGTCTCTGTTGTCATCCGAGGAGTAGAAGTCACTAACAATGTGGAAGAGAAGAGGAGTGTGGTGGTGGAAACCATCCTCAAACCACTGCTTTCTAAGCAGAACTCCTCGGCTAGAGGCGATGGGTACGAGGAAGTTACGGACTTCAATAATCTTGAAACTAGTTTGAACCAGTTAGCAAAGAAAGAGCTGTTGGATTTCAGGGATAAAAAACTGCCACACAGTTTGATTATGTTTGCTCAGGTATGTTATTGTTTTTCTTTACTATTTATGTAAATAATAATTTGAAATGGCATAATACAATTGAGTACAAAGGTACAGTTTATTGCTAAAGAATTTTCTGCCAGCAGACCAGCAAATGAAATGTGAGGGAAAAAAAATTGCCATCCATACTGGTTATTTAAATTATACTTTTTTATTTATTTCCTAAAATAATCTTGAAATGATGCTAGAAAGTATTTAATTGGATGTTATCTTACACCAAAAGTACAGTTCAATTCAATGGGAATCTTGAAAAGATAATTTTCAATGTCATGTTGTGGGCAGAAGATCTAATTAAATTATCATTATTCTGCTATGATTTAATTGAATTAGTATTCTCCATACTAAGTTCTGTAGTTAGGAATGTAAAACATAGGTAACTTTTGGTTATATTTTAGGTAGTAAGAAGGATTTTTATGGAAAATTTAACACAAACAGGAAACTTTGTAACAGTCGTAGACATAACATAATCATTACATTTGCCTGTTCATGTTTTGGATTAGACTTCCTGAAAAAATTGATGATTAAAGTTTACTATATTTTATATTTATTTGAACATATGTAAATACATATTATTATTTGTTACTTGACAAACACTTGTAGGCTAGTTTTTAAGGAAGTCAAGTAAAGTTATGGAAGCAATTTGTATTTTTTGTAAAATAATAATAATAGAACTGAGTTGATAACATGAACTACTATTATCAAAAATATATGGCAACCATTTTAAAGTTTAGTTTTTAGCTTTGAATTTTGGACCACAATGGCTTATCCCTTAGATATGTCAATATGACTTCAAGTATCACTTTTTCTCAGAATACTTAAAATAATATATTTTTTATATCTTGTATGTCTCTACCAGACCTCGGGACTACAGAGTCTCGGATTTTTGGGAGGCGAACGTGGGGCCGAAGCCAACACGCTGAAGCCCTTTTGAGACAACTTTAATGAAATGGTGACACAAAACCGACGATTATCCCTGTATACACTATAGAAATGTACCCAAGGACAATCCCCGGTTCTGTGCTAAACTATTGCTAACTATGGATGAAAACTACTTGGGCTATTGTGATAGGATGCTAATGGACTAGGAATGGGAAACTACGGGAACTATGGCACCTGCCGATGACAATGTAATAAATACATGTAAAAATGGCTGGTGGAGACTCGCCAACTCACTTACTGGGCCCCCGGGAATCAGTCGCTAAATCGCAACAAGAGGGCAACAGGTACATGAGCGGCTGAAGGGTGAGGATACCTCGGCGGACTTTAAACGCAGATCACGCGCTTTTTTATATCTGAGGGCACGGCAGTGCCCCAGCCAAGACTCGAGCAAAGCGGGCACGGCCGTACCATCTTTTCTCGAAGCGTTTTGCAGCTATTTCAGCCCCCTGTATCTTCCATGTGAACAAAGCTAGGAGTTTAGGTTTTCGATAACCAAGAGTAAGTATTAGAACAAGCTCAGTCTCAAAATTACAAGACATTTGAATAAATAGTTTACGAGTTATGAGCGATCAAAGTTACACCATTTTGTCACTGACTCACTCACTGACCGATCATCAAAAGTCTAAGGTACTTCTAGCAAACTTAGAACCTTCAAATTTGGCACCAAGATAGGTTATTAGCTACATATAAAGGGAAAATTATAAAAACCTTAAAACTTAATAAAAAAATAGGAAACAAATTTATATTTGCGGTTTTTCAAGAACGTTGTGTATGAATTTTGACTGCATTGATAACTTTGTTATTTATTTATGTACAAAATGTTACTATTTGTTTTATTGTTACGTAGTGTGGTATATTGTTATTATGTATTAAATATACAACATATGAATAAAAAAGCTAGGTTTAAATGAAATGAATAATGATAAAATCTTTCATATTAATGCAGGGCGATAAATACTGCATGCTCGCTCGATAGATGGCGTTGTCCTGGTCTAAATCGCGCTATGGTTTCGTTACATAGGTTAGTATAAGTAGTACTTAAAAAAAAATCAAATAATTTCATGTGATAGCGTCATCTCCCTCTGAAATAAATCTCTTTTATTCTAAAAGATATTCGATTAAAAAATTCGACAATTTCGAAATTTTTTAGGTTAAAAAATATATTGTTTACGTGCTACTTTAGGTGTACATATTTAGTTTGTTATATATTTAGTTAGTTGCATGTAAGTTAATTTAATTTTTTATATACTTAGAGAAGAAAGAGACCTACAAAAAATAAATTAGATCCCACCAAAAACATTAAATGTAAAAAAAAGCCAATCCTCTACGCAATTCCTCCACCGTAAAAAGTTTTGAGATCGCATAGAAGCCAAGTCCTGTTTTACTTTATTTGTAATAATAAATCAATATTTTGTGACTATATCAATAGTTTTGTTCACATTACAATAATACTGTCTTGGCCATGAGCACAAGTTAAAAGTCGCTCCTTGTAATAATGTGTAAATACCATTGAATTGATAAATTCTATATGGACATGATTTTACGATTGGACTGATTATGGACTGATTGGAATTTGAGATCACCATGGACTAAACATGCGCCATAGTACATGTGCAGTTCATTGATGTTGGATGATACTGACTGTCGGTCATTTAGTAACAATTGAATAAACTAAAAGTATTTAATTCTGTGATATTAAACTTCATGTTTGACTTTCACCTCTCCAAGATATGCTGTATTATATTTGTAGTTTATTGTGCTCATGGCCAAGTCAATATTATTGTAAAGTGAACGAAACTATTGATATAGTCACAAAATATTGATTTATTATTACAAATAAAGTAAAACAGGACTTGGCTTCTATGCGATCTCAAAACTTTTTACGGTGGAGGAATTGCGTAGAGGATTGGCTTTTTTTTACATTTAATGTTTTTGGTGGGATTATTATTACAAGTCGTGGTATCAAGAAAGTCGTGGTGGCCTAGTGGGTAAAGGACCAACCTCTCAAGTATGAGGGCGCGGGTTCGATCCCAGGTCAGGCAAGTACCAATGCAACTTTTCTAAGTTTGTATGTACTTTCTAAGTATATCTTAGACACCATTGACTGTGTTTCGGATGGCACGTTAAACTGTAGGTCCCAGCTGTCATTGAACATCCTTGGCAGTCGTTACGGGTAGTCAGAAGCCAGTAAGTCTGACACCAGTCTAACCAAGGGGTATCGGGTTGCCCGGGTAACTGGGTTGAGGAGGTCAGATAGGCAGTCGCTTCTTGTTGAATCCGGTTAGATTGGAAGCCGACCCCAACATGATTGGGAAAAGGCTCGGAGGATGATGACTTAAAATAATATATTTTTTAAATCTTTTTCATATCACCTTTTACCCCACAGTTCATGGGAGTCCACATATTCAACGCATCAGCTACCATCCACAACGGCACCGTAGCCAGTCCATGGTCTATAACTGTGACAGCTGATGAAGTCCACGCCGACGGTGCCGCGGGCGGGCCTGCGCGCGCGCTGGTCTTCTCCACCAAGCTTGTAGGCGCTAAGGCCAGGGTTGTGGGGAAGGGGGAGTGTTTGGGAGAAGCTGCCTGCTGTTTGGTGATTGAGGGCACTGTGAAAGCTGATGGGCCTTTGAATGTGGAGGTAATTTTGAAGTTTAAAGCAAATGGTAATCAGTATACACTTTTTAATTGTTCTTGATTATATTCTGAGAACTTAAGTATGGACAGTCTTCTCTTGCATTTTTTTATACTATTCTAGAACGTAGAAGGCAATACTGTTATTTTAAAAGAAGGAGTCAAACACGGCTGACAATTTCCATATTCATTATTGCTTACATAGCCAGAGACCATTTTAAAATGTTTGGATAAAGACTTTCCATATGACTATTACATTGATCATTTGATCAAATCATCATCATCATCATCATCATCTCAGCCATAGGACGTCCACTGCTGAACATAGGCCTCCCCCTTCCACAGATACCTGTTGGAAGCGACCTGCATCCAGCGTCTTCCGGCGACCTTTATAAGGTCGTCTGATCAAATGAATTTACTAAACTATTCTATATTATATGTTGTAGAAAATCCACGCAATAATCAGCAACACGTCAGTGACATTCAAGGACGAGTTGTATCAGTTTGTAAAGAGCCGCAAGAAACGCCGGCGACTACCGGTAGTGACTGTTGAAGATCATGACCATCTTGCCACTATTATACCACGACTGTCTCCTGTTATACCAAAGGTATGTTGTTTATTTAGGCAGATTTGTAATGTTCATATGTTATATGGCTAAAGCTCGAAGTGCAGCGACAGCTAGGTGTAACGGGTCATGGCTGTAGCTGGCTAAACCTAGATGTAGCTGCACTTCGGTCTGTAGCTGTAACACATATACGGAATGGTAAAAATACATGACCAAATTTACGACATTTATTAGACCATATGGTACTATAATATTATGCAAGCAGACAGAGTAAACTACATTATACGTAAATTACCTTTTTATGGAGTTTAAACCTTATAAAGCTCAACGATGTTACAAATTGGACTATAATAAATAAATATTTTTCCTTTGCAGATTTTCAGCTTAAAAATAGACTCTACAAAAATAAGTTGTAAAGACGAGGCTATAAATTCCGACTTTGAAATGTCTCTACAGAGTTTACAAGTAAGTCAAACCTTTTTTTTTTAAGTATTTGAGACAAAAGTTCTACACACACATTGGTTGTTTAGCGGCGTTCCACAGAGCAACATTTGTCGCACACGTCACACGTTACGCTCAACATTACAAACAGAAACAAAAAAAATGTTCCGCGCTGACTTTCAACATGTTACGGGTCATTTGTTGCCTAGTGGAAACGTGGCTTGATAATTTAAAAAATGATATGTAAATACATATTTCTTAGTAATAAATTTTAATTAATGTTAATTTTGTAACCCAGCAAATCCATATTTCCCTAGGTGAACTCAAGATTCAGTGCAGCATCTCTAATATACGACGATCAAGGAGTCGAAGTGGCTGGTCTGCCGCAGGTCTACGTGGCCTTTCAGATGGAGCAGTTTCAGCTGGTGGCTGATAACCAGCACATGGCTGTTCTGAACAAGCTTAAACTGGATGCTAAGGTATCAGGGTTATAGATGGAATGAGGGAATTTGGCTTACAATGCCAAATACTCATTTGTCTAACATTTTTCCAAATGTATTACAATCGACTTCTCACAGTAGGTATATATTATTTTTGAATCAAAGTTACAGTTGTAAATGCTAATGTCTCCAAACTGCATCTAACCGCAATTCGCATAGTGGAAATACAATATTATTTAGCTGTGACCACAACTTTCAAGGCTGGCTACCTCTGTGATAAAAGATAATCATAGATAGAACAAACTATGTTGTTTTTTGCGAAATAGTACTGTAACGCGAAAGTCAAAATATTTATTGATTGATTTTTTGCAACATTTTCTTATACACAGACACCATTGACTGTGTTTCGGATGGCACGTTAAACTGTAGGTTCCGGCTGTCATTGAACATCCTTGGCAGTCGTTACGGGTAGTCAGAAGCCAGTTAGTCTGACACCAGTCTAACCAAGGGGTATTGGGTTGCCTGGGTAACTGGGTTGAGGAGGTCAGATAGGCAGTCGCTCCTTGTAAAGCACTGGTACTCAGCTGAGTCCGGTTAGACTGGAAGCCGACCCCAACATAGTTGGGACAAAGGCTCAGAGGATGATTTTCTTATACACAGAAGTAATATTATATGTGTATTGTTTCAGTTGGAAAAAGGAGTACTAAACCTATACTTAATAATAAGCACACTGAACATTAGTTACACTCATACAGAAGCATTCAAATGGTACACATCTGTCAAAGAGAAAATAAGAAAAGCGAAACCTTTACAAATCATGGAGGTGGAGTCCCCTTGTAAGTACTAATTTATGTTTTCCAATTCCGTCATGTTACTTCGATAAAACTTGACTAATTTATCTCTGTAATTTTGTTTGTCCATGGTGGTATGGTGACAGTCATCTCTCGCTTAGTGATGTTCTCGCAAAATTTAATGGCGGTTCGCAGCTAACTTCCGACCATAGGTACGCGCATGTATCTCAATACTTGCCAATATCCACTGATACCTGAATAATGTTTCCTGAGCAGCAACTAAGCACGAACCGTCATTAAGTTTGACACGTTGATACATTATAAAGCCTATTCACAAATAAAGATTGACTGATTAATAAATAAAAAATCGGTAAAAAAACTTTTAAGTTAAACGGTTTTATCTTATGTGCACTGAAAACTAGAAAAAAAAAAAAAAACTGTTACTTACCTTAAACCTACGTAGGTGGTCCCGGTCATATTAGACTAAAATAAAAACGTGGGGCCTATTACCTAACTATTGCTGTAATACTTTCTTCTAGAGGTATAATAGGTGTGGATTGCATCGACTTACTATAATCGTAACTGGAGATTTTGACAATCAATAATCAGCCGTAGCGGCTTCACCAGCGAACGCCGAGCTCACGATCTACCAAAGTATAAAGATATGCTTTCAGGTAGGATTTCAGAGGGCCCCACGTTTTTATTTTAGTCTAATATGACCGGGACCACCTACGTAGGTTTAAGGTAAGTAACAGTTTTTTTTTTATTTTCTAGTTTTCAGTGCACATAAGATAAAACCGTTTAACTTAAAAGTTTTTTTACCGATTTTTTATTTTCTAGTTTTTAGTATTTAATGAAAATACCAAATATTCCTCATTCTATATATGGGTCAGCAGCGGTGAGGGAGTGCCAAACTCTTACTGACTAAAAGACCGTTGTGTTTCGTCGTAGGCCTTTTTATATACCAAGACCACGGTAACTCTTTCGAACAATCCCCCAGCCCAGGCAGGCCTTGGCCTTGTTGGGCCCCGCTGGGGTTGCTGACAGTATTCTACTTGACTAGCCCTTTCATTTGATACCCATATTGAGGGGGTTGTGGAAAAAATATGTAATCCGCCATTTTGTACCGGCGGCCATCTTGGATTTACAATGTTATTGATATTACTATATTGTATTGTCATCGGAATTCAAGGTGTGTACCAAATTTCAGATCAATCTGACAACAGGAAGATACTTAAATTTGAATTACTAAATTTGACCCAAGAAAGAATAAATAAAACAAACAGGGTGAGCTAAATAAAACCGTTTAAATAAAACCGTTTAAATATTGTTGCAGCATCCTCCCCCCCACTATGGGTATCGCGTATATTCTCGTCGTGCATCGTGCAAGGGTGTGCAGAACTGCGCTCGGTGACCGTGCATGCTAAACTGATGACTGACAACGCTTTGGGCTTCGGATGCAGCGGGGTCAAGGTCAAATTGGACCAGTTGCTGGAGACTAGAGGTTTGTTGGCAGTAAACAAATAAGGTAGGGCTTACCTTAGCCACATTAGATAAAGTTTTGCTCATCACAAGAATAATTTCAGTTTTATTTATATGCAATTAAAAAAACTTCACATTTATTTATTTTCTTTTCTATATGGATAGGACACCTTCCAAGTATTTTTATAATTTCCATTTACTAACTTCATTCATAGTTGGCCACAGAGCATCTTGCATAAATGATGATAGATGCAGAACTTGTTTATTTGTGTGGTTGCCATTATTTCTTTTTGTGGCTGAGTAGACCAATAGCTATATATATATTTTTCTATACCTTGATTATGCCCGTAACTTATCTGATTGTTAGAGGATTGGTACCGTTGCGCGGTGACCCGTCAAGCAGTGGGAGGCCGACAATGGGGGGCGGAGCTCCTAGTGGACGGCGGCTGGGCAGCCTGCGGGCGGGCGGCGTTGGGGCTACGCGCGCCGCCGCCGCGCCGGCACCACTCGTGGGGCGAAGCCCTGCTTGCCGTCGCGCTTGTAAAGTGGGCCTCGCATGGTCCTGCTGACTCTAAGGTAAGTAAGGAACAACAACAGTTACAGATTTTTCTAATTTAGTTCAGCATTAAGAAAATTTTGCGGTTAGCATAGAAGGAACACAATAAGGTCCTAAAATAATTGTACATTAAAATCTCCCATACTTAACCGTTACCACTGTAGATCTCAGTAACGTGGACAATGAACATCAAAACCAACTTTTGTTCTGACTGTACATTGAGAGGTCTCAATTTGTTTTTAATCTATCTATCTATCTATCTATCTATTATTCTTTCTATCTATCTATCTATCTATCTATTTATCTATCTATCTATCTATATAAATAAAAATGAATTGTTGTTCGTTAGTCTGATTATAACTCGAGAACGGCTGGGCCGATTGAGCTTTGGGTAGGTCTAAACGGTGAGCAAATAAGGAAAAAATTAAAAAAGTATTGGGTCGTGTGTTTGTGACTTACTAAATATGCCTCCAATAATTAGGCGGTACGAAGTTCGCCGGGTCAGCTAGTTTCCTAATAATAATAATGGTAAACATTAACTTGTAAGGTGCAATGTAAAACGAATCTCTTTGTTTCACGACAGGTGGAAGCCATGGTCGACTGCCTCCGTCTAGAATGGAGTCCCATCATAGCACAAACCATCATCTCTTTAACCGACTGTCTCAACCAGTACAAGTCTTCAACCCCCCGTCTTCCACCAGTGGAAGAAGTCCAGGAGACCAGTTCCAGCATCTCAGTAAACGTGGCCTTATCTCATATCAACCTGTTCCTGATAGTGAACGAGGATATGTGTCTGATGACCAGGGTTGATGCGGTCACGTTAGAGAAGAGTGCCAGCAAGTCTGGTGCTGTGATTTCAGGGTTGAAGGTCGTTGATATGGTGCCTTATCAAGGTATGTGGTGGTTTGTGCTTATTTAATTCAAAATGGTGATATGTCAAATGTTACTATAAAGTCTTGGGGATAACTGATGAAAAAGATTGAGTAAATAAATAATTGAGTTCTTTAGTGGCCTTATTCGTCTGTGGTATTCACTTGGTCTGTGTTGTTGTTTTCACAAGATAACCAAATCATTATAACTTTAAACACATGAAAACATACCCTTTTAACCAGTTCCTAGCTCAAGGAACTTTAATATAACCAACTATTCTTTTCCTAATGTAACCAAGTATTTCAGGAAACATCCACTGCCAACGCTCAGACGAGATCCCCACCACATTCTTCCACGTCAAACTAGCGAGAATAGAGTACACACTCTCCAAAGAGAGATACTCAGCTCTCCTCGACTTCCAATTCATAGAGAATGTAGACCTTGAGTGGAGTGCCAACTTGCACCTCAAAGTTCTAACCTTCGTTAGAGCCGTGAAGGAGTTTCAACAAGAGATGAAGATGAGAAGAGAGGGAGTTGAGAAAAAGAAGGGATGTGCGTTGGACTGGAGGGTCGCGTTTAAGGGGGAGACGAATTTAGGGCTGATACTGTCGAAGGAGAATAATATGCTGTTTGCTACGGGTGAGTAACTGTAAAGATGTTTTTATTTCTTGTATCCTATTTATTATTATCATATGTGTAATATCGGAAATATTGATAAATGAATAGTAAATAATGGCCTTACATGAAATGCCCAGAAATATTTTACACTATTTACCTTTTACATTTCCATTTCTAACCAAGTAGGACTGGAAACCGACCCCAACATAGCTGGGAAAAGGTTAGGCAGATGATCCTAACCAATTTGTCTTCTACCATCTTGTTTAACCACATTTTACCATCGTAGATGACATGACAATAGCCTACGACCACGAGACCGGTTTATCCATCAACTGGAGCAAGCTGAACATGATCCTGAATGGAGACGAGGTCATCATGGTGGAGGGGTACAGCCAGGAGCGAGCTGCTGATGACCACGACGTCAGGGTCGAGAGGAAGGCCAACGAAGGGTTTGCGCTCACTTGGAATAAAGTTTGGTAAGTTTATTCTGCTGATAAGCTAGTCTGAATTAGTTGTCTCCAGGACCACATGATTCTTTGAAGGAGTTACAGCGAACCTTGAACACGAAAGGACACCAAAAGGACTATTGGATCGGCCGCGACTTTTAACGTTTATTTTTATTGTATTGCATCTATAATTACTAACTATTTATGTAATTGACTTTTAAAGCCGTGTAAATCGTTGAAATAAATAAAGTACCTAAGGGGGTGCTTGAAGAAGAAACTCCCTTTTTGCTCATACCCCCACAGCGGGCAAAGTTGTGTGATGAAAAAAGTTGAGTTAAGTATCTATCTGAAGCAACATTTTATAAAGATATAACTCTTTATTCTGCTGTTTTATTCCATTCCCCTAGGTCGGTATCCGTAGACTCAGTCCGCGTAGTATTCCCCTACAAGCACCGGTTTGCTGAGGCAGTACAAGGCGACTTCGTGTCTCTCTTCAAGTGGATCAAGTTGGTGCACGGCATCAAGAAGAAACCCTTCACTGTGGATAGTCCGCTGCCTAGTGATCTGCATATTAAGGTAACAGGAACAGTGAAATGTATGACTTATTTGTACGGGATAAAATTGAATGTTCTTTGGCAAAAAAATATGATTTGTTAAGCTGTCTCTGTGGGTGACAGCCAAGTATTTTGTTGCTTAGCTGTTGTTTAGTGTGAATATGAATAATGGATTTACATTTTTGTCATATTCATCATTGGTCACCAAATATATTTTGTGTTTTTATGGAGACTAACAATTACTTCAACAATAAATAATTTAATAATATAGAATCGTTTAAAGTTTCGTAAAGGCTCGTGTCCTTTTGTCTTCAAAATAACTAGCTTACCTGTTTATATAAATTTGTGTAGATTGAAGAGCTCCTCATAGAGATGAGCGACGACCCGTTCGAGGTGAAGTTACGTGACAACTACGAGCTACTGGAAGATGAGTACAAAGAGAGTCAGAAACGACGCACCATGCTTGACGCTAAGGTATACATATTATCTGCCTAGCCTTTTTCCAAATATGACTTCCAGTCTAAACGGCTGGAGCTGAGTACGAGTTTGACATGGAGCTATTGCCTATCTGATCTCCCGTTATTTACCAGATTAGCAATGATCTTGATTTTTCTTGTTCACGGTTCACGGTTCCTTAAATTATTCAATTTCTCGCTCTAGATAGAATTTAATCAGTAATCACGTGACTGCGAATCCAGGTGTAATTTTCATTTAAATATTACTTTTGCACTTAGTTTTACAAATGAGACATATGTAGGTACGTTATCAATACACTACGAGCTATTAAAGTTTAGAATGAACTGCATTCGATTCAACGTGACTTTTAATTTATTTGCTTACTAGCTGGTGCCCGCGACTTCGTCTGCGCAGGTTTAGTATTTCGAACAATATGTTTACAAATTGTAGCCTATGTGTTATTCTGATGTATAAGCTATATTATTGTAAAGTTTCATTAAAATCCATTCAGTAGTTTTTGCGTGAAAGAGTAACAAACATCCATACATCCATACATACAAACTTTCGCGTTTATAATATTAGTAGGATTGTCAGATAACATTGACTTTGATCAGTATCGATGTGTTTTTTGCCGTGATTTGTTAAATGTTAAAACTGGCAATGTATTAAAATATAAATAATAATTTGGAATGGGATATTGGAAATACGGGTATAAGTATGATAAGGGCGGTAAGGTCAATTCATGTGACTTATTACTTTATAGAAATCAATTCTGTGTAAATGTCTGTGTAATTTATATATTGCATGCAGGGGACATCATTGATTCGAGACGTAACTTTAATTGCCAATATTCATAATTATTATAAGGTTGTCTGGAAGATATCGCTCTTAGCGATAAGACTGTGTTTTGTGTTACCTACTTTTATTAGTTTTGAGATCAAAAACATATAAAAAAAAACAAAATTTCTTTTCCCACACAGGTACAAGAACTATGCAAGCCCCACCTCTTCCTCCCAGCTGGTAAAGTCGAAGAGCTCTACGCCGCGCTACGTCAGAAAGACGCTCAGATCTACGTGCAGCGATGCCGCGCCGCGCCGCCGCCGCGCACGAGGCTCGTCGCGTGCTGCCTCAGCCGGTTCACTCTCATAGCACTTGCTGATACTACTATACATGGCACTCAGAATGCAACGGCTCGGCTTAGAGATATGGATTATGATAGGTGAGTTGTCATTACATAGTATAAACCAAAGTCGCTTTTTCTGTACCTATGTCCCTTTGTACGCTTAAATCTTCAAAACTACGCAACCGATTTTCATGTGTTTTTTTTAAATAGATAGAGTGATTAAAGGGGAACGTTTATACGTATAATAATGTACATTTAATAGTGGGCAAATAATGTTATCCCGTGCGAAGCCCGGGCGGGTCACTAGTAGGGAGATAAAATGAAGTAGACTGTGTATTGTACGCTCATTTTATTATGTTAATCGACTCGCCAACGCACCACCACACAGGTCGACAGTCTGACAACGACTGACTCCCCACCGCTCGATCCGGTATTTATAACCGAGTGACGTATGCGCACGAGGCGTCATAATAATGACATAACCTATACAATGATGCACATGTACCTGCATACACTACATCTCTCCCTTGTTGTTTTGATTTTAACCTTGTTTCAAAAAGTACAACAATCAAACTCATAAATATTTTGGTAATTTCTTAAAGATCTATCAAACACCTGCAGCACAACAAAACCACGCTATCAGATCAGTCCACCGATCACACTGCCATCAAACTGATTTACTTTGTTCCGTTTCCATTTCATTTCCCTTTCCATTTAAGGAGACGACAGATATCGGTGATACTGCGGGACACTACATCCCTTCCCTTGTGAAATAAACATAAATAAAAATCCGTCCCTTTGCAGACGGTAACATACCAGCATCTGCTTCAGGCTCAACAAGACAAATTCGTAGCAGTGATATCAGGCCGGCAAGTTTAACTTCAGGTTTTGTAGCCGCTGTTCCGGCCCTGTATTATCTCTACACTAGAGATGATCCGTCCATTTGGCAGACATCCCGCCAATCAGTCCATGTGAAATCAAGCAAATCTCAAATATTGCTGTACCTTCAGATAATGAGCACTCATCTTGCTTGGTTCGACTTCACTTAAAACTGATACAGAATGCATTGTTCCAAGGTAAAAGATCGGCATTAGGGTACCTCATCAATGCTTTTCACTCATTCAAAACCGTACGAGCCGTACGAGGAAAGTAATCACATAAGATCGTCCCAATTGAATGGTGACCTAGATGGACTGTTTCCAATTTGATGATGACCATATACTTTGTCACCCATTTAATGGTGACCACATACTTTGTCTCCAATTTAATGGTGACTCCATACTTTGTCACCCATTTAATGGTGACCACATACTTTGTCTCCAATTTAATGGTTTAAATTGTAGTTCTATGTACGAGTTAAGTACTTTGTGTGCCTTGTAAGCAAGAGAATGCTAACTCAACTAATTTTGGTAATATGTAGTTTTTAATTTGAGAGTGGAATATCAAAGCCTATCATTATCTCAGCAATGTAACAAACAATCTGGTCTTCAACCCTATTGATCAGCGCTGGTACTTTGCACGTTTCTGCTAGTACACTCGCTGAAATTCATAATACCCTACATCAATGTATGTCCAATATCTAGTCAAGAAACTGTAAGCTTCTTAGCATTCAACACCCAACATATGAATACCTTACTGCATATAATAGTGCGATAGGAATACTTATATTTCGGTTAGGCATCCAAGAACACTATTATCACCGGACATTGCGTTCTGTAATGTTTGTTTGCTTTTCCTAATGTGGTTTTCAAAAATTTAAGTAGTCAAAGAATTATTATGCTTTGATGGTAAGCTTTTTAGTTTCATGGTTACATATTGATTATAACGAAGGTGTAAAGTAACATTACGAATCAGATTTTAACTAATTAGAACCATATTATGCAACGAACGCACTTTAAGACCGCACCGCGGATTTTTTGATTTTAGATAGCTCCGCCCACTACACTTTCGCGTCTATCGCGTCGCGCAAGCTATACTCTTCACTCAATGTGTAAAATTTGAATTTCGCGCCAATCGCAGACGCCGAGGTCAGCGCGGGGTCAGGAGAACCGAACAGGGAAGATAGGGAGCCGCAACTTACCTAAGTTTTTTATTTTTTGATCGGATTTTTTTTTTGTTGTACTTACAAAAATTATTTGTAATGAAAACTTTTTATGAAGAGTAATATGATAATTTGGACGCGTATGGTTGTGTGTATGTATGTGTGGTGTGTCGTGTATGTGTGTTTGTATATCCAGAACGGATGAATCGATATGTATTTAGGTTTTTTTGTTTGAAATGAAATTAATCGGGAGTGTTCCTAGCTTTATTTGGTGAATATCGGCCCAAGATGGCCGCCGCCACAAAATGGCGAATAACATATTTTTTTTACAATTCCTTCAGTATGGATATCAAATGAAAGGGCTTGATTAGTATGTAGAATCATGTATAATATTATTTAAAGTCCAAGATAGCCACCGCCAGAAAATGCTGAATTGCATTGTTTTTTTATAGCTCTCTCAATATGGGTATCAAATGAAAGCGTTTGACCAGTGTTAAATAATTTATACTAATGTTATAAAGAGAGAAGATTTGATTATTTGTTTCTGTGGATTGTATAAGCTCTGAAACTGTTTAACTGATTTGATTTGCTTTCACAATTAGAGATTTACACTATCCCCAGTGAATGTAGGCCATATTTTATCCGGGCACAGGAAGAAGTTCCCCGGGAATGCGGCTAAAATCGCGTTAAACAGCTAGTAAAAATTAAGTGGTTAAGGAATAAAAGCGTCGCAGATCTTGTGTGTTATGTATGCTATAAATGTATGTAGTGAAGCTGTAAGGTATCAAAGAAGTAATGAAGCTAAGTAATTCATTTTTAAACATATTTATTAAAACTGAAATATAAATAATAATATAATGTAAAAAAAAAGAATTTATAGTATAACACGGTCTCCATAGATTTTTTGTTCATAGTAAGTTCAACTCAGTCTTGCGCGCCGTTATGTGTGGGTAACCCTTGTACATATACAGTGACTTTGTGTGCGTGACAAGAGGTACAGTCGGGTACAAATACAGTTATTTAGGGGTTACGACTGTTTAAGGAAAAACAGTTATTACGTAATTTAATGTTTATTTATCTGTGTAAATATCTATTGAAATTATTAAGTTAGTTTTTGATTTGTTTAATACCCAATAAAAATATTTATTTATTTATAATGATTCTGAATCGCTACTTGAAAAATCAAGTCCACACTTTTATTTATTGTCCTCGTACCCCGAGCTAGAAAATATGTAAGGAGTATTTAATTCATCTTAGATATTTCACCTCATTTATTTCTTAGATACTGTCAATGTCAATTTGAAAAAACTTATGAGAAAATAATGAAAAACTGTAAGATGTAATAATAAAAAGCTTTGGATGTTGTTTCATTTTTTGAAACGCTACCTGACTCCTTAAACATTTTCTTCGTGAACAACTAGACATTTTTGTAAACGACTGTACCCATAACAAAAAGCGATAAGAACACGTCATGCTCGGACGACGTCACTGTCACACGAGCGAAAGTTGTATATTTACAAGCCGACGCACACATAGGGCCGCGCGCAAATCTGAGTTATCGTCACAAATTATTATACCTACGGCCGGAGCGACAACATGCGCAGGTCCGACCTCGACGAGGGCTATCGCCGGACTGGCTCGTCTCCGTACACATTGTGTATCAATCGCTAGAGCACGGACATAAGGTTCAGAATTGCGTAGCGTCTATCATGATCGCTGCCGCTCAAAAAATCCAATATCTTAAAACTTTAATTAAAAATGTTTGGTAATAGTTATGGAAAAATGACTTTGACAGAACGTTAATATTGATGTTAAGAATATATTAGAGTAATTTTGAAACATAAAGATAGTGTAACTTCCTTGTAATTTCAAAAATAGTACTTTTTTAGACGTGTTTTCGGAATTAATTATGATCGAGTAAAATTATCAGTATCGTGTTTTCGTTCTGGCAGAATCTAGATAAAGATATCAATTTACCTATATCAAAATTTCAGATCCATTGGTAAGCGGGTAGTCCTATAATTTGGCATGGCAAACGGCTATCAAAATCACGGTGGCGTCTTAACAGGTGTCACTAACTTTGCACTATATATTTTGAAGCTGTGACATTCTGCATCACCATAAAATAGAAGAGTCCCTGACCCTCAACTCATGCTCTTCTTCCTTTCAACAAGGTGACAGCAGCTCACAAACAGTTTTCTAGTCGATGCAATTTTCCTTTTGCAAAACAACCGCTAACCTTTCTAAAACATTTGTCTACACATAGATAAATGTGGGATTCTAATTCTACATATATCTCAATTTCATGACCGCGTATATTTTTTTGAATTGAATAGGTAACGTAATATTTTTTTTTTTTTTTTTTATGTAAGTATAGTTGGCTGCATAAGTATGTTTATAGTTTCGTTCAAAAGCGCTTACCCTTTATTGCAGCTGACTTTATCTACGTTGTTTTAGTTAGACAACCAGAATATAAAAATATTATTATCTTTTATAGGGACAGCACCCAAGTAAATTTTTAAACGATTTGGTGACTAAGGGCAATTTTACTTCCTATACTTTAAGGAACACTTACTCAGATTATATATTGCAGTAGGACTTAGGAACTTAATAATATTTTAGTTATTATTAACCAAATGTCGACGCAACTGTGTAGTTTAATTAGCACAAAAGAGTAATAAATGTCGATAAATGTAAATAGTGATAAAGTTCTTTACCTCTCGTGCGAGTCCAATTGTCTTACGGTAACCTAAGATTGGTGTTCTAAGATCAATTATTATTAACCCTAACGCTATGGACACAAGACATTATTTTGTTAACAGATATCCATCCCACCACCCATATGGATCTTATCTTATGGGATGGGTTGAGGAAATTACACAACTTTATATTACAAGTAGGTGTGCACTTCAAGAATATATTAATGTGATGATTTATTAACTTGAGATCAATAAATGGATTCTATTTCATATACGTTCATATATGGTTATGTTATTCGCCCCTATGGAAGCATATTCTTCCACAACTCTCAATGTACTTATACTGCTTATTGGTACTGCAATACTGTAAAACATAATTTGCAAATAACAATATTATAATGAGGGCCACTTTGTTAAACTATTTGTAAACACCAATGTAAATCAATAAAAAAGAGGCTAAGATACCAATTAAAATTCATTCAAGCCTGAATCTTGAAGGTTTTAAAAGCACACGCAATCATCAACTTTTGAGAACTTGATTGCAACAATCATCCATGAGCTAATCATCATTAGACAGTTCCCAGAGTAAGTATCTACATTGGAACTCCTTCCAGGTATCATCCTTAAAAGATTTTTTGTCACAGATGAGAAGGCCCAGTTGGGTAAATGATGATGATGTCCTCCTAGCCGATTATCGGCTACGGCGGCTGTACTCACGTAAGGGGATTAGCCAACTGCGCAGGACATATTATAGTGCACAAGCATTTGCGCAGACACAGGTGCACTCACTGTTCCTTCACTCTCATAACCCGATGGGAAGGCAATCCGACACGACCGGAAAGAGATCAGGCGCAGGACCGACATTTACGTGCTTTCCGATGCACGGGTGTATCAATCACCAACTTCCAGGCCCGACCCGGGAATCGAACCCGAGACCTCGTGTTCAGCAGCCGCGCTTGCGACAGCTAGACCAACGAGGCAGTTGGGTAGATAAAGTAGCATTGTCAAATAAATCACAGATTGCTCCAATGCTTAGTTCCATATTCTTTTGATCTAAGAGTTTTATATCAACCTAACGTACTGAAATTACAATTGTGAGCTAGCATGTTTACCAAAGATTCTATCTATTGAATACCAAAATTTTGATCCACATTTTCCAGCTAGTATTGCTGCTTGTATGCTGTTCTACTGTTCTGTATCTTCTGGAATATCTCTGTTGTATAACAACCTCTTTAATACAGCAAAATAAAGTAAAAGTATTGAAATTATACCTAGGGTGACTGAGCAACTGTTATAATTAACACTATTATGGGTAGGCAACCCACTAGAGGTGTTGATGGACTTGGATGTTGTGCATAGGTGAATACATACCAGTATAGCTGGGCGAGTTCTTCAACATCCATGGCCAACCCACTACGGTCCCTCAATGTGCTGTTTGTTTAACTAGATACCTAGCACATGTTTGTCATTTGTAGAACCGTTGAGTATATAACCCACCAGTTTGTTCTTGTAATATCCTCTATATTGCAAGCACTTGAATTAAGTTAGTTAAGTACCAGAACAATATAGCAGGTATAAGTTGTTGACTAGACTCTGAGAAGTTAAGTTTGGAAGCTTTTTATGATCCAAATCACCGGGCACAGAAAATATAAAAATTATCAAGATTTACTATTTAGTTGTTGCAGTAGTTGACAACTATCGCCAGATAATTTATGCGTGTACAGTCAATTGAATGACCAGTAGACGTTCACTACCGTTAACTGTCAAGCTGTCACTTTAATGACCAGTAGATATAGACTACTGCCAACTGTCAAGCTGTCAATTTAATGACCAGTAGATATAGACTACTGCCACCTGTCAAGCTGTCAATTTAATGACCAGTAGATATAGACTACTGCCAACTGTCAAGCTGTCAATTTAATGACCAGTAGATATAGACTACTGCCAACTGTCAAGCTGTCAATTTAATGACCAGTAGATATAGACTACTGCCAACTGCCAAGCTGTCAATTTAATGACCAGTAGATATACACTACTGCCAACCATCAAGCTGTCAATTCAATGCCCAGTAGATATAGACTACTGCCAACAATCAGGCTGTCAATTTAATGACCAGTAGATACACACTACTGCCAACCATCAAGCTGTCAATTCAATGACCAGTAGATATAGACTACTGCCAACAATCAGGCTGTCAATTTAATGACCAGTAGAAACACACTACTGCCAACTGCCAAGCTGTCAATCTAATGACCAGTAGATACACGCTACTGCCAACTGCCAAGCTGTCAATCTAATGACCAGTAGATATACACTACTGCTAACCGTCAAGCTGTCAATTTAATGACCAGCAGATTTTTGGAATAGAATAGGTCTTTATTTGCTTAGAATGCAGGCACTTACAAAATAGGATTGTAAACAACATAATAAGATCCGTGTACATTCCGCCTTGTTGGCATGCAAGCACAACAATTATTAAACACAATTGATTATAAGGCAAATAGGTTATTGTATTATATCCTCTAGGAAATCCCACCACTGCTAAAATCGTCTTGACGACAATTCAACAACCAGCAACTTTATATTGCTTCCAATAAATGCCTATTATTGAATAAACTTTGATGCAGGTTTAAGAATGAGTAAACTGATCACTAAGTAATGATTTTGTATTATAAATTACTCATTTGATAAATATTAACACCTGCAATAAATATTGCTACTTCCATTAGAATTGTAACAAGGTAAACTTAAACAAAGAATTACGTAAAAAGGTTAAAATTTGTTTGCAATTCGGGTGATACATACATGAACATAAAAGTTATGTATACTTTGTCATTCTACTCTCTTCCCTTCCTTCTTTCCTTTTGCTCTTTTTAATATGATTGAATATTAACATCGGTCAGAGGTTACTTGTTGTCAAAGCTTATTTAGCATACATTAATTTGGTATAGGCATGAATAGGATAAATTATTTAGTATAACCTTGTATATCAAATATTTTTCTGGATCACAGAACTAATAGGTAGTTCAAAATTATAAAAATTAGATAATAGGTAACTGTTGGTCCAAACACTCACGGTTTTATCCTCGTCGCCAATGTATTGTACGCTCATTTTATTATGTTAATCGACTCGCCAACGCACCACCACACAGGTCGACAGTCTGACAACGACTGACTCCCCACCTTTTTTTTTTTTTTTTTTTTTTTTTTTTGGTATGGCATCTCGCAGTTCAGCCTAGGAGGCCGTGTACTGCTTAACCGGACTTTTCCCTGTGGATGCCTAGATTTTAAGGCCTCCAGCCAGGGGCGAAGACTCCCCACCACGAAGGAGAAAAGACTAGCGGAGATGCCCTAACGCAGGTAGGTCACGCGCCTTCAGGTAGGTCAAATACGTCACGACTACGTCACGGCAGGCGTGGCTGGACACCGCCCATATACCGTCCTTTACATCAAACTGACATCTTGTCATAGTTGTATTTTTAAGTATTTTTACCACAATTTCAACAGATTTTATTTGTTACTCGATTAAAACGATGAAATGCGCTATCATTAATTGTAGAAATTGCTCAGGATCCAAACTCAAACATACCATAGGATAACATTTCACGTGTAAGTAATATTTTAACTTTAAAACATATTTTTTGCTAGAGACATCTGTCGTCGAATAGCTGCATTTCTAGAACCTCTAAGTGAATTTGTATTATTTTCGTATCAATCTTGTATTAATGTATATTATTGGTACCAATTTTTGCCTTAAAAAGCAGCTTCATTTTTCCTTGCATCCTACAAGTTTTTTTATAGATTATTTACAAACCAAAACATATGATATATTATCATGAAAATTTTATATTATAAAAACACCATCTTTCGGTAAGTAGTCGACTTACGTATATTTGAAGTAAAATTGTGTTCATCAAGACAGAGAGACCCGTTACAAAATTAAGGGCTACCAGACATCGAAAATGCAATCACCCATTCTTAAAAAATTATCTTAAAATTAATCATAACTCTAACTATGTAGATTTATTTATATTCATCACTAGCCGTTTTCCCGCGGTTTCACCCGCGTACCGTGGGAGCTACTGCCCGCACCGGGATAAAATATAGCCTATGTTACTTGCAGATAATATAGCTTTCTAATGGTGAAAGAATATTTAAAATCGGTCCAGTAGTTTTTGAGTTTATACATTACAACCAAACAAACAAACAAAGTTTTCCTCTTTATAATATTAGAATAGATCAGCAATGTTTTACATATGTATATCTCTCTTGCCGTACATACTTTTTGAATGTACCTTTACTCAGAGCAACATCCGACTCACATAAAGTCTGCTACTTATTTAGTGGATGCGCCGTTATGATACAGTTGTGAAAACTCTAATTTGATAAACATTGTCCCTATAATTTTAATTCCCATTTTTCTTGGTGAATTTCGTAATGTGGCAACATCGAAAATAACAACAGTCATCGCAGCACGGTTCTAGAACAAATAGAACGAATTTTCGTGCTTGTGATGCCATAGTGGCTAGTAGACGAACTAACACAATGCCATAAGTTGATACTTAAATTACACCATGGGGGTATTTTAGACCCGTGGTGAATAAAAATGATTTTTCATCGAATCTCCGTTTAATGGTTCCTAGATACCTATTTCATTTCTGGAGGAGTAAATAAATTGTTGTGGGGCAAGTTCTCTGCACAAAATAATACTTATATAACAATTAATTTTCTAACTTTTTATCTCTCTTTTTCTTCGTTCATTTCAAATGAATGCTTCTTTAAACTTTCTAATTGAATTACTATTTTAAAAGAATTATTAATTTTGAGTACCTATTTACTTTACTTTTGAGTATGTCACTAGTGGTCGATGTTAGTTTAGGGTTAGATTTTAATCATCCTACTCCACGCTAGATGGATTTACAAAAAATGGGTGGCTTCCCATAAAAGGCGTATAAGGGTGGAGCACGGGTGGAGACAATAACGTCCTTCGTCCCCCGCTCACCCGAATTTTGGCGCGCTGCTTTGTTAGGAGATTTTTGTTAGGGCATCTCCGCTAGTCTTTTCTCCTCCGTGCTCCCCACCGCTCGATCCGGTATTTATAACCGAGTGACGTATGCGCACGAGGCGTCATAATAATGACATAACCTATACAATGATGCACATGTACCTGCATACACTACAGACTGTATACACCGTGACTTTTTAGTCGTCTTACAAAGGTGGTCTACTCATTCTATCCGACATAAAATACCACTAGACACGTTTATTAATTTTATAGCCTTACTTAATTAAGATAATAGGTGCAAAGAAAAATACTGAAAAAAAAATGTTTACGTATCAAACGGTAGAAAGCAGGTACCTTCCCAACGCGCCGCGCTCCATTGATACAAGATTCGGGCAGCGCTCACAACAGGGTGTTCTTATAATCTACGTCATAATGAATTAATTTTTATTTTTAAATTATTCAAATCTTATAAATATTTTTTTTTTTTATATGAACGTTTACTAGTCATTGGATACATGAAGTGGGCTGCCGTTGTAAGACGACTAAAAAGTCACGGTGTATAATGTCGCCGCCGCCGCCGCCTCATCGCGTGCACTCAGAATGCGTTTCTGGAGCCTTCTAAAATATTGTATGTCCATGTTATAATATTAATTTAGCCTCTGTTCTTTCCATATCATATTATTTTATGTCGTCCTTTATTTTAAATTTGTCCTCAGTCCATGGCCAGAAGATGGCATCGAGTTCACAACGCTGTGGTGCCGCAGCATCAACATGAGCTGTTCTCAGTGGCAGCTGCTGCTGAGAGACTTCCCGCAGCCGCTGCTCAGCATGAGCGAGCTCAAGATGTGGGGCACGCTGCTGGCTGCTGAGGAACAGGCTCCACCAAGAGGTAACCAGCCATTTAAATCGGCGATAGAGTACATTCATGACTTCTGTGTTCTTGAATACTAAGACAGGCTTTAAAAGGAATAAAATGTCGATTAGTGATGTACTTGACTATATCGATATTGATTAAGGACGCTTGCTCGGTTTCTCGCAAATATCAATGTTTTTTAGGTACCATTTTGACACATAAGCAGTTACAATTTTCACAATATTATGGTATTAAATGAAAGGTAATTTATTCATCTCCACGTTAAATGCATTATAATTACACAGTCCCATACTTTTTTTTACACAATTTCGTTTTCACCGCCGGAAGAATCATAAAAAAGTACAAAAAAAGGGGTCTGAATAAGTACGTGTAACCCTAATGTGGAGTTTATTTATAACTTCCAATAATAAAACAATCACAGCTAATGTATTTTTCTACACGTTCAGCTATTTTTTTTGACATACATAAACCACTTTATAATTTACAATAAATTATAAAATCACTCTCAAATTTCTTCATACATTTTTTCGCTATGCGCACGTCTCGGACCGTCATTCCGCGCTCAGACGCGCTCATGGACGCATGGGTGTATCGCTTTGTCGGAAAAAATAAATACGTAAAATCTAAAATAAAGAGTGTAACGATTTGTGTACTGGGACTGAAATACGTTGATACTTTTTCGGATCAAAACAAAAGTAAGTACGGCCATCATGTTGTATCATGGCCGTACTTACGTACGTACTTATTTTTAGAATTGTATAGATAATAGATACCTATTAAAATGACAGTAATATTTTTTTTAATTCCAAATGGCGGGCACATTTTTTTAAATAATTTGATATTATGAGTAATCAATTAAAAGATTTTTGGGGGTTGTGATTTTGAAAATGTGTATTTATTTCATGATGGCGAACTTTTTTTTTTTATGAAATAGTAAATTTTTTTACAGATGCCACGGCCAAAAAAAATTGGATATAGACCAAAAAAAATGTTGGAGTTTACCCAACTACGGTAAAGCCAAAGAAGAGTTATGATTTTGACAGGCTTTGTATGTATGTATGTGTGTATGTTCATAATTTATGTTATATAAATTAATGTTTTTAAAATTCATAATGATGGAAACACGACAAATGAGACACGACAACCGTTTTTAATAGTTTGCATCAGGACCGCCGTCACAAATCACCGATCCTCTCGAAATACATTTAGAGAGTTGCTACCTAATTGCTACCAGCTACCATTAGTTGCTACCAATTGCTACCCTCGTGGTTTTGAAGATATTCAGCATCCTACGGTGACAGCCATTCTGATATTTTTTGACTTTTGAAAATGCACCTCAGAGGGTTTTATAATAAACAAAAAAAGCAAATGGTATTACCAAATTCAGGGCCAGTTACGAGTAACTGGTCAAAACCAATGCGTATTTGCCGTATGGACTGGCAATGTCAAAATTAAATATGCATTTGTGGAACGAAACGACCAGTTCTGGAAGGAAAACATGGAAGGACATTTAGTTAAATTCTACAACACCTGTTTACTTCCAGAACTGGTTGACCCACGATACACTAGCCTTAGGGACCATAGTTTACATTCAAGAAAAATATTGACTGTTAAAAATAATTCTTAAAAATATGTTAATTTTGTCATTTTGTTTTTATATTTTTTTGGTTGTTTACTGTTTTTATTTTTTACATTTTAATTTACTTACTTAGTGCTGAATCCCCCAGTACTCATATAATCCGATGACAAACACATCACACAAAATTTAAAAATCATATCAATAAGCGTGAAACCCTTTTTATTTTTTACATTTTAATTTCTCACAACGGTTTTTATTTTCATCCAAAATACTTATGTATAGAGGGGTTACTTAGTGCTGAATCCCCCAGTACTCATATAATCCGATGACAAACACATCACACAAAATTTAAAAATCATATCAATAAGCGTGAAACCCTTTACAAACACGTAAGTTACAACTAGTTACAGTCGAAAAAAAATAAAATAATATAAAAAATCTTGCAAGTATCAAATTTCGTTGAGTGATGTACAAAATCTGGCCAACAATGGCTTCTATGTGTGTGTGAGCGCAATGTCGTTGTGTTGCCGCTAGTTTACCTAAAATTGAGCGAGTGAGAAATGTAAAAGCGTCCTTAATGTAAAATTCGATAAAACTATCGACTATAAATTGAAATAAAACGAGAATCGATATAGCATATACACATTAAATTAAAACAGAAGGTAAGTTCCAAAAGCATTTATTTACAGTCGCATTAAAAACAGAATTGATCTTGCAAATATTCACCTCGGGAAATTTCTATTGTATTTCACGTCCCTCGATGAATATATCCAAGTAATAAATATAAAAAAGTGTAAATATTTAAGTAACAGAATGAGTATTGTTTGAAGGATTAGAAAAACTTCAGTAATGATGATGAGGCACAATGTGATGAGTGCTGTGCTTGACCGTCGCGTGGAAACTGTGGAAGAAATACGATTTTATTACTTTCGTGTCCATATTATGTGTTACGCAGTTCAATAGATAACGGTTACAAACGACATATTTGATGACATTATTGAGCTTTAAAGCTTGGGTTTCCTAGGAAAGCGGTGCCGTCATATAGCGGCCGTAATATTACGGACGCAAATAGACGGTCGTCTTTACGGTGATGAAATGTGGATAGTTCCACGGCCGTTTTAACACACCGTCATAAACTTTTTTTTAGTTGTACTATACTTGCTAACCTGTTTTATTTAATATTTCTCAAATTTCACGACACCAATTTTGTTTTAGTTGACTTTTTCTATAATCTTTACTTTTTATATTATTTATTGCTTCGTGGTTACGAACGAAATCTATTAAAATTTCGTCGTCCTCGCTGCTCCAAGAGTTGGAACTCATTTTTTACGTTGTTCCGAAAAAAAAAACACTAATACATTTTAAAAAAGCTTCACCGCTTTCAATAAAACGTTCACCAAACCATCTGACACCGTCAAGACGGCCGTCATGCAAATGGCGGCACCGTTTTTTGAAGTTACGGTGTACGTTACCGCTCTCTAGGAAACCGCCCCATTTCGTTTACATAGACAACGTTCTAGTGACGTCATTCACCGCTGTATTACGGCCGTTATATGACGGCACCGCTTTCCTAGGAAACCAAAGCTTAAGTAAGCTTTTTTTGCTTTCCAATAAATCGGTAATTCCAAATCCCCCAACATTCTTTGGCTAACTTAAACTTTTGTTGAGGAACAAAGTTGAATCAACACGTTGTTGACTTGCGGGCAAAACCACGTGTTACTGAGTTGTTAATGGGAATTGACAACTTCTCGCCCGACGCAACATTCTCGTTGCTTAACAGCAATGTTGATAAACTGTTGCTATACAAATTTTTACCATGAATTTGAGGGTTAATTCTTATGTAGGGACACATGTATGTATGTATGGCAGAGTGTAAGGTAAGCAAAAACGTGTGAGAGTGTGAGGCATGCGAGGCACGGACAGTTACTGCGCACATCCGAGTGAACGGTTCTGCGGGGGGGTTTACGCGAAATATAGGTACACTTAGAATACGACAGTTGAACTAGTATTATTACCCAGTATGGTCATCGGCATGGTAGTGCACGTGTCTGCCGGAGCCGTCGGGCTGCTGCAGCGAGTAGTGTCCTCTCACGGCGTCGCCGTCGCGGTGCTCGTGCTGTGACTTGTGATCACCAGTGTGGGGGTCCGATACTTCGTAACCGAACTCGTATTTGGGGTAGGTCTGGAAGAAATGAAAAAGGTTTATTAAGGACGAGAAATCTCCCGCAGTTTCACCCGCCTCCCGTGGGAATTTCTTTGCGCACTACGAGAAAATGTAGTCCTATGTCACCGGAGAATAATTTAGCTACCTAATGGGGAAGGATTTTTTCAAATGGTTTCAATAGTTTCAGAGCCTTAAAGGTGCGAACAAACAAACAAAAAAATAACCTTTATAATAAGATAGTTTAGATTTATGAAGGCATTATGTAATTTAATGTGGAACCTTTATCTAGCACTTTAATGAACTACATTTATTTATGCCCTTCCATCATGGGTATAACTTACATAGTAATCATGGTGTCCATGTCCATGGTACACGGGCTGATGGTGTCCGTCGTGACGGTGAATGTACTGGGAGGAGTGGCCGTACCCTGATGCCACGGCGACAGCCACGGATAACACGCAAACCACCTGTAAATAAGAGGGTTATGATTTTAGGTCATGTTGGTTAGAGCATGATATTGTATAAAAGGATCTTTATAAGGCTTGCCTAGAAGCTAATAAAATTATTCTCAACTCAGTTATAGACTTGAGTCAGTTTTTTACTAGCACATTTTAAGGTCCAGACTTCAGCAAAGCGGAGAAGCTTTAAACAGTTAGTAGGAATTCTCCGCTCTGGGATACTACTGAGGTTGGCGACAAAATGTTAGAATTACAAATGCAATAGTTCAAGATATTTTTTATTAAAAAAAATATTTAAATAAATACCTTGAAAAACATTTTTAATTGTAGTTGCTAGAAGTTGAAGTTGTCACTATGATGAAACTTCCAAATCGGAACTGATACATGAGCCCAATATCCCATGTTTTATATACTATTTAAGAAAACGCAGCCAAGGCGATATAGATTTCACTAGAAAATATATCGAGCGTTAAATTATGCACGATATGTTACGCATTCGACAATTATTTCGTAAAACTTATGAATGAAACGTAAACGGGTGCGCGAGTCAAGGGCAGATGTAATTGTTTTTATTTTTATAGTGTTACTGTTATGTGTATTGTTTTTTTATTGTGAGATAATTGTTGATTATTGTTTTGTCGAATATTTGATGGTTTATTGACATACTAGCAGTTCCTACCGGCGTCCCGAGGGAACTACTTCCCGAACCCGCATAAAAAAGTACTCTATGTCCTTTCTCAGGGTCTGAACGAGACAGGTTACCAAGTTTCACTTAAATCGATTCAGGCATGAGCCTGAATTCAGCTTGAAATAGCTTCTTAGTTGATTGTGACATTTGTAGGTGTTAGGTAATTAAAACTATTTCTTTTAGTACTTTCCGAAATGTAGTTATTTCTTATTTTTCCTTAAATAAAGCACCTTATAACACAAGTACTAGAACCCACCCTATAAATTTCTTCTTTCCCCAGCGGTCCGCACAGTGACAATAGACCAGGGTGCACCGTGGGGTGCGCAGGAGTTGGAGCGCAGCATGATGCCGCTCAAGTGGTACTACGACCTGTGCTGCGAAATGGCGGAGTACAGCTACGCCTTCGGACCCTGCTGGGAACCCGTGATAGCTCATTGTAATTTGTGTGAGTAGATGCTTTTTATTGGCTTGTTAATCTTTGGCTGGCGCTTCAGTAGTGGATAGCCAAAGGCTGATATGATGAGGATTAATTTTTGTCCATTTAATCGTAATGATACCTTAGTAATTAAAACCCGAACTCTGCGGAAAGCATAAATGAAATTTTGAGAACCAAAAAACCCAGAAGATTTTTCCTTAGTAAATCTGTCAAAAATGTTTCCGACTTCCACTATAGCATATATAGGTAAATCAGCGTTGGCTAGTAAGTTCTACCCTGAGTACTTTTATTTGAAATATTTCTGCGATTCATTTGGATACAGAATTGTGAACGGGAAGGAAACAGGCTAAAAGACAGTATGTAGTAAGAAATGTACAAAAAACTCAGTAATCTAATATACAACCACAAAATAGCATTATTCAATCTCAATATTACATCTGCATGACACTTTTAAATTCATCTTAACTTTCACAGCATTCGACCAAGTCTCCCGCCCATCCCTGGACCCCTCAGCCCCACTATCCTGGTGGGACAAGGTCCGTCTCCTGATGCACGGGCGCCTCACGGTGAACTGCGCCAAGTTCACCTGTCTCCTGCACGTGTCGCTCGACCCTTACAACACCACCGAGGAGATGGAGGTCACCTGGACTGACCTGGTGCTGGACTGGACCAATGGTAAGAGAATAGTGAGCCAGTAGTAGATAAGCGGTAGTGCTGTGGACTAGCAAGTACGTTACATTATTGCATTTTCTACGAAATAGTAACAGCTATTTATATAAATTCCTGTAGTGATAAATAAAAAAAAATTGATTATTTCATTGAATAAACAATATTCTCATATTTAAAAGTCAATAACAAACAAAAAAATCCTTTATAAAGTTCCAATATGCCTAAGGTTGCTATTAATAATCCTGTTAATCTTATAGAAATATTCCTATAACAACATACAAAATATAGCATGTTTTTATAACGTAATAATCAAAATTACCACATTATAAAACATATTCAATGTCAACATAACAGTAATTGTTATCTCTATCAACGCGCCGACCAAATCTATTTTAGTACCAAACAAAACTTCTTTACCGCGCCGCTAGATGGCGCTGTACGATTGACGTCATTTTCTACATCGCGGTGTTAAGATTCTCCGCGAGTGAACGACCTCGCGCCATACAACAATTTGCTCTAAGACCTTACTTCATAGGATCATTTCTATAGTAAGCTCTTCACGAGACTTTCACACTATGTGAGTCCTCACAAGCCACGTTGATGAGATGTGGCGCGGTGCCCTGAGCGTGAGGCGGGCGGTGGTAGACCCACCACCAGCCCTCGATGATCGTTCGCTCCCCTTTGCGGGGGAGAGTGGGGTACTGTCGCTGTCTGAGTGGTTATTTTTAAACTTTATAAACATGAAGATCATCCTACACTAATTGGGAGCTTAGTAGCTTTTAATTAACGTATTTGTGATGTGATAGCGTATGTTAATGAATGTAAGTAAACTATTCCATGTATGAAGGGAGTAACTGAATCGCATGGGAGGCAAACATTACAAGATAATCATGGGAAAATAGGTTTTCTCTAGGTAGTAATACAGGACTTTCGACACACCAATGCTTGTCTCGTGTCGGTCATGCATTTTGTGTGGCCCGATAGTTTAATAGTCACAAAGTTGTATCATCATAACTTAATTCATACCAACAAATATTACAGTTTGTGAAACCTTACTATGGATAGAAAGAGCGTACACCTTCTTAGAGAATATAAAAATACTGAAATTGCGATGGCTAAATGCGACCATAAGTACAGCATTATTTTTCAATGCTGGACGAAAATACACAGTCCCAGTTGCAGCATTTAACTATAACCATAACCAGCCGTATACTTGTCGCCCATTGTTCTTGGCAATGTGACAAATGAAAATGGTTACAATCAAAGTTAAACGGTGCTCCTCACCGTAAAATAAAGACCACAAATTTTCAACAACACTTCTTATAATATTTTCCAGGTCGTCTCGGCTTCCTAGGAACTCTAGACGTGTACGTGCGCACGGCCAGCAAGTACGACGACTGCCGCGTGCTGCGGGTGCCGGCGCTGCGGCTGTCCGTCAAGCTGGGCTGGCAGTGCGTGGCTGATCCCAGGGACCATCATGCTGTGGCACCTTGTGCGCCTACTAGGCTGCCGGAGTATTCTAGTAATCAGGTGAGTGGAGAACTGGGGTTAAGTTACAGTGACGGTGGAATAGAATGAAAAAATAATGCCAGGGAGCCATAGCATGGTGGTCCCTAGGATCCGCGACGCACGGCCAGTAAGTACGACGACTGCCGCGTACTGCGGGTGCCGGCACTGCGGCTGTCCGTCAAGCTGGGCTGGCAGTGCGTGGCTGATCCCAGGGACCATCATGCTGTGGCACCGTGTGCGCCTACTAGGCTGCCGGCGTATTCTAGTAATCAGGTGGGTGGAGGACGGGATTTTTGTTGCAACCTTAATTTTTGGGAAGTTAAAAATTAAGAATATATTTTTTGGTTTTCGCAATCGATAATATCTTTGATGTTATAAAGAGGGATTTTTTTTCTTTGAATAGGCTCTGAAACAACTAAACTGATTAGAAAAGTTATTTCTTGTTGTAAGCTACAATTATCTCCGGGTGACAGAGGCTATATTTTATACGTGTACAGAAAGAAATTCCCCAAGGATGGGCGAAGCCGTGAAATAAAACTAGTTTATAATTATTTTGTTACAAATTATTCTTATTCACAGGAACACGACTCATACAGAGCATTCCGGTCCCAAGGATTAGATTTGCATCTTAGTATGGAGACCAAGCCTGTTGAAAAGGAAGGAAATGGACCAGTGTTACTGTTGTATGGAAGTACTCTCAGGTAATAACAACAAGTAGTAATTGAAAAACCTTCCCTTATGGACCCCTTATATACTTCTCCTATTTACATCCTTATGTGCTACCCCTTTCAATTCCCTTATGTACTTTAATTACTTCCTTATGTACTCTCCCTATAAAAGTATTTCCATGTATACTTTCAATTCCCTTATGTACTTTACCCTTATGTACTTTATATACTTCCTTATGTACTCTCCCCATAAAAGTATTTCCATGTATATATACTCCCCTTACATTCCTCACTCCACCTCTTCAAGTCTGTCAACTTTTCTAATTAGGTATTTAGCGCTGTCTAATATTCTCACCAACTGTGGTTAACAAACGCTTATATTTCACTGTTTATTATATAATTTTTTTCTCTATTTGAAGGTGGTTCGAGAGCTTAAAACTGATCCTCTCAGGCATCACCCGGCCGACGCGGCGTGGTCGTATCTTCAAAAACGTGCGCCCGCGCAAGCCGCAGCTGTCGCGACACTACCGCAACGTTAGCGTGTCTGTTACGTTACATAATTTACAAGTAAGTGAACTTACTTTATAATAACTAGAAATATAATTCTCAGTATTTGAGTTTAAAATAATTCGCTTGCAGCAAGTTTGCGAAAATCCTTTTATTATACTCTATTTGAGTAGGCACTAATTGAATGTTTTACACAAATACCTACATGTTATGCAAATGAACCGTCTACTGAGTCCCTACTAATATTATAAATGCGAAAGTAACTTAGTCTGTCTGTTACGCTTTCACGTCTAATCCACTAAACTTATTTTAATGTTTGGTACAGAGATAGAGTTGACCTTGTAAATAATAATTCAATTTATTAAGTATTCACGACGACCTCGATGGCGCAATGGTCACCATGCCGGACTGCCGGACCTGAGGTCCCGGGTTCGATTCCCGGTTCGGTCGACATTTGTGTGATGAGCATGCTTGTTGGCCGTGGTCTGGGTGTTACAATATGTATTTATAAATATGTATATATGTAGCTATATGTAGTTTATCAGTTGTGTTAGCACCCATAACACAAGTTAATTAATAACTTACCATGGGGCTAACCGACCGTGTGTGAAAAGGTGTCCCGACATTATATATATTCAGTATTCCATATTGTGTTTACATTGAATTTTAGCCACATTATATTTTTAAACTGTTTTTGGATAAGTTATTGTGAGTCAAATGGAATGTCAAAATTGAGTATCAATAATACATATATTCTCCTTAGGTATTCTACTGGTCATCATCATCACTCCAACGCGGTATCGAGATGCTAGGAGTCCGAGTGACCTGCGGCTCCAAGCACCGTCTCTCCCTAGTGGCCACCAATGATGGCCTGGTCCGAAGGCCTCGCGCCAACTGGACCACGGTGTATATGAACTGTGATCTGAACGATGCGGAGATCTGGCTGAAGACCTTGGCTGCTGATGAAAAGGATAGTGATGAGGTATATGGAATTTTGTTTTTACGTGATAGTGGGGCTCATATTTGTGTACAACGAGCCAGATAAATGATCATGTGTATCGCTTGATTTAAGAAATGGATGCGATCTATTTTTGGGAGTAGTTTTCAGCACTACTTTATTTTAAGGACAAGTGATTTTCTTAACTTAAGGCTCGCTTTAATTGATCATTTTTGAGTTTATATTTGGGGTGCAGAAGATTTCTGTTCACATATGCTGTAGGGGCGGATCGACATTTGTTCATAATCGCACATTTGTTTATTTTCCTCAGTTCCCAATATTCTATTTATATGTTCATTTGGTTACTAGAGATAGCATTTTGACATAATATAAATAAATAAAATAAAATACATTTATTTCAGGTAATCATAACCCATATTGTTACAAATCATAGGCTAGCCGCACACACTCAATAATATTGTCAATGCAAGATTGTCAAAATCTTCATCAATAAAATGATCCCCGCACACTACACAATATTATTGTCAATTTTTCATGGTACAATCTGACTCAGTCGCTCCGCAGCTAGATTCATGTGCGCACGTTGAACATAATGGAAAGAAAGAAAAAAGTCGTTGCATTGAGTATTGCATTAATTTTACTAACTAAAAAAAGGCAATCAAGAAAGAAATGATGGATTAAGGACTGGATGAGAAAAAAGCTGAGTTAAATCACTTTAATTTAATAAATGAACTACGTTTTTCCGTAAGGGTACTATCATCAACAGTATCAATACTATTTTCGCTTTGGATACTGTTTTCGTCTTCCATTTTGAACAAGTAACACGAACGTCCACCTGCCTTGAAATCTTTTCCTCAACTAAAATATTGCCGCGCGGCCGCACACGTCAATATGATTGACAATACCCCTGCCTCCCCCCGATATTGACGTGAAAAAATCTGAATTTCTGGATAATCTACAATATTATTGAACAATACCGCAATACAGGCCGCACACACACAATATTATTGACAATACGTACTTTATTGACAATATTATTGAGTGTGTGCGGCTAGCCTTAGACATTAATTAATTTTTTAATAGTTACGGACAGTTAAATTTAAAAATTGACACATGTAACAATTTTGTCAATTTATATTATAATAATAATAAAAAAATAAGCCCCGCAGGGCATCTGAGGCGGATGACGGGGAGTAGCGACCCCGCGGGGCTATATATCCGAGTGCTCCAGGGAGAGTATACTGTCCCCCATCTCCGGCTTGCCGGAGTGAAGCATGACGGGGGATAGGTCTCCCGCC
Source organism: Helicoverpa zea (assembly GCF_022581195.2). Taxonomy (NCBI): domain Eukaryota; kingdom Metazoa; phylum Arthropoda; class Insecta; order Lepidoptera; family Noctuidae; genus Helicoverpa; species Helicoverpa zea. The sequence continues at coordinate 12,528,664 of NC_061457.1, forward strand.
TCTTGGCTTGCCTTCATCGGCCGGTCAGAGTGGAGTCGCTAGAGCAAGGTTAGTCCTGCTCGGAGGGTAGGTGCCTCGTGGTAAGTGGCGAGTGGGCCGGTGATGCTGGACCCACAGGGAGCGCGTGATCTGCGTTTAAAGTCCGCCGAGGTATCCTCACCCTTCAGCCGCTCATGTACCTGTTGCCCTCTTGTTGCGATTTAGCGACTGATTCCCGGGGGCCCAGTAAGTGAGTTGGCGAGTCTCCACCTGCCATTTTTACGTGTATTTATTACATTGTTATCGGCAGGTGCCATAGTTCCCGTAGTTTCCCCATTCCTAGTCCACTAGCATCCCATCACAATAGCCCAAGTAGTTTTCATCCATAGTTAGCAATAGTTTAGCACAGAACCGGGGATTGTCCTTGGGTACATTTCTATAGTGTATACAGGGATAATTGTCGGTTTTGTGTCACCATTTCATTAAAGTTGTCTCAAAAGGGCTTCAGCGTGTTGGCTTCGGCCCCACGTTCGCCTCCCAAAAATCCGGGACTCTATAGTCCCGAGGTCTACACACACAGAGACATTCAAGGTAATAAAATAATGTCGGGACACCTTTTCACACACGGTCGGTTAGCCCCACGCTAAGTTATTAATTAACTTGTGTTATGGGTGCTAACACAACTGATAAACTACATATAGCTACATATATACATATTTATAAATACATATTGTAACACCCAGACCACGACCAACAAGCATGCTAATCACACAAATGTCGATCGAACCGGGAATTGAACCCGGGACCTCAGATCCGGCAGTCCGGCTTGTAATTCCTATTTCTTTTAAGAAAAACAACACATATATAGAATATTGGGAAGGAAGGTGGGCTAAGCAGGCGTAGGTTGTTTCTGCACCATGCTTGCTTTACACATTACACACAAATAAAACTCTATTCTCATTCCCTCTCCAGTACTCAGCCCTAAACCCGCGCGTGATGGAGAAGTGCTACTGCCTCTCGGTCCGCCGCGTCTCGTACGGGCGGGAAGCGGGCGCCTGCGCCGGGGCGCCGCCGACGCACCGGCTGGCCGTGCACGACCTGCGCGGCGCCTGGACCAAGCTCAATAGGGACCTGGCCTTCGCGCTTATTGATACTTATATTAAGACGCAGGTTAGTGGTGTATATACGGTCATGTGTAAGGTTATAAAAACTGGTAAGCTTACTGGTGAGGTTTAAATAAATTGGTAAACAAACGTATTTACACGATTTTTTGCAAAATGCTGCTTGAAAAACTGCCACTGGCTTGAGGTTTTGTTCGGCAAAAAGTAGTTTCCCTTTTTGGTTAGTCTGACAACATACTGGCAGGAACTATCACACTCGTCATTTTAAATATATATGTTTAAGTGTTTTACAGTGCTACTGCAGAGCGTAAGACTCTTAAATGAGAGAAGGAATGAGCGTTAACTTTGATTAGGCCTTTGTCAAATTTTCCCTTCAGTCTTTCAACATTTGACCACTTCCTAAGGGTAATACAAAGAATATTTCTGTATCCGTAGCAACTGAAGAAGAATCTATCAACGAAGGCGCTGAAGGAAGAGGAGCAGCCGAGCACGTCGCCCAAACACCAGCGCGAGGCTGACGTCATCTCACCACCACCCGCTGTCACTACGCAGGTAAGATTCAGTGTTCTGATTGCAGTATTAAAATATCTTACGAGTTTTGTTGAGGGCAGTTGCACTTTTTCCCAATTTTTATTTACTGTTACATTACTGTCTAGGCTGTCATGTTATTTATAGATCTAGAAAGTGGCATCAAACCGCAAAATGTAGGTTTCTCATATCGAGGGAGCTTCCATACATACTCCTTGATGTACTCCTTTTTTCTCTACAAAACACTAAACACTAACTACACAAAAAATCGTGGAACATACCAAAATTCGCACCCACATCGCAAAATTCTAACCTATCTTTGACTTTCTTTGACTATCCTATCTGAACTCCCACAGACGAGCGGCTCCGGCACGGCATGCGGCGGCGGCATGCTGGCCGCTCTAGTGGCTGAAGCGGGAGCGTCGGCGCCGGTGGTGTTCAGCGACGAGCTGAGCGGCGCGGAGGCGGACGCGCCGCCGCCCATCACGCCGCACATCAAGCACGTGCTGGACGATGACAATGCACATACTGCGTGTCTCAGTAAGTGATGCTGTCTGTATCATCATGTAGCCGCTCTAGTGGCGCCCATCACGCCGCACATCAAGCACGTGCTGGACGATGACAATGCACATACTGCGTGTCTCAGTAAGTGATGCTGTCTGTATCATCATGTAGCCGCTCTAGTGGCGCCCATCACGCCGCACATCAAGCACGTGCTGGACGATGACAATGCACATACTGCGTGTCTCAGTAAGTGATGCTGTCTGTATCATCATGTAGCCGCTCTAGTGGCGCCCATCACGCCGCACATCAAGCACGTGCTGGACGATGACAATGCACATACTGCGTGTCTCAGTAAGTGATGCTGTCTGTATCATCATGTAGCCGCTCTAGTGGCGCCCATCACGCCGCACATCAAGCACGTGCTGGACGATGACAATGCACATACTGCGTGTCTCAGTAAGTGATGCTGTCTGTATCATCATGTAGCCGCTCTAGTGGCGCCCATCACGCCGCACATCAAGCACGTGCTGGACGATGACAATGCACATACTGCGTGTCTCAGTAAGTGATGCTGTCTGTATCATCATGTAGCCGCTCTAGTGGCGCCCATCACGCCGCACATCAAGCACGTGCTGGACGATGACAATGCACATACTGCGTGTCTCAGTAAGTGATGCTGTCTGTATCATCATGTAGCCGCTCTAGTGGCGCCCATCACGCCGCACATCAAGCACGTGCTGGACGATGACAATGCACATACTGCGTGTCTCAGTAAGTGATGCTGTCTGTATCATCATGTAGCCGCTCTAGTGGCGCCCATCACGCCGCACATCAAGCACGTGCTGGACGATGACAATGCACATACTGCGTGTCTCAGTAAGTGATGCTGTCTGTATCATCATGTAGCCGCTCTAGTGGCGCCCATCACGCCGCACATCAAGCACGTGCTGGACGATGACAATGCACATACTGCGTGTCTCAGTAAGTGATGCTGTCTGTATCATCATGTAGCCGCTCTAGTGGCGCCCATCACGCCGCACATCAAGCACGTGCTGGACGATGACAATGCACATACTGCGTGTCTCAGTAAGTGATGCTGTCTGTATCATCATGTAGCCGCTCTAGTGGCGCCCATCACGCCGCACATCAAGCACGTGCTGGACGATGACAATGCACATACTGCGTGTCTCAGTAAGTGATGCTGTCTGTATCATCATGTAGCCGCTCTAGTGGCGCCCATCACGCCGCACATCAAGCACGTGCTGGACGATGACAATGCACATACTGCGTGTCTCAGTAAGTGATGCTGTCTGTATCATCATGTAGCCGCTCTAGTGGCGCCCATCACGCCGCACATCAAGCACGTGCTGGACGATGACAATGCACATACTGCGTGTCTTAGTGAGTGATGCTGTCTGTATCGTCATCTAGCCGCTCTAGTGGCGGAGGCCGGTGGTGTTCAGCGACCGTTAATCGCGTGCCATGAGAGTTTCACGTACCATTTCTTTCTTAATCTGTGACCTTTTAAATGAGTTTCACTTGTTACTTCCGCAGTCGAGCTGGTGAACTCGCAGGTGGTGCTGAAGGGCTGCGAGACGCGCGGCTACGTGATCCTGTGCGCGGCGCGGGCGGAGGTGCGGCAGCGCGTGCGTCGGGCGCCGGCCGCCGCGGCCTGGAGCGGCGCGCTGTCCGCCATGCAGTACTACGCTACTGTTAGCGCTGCTGACCGGGACACGCTGCTGGGTATGTATACACTCCCAGGTGGTACTGAAGGGTAAAGAATAATAGTAAATTTTCGGATATGACTGTCTAAGCAAAAGATGTTGCAAATGACCCGTACTGTAACCCCTTAAAAGATTTTGCATAAATTACAAAAGACCCTGTATTAACGCCGAGCGTAACTTTGTCTTTGACTGATCAATATCTTCTAATGGACTCAAAATCTTTAGTTACTTGTACGGATCCGCATAGCAGATTTCACAATTGACAGTTAATTTGTGTAAAAATATTAAATCACGGAATAATATTTCAGAGAACATCCAATGGGTATCAGTAGAGGAGATTGAAGAACGCTGGCAGAGTACGGAGATCAGCACGCTGCCCGACGTGCCGCGGCTGGTGGGCAGCGGCCACTCGGCCGGCGGCGTCATCGGCCGCACCGTCGGGCCCAGCGCCGACACCGGCCTGCAGCAGGTACTATACCGGCACTATATCGAGCAGCTCTAGCATACATACTCCTCTTGGTCCTCTTTTATACACTTCCCCTAAGTACTGTGCTAATGTACTCCCAAATATAATATCCCCCTATACGTATACTCTCTTATGTACTGCCCCTATGAATTCAATCGCTCGCACGTGTAAACAACCGCGCTGACCACGTCCCCCGACGCTGACAAACCATTCATGGTTCTCACACTCAAGTGCCATATACCTACAGCCGCGGACATTAGTGGACTGGCAACTTTCAAACCTCCGCAATTTTGTTGTGTAAGACATTGACGGAACACAACAGATCCGCTGGTTGATCTGATTGTTTTATACGGCTAAAATAGGAAGTGTCAATTTGCTTTGGCTTTCACTTAACTAACGTGTCTGTATTGTCTCATTGTAACTATTTGTCATTGTCGTGTTCCAGCTACAACGCATAGTGTCCCGTTGCGCGTGCGAGTTCTACTACGTGTCGCACGAGGAGGCGGAGCCGGGCGGCACGGGCGCCGGCTGGGCCACGCAGCAGCCCTACGACTCCTTCACGCTCATGCACCACGACCTCAACGTGTGCACCAACTCGCTGCAGGTACTACTGCCACTAGTGAAACAAGGCAACAACGCATAACTTCGCAACGACAGGGAGTCAAAAACATAAGGACGCTGCGACAAGGTGACAAAACTTACTGTCGCTGCAAGGTGGCACACATAAAGTCGAAGTGACAAGACGACAACGCATAATGTCCCAGTGATAAACTGTCAACGCATAGCGTTGGAACGACAAGGTGATAATATGCATAACACTGGGACGGTTAAAAAAAAATGCGCAATGTCCTTTTAAGAACAAAGCATGGTGTCACAGCGACAGCGTTCTTTTGGTCAAACCTTGAAGTAAAAGTTTGAGAAATGTGCCCGATCTTTGCTTACTATTACTTTGTTGTTTCGCATGATTTATTTATGTAATAGTAGGGAAATAATAAGATTTCTTCAAACAGAAGAATAACCATTAAACTCATTTATGACAATACCTCCTTTCTCACCCACAGTACGCGATGCTACTCGACGTAGTAAACAACGTGGTTCTTCACGTAGAACCGGAGAGGAGACGGACGCTGGAGCGGCGCGCACGCATGCGGTTTCAACTGCAGTTGCATCAGGATCAGGATCCGAGGCAGTTGATACATAAGCTGCAGACTCAGGTGAGATGGAAAAGAATAAAAGTTATTTTAGATGTAGGAAAAAGTAAATTATGGGGTTGGCAAAACTGGTTATAAATAATAATATTTATTTATTTTTGAGTCTGACTGTGCCATGTGTTCTATTTGTTTCTTTTATTTTGAGTTCTTGAGGTAAAGTGGTCGTCAAAACTCAAAAACTACATTGAATAACCGTCCAAATGTTAAAAAAAGAACTGCCTTTGCTAATATAAAACCAATTAAAGTGTAAATGAATATATTTTAATTGTTATTAAAATTACGAAAGATGTTAAAAAATAATACTAAAAAGATTCTCTCCGGCGGGGAATCGAACCCCGGTCTCCCGCGTGACAGGCGGGGATACTTACCACTATACTACCGAAGATATGATTGGTATGGCGAAATAGCGAGTCTTATTCGAATTCTAAGTGACCGTGACTAGGTATGAGTCATAGATAATTTTATGCTTGACTGAGTTATTTTATCGGCAATGGTTTCGATTATGATGTCATTGTATGCCTTTGTATAAAGAAATTGAATAAGATTTAGAGTACTGTTTTCTTTTTTATGGAACAAACAAAATACCTTTTTATTGTTATTGGTCAACTCGACGATAATGTAAAAATAAATATAACTGTATTGATTAAAGATTAAAATGTAAATATAATATTATTATCTGTTACCTCAAAATATGTTTCTTCATGTATCAATGCATTTCTTCGAGCTTTATAGGGGTATATGGTTGAGTAAAGTATTTCTTTATTACAACAGGTCAGAGAATCCTTGGCCAGACTTCGGAGGTTAGAAAAGGAATACTACCTGAAGAACAGATCAATGACCGGCAACGATCCTGTTGCTATGGATGAATTGAAGAGTTTGGATGACCAGGTAACATCTTCATGATGCTGTTTATACTTATTAAATCTATATTTTTTTGAGGAATTCAAGTTTCTTGTGGTGTTACATTGTCCCGAGAACTTTGCTATCCATAATCATATTGTTTCATACATTTTACTTTTGTAAGAGTATCTATGAAGGTTTTTGCTTTTTTCCGTGACACTAGTTTTTTGGAACCGTGCAATTAGTTTGACGTTTTATAAGAACCTGCAAATGATTTTTTAAATAAAAATGTAATATTGAAATCGTTCCCCGAATTTTTGAATTTTTTTTATCATTATTTTCGTTTTCATAATAAAAGTGTACGTTTGCCTACGGCCTTTTTCATAATTTTAATCTTAGAAAAAAAAAATTGTCGCACTTTGCTAAAACCCAATTATTATCTTATTCCCAGGTGAACGAATGCAAAGAATCCGTGTGGTCTTTAGGCGAAGAGCTAGACGCGATGGTCCGCGCGTGGCGCGAGGTGGGGCGCGCGTCGGCCGCGCCCGCCGTGCGCAGTGCGCATGCGCCGCCGCACCGCTACAACGAGATCTGCTTCAAGAGTGCGCGCTGGCGGCTCACCGATGCTGACGGACAGCTGGGCATTGCTGATCTGCTGCTTACTAACTTCTTGTGAGTATGGTTATAAGAAATGTGATAGCAACTACTACAGAAGTAAACTAAATATTAAATCTATCTAGATTCATAATTCTTCATGATCTTCCGACCCCTTTCCCAACTATTTTGGGGACGGCTTCCAGTCTAACCGGATGCAGCCGAGTACCCAGACAATCCAATAAGTTGGTAAAACTGGTGTCAGACTTACTAGCCTCCGACCACCTGTAACGATTGCTAACGATGTTGATTGACAGCCGGGACCTACAGTTTAACATACCCCCAAGATATATTTAGAAAGTACATACAAAATTAGATAAATTGCATTGGTACTTGCCTAACCTGGAATCGAACCCATACACTCATTTGAGCGGCTGGTTCTTTACCCACTAGGCCACCACAAATCACTTTACCCATAATAATATTTATATATTTACGTACAGATACACTAAAACCTCTCGATCGGACGACTCGGTGGAACATCAGCTGGAGGTGGGGTACGTGCGCGTCAAGAACTTGCTGCCCAACGAGCCCTTCCCAGAGGTGATTTACTTACTATCACTTATTGTACTACCACTTTATAAGTATCACTTTTTTTTGTCACCACCCTAAGGTAGACTGGTAAACACGTTTACATTGTGCAAAAAGTATTAAAAAAATAAGCTACAGCCCGCGGTTTTAACCACGTTATGAGGGAACCACTTCCCGCTCCCGGATAAAAAAGAATTCTATGTTCTAACTTGGATGCAATTAACTAATTGTGTTCTCTCTTTAAAGAACTAACAATATTTTTATTCATAGTGTTTGATGAATTTAATTTATAAGAACCTATTGGGTGCTACGCTGTCTGAACTTCTGTCAATTTACTATTATGTAATTCACAAATATAACCTAGCTAAAACATGAGAAAGGATATAGGCTACCTTTTTATTCGGGGGCGGGAAGTAGGTCCCGAACTGTCCCCCGAGACACAAGCAGAACCGTGGGGAACACCTACTAACTTTATAAGTTTCCCCATTTATTACCATTTTCTTATATGTTGCCTAGGTACTGGTACCACAAGAGCCGTCAGGTCGGGCGCCACTAGCTCGTCGCGCGGCGCTGCGCGTGTTCTGCCGCGACAGGCCGCCGGTGGGGGGCATCGCTGTCAAAGAGCACTTCGAGGTCAACATAGTGCCCATCAGGATAGGTAAGTATGTTCATCATCATCTCCCGAGCCTTTTTCCAACTACGTTGGGGTCGGCTTCCAGTCTAACTGGACGCGGCTGGGTACTAGTGTTTTACAAGTACCGGCGGCCTATCTGACCTCCTCAACCCAGTCACCCGGGCATAAATAGTTAAGTGTGTTAAGATATTAAATAAAAGATTCCTTAGAATTGAAAGATTCCTCCTTTTTGGAAAGTCGGTTAATTACATAACTATGTAACAGATATATTAAAAAAAAGCAAATAAGAATATATTTTAGCTCTTGGCTAATTAACAGCCGCAAGGGACCATTGATCATAAGGTTAAGCAATAGTTGATGCGGTCGGTCCCTGGATGGGTGACCATCTATGCCATGATGACTTTTGCCGTGTTTCGAAGTACTCAAACGCTACTTAACATTACCTAAGTCTTTCTATTTTTAGAATCGACGTTTCAATATGCGGCTGTTAGGTTTGATCATAAAAACAAAATAATATGTCATAACTTTGGGGAAAACGCTCGGAGGATGGAAGTCATAACTTTGAACCGTTACAAAACACATGAAAAAACCGTAACTAAATCGGTATTAAAAATAAAGACTGCGTAACATTTCGGAACAAATGGTTGCGCAAGAGTCACTCCACATAAGGACCACCGTTCACCTGTTCAAACATGGTAGCGGTAAAACAAAGCGGACATGTTCCGGTCACAAATAATTCTAACACATGTGAAAACAATGGTCATGACTTATACGGTATCAAATAAAATGCATTGAGGTAATGTGGTTGTAAAATGTAGATCATATATTTTTTTCATCAGGAAGCTTTATGGGATATCAGCAAATCTAGAAATACTAGTGGTTCTGCAAATTCCCACAACGTTTATTCACACTAGCGGATTTTTGTTGCAGACAAATGCTCTGGTTTTTAAACGGTTTTATTTAGCTCACCCCGTTTGTTTTATTATTTATTCATTCTTGGGTCAAATTTAGAAATTGAAATTTCAGTGCCTTCCTCTTGTCAGATTGATCTGAAATTTGGTACACACCTTTAATTCCGATGACAATACAATATAGTAATATCAATAACATTGTAAATGCAAGATGGCCGCCGGTACAAAATGGCGGATTACATATTTTTCCACAACCCCCTCAACATGGGTATCAAATGAAACGGCTACTTAAGTAGAATACTGTCAGCAACCACAACGGGGCCCAACAGGGCCAAGGCCTGCCTGGGCTGCGGGATTGTCCTAAAGAGTTACCGTGGTCGGGGTACATAAAAGGCCTACGACGAAAAAGAACGGTTTTTAGTCAGTAAGAGTCTGGCACTCCCTCACCGCTGCTGACCCATGTATAGAATGAAGAATATTCGGTAGGCATTTTCATTAAATACTAAAAACTAGATAATAAAAAATCGGTAAAAAAACTTTTAAGTTAAACGGTTTTATATCTTATGTGCACTGAAAAATAAAAAATTAAAAAACGTTACTTACCTATAAACCTACGTAGGTGGTCCCGGTCATATTAGACTAAAATAAAAACGTGGGGCCCTCTGAAATCTTACTTATGGCAAAGCATATCTTTATACTTTGGTAGATCGTGAGCTCGGCGTTCGCTGATGAAGCCGCTACGGCTGATTTATTGATTGTCAAAATCTCCAGTTATGATTATAGTAAGTCGATGCAATCCACACCTATTATACCTCTAGCTAGAAGAAAGTATTACAGCAATAGTTACGGAATGGGCCCCACGTTTTTATTTTAGTCTAATATGACCGGGACCACCTACGTAGGTTTATAGGTAAGTAACTGTTTTTTTATTTTTTATTTTTCAGTGCACATAAGATATAAAACCGTTTAACTTAAAAGTTTTTTTACCGATTTTTTATTCTACACGCGGTTAAATAGTTATCGCGCGGTTTCTGGTGTCATCGTTGGTAGCGATTTTTGTCTATTACTTGTTTTTAAAAGCCTGTTGCGAAAACCGCTACTGTAAAACTCTCTTCGTATTACGATAATTGGACTAAGGATACAGTTTTTAAGGTTTTTTTTTTTATTTTTAGTTTTTCTTTTTTTGCCAAATACCCATTATCTTAGTTAATAAAATTTACTTTACCAACCCGCATTGAACAAGCGTGGTGCAACGCTCAATCTTTTTCTGCCTGTGCCCAGTAGTGGGACGGTAAAGAGGGTGATAATAATAATACCTAATATTAACATCAACTCACCTCTCAGGTCTTACAAAGAAGTTCTTCAACACGATGCTCAAGTTCTGCTTCCCTGAGCGCGACCCTGACTCCATAGAGGACGGCGAGGACGAGGAGGGCACGCTGAAGGCCGGAGCCTCGTCCGCCAGCCTCGTCTCCACTGGCTCCAAGAAGATCAAGAAGAAGACTAAGGATTCTAACAGTAACTTCTATGTGAAGAGGGATAAGAAGGATAAGGATGATGTTGAGAAGATGAAGGTTTGTACTAAATATTTTTTTCTGTAGTAGAGGGTTCTAATGTAGGTTATTTTTTTCCATCAAGACGATTAATGAAAGTGGCATTGTTTTATTATGGTTTGCCAAATTACCTCTATGATAAGGAAGCATTTATTTATGACCTAGTCAACTTCCCAAACCTTCAGAAAGTGCCTCGTATTGATATATGTTATCATATGGCATAGTCATACCAATACTAAGCACTTTAGAACAATACACAAAAATACATCAGTTTTCAGCGTACACACTTCCATTGTTTAATATGTAAGCTCTCGGCTCGAAACGCATAAAACGATACAGTTTTCGTACTCTGATGACTCGTATAAAAATACATACTTGGTAAAAACAATTAAACTCTACTTCCCTCACAATTCTACTTACGTAATTATTTTTATACAGGAAAGAGCCGAAAAGAACAAACTATTCATCTACATTAAGATTCCCGAAGTACCAGTACGCGTCTCCTACAAGGGCAGCAAGGAGAAGAATCTAGAAGACGTGAGGGATCTTCCACTAGTGCTTCCTACGTTAGAGTATCATAATGTGACGTGGACTTGGCTGGATCTCCTGCTGGCTACCAAGAGTGATACTAGACGGTTAGTTGAAGATTCAAATATGTACTCATAAAGTTGATAGTTAGGTCATGTTTTTGCTTACTTTACAAAAGAAAAACTAAGTTACTTTTTGTTGTTGACTGTCCAGATATGAGAATGTTCTTATGCACTGAGCTCCACCAAAGTGGAGAAGCTTTTAATCGGCCAATAGAATTTGTTTATTCAAACGTCTCATCTACGCTCATGTGTTTGGTATCCATTAATCCGTCCATCCTGAGCGGAGAAATTGAATTATTTGTTTAAAAAATTATCTGTTCAGAGGATCTTTAATAACTGAACCAATTTCTTGTTAAGTTATAAAAATCTTTTCTATTTAGATTTTTAGTGTCTGGACGTGGTTATTGCTTGCATTGAATTTATTCCAAATGTTCTTATTTGGACAAAGTGTCAAATAACAGTCAATCGCGTTGCAGAATAGGTTCCCAAAATCTACTATACACAATGTTGGTGTAAATATTTTTCCTCGATTAAATATTTTATACTGAAATGCACGATTTGATCATATATATTCTGGGTATTTCCACGATCTGTTTTGCTTTCATTGTATGTTTTTATAAACTATTTATCGCTTGACTGATTATACTGTTATAACAGTTCAAAAATAGAACGTTATAATGAGGTTTTCTTATACTTATTCTTGTAGTTATTTATGTACGTTACGAGTGATATCCGAGATAACTGCTAACAAACTTTTGGAGTATTAGGCCTTGACTTCGCCAAAGCAGAGCCGAAGAGTTTTTAAACAACCGAGAATTTACTTAGGGATATTACTGTGTGGTTGGAGATTATATGTTCGAATATCGATTTTTTTAGTGACTATTTCAATACTTTCCTTCGACCCTTAGCGGCCTGTTATACCAAAAACTTTAATCCTAAATCTAGCATCCGTAAAAACGTAAGTAGCAATTTCCAAAATAACAAACCTCTTATCTTTATTACACTATACATAAATCGGGTTTTCTTAACGTCATTCAGAACTGAATCAATAATAACTTTTGATATTGATTGAAAGTGCTGCTTATGTATATATTGATGTCAACAAGGCAACAAAACTCTATACTATGTATAATGGTGTTTATTTCCATCGACGAAGTTTGTCGTATGAGTCATATTTGTGTTTGTGCTGACCTCACCGTCTTTATTACGTACTAACTATCGTTTACGTCTTAATTCATTGTTTGCATTGTTTTACGATAACTGTGATTGCCGCGTAAGTGATTAATTGCTTTAGGGAGAAAGTAAGAGGCAACTTTAAATAAAGTAAGAGTGGATAGGAATATTTCAAATCTTTTTGATGCAAACAGGCGAATTGCTGAATTGAGTTTATTCGATCGCCCTTATGAATGAAATGAAAACGTTTTCGGTATTCGTTACGCATAGTCAGATGCCAGATAATCTGACCACCAGTCTTCCCAAGGGTTATCGGGTTGCTGGTAACAGGGTTGAGGTCAGATAGCCAGGCGCCCCCTGTAAAACACTGGTACTCAGCTGTATCCCGTTAGACTGGAGACCCTAACATATGTAGTTGAGGAAAAAGCTAGGCAGATGATGATATTTATACAAGGTTTATTTCCACACAGGGTAATATTATCGCAAGCAATTCGACAAAAGCTGCAACTGCACAGACGCGCGGCCGCCGCGCCTGAACCGCACGAAGAGGACAAGGCAAGGTTACTACTTGGAGAAAGAACTGTAAGTAGCTATACCTGTTCGTATTCATTACTTTACAACTATTGTTATGTATTAATGTATGATATATGTGTATTTTCTACGGACCCAAGTGACCTAAAATAAAGGAATAATAAATAAAAATAAAATAATATTGGTCCCAGGAAAATTTCCGTTTTTAATGCTTATTTACGTAAACCACTATCTTTGGTATTTAACATTGGTCACTATTATTCATTCATCACTGGAGGAAAAGTACTTCGATAGGTTATAATTTTTCTATATGGCAGGCAATAGCTTAAATAAAAATGATTGTTGAATATACCTAAGTAAGCTACTTAATACAGTAATAGTTCACTTAGATCTTACTTTATATAAATAATGGGATAGGTCCAAAATCACAAAAATGTATTTTCAGTACGTTTCATCGTAATCAATTTAACAAATTATTTTTCCTTAGGTGGCAGAAAACAAACCGCAAAAGAAAAGTGCGCCGAGCGTCTTCAAGTTTTCCAAATCATAGCGTAAGATATAGACGCTATAATTTATATTATAGCGCAGCATTTACTACGAACCAAACCTAGACTGTCGCCTAGCTTGTAAGAGGCTACACTTTATTTATGTATACGCTTTATTATATAGCTTTGTATGTTGGTATGTAAGTGTCAATTTTGTATGGAAATCTCGTCCTAAAAAAAATATTCCTATCTGTCTATTCGTATATCGAGTGTGTCGTTCATAATCACATTAAATGAAATGCGTTAATATACTGGTTAATATATGTCGATTAACACAAAGATAAAAGAAAAATACGTAAAAATAAAAAAAAAAGATTTTTTCAAACAAAGTAAATGGAATAAAAATGTGCAAAAATTAGAACATCATATAAAAGTCAGTCATTACAAACAACTGAAATTATTCTCCCTTGAAAACTGACAGCTGTCAACTGATCAAAACATACGATACGGCTTTATCTCTGCTTTACACATGATGTTGTAAATTATAAAAACGAAAAATGACTCCTGTGGTCAAACCACTGAATGGATTAGGTTTTTTTTTTACAATTCGCCATAGAATATCATAAAGTATATGCGATATGATTTAATGTGATTGTGAACGACACACCCGATATATTGTCTGTTCGTTCCATTTGCTACTAAACGGCTTAGTCGATTTCGATAAAGTTTGGTCAAGAGACGGAAAGTGAAAAAGTTTGTAATGCAATTTTTTTTCAGTGTCTTCAGTTCATGGGTAAATCTGCGGAACACAGTACATTTTGATATATTCGGCTAATTTAAACAAATTCTCTAATTAATTCACAATTCACCTCGGCATAGAATGCTTCCTTTAATTTAATTAGAGAAATCACTAATTACTTGAACACTAAAAGACAGTAGAAGTATGAGAGAGAAAATTGCCAAATGTAAGACTGTTGTGATCTTTACAAATGATCTGCTAATGTATTGTGAACTTCTATAGTTCAGAGGATAAGATGCAATTTCGTGGTTAGTTTTGAACAAAGTTACATAATTTAATGGATTTTATTTTTATTTCATAGTTTTATACTGCAACTGCCAATACATCGATTACAAAATAAAAAAGATGCAGATCTTTTTTTTTTAATTATCGGCATTTTATTTTCGAAATGTTAATCTTTTGCGCGCCTTTGTCACATTTTCAAAAACGAAATAAATAAAATGTTTTTAATATGAGCATCAAAAGACAACTGTATTAATTGTTTTAAAATTATGCTAATGAATTGATATTGAGATTAGAAACCTACTTTCTAATACAATTGTAAATTATGCAAGGTTTTAAATGGACGTTCATGCATAATCGTGTGACGTCCCCTGTCATTGCTTACGAATGGTTTTATGAGGATTATTTTTCGATTATTTAATTGTAGGAATAAATGCAAATTATTGATTTAAAAGACATTGCAATAAGTTCAAAAGATATTAATAGCATATTATTTAATGGGTAAATTAATTGTTTATTTAAATTACGTATTTACTCAAGACAAAAGCGTTAATTGCTTATTGGTATTATTCCAGTACATATAATTAGTTACTGTTAATTTGTATCGAAATTCCTAATTTACAGTTGAGTCACTGCCTCGTGACATCATAGATGTTAAAATGACTAAGTTTGTCGTTTTTGTGTATAAATCAAATACTTTTATAAACACTATGTAAGCACAAAATGCTGTGAAGTTAATCCATTCAGTATTTAAATGTAATTTATTGATGTAAGCGTAAATTATATAACTATGTATGTATTTTTGTAATCACCAATGTATAGTAAGTTACGATATCGGATATTCGTATCAAATGGATTTGTTATTAAATGTTGTAAATATGTATTTTGAGTTTTATTTGATGACCTTAATCTTGACCCGTGGGAGGTGTTAATGAGGATTTATAAGATAAGTTAAATCTTGTATTAAAATAACTTACAAATATAGTGTTACATAATGAGTTTAAATCAAGATTTGTTTTGAGAAGGGAAAATAAGTGCCATAAATTGCAATCAAATTTTCCATTGAACATTTATCAATAAAAATAAAAAATATTCCCCTTATTCTAAACAGTCCATGACCGACTTAAGTTTACGCGCAAACAAAATACGTTCACGTATCCGAACGTAAGACTCATTTTACTGGGAAAACGCGCGAAAATCATCGCTCCCGACTTATTTCCACGGTATTACCTCACCGCGGCCTTGCGTCGCGTCGCCTGCACTCAGTCAGCCGCCGACCGTCGAGCGGGACGCTACACCGCGTCGCAACGAACATCGTAACAACTTACTCGAACGACATGAGGACGAATTATGTAAATTCAAACAAATAGTGTATACTTATTTTTATATTATTTTTCTGTGCTTGTGAAAAATTGTGTACTTTATAATGGCGTTAGCGTGGTGCTTAATATTGTGCGTTTGCGCCGGTGCTTGGGGGTTCAATGTGGACATACCATCGAGGGTGGTTTATAAGGGTAATCCGAATTCCATGTTCGGATTTACGGTCCAGGCGCATGTGGATGGTGACCGGAAAATGTAAGTAGCTATTTTCGTATTTTTCACAGACCAATTTCCCGTGAAAATACACCATGGTTTTTTATGGTTTTCGCGCGCATTGTAGCCTTGACGATGATAAAAATAAGTATGATTTTATGGTGATGGAGTGAAATATTTGTGGCGCTAACGCATTTCGTGTTGTTAGTCAGAGTTAGTGTTTACATAAAACTTGTCTATTTTACATTAATGCTGGCGAAACAGCTCGGCCGTATGAATGAAACATTTGTTTAGACAAGTGTTTGCCAAATTATACATTACGACGACTGGCTGGTATTAACTATAAGGTTTGCAAGACATTTTTTCAGTACTATCTTTATCATGAAATAAGAGCAATCTTTGGCTCAATAATAATTTATCTTCCTTTCTGTGAATCTGCCTAATATAAAAGGTAGGTGTGTAATAAAATTCAAGGATTTTAAGACCATTTTTTTAAGACAAAATAATTCATCAGCGCCTCCGCGTAACCGGTTAACAATAACCTTGATTTAGTTTGAATATTTTATTTTATCATAAACAATGATTTAGAAGGCTGTTTAAATCTAACATTTTTAGAAACATAAGATTAGTTGTAGTTTATTTTCTATGGGAGCTGTGGTCACGAGAATCATGTAACTTACGATCTACATGATATTCTGTCGTATTTATATCGAAATTGTGCCTTGTCCGTATGTAGGTTAGCTTCAGCATAAAGTATAGTTACCTCAGAACGTCGCTGTTCGCCTTTGAAGACAACTTTGTCGTGTTCATTGAGAAATAAATATTTATTTGTGGCTTCCGCGATTTGTTTATGATGGAGCTCTTGAAGGTTCTATTTTCTTAGAATTAGGTTCATCCCGGTCCATCTATCTACTCATAAGGTAGAAACAATTCTATTATCTATACAAGTGTAATAAAGAGGAATATTTTTTTCGTCTGTACCCTGAATTCTCCGTAACTTTTGACCCGATTAGAAAAATTCTTTCACAGTTCAAAAGCTACGCTCTTCCTGAGTAACATCCACAGCAGTATCCACAGGAAACCGCGTTAAAACAGCTAATTAAAATACAAAACAGAAATCTTGTCATTTCTGGTCCAACAACCTCTATAATATAAAATCAGTCTACTAAAACGTACATTTATCATAATTTTTACGTTCACATATTCAAAGCCTAGCTCTGACACAAGGTTAGCAGCTCAGCCGAGTAAAATGCGCGATGACATCATTGACGCGGCAGCTGACTCGAGATTTTAGCAACGTTCGGCTTATTGGTCAGCCATGATTGTTCGACCGTTTGAGGAGTGCAAGTTCAGCTTATTAAGTTCACTATAAAAGTATAGCAATTGATTTTAGTGGTTTAGTTGAAGAGCCGAGAAGAGTCGTAGAGAAAGTCTTGCAGAAATTGTAAAAATTAAGTGCATTGTCGAAGTAGATGACCAGAGTAACGGCTGATATAGAATTTAGTGCAAAATATGAGGATTTAAATTCATAATTAATTCATAAAAAAGTTCACCATTACATTTGCATAGTCGTAATTATTAGCTGCAATAATCATGGTGGTTTTGACCATACTTTAATGTAGTAATGAAACCAAACGGTTGCCAAGGACATTTCAATTATGAAAATTAACACCCGTCAGCCAAAAATTTAAAGTTAGCTAACAACATTTATGTTAATTATTCGGTATGTTCTATGTCACGTAATATTTGAACAGTAAGTACATTGACAATGAATGACCCATGTCAACATCAGTAATTTATTTTGCTGCTTGTTTATGTGAAAATAAGACATTTTCATCAAGTGAAATGCAATGGGTACCTACTGAAATAATTTCAACCACTCAATTATATTAATGACTTACTCGGAGAAATGAGGTAACTAATTGCTTAATATTTTGTAAGGAAAGTAATGATTTAATACATCGCAAACTTATTACCTACGCGAAAAAATAAATTGGTGGTCAATTAGACAGGTTGTTCACTAATTAATGGTACGAAGTAAGTGACTTGATTTAATTTGCTTAAATGTGGTGCATGAGTTGGCTACTGATAACTCATTTGAACAAGTTCTTTTATTTAACTGTTTAACCCATTAAGATATTAGTTAACAGGTCTCAAATAAGGTAAACGTACCAATACTCGTCGGATTTCGGAAGTCACCGACTTTGAAGCGCTACTGTCTGTTAAATATTCAATGTAAAATGAAAATTTTTGCATGACGTGATAGAGTATTTATTCGTTATTCTAAGTAATTAATGTTTTTTTAATCATTTTCATGGGTTTATGTACTTATTAAGGCAAAAGTAAAAAAAGGGCGATTTGTACCAATAGTCGTCTGATTTGTACGGATACTCGTCAAATATTCCCAGTACTCGTCAACTTTTAATGCTAATGTGAACTCTCTGCTCTTGAACATAAAGTTCAAGTTACGTACATTTTTTTTGTGCTTGACTTTGTTAAGCATACTTGTGCCTTTGAAACATTAGGTTAGAAAACCAAATCCCTATTTAGAATAGCAGGTCATAATCTGTTAGAAGAGCAGGTATTCAATAAAACAGATACATAGTTACATTTTAATTTATATTCCTATCTATCAAACGCTTGGAATCACAAAATCAGTCTATAAAATATATGTTATATTTCGTAATCAATCATATAACCATGCAGTCATGTGCATATGTAGCACGAGTAAAATTATTACTATTAAAATATTTAAATTGTAAAACCAATATTGTGTTTTCCCAAAATTTATATACAACCTTCGCTCCTCTCCCTTATGGAAGCAGCCACATCTTTTAGACAGAATTGACCAAATTATCCGTACTATCCTTCATCTCTTTTTAATTTGGCCTTGGACGACCGAGCGTGGCTTCAAGCCACCCTTTTTTTTTTTAACGACGTCAAAAATCATCAAATGACCCCTCCCGCTGTGGGTTAGCAGCGGTGAGGGAGTGTCAGACCCTTACTGACTAAAAACCGTCGTGTTCCGTCAAAGGCCTTTTATGTACCAGGGCCGTGGTATCTCTTTCGAACAACCCGCAGCCCCCGCTGGGGTTGCTGACATCTCTTTGAGGAGCGCGTGGAACAACGCGCGCCGTCGACACGGGCGCGAAGCCACCCTTCCGATCAGATTCGGTGGCCTCGGCGTCCGCAAAATTTCCAGTTTAAGTCTACCGGCGTTCCTATCCTCGGTGTGCGGCACTAAGGAGTTGACCAGCAAAATTTTAGCCCCTTCACTGGTCGATTCTGAGGTGCATGGTATGAACGCCTGGAAAGTAGCTTGCCCAAATACAGCCTTCCCTGACAACCCGGCTTCCCAGAGACAGTGGGACGAGCCGCTCTGTAGATTGACGAGAAATAAACTAATTGAAACATCTGTCAATACTACTGAGCGTCTGGCTGTGGGAGAGTGGGAGTCAGGCTATGGCTTCACGCACTGCCGTCACCCAGCGTTGGAACCATGCTGGGTGACACAACATTCCGGATCGCTACATGCCTACGCCTCAGCGCTCCCACTGAGGCTCCGCATCGCTGTCAGTGCGGCGAATCTGTGGACTGCCTTGGGCACCATGGTCTTTCCTGTGGCAAAAGTGCTGGTCGCATGGCACGACACGCCAGCATAAATTACATGAAAATATGGAGTCCACTCGTGACCAAAAGGCTGGCTATACTTCGGCCAAAGGATATGCATTGCCATCCAGCGTGGCAATGCAGCCAGCCTTTTGGGCACGATCCCCGCTGACAGCGATGCGGATGAATTTTTTGATACTTAGTTTTAATATTTCCCCCTTTATTATTTTTGTAAATATGAAAGTCTGTGAGACCACCACACTGGTCAATTTTGAGGTGCCATGCCTGACCGAGGCTTTAAATGCTTGGAAAGTCGTGCAGCCGCAGTGCCGGCCACATACCACGACATGCTAACATCAACGACGTGATCCGTCGCGCTCTTGTTGCCGTCGGCGTACCAGCCGTACTCGAACCAAATGGCTTGGTACGCGACAATGGCAAGAGACCAGACGGCATGTCGCTATTTCCGTGGAAGTTGGGTAGGACTTTAGTGTGGGACGCGACGTGCATCGACACTCTTGCGCCATCTCCCGGAACTCTCCCATCCCGGAACTGCATGTTGTGCTGGCTCCGCCGCTGCACAAGCAGAGAACCTCAAGCGGCGCAAATATAGTAACCTTATATTCAAGTACATGTTTGAGCCGTTTGGGGTTGAAACTCTTGGGCCGTGGGGTCCGAGAGCCCGCCTTCTTGCCAAGGATATTTCCCAGCGCCTGGTTGACGCTTCACGGGACCCAAAGGCTGGCTTTTATTTCGCACAGAGGTTGAGCATTGCCATTCAACGTGGCAATTCTGCCAGCCTTTTGGGTACATTACCCAGTGACAGCGATGAGGAACAATTTTTTGATGCACTGTATTAGTTTTCAGACAGACAGAGCTCAAGATTCGTGCCGATAACTATAAGATTACTCTTTCCCCATCAATATCGAATACGACAAGCAAAGCAGTGACAGCGATGGAAGCTATGTCATCTTAGTTTTAAAACTGATTTTAATATTTTTTGCGTCAAAACTAGTTGAATGACATAATTTTTATACAGGCGCTATTAAAGCAAGTTAGAGAGACGCGGTACAATACGCGTGACGACATGCAGTTATTTCAAACAAAAAGCATAGTGTAAGAACAGTCAATTTTTGCTTGCCACAAATTGTAATCCAAGCGTAGTAGAAACAAAGGCTAGTGGTAGTTGTACCCAAAGCGTTAGATATGTATCGTGTGTCCTTAATCGAATGGCGGAGGCCTACAGCGGCCAATATATACCTAAAAAAAACACTCGTAGAAAGTGCATACTTATAGGAAACAGGGGATTTAACCATTAAGAAACATATTAATTGAATCGAATAACATGACTGTGTACGTGCATCTAGAACCAGAAGAGTAAAATGTACCCCTAAGAAAAAGCTTTAAAGAAACGCAGTTTTATCAACAAATGTAGTCTAAACCTTAAATATGTTTGTTCTAGAGAGATAACAATTTTGTAAAAGTCCCGATATTAGCTATTTATTCGCATTTTGTACTGTAAAACACAAAATATCCTCATTATGACGAGTTTAGGTGCAACTTTTGAGCACGTCCCAGTAGTCGTCATAATAATTCTAAAATTGACGGGTTTTGGGTCAAATAGGAGTTTTAAAGTACCAATAGATGTCACATTAAAAAAATATATCTTCTATGTTAAAAGTATTCCAAATTGCATATTACATCGTTAGCAAATAAACTTAACTATCTAATTAAACAAAGAAACATACCACAGACCCCACTGGAGTTATGTAAATCAAAGCACAAAACCACGTGCTGAGTTTCACTTTTGACAGCTGAACTTCACGAAAAAACTATTTTGTTAGGGCACACACTTTTCGAATAACATATCTCAGACGCCATGAATGTTAAAACCCCGTATTGTAATTTCAATTGTGCAATATATTATCAACAATATGTTGACATATAAACCGGGCCATTTTAAGTTCAGTAGAAATAATAAATAAAAGTTTTTAGATTAATTGACGACTATTGGGGCATGACGACTTCACCCGCGTTTACCTTAGTTGTTTCAAATACCCCGCTGTATAGCTCTAGCACCTTTGAAACATTTCGACCTTATGCATATTTTTTTTTGCATTTGCAGGTCAAAAATTCATGGCTGCTGTTTTTTTAATTATTTATTACAACCCCATAGACAATGCACCGCAAATTCTACCGGAAATACGTCACATGGGCAGCACATGCGCGGGCGCAACGCGCGCCCTTTTTAACTTTTTTTCAAACTTAATTTAGTCGTGAATGCTATTTTTGTTTGTCGAGGGCGATGCTTCCCGTTTGATTTATTGTAATGTGCGTTTGTAAATAACGCTTCTTAGGAACAAATGCTGCATTTTAATTTGTTCCTCCTTTGGAGACCTTTCACACTGCATTGTCAGTTTTTTTGCCAACAAGTGTACGAACAAGTGGTCACAACATGTGACAGCGACAGATTCTTTTGTCGCCATTTATTCATTAACTTGGTCAACCATTTTGAGTCATTTAACTACCATTCCTAGTACTTAGTCCTTTTCTTATTGAACCTAATGATTCATTTGATTACTTCTTAAAAATAAATGGATTACAGAACCCTCTTGGTAGGCCATTACACACATTTTAAGTACGAACATGTCATTAAGTTCGTGAGCGAGTCACAACAGTTCTTTATCCGACTAATGGTTAAGATAAGTAATGAGTTAGTTGCGCCGGCGCAGCTGTGCTCAGAACTCTTTTATTGATCACTGATCGATGTTTAATGGAGTCTCTGTCGTCGGCGAAGGCGTTCGGGATGAAGTTTTGTCATTTATCAAGGTTTTATAACTTGGTAATGTGACTGGAAATGGAGTAAAATAGGAGTGTTGGGTTTTTTGCTGTTCAAAGGATGACAAGTAAAAATCTGGCGTTGAATACTTAGGCGATAAAAAAGTGACAAAATCATTAATAACTTTGAGAGCTTTTAACATTTGAACCAATGGTTAAGGTTAAACTCACGGAAGAAGGAACTTCTCTATCGTTAAACTTTTTTGAGATTCTTCTTTAGCAACAAATAGCTTGAATTTTACATCGATGATATTAAAACCTTGGCTTTAAAAGTCTGAAATCACCAGTCCACCTTGAGGAAGCGTGGTGATTAATACTCATTCCTTTTAGCTGGTGCTGATAATGAATATTGAAAGTTTACAATCAGTTGTTTTCCATTCGGCATCACTAGGTACTCTATTATAATAGAGATATATCTCAAATACCATAAAACCTTTAAAAAAATAATCTCTAACATTTTTGCTATTGTCCGCCAACAAAGCATACAAATCAAGAGCTAACAAGAGAGTTCTTATCAAAGAGAAATATTTAAAATTAACAAAAAAACCCGTCGCCATTATCAGTGACTGCGATAGCTTACATTGAATCGGTGCTTGTGTATGTTCGTTTATGCGCGATAACCTCTGGAACCCGATGGTCCCTTATCTTCACACTACTCATCTCTTAAAGCTGGTATTTTTAGATGCATTGCAAGCGTTGCAAGTGATAATTTGTGAGTTATTGCAGTCTCTATACATTTTTTGTTTAACACACTGATAATAGAGGTAGTTATGGTAGCGTCGCACGTGACTTTTGAACTTGACGAGGGGAACGAAGATCATTATCTAGCTGAGGGTTACGTACATATCTTGCGGTTTAAATCATTAGGAACTTTATTTAGAAAAGTCACAAAATACCTCTTCCTGTAAAGGTCCATGTCATAATAAAACTCTTAAATGGATTCTCGACTTTTGGCAATATTTGTATTTTTTAGGACCCCTAAAGAACAAAACAACGATAAGTCTATTAAAACGCTGAGATACTTACATAACGCTAAAACTTGTACTTATTAGACTTAACCTTAGCGTCACAATTCATCAATGAAGACTCAAATTGATTAATGACCAACAGGTATGAGTACCTTGTCTCATAAACTGCCGATGACAAGTCATTCTGCAGTCATCTTGGTACTTTTTACAATGAATAACCTACGTAAGTTAAAAGACATAAGGTCACGGATTTGTCATGCTATTCTCATTATTTATTACACATCACGTTTCTTACAGGTATTTTTTTTATATAAAACCACAAAAACGTACAAACAAGTAAACCACAGAGTTAGACTATTGGACATAGATATGTACTATAGAAGACTATAAAAATGCACTTTATGTACCCAGAACTCTTCCCTATCTAAAAATAATCTCAAAACAAAAAGAAAAAATCTAAACAAGACACTATCAATACATTTCTCAAAAGAAGATTCACGCTCGTCTCTCATCGTGCGCCGGCGCAGTCTCCGTGACCTCATTACAAATATGGCGCCCGCGGCCGACCTCAGCGTCTGAGTTTGTTCTGTACCGCGAATGTTCTGACATGATCGCTTTTGTTGCTAGAAATGGCACAAAATCTATGGGTCTGAAACCTGGTTTGAAAAAATAGACAGGCTTCTGTTTTCGTTCTCAAAAATCTATGTGAGAAAAAGTTCATGTGTAAATGGACCAATAAGTCTTATAGATCATAGATTTTCCTGTAGTATTTTTGTCTTTCTGAAGGCCTTTCCTCACCTCTATTCATTCTTCACCATTGCACCGACACCGATCTATTACTTTGAACTAAAATCACCAGTTGTTTTAAAGTTACATGGAAACCCTAAAAATCCTGCAAAAAACTCCTGAACAAGTGTACCGACTACCGTAAAAAAGGACATCCGATATCCTAGCAACAGCCAAGCGGCAGTTGGCGCTAAGACAAATAAACAAACAACACTATTATTTACATCTTAACACTGTTGTATAAAAACGATAATAATCTTATATTTCCTCTCGATGTTTTTCATACACTTTTTGCGGTGACGTGGAAATATTACGTGATCGCTCTTGCCAACTGCACAGAAATAGATTGCTTTATATATTTAGGTCTTAGGTGTTTATCATAATGTGTGTTGTGTGTGTACACATATTTATTTATACTCGTGACACAGATGTACTGTCATTAATTATTTACTTTCGCTATTCTTCTGTCATGATGTCAGTGTTAAAAAAATGCATTGTTTTCAGTTTATCTTCATTCTGAATATTGTATTGACATGCACATTGTTCATAGTCTTCATTATTTTAACTGGCACGAGATAAAGCAATTTCGTTTGTTCTCTAAACAAAAATGAGAAAACTAAACCCCATAAGTATATTTTTAAATGTAAATATGTATAAAATGACTTGTGTTATAAAAATGACCGTTGTGCTGGTGTGACTGCAAATATGACTTAATTACTGATTGTAGGTCTGTCGTACAAATTAATGGCTCTACTTTTGAACATGTACAGTGTGTTGGCACATTGAACTTGTGAACTGCACTAGCCGTTTTCCCGCGGTTCGGACTTTCGCGTTCCGTACGCAAAAAATGTAGGTACCCGTATTCAGTTTTTTTTAAATCGATTCAGTATTTTTTGAGTTTATCCATCCAACGTTGCAAGAATTCCTTTTATAATAATATACCTATAAGTAGAAGTTAGACAGATGAAGTTTTATATTAAACCTCAATGTAATATTGTCATGCTGATTTTTTCTCGGTATTCATTCCTTTTTAAGCAAATCATATTTCTGAAAACCCTAACGTAGAATAAGTCCTCTGTCACGTTTGACCTCCTCTTAGTTCCATCGCAAAAAATGCTTCATTAAGGTATTAAGAACTGCAATAAATTACTAGAAATACCTATCTGACGTCATTGAAAAGAGGTCAATGTCGCAACCAAAACAATGTTTTTCCCTTATACATGTGCTGATGACTGGATTCCAAGTAAATGTATCGCTTACCTTGACACAGTGCGCGCGCGCCGGTTGCTTTCGATACAAGGTGGTCGGGTTATGTGGGATCGGTGTATAAATGGGTTAACTATTGTGTCTGGTCAATTTACAGGTTGAAGAAGGATAAGGCATTATAAAAGTTAAGATATTAATCCAACCAGTCTAACCTAGGGGTATGGAGTTCAGGAGGCCAGATAGGCAGTCGCTCCTGGTACTCAGCTGCATCCAGTTAGACTGGAAGCCGACCCCAAAATAGTTGGGACAAGGCTAGGCAAATGATGATTAAGACACTCCTAAAGAATTAGTTTTTGTGACGGTTAGCAGACAAATTATTTGAGCAAGTGGTTGTTATATTACGGTAAATGAAAAAAACAGTTTGTTTCCTCTAGCCTAATCTGGCCAATATATCACAAACAAAAATGATGTACCTCTCTGTGGTTTACCTGAAAAAGGTGATGCCATAGCCTTTTACCAAATATGTATATCGTTCACCGGAAAAAAAGTATTACAAACTGCTTAAACGCAATTATTCGTGCGATTACACGTCGATATCGTTTTAATAATCGCCCGTTTTAAATAAGAGCAAGTCAAATTAATTACTTTTATCAGTTTACACTAAATGTCAGTGGTTCTGCTACCTCCATAGATATAATATTACTAAACAA
Source organism: Helicoverpa zea (assembly GCF_022581195.2). Taxonomy (NCBI): domain Eukaryota; kingdom Metazoa; phylum Arthropoda; class Insecta; order Lepidoptera; family Noctuidae; genus Helicoverpa; species Helicoverpa zea. Next base: position 12,554,770 of record NC_061457.1, read on the forward strand.
GATTGCGCACGCTCAAAATATATATTTACGAAAATGAACTCTATTCTAACGCAATAAGGTACTAAATTGGTTGCATAATACACAGAGGCAAATCCGAGCCGAGAGGGATAGTTCGAACGGAGGCTATTTGTCTCTTTCTAACACCTTGCCAGCATAAAAAAATGTTGTGATCAAAAGTTTTGTCTTCCCAAAAACAATTGAATCACTTATATTTTTATCTTATTTTAACAATTGTAAGTCAACAAATAAATAACAATCGCATTAATTTATTCGTATTTATTATTAAAACATAAACAACATAAATTTTTATTTTGCTTTTTTTTATTTTCTAGCGGTAACCCTGAACATTCTTGGCGCGTAATCAGCATTTAAAATTTTGTTTATATTTTTTTGTATTAAATCAATTTAAACTATTAAAATGGTGAAAAAGTGTTGCGTTTCTACTTGCAAAAGTGAATCCTATGGTGGTTGCAATATATCGTTCCACAGGTTAGCTAATAATAACATTTTCGTAAACCAAACAACTAGGGTGCCCATGAATTCTTGTAACGAGTCAAAATATGGGTGATGGATTTTAAAACTGTTGTACTATTGTTATAGCTTCCCAAAAAATGAAGAAAGGCGACATAAATGGCTCAGCAGTCTATATATGAAGTAGAAATACAAAAAAAACAGTCTTCACTTCGAATCTTCCTGCTTTTATACTGCTAATTTCCGCTAATTATTAAAAGCCTTTTTTAGTATCTTAAGGTCACAAACTGCGTAAGTTAAAACTTCAATACTAATCTGTGTTTAATAATCTTAGCAAATTCGGATTTGTCTCACATAGCTTAATCTCATAGTCACCCTATTAGAAAGGGACAGACAGCCTCCGTACTAACTGTTTCACTCGGCTCGTTTTTTGGGTTTATATGCGCAGTCCTGTTTACTAATATTATGTCTATGGCTACCTCTCACTACGATTATGGTCTGAGAATAATCAATAAGCTGATTTAAAATGGCGAAATACTGATCTGGATCTGATTTTTTTTTACTTTCACCTGTTATGTTACTTTGGCGCTCTTTGTAAAACAAATTGCTTCGAGATTAAATGTACTTTCGTAATTTTAATGGTTTTTCAGTATATTTTTGTGTGAATGTATTTACTTGATATAATATCGTAGTTTTTTAACACTGAATGAAGTCGGTATGTGATAAGTATTTAAGGAAACACAAAGTCACATCACAAATAAAACATTTTGGGAATACCAAATTGTAATAATGCGTAATATACATTATCTAACTACTAGCTAACTTCCGTCTAAAAATGCATAAAACGGAACACACAATTTTATAAATAAAGTATCACATTTCATAATCACTATTAATCATAGAGCGATTAATATTTCCGTTCTTATTAAACTCTAGAAAATATATTGATCAACCACTTTCAGGCGTTCGTTTCATGTGACAGTGACTTGCTTGCGTATGCGCAGGTATTACGAGCACGGTGTTCTATTAGTCATACAAAAGGGCAATCAAATTAGCAATTCATTAATTCCGCCTATATGGTGTAATGGCGGAAGGTGCCTTCTGAAAGAACTATCTACATAATATGTATATTATACTAAGGATATTTTTGTTTCTAGAAAACGTCATATGAAATGGCGCCCTAGTGGGACTTCTCAGTCGGTGTAAAAAACAAAAATAAAATGATCAGATCATCTGTCGTTTATTCGAATTTAAAAGAGTGCATTTGCACATTTATAGAAAAAAAACTTGATCAACTAGGTCCATATACCTCTTTATTGATTGCTATCTAAGAATAGTTAGTATTCGAATTAGCTAAGACCTTGAAACGATATAACTAAAATGGAACCTGAACTCATAGACTTACACACATACGCACGTGCACACATGTAAGATCATAAGTTCCTTTAATAAATATTACCAATAAACGTGTAATACAATAAAGTTTCTTTAAATAAAGATTAGCAACGATACACAAGGTGAGGTTATGTCATCGCGTGACTCAAGAGCGGCGTCACAGCTTCTTAGCAATGATTGTGTGAATGAGTGAGCTCCAGGAAACGACGCGTTTTACTATAAACGGCAATGACAGCGTATTACTCGGTCAATGGCGGCAAAGATATATTTCAAGTTTTTTGTCTATTCGAAAATTAATTGTTTTGTTCATAGAGGTGCTATGATGAAAATAAGAGCAGATTTTTTCTAAATATTTAATGATTGTGTAGCATTTACTAAAAGTTATCTTCTATGAGGCAATGTAGCCTGAAATAATATAATTTTGACTTGATTTGATAATTAATAAAAGAATACTTTTATGATTAAAACAAGGAAGAATTTAAGCGAAAATCGAACACGAATAACGTTGTGTCAAGTGCTATTCTCCTTATGAATTGATTACAATTAACACGAAAAATACTCATAGTTGACCGACTCACGCACTATCCAACATTAGCATAGGTGTTATCTAAACAATAGTATGAACATACATCAAAGAATACAATACAACAGTACACCAAAGAGCAATAAAACTTAATTTACAACTTTAGGGAAGCTCACTTTCGTGTGGAAGTATCGTAAACCAACGTTCAATGAACGGACGACATTCGAATAGGGTTGGCGAGGAGAAAATAAACTATCGATGATAGTAAACCATTGCAGCTTGTTGTCCTAATCATTTTCACAGTATAATGGTTAAACAGATTTAGATGTGTTGATGAGTTGTAAACTTTTTGGAAAGTGTAGAGTAGCTCTCTGAAGTTGGGGGATGAAACTATGGGAAAACGCTAGCATATGTAATTAGGTACCTACTGTTTAACTTCAAAAATAGTAGTAACTTTGTTAAAAGCAAGGAAATTATAACAGTGTCACACTTAGAAACATTAGTTACCTTACATTTCCAAGCTAAAGGGCCAAAGTCAAAGTTCTTTAATCTGTAGTCATAGTTTACAAAGGTGCAAGTAAACATTAGTAAAAAAAATGTAACGACCTACCAACCTTACCCTAAAACGCGGGACCGGATATAATGGTGACCGTACACCCGAGGCTGCCCAGATGTGGCGCCGCACCAAGTGCAGGCTTTGTATGCGCACGCGCACCCGCGCCGGAAGCCGCGCCATTAGCCGGAAGCGACGTCACATTAATGTAATCGTTATTTAAATGCAATCACCAGCCTTTAATGAGTCGTAATGTAATTATTATGCGAAAGGGGTGTTTAGGCAAATGTATTGTTTCGCTAAATATTCTATTAATAGGTGAACTTTTAGTGGGGAATGTCGCATTCCTGCTCGTCGTTTCTAGTGGGTATAGACACGTAACTTCTATGTATTTTAATAAATACCTATAGTAAAGAGGACTCTTTTTTGATTCTTTGATTATTCGATTGATTTAGATCAAGGCTCTATTCCCGAGTAACATAAGCTATATTGTATGTGGATACAGACAGTAGTTCCCACAGGACGCGGGTGAAACCGCCGGAAAACATCTAGTTGTATGATATGGTGTGACTAATTTCCTTACGTATTATGAGGTGAACTAAAAACTTATAGCCAATACCTACATATATTCCAGACTCTCATTTACTATTCAAAAATGTGTGATGACTAAATAACAATAACCCTTCACCCGACCTTAGACCTCAGAATAACGACTTTAAACAAATTTATCTAGAACAAGCTTATCAAGTGACAGGTGAACTAATTAATATACTCTAAACTAGGACAACTGGAGTCCACTAGAGAACATATTATCATGCCTAATGAACTTTTAATTGAAATGGGTCTTGAATATTAATTGCTTGATCTATCTCTAAACAAACCGTATCGGGAACTGTTTATCAATAGTGTTAGTGTTATGTAAATTTTACTTTTAGTACTTTATATTGTGTATTGTTTATATTTAAATGTGACGATATTAAGTATGTTTGGATTTTCTTGTGTGTCGTTATCAGATTTGTAATAGTTTGTGCCGTCAAATATTCTGTGAATTTAATGAACAATAATATCTTATTATGAGTTCAAGTTCAGACAGAATGTTCACATAAAATTAGTGTTTCCCCCGCTTCCTGAAGAATTCTATTTCCCGCAGCTAGATAAAGTCAATTATGTTCTTCTGATGTTATAAGCTATTTTATTACCAAGTTTCATTTGCGAACTTAAATCTCATCACAAACTTCATCTAGTTCAAACAAAAGACACTAAAAACAAAACAAGATCTATAGGTACTTTATCCAGATAAATGTTCACTAGCATCCGTAGAGACAGGATTTGACCTTACCCTGGGAACAGGCTGAATAAAGATTGATGTTCCGACAACACTAGTCGTGTTCCCCGTCTGCACTCGAGACTAGCGGTATTCGGAGCAAGGCTCGACGGGGGGCGCAGATATAAGATGTTGTGAATGAGAGATGATCAAGATACGAGCAAAGATCAATGATCTTTTATATCAAATTAACTGTTAGAAGGTTTAAACTTCATCAATATTAAGTATCGAGAGTTAATATGTCGGTTCTTAAGAAGAAATTACTCAATAACAGCTCGATATTTTGAGTTCAATTGAAGGATAGTGCCTTTGCCTTCATGTAGCCAAGACAATTGTGCTTGTACGCTTTCACACAAGTATGGGTCACCTGCTTTCGTCAGATAAAATTGGATTAGTCTTAGGGTAAAGAAGCGTTGTTGTTAAATTTAATGTTATGGTTGAATTAATTCTATCACCCAAATCCAACATTTTTATTTTTCTACTTGTAGCAAAAGACAAAACATAAACTAAATAATAAGAAACATACAACGTTGTTAAGAATATGAATGAAGGATATTGGTTATGTAAGTACTGTAGACATATTTTCAGGATTACTAAGCTTTCCCTGGTCACGCAAACGCTGGGTTTTTTCACCGACAAACTAAGTGACAAATCAATATTACCTATTGAGGGGGAAGTCAATATTACCTTTAAAGGAACTGTGTATAGGAAAATATTACTAGGTATGTATGATTTCAATTTAAAGTAACTGCGCGGGTGATCGATGGATTTGGATAGTTGCCATTGTGAATAACTCTAGGTTCAAGTTTATCCTATAAATTGAAATATATTTAGGTAAATATTGGTAATTAATACAATATTGGTACCTAATTAGCCGTTTTGCCGCGGTTTACCGGTGCCTATGCTACTCGGGGAAGAGTGTTTTTATAAATCGATTCAGTGGTTTCGGAGCCTTTAGGGTACAAACTACAAACAAAGAAAAAATTGTTTGCTCTTTATATCATACACATTATATTATAGTAGTATTGTATTAGTATAGGTTAATTGTAAACTTTTTAGTTATTATAGAGATTTTTCCTGAAATAAATTACTTTAATAGGGTTGTTTCCTAGTATTCATTTAGTTAAAATTAAATAAATGCAACGAAAGTTCACAAAACTAGAAACACGATAAGCTATATTATATTATTTATAACTGACCATATATTTTTTAATTAATTTATGAAATTTTAATTTTGAGCCTGTGACGTCACGCCATTAAAAACGACGAGAAGAGACCGATGACGTCATCCTTTCTATATTTGACAATGACAAGTATTTGACAGTGACAGATATATCGAAATAACCTCAGAATTAATGTCTTGTTTATTTGCTTCTGTGAAGTTCTGTGTATTAATTGCATTTAAGTGATACAACTGCTAAAGAATTATGGAGAAAGGATTTATGAAAGCTGATAGTTCCAATCTGCCAAGAGTAGACTCTTTTATGGTCGCTCAATTCTTTGCCAATAACCAAGATTTTTATTCAGCGGTACGTGGATGAACAGTTTATTTAGAGCACTAATGGTCGTATTTCCACAGTCTCGCACAACACAAACCTTGTAGACATTCATTTAATTTAAGTTTTTTGAAAAAGCATCAAATCTTTTCGAACGCGGACATAACCTCAATATAAATAAACAAACTTTACGTTTCTTTGCACCATTTCATTTTTCCGCGTACACAACTCAAAACATTTGAGGTATTTTATTTTTGTGCAAATGTATAAAAATAATCTATATGTATAAAATATTATAGTTTTTGTAGCTATTTTATAAAAATACATTATTAAAATTAAGAAATCCATTAGTTGGTATGTTAGTTTTATCTCGTTAGATGTGCTTTAAAATGTAAAGGAATGAACAGAGAACGTTGACGTCACAGTCACGTGATCTAGCGTTTTCTGAGCAATATTTTAAGACAAATAGAAAAACATGTAATACATAAAAAATAAAAAGATTTGAGACGAAAAATGAAAGAGAGGGTGATCTTAAAATTATTTAGAAGCTATCTAAATAGATTTCCGAAAATTGGAAACAACCCTATTAATTTAACCCTTAACAACCCACAAGTGTCTTGCGGACACATTTTTGCGTTTATGTTTTCATAAAAACGAAAATATTTCTTTTTATGAATCGGCCTTTTATCTAATTTATCACCAATGTTTTACGAATCTAAATGTGCAATGAAAATATTTGTAATATGAATAGTTTATTATTTTTGGTTAATAAACGAAAATAGCACTTCATCAACCCATAAGTGTCCAACAGACACAGTAACATTTTGTTTGATTCGAGTGTGAAGGTAGATTGTTTTTTTATTTACATTTACTTATGTAATCTTATGGTGTCGGGCGCCATGCAAAATGTGGCGGGGTCAAATCGGGAAACTACTCAATCATCAGAACCTGCAGCGCAAAGGAAGAAGTGTTGTTATATTTGCCCTACGAAATTATCAAGGGCTTCTAAACAGTGTTGTGATAAATGCAATCGCAATGTCAGCTCTGAAAATTCTGAAAAAAATAATTATTTGTAATATTTGTAAATGAATAAGTGTAAAAAAATATTACTGAAATACATTATACTGTCTTTTTGATTCAAAATAACTTTTTTTGCTTTGTCATACCTTACCTACATTTAGAATGTGTCTGTTGGACACTACTGGTCAGTTACGTCACAAAAGCATTCTGGATAGTTAAGGGTTAATGACTAGCGCCTAATTTGTGTATTAATTGTTATAGGAAGACAATTAGTAAAACGATGATAATTTAACAAATAATGTTGTGGTTGTGGTCTCTATTATCTCGTGGTGTAGGTATTAAGTTTTTCATAGAGCTGTATTGTCGGAAATGAATATATGTTAAATATACAAAGTTTACACCAGGATTAGGTGAACTACTATCACTGGGTAATAATAATTATTTCGTGGAAATATTACGTCATATCATATCAACTAGTAGGTACACATACTTGCGCTTGATCTCTCTCCGGTCGTGTCGGATTGCCGTCCCATCGGGCTATGAGAGTGAAGGAATAGGGAGTGCACCTGTGTCTGCGCAAATGCTCGTGCACTAATTTGTCCTTCGCAGTTGGATAATCTCATTATATGAGAACAGCCGCCATGGCCGATATTTGGCTAGGAGGACATCATCAAATACTCTCATATCATCATCAAATAATGTTTACTCCATTGTGAATTGAAAATTCGATTCTCCAAATAAAATATTGATCGGTTTGTACAACCGGCACGATTAAGGCAGCGACCATATGGCTGGGTGCGCGTGGGCAGCGTGACGTCACGCCATTCACCGCCAACTATGGCCGGCGAGCTTTATTTGGTGCAGAACATAGCTTGAGATGTTGATCATTGTTTATTGAACATCGTTTAGATAAGATTATACGTTTTTTGGGTATTTTCAGAATGAGTTGTTCTTGTTGACGTTCTTGTCATGGTTACTATGTGAGCATGAGACAGAAATAAGCCTTGTTCTTTCAAAGAATACGTTAAATAGTTACTGTTGAACTTAAACACGTGAGATTAACAAACAGCTTTTTGGAAAGGATTGAGTTTAACTGTACCAATAATTTTATTGCAACGCTAAAAGGGGACATAACTTCGCCACTCTAGAGACATGTAGCAACAAAAATATTCTAATAACATCTTAAGCGAAAACAATGTACTTAGTTAAGTCATATAACCTTTATAGTTCTAAGGTCACGTTTACTGACACATCTTCAGGTTAACAAAGAAGAAGAGTAAAACGTGCCGCCACTGCAGATCGTGACCGAATTGTCTGATTCATAATGCATCATTATGCACTTCGTATGATTCACTAAAAATATAGAAGGTACCTACTTGTTAAATTAAATAGTGTCAGACTTGCTGACGCCTATGTTGAGGGCAAAAATATACGCTGTCAAGTATGGTTCTTCAAGTCATCTTTGTATCTTTGGTAGTGAAGCAACATTTACTAAGCAATAGCCGACTTCATGGAAACCTCGTGGCTGGCTTATACTTAAATAAGGCAAAGCATCTGCTACATACTTTATGGTATAAATAGTGAATTTGAGTAGATACACTTTCTTATTTTTTGCGAAGCATTATTTTACGCTTTCTTTAAACTTTGGTACAGGTACAGTCGTTTCGCTTATGTTGAAGGCTTCTTTTTAGCTTGTCATCCCTTTTCCATTGAATGCCAAGCAGTGCTATGTTTTTCCCAATAAACTTCAAAACAGTTCTCGATAATACTATTTCATTAAAACCTCATAAGAATTAAATATATTAATTCCGCGGTAATGTTTCACGCACAGAACACAACACACACATAACACAGAGGTGTTCTCAGAACGTCGACGGTGAGTCGGTGCGCCTACGCATGACATATGGCGGTCACTAGTGTAAACAGCGCTCTATTCATGCGCTGTGTAGGCTTGCTATGGTTTGTAGTGTGTATGTAGGTGTGATAGCAATAGTTTTTGGAGGTATTTTATTTAAAGAATTTCCTTACAATACTTTACACATACGAGGACTTTTCAGTCCGGCTTTCATGACAAAACTGTATTATAACTTTTTTAAGTGAAATTTAGTAACCTAGATAGTAGAGAGCCTGAGGAAGGACATAAGCTACTTTTATTCAGGTTAGGAAAAGTTGGAGCGCGGGTGGAATCGCGGAGAATAAGTAGTTAGTTGGTTACAAGTTAGTAAAGTTGTAGTTCGTAAGTTAGGTTTGTGTGGTTATTGTGGTATTCATACGTAAACAGGTAAAAGTAAACAGTTTGTGAGTGAGACATTATCCTCAAAGGCATCTTTATGCCTTCTAGTGTATGTAAATTTAAAGAGCATCCAACTTTGGAAGTCACGACTAGAGTGAAAGTTTTTGGTAACATCAAAAATGGCAGATAAGTACCTAATTTGGCAAAGAAGTTTTGTGTGTATGTATTTGGTATAATAGAAGATATTATAGAGTTCGAAAATGAAGACCTGCGGGATGACCAAGGTCAGACAGATTCCTCACGTTTTGAAAGCCGTTAACTTTGCTTCTAATAATCTAATTTTGTTTATAAAACAACCCAATCTTATGACGAGGTGACCTCATTTAACCCTGTTTGTGTCTCAACACGTAGCTATTTGCATCGATCCAAAATAATTGATCGATATAAAACTATGCGCAGGAGTGAATCAGAGTCAATTGACAGCGTTAGATAAATTGGCGACGCGGTGACATGGTATCAATCTTCCTAGGCATTTTGTATGATGTTATAGTAATTGATTGTGAAGGTTTTGATCAAAATAACTACACATATATGCGTACGTTAAGAATGGTAGAGGACTTGGGTTGACCGAAAGTTTATAGATGTGTTTTGTTTTTTGATGACTCCCGTAAGCCCATAGGTAACTTTGTGCCAGGAAAGTATAAAAAATAAAATAAAATCGTTTATTGTTTATGGCATTATAATTTTGTTACACTCACTTAAACTAGGCAAGCCTGGGCTATAGCATCAGTGATATGCAGACACACATATAATATGTAGTTACTTCAAATCTTCGTGGTGGCCTAGTGGGCAAAGAACCAACCTCTCGAGTATGAGGGCGTAGGTTCGATTCCAGGTCAGGCAAGTACCAATGCAACTTTTCTAAGTTTGTATGTACTTTCTAAGTATATCTTAGACACCAATGGCTGATATAAAGGTGAAGGAAAACATCTTGAGGAAACCTGGACTATTAAGTCTGAAATCACCAACCCGCATTGAGCGAGCGTGGTGATTAATGCTCAACCCTTCTCCGTGTGAGAGGAGGCCTGTGCCCAGCAGTGGGACGATAAAGAAAATGACTGTAACAGTAACTTCAAATCTTCAGCATCCAATCGTTCTAAAACTGCGTACGTTCACTTCTCACGCTTCCTATACTTCGTGGCAGTAACAAGATCGTCGCAAGCGCATGTAACTCGACACGGCAAGATTTACGAGCGATTTGACCCTAGCACCGCTCTATGGCTTTAGAGACCACGTTATATTGTTTAATTGTAGCTAATCTCTGCTTTATTATTATTTGTTGGATTATTAATACTGCATTTTTTCTAATAAACCTAGCTATTTATTTATCCAGTAAAATTCTTATTGTAACTTACCCTAGGGTCTTGAAATTAACACATTTTGCAGTGTTCCTATTGTTTTTAAATTGTTCGTGTTTAAATGAAAAGGATCTACGCACAATAGTGCGTATATTGTTATCTTTGGAATACAGTTTAGAGTTCATTTTTTCATCCTGAATCATAATATTATTCCTGTAACGGAAGATAAAGGGTCAATGGCATATGTTACATGACACATTTTTATAAAAATAGTTTTATGTAATGAGGACGTGCCATTATAATATAGGTACTAGGTACATACTATGTTCTTTTTCTTCTTCCTAGCGTTTGCCCCTTCTCGTGACGGGGTCAGCTTTCCGTATCTTTTTCTTCTTCTTGGTAAATCGTATAGTATGATATATACTTTATACATAAACTCTACAGTATAGTGTAGTGCTGTTCTCGTAGATAGACTAGAAATTAGGTTATGTTAAGGAGAGACAGTGCCCCAGTCACCTGATTCATCCTCCAAGCCTTTTTCCCAACTATGTTGGGGTCGGCTTTCAGTCTAACCGGATTCAGCTGAGTACCAGTGCTTTACAAGCTGCGACTGCCTATCTGACAGTCACCTGATTAAAGGATTATTATTACTTAAATGCTTTATTACTCTTTCACTTCTTAGACTCAGTATCAAGCCAGAGATCTAGTATACCTGATATTCCATAGTTACTGCCTACACTGGCCCCGAGATAGTTCTAATAGACCATTAACAAACTCATCAGCTTCACCTCGTGCCGAATCAAAGACTATTTCAGTTCGTTACATACGCTACTAGTAATACCTACAAACATTGCGCAGACGCAAGTGGCCGTGAACGCTAATTTGTGCTCTGTGTATGTATTTGTATACAGTCTGTATTTTTAAATAGTTCGTCTGCATGTGGTGTATGCTATTTGATTTATTCGAAGCATTTGTGTAAGAATGAAGAATTTAGTTTTGTAAATTCGACTCTATGTTTAAGTACCAATTTATTTGTCAAAGTAGTAATATCAGAAATTTAAGTTAGACCGATAATTTTGGAGAAGTGGTGTGGGGACTTTTCCCCGAATAAATGGGTTATCTAACACTGAAACAATTTTGAATCGGTCCCAGTAGTTCTTGAGATGAACGCATTTAAGCAAAGAAACAAATAAACTCTTCAGCTATAATATGTATTATTTTAGGTATTAGAACTGACTCCCACATCTAGAGAGTTGTGAGACAAGTCAAGCCAGATAACTTATTTCAATTAGACAATTTCAAGTCACTTCTGAATTGACATGAACTGGTCTATCCATTCAGTTTTCTTTCTTTAATTGGCCATCATTCTTTTCAACGTGAACAGTTTTAACCGGCATTTTCCCAAGATTTCGCTCTATTGACTAGTTTTTCTAGCCACCCTGATATTGGCACCTTTCTCTGTTGACCGCTTGTTTCCGATGCGCGTGCGCATGTTAGCGTTACTGTGGTAAACAGTACTCTTTGTCTAAAATGGCGGTGTTATGAATATGTCTGTCTGTCTGTTTGTTTAAATGATCGGTAAGGCGGCCAACTTTCCGAAAACTGAATGCGGGACTTAACCTTTCGTGAAAAGGGGGGGGGGGGGAGGGGCATTGACAAATGATCGGACGGAACTGATAAAATAAAAACCGTAAGCAAAAAGCTATAATTTAACCTATCAATATCGTGTCACAGCGTGCACTAATGTCTTATTTTCAAAATCATTAGGCCTCACGAGTTCAGTAGAAATAAAGAGAACGAGATTATATTATAGTGTAGCTGTAGGTAATCTGTGTTCCTGCACTGTTGAGCGTGCGCGCAGGTGGGTGTTGTGTAGAAGTGTGGTAGAAAAATAGGGATGCGGGACATGCGGGACGCATACAACGTTTTGCGGGACTATTTTACTAATAATTTCAAAACGGGATTTCGTCAAGCATTGCGGGACGGTCCCGCAGAATGCGGGACGGTTGGTCGCCTTAATGATCGGTGCACTTTCATTTTTATGTGCTTTGTTCGGCACTTTCGATTTTATCGGTTTTTGCTTTGAAGAAAGTATTGTCTAAGTGGCTTACTGGATGATAATTGACTGTGGTATTGCTTGATGACTAATGTAGTCTTACGCATTTGTTATTGTGTTTACCTAATTCGGGACTGAGTAGTAAAGTTTACTAAGCCTAAAATAACCTTATTCACATCATGATTTATATTCTCCATTCCTTTGTTCAAACCTCAATCTAAACCCAAAAACTTTACGACCCCGGAAACAAAAGGCGAGCTCACTTAACAATTCATTCCGTAATGCTATAAAAGTAGATCCAAAGACTACGCGGCACGTGCGCGGGCGCATCGCACGCGCCGGCGGAGGGGGGAGGGGGGGCACAGGTGTCGAGTGATTTAATTAAAAACTTAACAGAAATACTGAACCTACGAGTCTGTTAACGGCGTGTGTTATTATCGACCCTTCCTGCTGGTCTGGATAAATATAGACTAATTATAATGTAGAAAAGGGGAAAGTGAATTTTGGATAGAATACTCTTTTTTTGATGATTTTGTTAATGTTATGGAGTAGTTAGAAGATATTAATAATATTTTTAATTTCCTGTGTACATTATTAACTTGGACATGAGATACCTATGTCATGTGATGCTGTTTAGCTTCTTAAAACTGATAACTAATGTACAAGGAAAATTGGCTAAATAACTTAGGTACATAAGAAATAATGATTCAGTAACCAATTTTCCTTATAAAAAGTGCAATGACAAATGTTTTCAGTCGACTTGTTTGTATGTATGTTCAAATGCATTTTAGTTACTATATGCACTTACAGAATGACCTACATAACTTCAATGTTTATTGTAATTATTAATTGCGAAATGACATCAATTTAATAAATTGTATATTCAATAGGTTATCTATACTTTGATTATATGCAATTTGCATGAAGGTGGTTTCCCACATAAGTTCTTTAGAGAGATTTATGAGCAGTTTATGCAGTATTAAGTTTATATTAATGTCTTGTCGTTAAATAATAAATTATGAGGTGAAAGGTAAGCTGTATGTTAGTGAGGTTACTGTTATAGTTAATTGTTTATGATATTGAATTTATTGTTTATGATTACAAACAAGAAGGTTAAGAAGTGGATTGATCTTAAGAAAAACGCACAGTTTTCTTTTATAAAACCTGTATTAACGAATTTTAAATAACAATATTTTTTATTTGTTAATGTTTAATAAAAACTTGATTATCAATTAATGTTCTATTTGGGTTTTGGGTTCCATTATATCATATTATCATTGCATAACAATGTACAAAATACTACACAAAGAAAAAGAAAGCCAACAAATAGAGAAATAACTCATTCACAGCTGGAAACATGTTTCAAATTCAACCGCTCGTGTACAAACAGCCTAACAGAATATTTCTCAAAGCGAATGTTTCGATCTCGAGCATATAAGGCTGGTTACACACGGGTGGTCTAGTAGTTGACGGTTTATTACTGCACAATAAACAAGTCAAGTGCGAGTGCAACATATATTACTGAAGTTAGCTATCGTAAACGCGTTACGATAAAGTTTGGTCTGATTTATAAGCGACTAGCGATTTCGGACGCTTTTAGCGGGTTTAAAACTTTAGGAGTAGAAGTAACTCTATCGTATTTTCTTGATTAACTACTTGGAGAATACAAGAATTAAGAAAATGAATTGGTTGGTTTCTGAGCATTCTATCTGTGGTTTATTTATTAATTAAAAGAACTTTCCCCCACCATATTTGAATATAATAGTATCATCTACTTTCTTGGCAAATAGCTGTTGAGAGTTTGTTAAGAAAGTTGCTTTAGTTTCCGATTAATATAAAACATAGTCCGAACAAATGTATGTATGGGATTTTCCATTAGTTAATTATGTACCTTCTCACAGACATTCACGTACTTATCAGAAAATTCACAATGTTTAGAAAACCGCTGAAACCCCATCACTTGAACCACACCATATATGGTGGCATTAATCCACTAATTATTTTGTAGTTGCCTAGAATCTGTGTTGATGTTAAATTAAGATAAGCTAATAACGAGAGGCTGGCCGTCGCGATAATATCCATATTTAAGCCTCGCTACTTTATCACTTACATCGGGTTACCGTGAGATAAGTGCTAAGTTATTTATGAGAACTTTACTTAGCTTCGGTATGTTATAAGTTAGGATATTCATTCAGTAATCTGTGGTTAGGGTAGCCGTGACATTATGACTTTGATCCAATTTCATTATTATTTCTGGATTCGTATCGGTTCTATTTTAGAATTATATGCTTGGTATATCTAAAATTTTGTTTAAGTAGTTGTAATTTAAATGCTCTGTCTACTGCTACTACTATTGATTAAACGCTTTCTCTTTCAATGATATGTCGCTATATCAGCCAACACTGTAGTGTTCTAATTCGTAAATTAAGATCAGTCTTAAAACAAACACTGCCAGGCTCGTAATAAGTACTACACCAACCATTCGTTAATTACATAATTATGCAAACACATTTTCCCTTAACTATTGTTGTTCACATAACAATCAATTAAGCCTAAGTTCCTTACAATAGTTACCTAAAGTCTTGGGCAAGAGCCCTTTCCATCGACAGAAGGTCGTCCACACACCCACGCTTTGTCGCAACGACAACTGATATTTCTATCTTAGCCTCATTAATGTGAACCTACACGTTATTCTGAAGCCCTTACTGGTTTTATTGGGCCATGAGATGCGATCTTTTGGGCTATTTGGTCGTAATGAACACTTCTTGAAAGCAGCTTTAGATTTTATGCGATCTTTGATGACGTAGTTCAAATTGTTTGAATGAAATGATGTCTTGATTGGATCGTTTACGGAGATATTTCCAAGACTGACTTCTGAAGACTTTACAGAGAGATATAATTATGTCTTTAAAATTAAGACATTAAAGTATTTCTGATATTAGTATGTCCGATAATCGAGATAGAGATGATTGATCATTTTCCTGGCATCATAAATGTAATTGACAAACTTTATACAACTTTATTGGTGTCGCTTAATTAGAGATAAAATCAAGACTCGTCAAAATTTACACCACGCTCAAAATATTTACGAGCACACATCTCCATAACATATTACACTACTGTTATACCATATTTCATCTTTTGTACTAAACTATTATGTTATACTAGCTTTTGCCCGCGACTTCGTTTGCGTGGAAAAGTGACTTGCAGATTTTTGGTTTGACAAATAGATGGCGCTATATGTCCGGAAAAAAAATATTTTTACATTTTTTTGTAATAAAAACTATCCTATGTCCTTTCTCAAGTTCCAAACTGTGTCTGTTCCAAATTTCACACAAATCGGTTCAGTAGTTTAGGCGTGAAGAAAAGACAGACAGACAGACAGAAAGACAGACAGACAGAGTTACTTTCACATTTATAATATTAGTTAGGATTATATTATTTGATTACATACATGATTTGATTTACACATATTTTGATCACGACAGTAGTCTAAAGAGCCATATGACGCCTGCGCAAATTCGTATCATCTAGTGGGGTCCTAATAAAAATGCGTCCTACGCTCCGCTTGACTTTCTCTACCATTTGCATTTTGGTTGCTCTTGCGCAAGTGTACCGTCACATGTTATTTGATACGTTTGTATGTATTGTGTACTTTGTATTGTTTTGTGTATCAATTGTTGTGTTACTGTGTATGTTTGTCTTAAGTTATTGCTTTTTTATAAGGTTGTTTTTGTTTGAATTGCTGATGTGTGAATAAGGGCTGGGTTATCTGTTTGTGTGGTCTAGGATTATGTTGTTGACTTGATTATGGGTGTAGAAATATTTTCTTGTGGGTTTTGTGTTTACACCTAGGTATGCAGTTTTACTATGACATCTTTTGTTGGTGTACAATGATCTGCATTAGCTTACATTCATAAGCTCTCGTCTAGAACAAAAATACTGACTCACAATATCTTCAAATTGAAGCTAATCTATGAATCACAAAACATTGATTTGCGACTGACTCATTCCAACGCTTTTTGTTGACACCTATAACAATCTTCACTTTTCACCAACCTTAGGGCCAGTTTTAAAGGCTCCAGATTAAGTTATAAATAGAGAGATAAGAGACTGAGAGATAATGTCATGGATTTTTTTTATTTTGAATACTTTTCTTATGGCATCAGTCAGATAGCTATCTGGAACTTTCACTGGAACTTCTTAACTTCGCCTTTAGAACACAAACATACGAGTAGACAAGTTAGTAGTGAAGTGGGGCGCACCCTCGTCCCGTATCTCGCTGATTGTCTAAATGAGAAAATTGCAAGTAATCGGCGCAGGTGGTGCCACAATGGCGGAGAGCACGCGATATCTATTGTATATTGTGTGTTGCTAAATATTGTGCATTTCATTTGCATTGTGAAATGGTGCTTCTGAAGATTATACCATTATTTAAGCGGGGGTAGAATTTTTGAATATTATTTTGACTGTCGTACTAGCTGTGGAGAGTTTTCTATATTATTATGTGAATGTTGTCTTAGGATGATCCATTTGAGACATCCATGTATATCGATGTCATCATTTTGAGACCCAAGAAAATTTTTCATTTCAATCTTTACGAGCTAAGTAGATACGTATCATCAGAGAACTCTAGATTTCGCTCTCGATGTTTGTAGCATCCTATCGTATTCTTTGGTAGCCAGATTAGAAATTTTGTTTTACTACCTATAAATAAATATTAGTTTGTATGATCGTTCACACAAACATTAGCCGGTCTTTGTAAAATAAACACCATCTAATCTGGCTCCCAAAGAATAGAATTTCATTGAATCGTTCACAGCTGAATGATTGAAGACGTACAAATCATTCAATATGGCGAAGCCGTAGGAACAAGGAGGGACCGAATGATACCAACCTGATTTATGCTAAGCTTTTTTAATCAAAGCTCTACTCATATTACTAAGTATTTATTGAAGGCGTTAGTAGAAAGAGGGTGAATTACATATTATCAGGTAGCTGTTGGAGTTCATTCTAGCTAGCTTCCCGAGGGAACTATAAGTAAACCCTATTAAAAGTAGCCTATGTTCTATCTCAGGCCCTATTACTACTAACGTATGTACTACATTGTATTAAATTCGACTGAGTAGTTTTGGCGTTGTGTGAAATCACGATAATGAAACAGATTTACCTACGTTTTCATGTAATAATATTAGTAGATACCTACTTAGGTAACGATGGCAAGTTCATTAAAATTTATTCTTGTGGGATTCTGGGCTCAAAGTTTACTGCAGTAAATAAGTACATATTTGAGTTTTCCATCAATAATTCTTCCTAGGTCCTTAACCAATGTAACTGACCACAATAACATATAACACCAGAACACATAGTTTTGAATTTAAACACTGCAACGTTGCAGCTGTTTTAAATGCAGGGCACGTGCATATCGCATGGCAATTGAATGCACCTGTCGCGGTCTTCAAAGCGTTACTCTGCATATGTCGCGTATTGTGGAACAAAGTATAAGGACGAGGTTCGATTGCTATGCAGAAGACCAGCTGTAGTTGGTTTGACACTTTAATAAAGTCTAAAGTATTTACGAGTAGTAGTAGCTATGTTTATAGGGTTTAAGATTAGTGATCGTAAAAAATTAAGTGGTTAGACGATATGTACGTGATTTTGATTCAAAATTAAAGAACAATGTCAGACGTCCATAGTAACTTAGGCTCAATAAAAATATTTCATGTACAGTGAAAATTGTTACAGTTTTTTGTGTAGTTTAATGTCAGAAGCTTTTCTATGTTTTCCACTTTTGCATTGAACTTCTCAAAAACAAATTATTCCAAATTATTAAAACGAAAAACCTGAACTCGATAAACAAAATAATTACTTATTAAAATGATATTTTTTTTTGAAAAGTTCTAGATAACAATTAAATATTTTATAAGAAGTTAGTATTTTATATTTAAATTGTTGTAGTAAAGAACTTTGTGTCCGTAAGAATTTAGTTTTAAAAGTTGATTGGGTGGGCCGAAACCTGACATTGTTCTTTTGACACTTTTCAGGCCTCAAAAATAGTTGCCCTCTTCCTTTTAACTACTCACACGCTACAATGATTTCTGATATACGCGACCATTTTTGAGATAGGTAATCAAACGTTACTTACCGGTGATAGAATGATGTTTGATTGAGCAGTCCTTATAATTAAGCCGACTTTCTGAATTCAGCCGTAATTTCGTAAATGATCTCTCGCGAAAGAATAGTTACTAAAGTAATTACTTATAATTACATTATTTTCGCCAAACTCTCATCTACATTGCTAAACAATTTCTTATCTAGAAGCGCTCGTTACAGTGATGCAAGTTAATTGCAAACAAGACGATCTGATAGCGTGTGCCACATCTAGAGTCAATAGATCTGTTTCCTTGTTGCGCTAAATGAGGCTGAGAGTCTTGGATAAATACTGACATACATTTGTGAAGGGAAAATAGAGGATTTTATACTATGTTCTGTTGTTCTACTTTTGGAATCGTGCTACTAGTGTGACGTTTCATAGAAGCCTGCAAAGGCCTATTTGATATAAAAAAGTTTGACTTTGTACTCTGAATAGTTTTTGCCAGCGGTCCTCCTCCTTTTTGCCGGTAGTCCTGTGGGAAGATTTTCAAACCAGGTTACAAAGTAGCCTACTCATAGCCTTTATCGATAAATGGGTTATAGAATACCTACTAAAAGATTTTTCTAATCTCTCCAAGAGTTTTTTTTTTATTAATTTTAAACAAGGCTTACAGACTAATTACAAACTATGAGTATAAAAAAAAATTAAAACTAAACATTGCTAATAACAAGCCTCCACATATACATGTTATTATGTTAATTAGACGTATAACCTATGATGATTTTACATTATTAAACTATGTTTAGATAATGATTTTAGATAATTACAATAATAACACTACAGTTCGTGCGATAACGATACTTAGTTGATAAAAAAAAGAAAGAAATCAGTTTTCAAAAAAATTGTTTTGCTAAAATCCGCCTTGTCGTACTAGCGGATGTACAATAAAGATCAATGTTCAACTCATGGGGTAGTTTGTTGAAGCTTGCCGTGCTCCTAGCAAAGAAACAAGCTACTGTGATTAGCGCTTTCAAGTCAACAAACAAGCTACCTACATAATAGAACTTCCCAGTGTTCATAAACAGACACATGACCTTATTTAAAGCCTCCTCCTTTTATGAAGTCGGTTAATAAATAAAGTACCCACAACAACTTATTATATTCTCATAAACATTTCATGATCTTTATAATATTATGCTGTCATCGTCTTATAAGACATGTAAGCATAATAATAATGTTGCCATATGTGATATGTCTACAATTGAGTTATGTACACGGAATGATAACGATTGTATGTCGCTTACATTGTTTCTTCTAATCTGTCGTTATTTACTTGGATAGGAATTTATATGAGTAACTTACCTGGTAATGTTTGATTGAGGTAAAAAATTTACTGAGGTATGGCAATTTTATCGTAATTGTAGTGTATTATTGTCGTTTCAATAATAAGTGTTTTGTATATTTATGTAGGTATATCTGTGTGTGGTTAAATTTGTTAACACAGTTATTAACTCGTACGTACAGTTCACTGTCTGCATTTTATGTGAAAACACTTGATTGTAAAAAGTTTAATACCAAAAGGTTAACCGTCTAAACTTCTAAGGCATGATTTACCAGAGATTAAAAATTGACATTAACCGCATAGGAGTATCTAACTATAGTAGGCAAATCAGCAGATGGTTAGTTATTGAGATCGTCGTAAAAGTGGCATTGAAACTTCAATTTCCCTCGTATGTACTTTGGTTTTTCAGTTAAATATGATTAAGTACACGTACGTATGAAACTAAGCAAATATACTTGTTTTTTGTAAATATGTTGTTTCTATAAGCAGTTATTTTCCTTATTTTTCCCTATTGTCCCTAAAGAGTTCTACTTTGAATCTTAGAGAATGTCGTCATCCAAATTGCAGAAGTATTTGGCTCGACGCACGATTTGCTTCGCTAATTGACCAGTTAGCCGGGACAGACGGACAGACACGTCATATTGTGGTTTTTATACTGAATCGTTATTTGTTTTAGCAGTAACTGTAATGATCTAATTCTAGTGTATAAGGATAATGGTTTTATGAATGAATTTGTTTGTATGTGTGGCTTGTCTAGGTATTGTTTACGTTTTGTTTTGAGTGCAAAAAATTTGCTTTTAATGGAATTCATTGAATAGTGTTTATTTTTAAATTTCGTGAGAATTGGTTAAGGTAAAATCTAATGGGTAGGTTCGTATAAGTAGGTGATATACTAATATTATTTATATTTTACTATATAAATACAGAAAAAATACTTGAAAAGTACACTGAAACATCGCGTCATTCTTCTATGCCGAATTAAATGCGTCACATTGATTTAAGTACTAATTCACATAACCAGTTATAGACAATACAGTACACTGAGTCATGGCGAATCAAATGTTTCATTCATTAAAATCTATCAAGCTCATTGTCTACACAAAAATATGATCCACTTTCTTTTACTCTAAAAAACACCATAGGTAAAATTCGGTCAGGAGGAAACATTTTTTGCTTGTTTGTTTGTATCTTGAAGGCTCCGAAACTACTGAACGATTTGAAAAAATCACTGTTGGATAGCTACACTTTTCCCGAGTACCATTGGCTGTATTAGAAGCCGCGGTAAAACGGCTTGCTTCTTATGATTTTGTAATCGTACCACGTAAACAAAACCTTTTGTAAGTACAGTAACACCGACTAATCTACTTACAAGTTTAATAGATAGGTAAGTAGATATACATCTACCGTTATTAATCTTTCAGATCATTTCTCGGGAACATTATCTATTATTAACAGTGTGTCCGTAGTAATTGATGTTCAGCTATTGTGTCTATTGAAGCTTGAGCACAATAATCGCTGATGAGGTGCTGGACTGCTTCTGATGCAATGTGCGTGATTAATTGTGAAGCTATGGTGGTGATATGGAGTTTAATATGGTATGTTTTGATGTAACGACGTTTGGTCAAAAGAAAAATTCGTGATTTTCCAAAAATATTGAGCCATGATGGAAGTAGGTATTATTACCTACATACGTCGTCAGTGTTATTAAATTCAAGACGCGTAATTTATTGATTTTGCATAAGAATGTAATGTATGACTGCATCTGCTAAAATATTGAGCCAAGATTGTCGAACGTGAAGGATATTGAAGTCAAGGTGTGTTAAAAAGTTTTTTGATGCTACCAAGTTTCATTAAAATTGATCCTATACTTTTAGGACATAAACCGTACACACTTTTTCATTTATAATATTACTTAGGAAGTATTATATAATCCATTTAACTGAAACAACAGTTAAAGCCAAGCAAATCCAGTCATGTACTCGCTACATAGGATTAGTCGCGCCACGCCCGCCTGTCGGAAACGCTTTTATAGCTGAACCGTTTCATCGCTGCGGTTAAACTTAACCTAGCTAGGTTGTACATTGTTGCTGTGAAAAATGTATTAAGGAATTGTAGGTTTTTTTTCTAGATGTTTATTTCGTATCAGAAATATATCCTTGGGATACAGGGATAAAATCTATCGCGTAGGACACACGATTAGAGATAATGTTGAAATGTCAATCCATCTTCACCGGAAAAGTAGCTTCCTTTATCCTTTCTCAGGATTCGGCTGCAATTGGTTTAGTAGTTTTGTAGCACGTGATATCCTAACAGATAGCCAGACAGAGTCACTTTCGCCGCCTCTCTATTGAGTTTTGAAGAATGATTTTGTGGTGAGCGTCTGAATAATCTTCTTTAGGAGAAATAGCAGAAAAATCTTAATACATAAATTAATGCTTATCTTTTGAACTTTAATGAAGATTTTATAAGGATTTTATAAGTTGACCTGTTTAGTTACCAATCTATACAAAACAATGTTCTCACAAAAAACAAACAATTTCTGAATAAATATTTTCCGACCACTCATGTCAACCCTACCACTGACGGGATTAACCCGTGCAATGTGCAATGTGCAAATGTACGCACCTGCTCACATACTCGCAGATTACACTCGCGATACGGCGAACGGAAACACAAACGTCGATAATGTTTGACAGTTACTGCAACGTAGTGTAAACTTTGTAAGGACTGTTGATACTGGTAGGGTTAATATTATCTTAGCCTAGTTGAAAGATCAATCTATACTGTAGTTCTTTCAGGATGAGGGTAAACCGTAGGAACAGACATAGACTGTCATACTTCTAAACTAATATAACAATGAGGAAAGAGCCTTTTGTTTGTACATATGGCTCCGAAACTGCTCAGCCGATTTGAAAAATTCATGAAACATTAGAAAGCTACACAATCCCCGAGTAACATAGGCTATATTTTATACCGGTACAGGCAGTAGTTTCCACGGGACACGGGTGAAACCGCGACACAGACCTAGAACCAAACCTACCATTATAAGTTCGTTTTTTTGCACATTTTTTGGCATTCTACAAAGATTGCGTGTCAAACTTGGGGAAGTACCAGGTGCCACACATACATGACAAACAAACAAGTAAGTAAGTAGTGTGGTAATTACATCGGGGACAGAATTAGGGCCGACAGGTGAGTCACCCGGCGCCCGGCGCCTGGTGTCCGTGGCGGTATGCCAGCACCTGCTAGTGGTGGGTGATTCCTTTTGTGCCGATTGTGGTAGTGACAGTTTTGAAGGGTTGGTATTAGTAATTGAGAATTGATAGCTCATTGGATTGTCGCTATGTGAATGGAAAATGAGTTGTTTCGGAAACGTTCTCGCCAAATGTTTTTGTGGCGGGAAGGCGATGTGTAAATGAATGAAATCTGTACGGCTATTACAAAGCTAAAGAGTTTTAGTTTTTTTGTTGGAATGCACTCATCTCAGCTAAGTAGGTATTGACTAGTTTCTAGCCTTGTGCGCTCGTACTTTTCTAGTGTTTTAAAATAAAACCATTCAATAAAAAACTGTTTTTTTTTTTTTTTACTTTTCAAAGCCTAACTGGAATTTTGTTATTATTATTTCTTTCTTTTAATTACGAAACCTCTATTTATTTTACACCTTCTACATTCCATCTAAAGTTCAACAATAATGTTCAAAACTGTCACCTCACCGTGTCCCGGATCCCCCACTCGTGATAAGCTTCGCCGTCTATTCCCGGCGCCGGAAAGGGGACTATTTCCACCATGCTATTTCTGCACCTCCTACCTATGAGGCGTGTGGATACTTTGATGTTTCACTGTCGTGTTGTATGCAGGCATTTAGGTAAATGGTTTATGGAAAAAGTAGAAACTTTCTTTGATATTATGTTGAATTGATTTAGTTTATAAGATTCTGGTTGTAAATAGGTAATCTTTAATAATATAATACTTGAGGAGAGTGTAACTTTGTCATTCTGTTGGCCTTTCAAGACAAAACTAAAAAATAAGATTTTAATTTAATTTAATTAAGTAGGTACTTTATTCAAAGTAGGCTGAAAATCCGCACTTTTTGAAGGTCAAAACAAAAGACAGCCCCCAAAGCGCCCGCCCTCCATTACCAGATAGATTCCCAGATAGTCTAGTCGAGAGCCTGAGATCTTTTAACCGGCTGTGTAAAGTGGGTTTCCCAGGACCCGAATATTCGACCACAGTAATCATTTAAATACTTTTTTATCATATCACCTTGCACTGTATGACATCTTAATCGTTTAAGAAAAACATACCTCTCAATAATCAGTTGTTATTGTCATGTTATTCAGCTTTATCTTCGGAACTATTTCTGGCAATTACTTAATAAACAAATATTCTAGTTAATACGTTATTTATGTAAATATTTATTGACGACATTGCTTTATCGGGCTCGTTACGGATTTTCAAACTATCAAACTGCACTAGTTATCAGCAGGTTCATAAACTTGGGAATAACCCGTTCATAGCCGATATAATTTTGGAATGTTCTTTATAAATCGATACGCCTCTACTATTGTAAAAAAGAGGAAACATTGTGTTTGTTGGTAAATGCACCGAAACTACGGAATCGATTTGAAAAATTCTTTCACTGTTGAAAAGCTACAGTCTTTCCGAGTAATGTAGGCTTTATTGTATCCGAGTACGGGCCGTGGTGTCCACCACGAAACCGCGGGAAAACGGCCAGTAAAATAAGAAAAAAATCTGCCGATCAATACAAAAATTAAGAAGAAAACTGTCTAGCAAAAGCTACACACCCAAATTCATAATAAACCGCAGAAGTAAATCCGTAACGTATATGACATCACACAAACAAAACGTCACCCATGACTCAGGGTATAGAAATACAATTTGGCGAGGTACCCGACCGGGATTGAACCCCGGACTATTTGCGTTCTGGCGCCGTGCCAACGTCGTCTGATGGCTGACCCGTTTCCTGGCCGATGGTGTGATTGCTTTGTCCTGCTGGTTATGGAGTTCTATGGGGGTAATGTTAAGTATTGTGTGGCTGGGAATGGAGTAGTATAGCGTAGATCATAATCTTGATATTGGCGGTGGCTTTTTGATAAGGTTCAAAGTTATATATAGATTGATATGTACTGGTCGAGTCAAATATTTTTCTGACTTAACATCAGTCGAAATGTAGTAACAATGGCTAACTTACCCACATGTTGTTATTTGTATATTATAATCTCCGAAATAAAAGGTGAGTTGACATTGATGGAATTGATTTTAACTGCACACACACAGAGACAGCTGAAAATATCGTGGCAACAACTTTATATACGTCAAAATTAGGACTACCTTTGCTTACTTTATCCATAGATACTAGTAAAGTGTGGATAGGTAACGTATTAAATGTTACTCAGTAGATCACTGAAGGGCAGGATGGCATTTTCTATAACCTTTTCCATGCCTACAAACTTCATCGTCAAGGCTACACCAACAAATCCAAACCACACTAACTCCTCTTACATATCTCTTTAACTGAACCACCTTCTTTTCCAGGATCCTGGTGGGTGCTCCAGAAGACCAGCTGTATTCCGTGTACGATTACAACGTGACGCGACCTGGTACGGTCTACCGCTGTGACCCTGGCTTCCGTAACTATGGTGCTGAAGGGAACGCACGGGCTCTCGACAGGTGCAGTCCTATGCACTTCGATAAGAACCCAAGTAAGTATTTTGATTGTTTTATTGGATTTTTTAATATTGTGTGTGCAGTTAGACGTCTGTCATACAGAGTTTAGATAGAATCGGGTCAAAAAAACTGGAAAATTGATTGCTTTTACCATCATCACTATTTAAGCTACAAGCAAGTGTAAATACAATTAAGTGTGTGTAAATTAAAATTAAATACTAGAGTATATGAGAGCCAAACCATGCTGCGTCGATCCCAAATAAAAAATTGGATAAGGATAGGATTAAAACTAGAATACATCTGACATGAATTGAAGCCCACATTAAGTCAGCAGTGTTAAATATGCCAGAATTAGGGGTGAATAGGTAAAATCAAGATATGGATATAAAACTATACAGGAAAAAAATGCGTTTTCGGCCCCAAATGCGATAAGGGCAGGCGTTATCCAAAGATTAAATCTTGCACAAATAACAATGAAAAGAACCCGTATTGCAATAAATTACCGCAGTAACATAAATTTATGCGCTGACTTTGTTCACCTTCATCTCAACTATGACAACATAATGTTAAATAAATTATGACATGAGATCATGCAGCACATTATATGATGATATCAGAAAAACTATAGTTGATTACCTCGATGATTTAGTCGTCATCTCAGGTAGCTTTTTTATTGAAGCTAGTTATTTGTCTATTTAATAGAATTTAGGAAATATAATGAATATACCAAATAATAATAATTGATATCGGCAATTTTATTTAAATCATCATACTTACTAATATTTACATTTTAATTAAAATCTATTCTAGTAAAAACAAAAACTACAACTTAAAAAAAAAAACTAAATATCATGTCATACTATTGCCGTGCCCTGCCCACCCCAGCTAGCGCCAACCATTTCGTTCTTGGTAAGCCTAGCAGCAGAAAAATCAAAAATATATCAGTAAAATACACAGAGAATATAGGTTTTGTAACCCGCCTTATTTTACAAAAGTAATTTCACAGCGGAAAGCTTCAAAATTCCATACAATCCTTTCTAAAGTCAATCGTTTAATTCATTTTCTTGAAATCTGAAATCACGACGAGATGGCGAGGCGGCGCAGGCGCAGTACCGTGTACATATGACGTGTGTCGCGGTGCACATGCGCGTGACAGCTACTGCGCACGCGCGCCTGATTTATACCACAATGCTGTGCTCCTGGGTAGAGCCACAAAGTGGAAGCAGAAGGTGCAGAAGTGTAGTTTATTTAAGATTTTTAAAGATTGATGGACGGAATAGGCTGACGGGATCGTTTTAGAAAACTATGATATCGATGAGATTTTGACGTTACATTTGGGCCCTAGAGTTGAAAAAAATTGAACATTACTAGTAACATAGATTAGTAGGTAAGTAATTATGAAGTAAAGAAACATATTGCGCCGAACCCAAATATCTTGGGAACAGGGCAGGAAAAATATAAATATTGTTATTAGTAAGTAGGTAAAAAAGATTAGATATTATTTTCTTCAATTTCATTTCTATTCTCTTTAGCATTTATTCTATTCTTTAGAAGTGAACATTCTGTAATTACTCGTCTTGTATGCGCACCGACTCCTGCGCAACCATCCTGCTTTGTTCCTCGCTAGATGGACGTAATGTGTCTTGTCAGGACGAGTAATGCCCTTGCTTCATATTAGACGTAAATGCTTTGTTATCCGGCAGCTTTTAATGCTTCGTAAGTCAGTGTGAAGATGATTGGTAGTACACACATTACAAAGACCAGTTAGCCGGTATCAAACTGGCTGAAAACTTTGATAGCAATCATGATTTCCTTTTAAAAAATATTGCCGATCATTGCGCCAACTGTCGGTCAACTGTTTAGTGTGCAGTGTGCTCTAAACGTATTTTATACTGCAGATTCTTATTGCCATATTGTACTGTAGATATTCAATCTCAGAATTAATATATGATGAATATTTCGCATTATATTCTACAGTCAAACAATTGCGTTATTATTTCTGAATATAAAATACGTGAAGCCAAGTAGCCAGAAGTTATAAATCACATTGTCAAGTATAACTTAAAAGGCATGACGTTAAGTGAAATTAACTTCAGAAATATTTACAAAGCGAATTCATTTCATTCAAAAGACTACCTGAAGTGAAGATTTATTATACTTTGAGAATGCGCAAACGTCATATTAAAGGCAGAATTATTGAAAATGTAACCCCTTCTTTGGTAGTCGGGTAAAATATTACATATTTTTTATTTAACGTTACAGAGGTGTTTACCCTCTTAAACAAATAAGTACAAGAAAATCACAATACAGAATCTGAGAGCAAATAAATCGGCATATATCCGGGGTATCACAATGGGCTTAGCTTTACGAGGCAGGATGCTCGCGCGCACATAAACGCGAGCGCGTGGTTCGATTCTTAACCCACATCGATATTTTTAATGTCCATGAGAAAGGAGATGGGTTTCGCCACTAGGTGGGTAAATATTTGTTTTTAGAACGATGAAAGAGTGAGTGAGACTTCCTTATCCGGTTACGGATGGAATGAAAAATCTTTGAGTGTATAAATGTTTCAGTAATTGTGTAAGTGTAAGTAACTCAGATGGCTAATGAACTCTTCCACGTTAAATATACCGCGTTTTAAATAGGACCCCAATCTTATTATGTGTGCCAAAGAGCTCTTTGCGTTCAGTCGCTAAAGGTTGAGGAGCAAATAATACAAATCAATTCATCATCAATTTAAGAGCCCAGGTCTTGTCGATGCAGCTCCTTCCATTTACGCCAACTCCTGAACAACAAACCTAATACTAAGTAGCATTAACTTACAGAAATGACTGTACTTACCTATGTCGTTTAAAAATCGCCATAAGCCCTGACAAAAGTAAGAGTTTACTATTCACTGAATTCCGACTTCAAAGCAAAACGCTTCAACTAAACACGAATAAATCCGATCAATGTATACCCAGGTATCTATATAAAGCCCCAAGCGCCAACACTTACATACATTATCCAATTTGATTGCCTCATAAAGAAATCGCGCATGAATCATTCACACGTTCATTCAGCATGAATCATTCACTCTTTGACCGAACTTTCGCCACGCTAATTCTGTAGTAACCAGTAACCCTTCTACTTAGGGTTAAGTGCGGTTACTGGATCATGTTTAGCGGTAGTTAACGATCGATTGCGAAGTGATGTAGGCGGCGCGTGCGCATGTAGGCGGTCACCTGCCAAACTCGAATTTTGAATTCGGAATTTGTCCTTAATTTGATTGTTTGTAGGTAGTTTGTGATGAAGGTATATTTATGTAATAGCAAGGCATGTTTTTTAGCACCTAACTAACTAGCAAGTTAAATTAAAAAAATAGTTTCCACGAAGTTACGAACAGTTGACCATACAACTATGGTTTTGTTATCAAACTAGCCTAAAGTATTTTTCTAAGAATTTATTTCTCAATAAGCAAAGATCTCGGGTACCCGGAAGCTGCGTACAATTTCACATAGATAAGAGAGTTCAAAGCCGATAACCGGCGCATACCCCGCGAATACCAGGGACGCAGTTATGTCGATAAATATATCGATAAATTGTATCGATATTCTTATCGGTAATGGGAATAGTTTCGATTGAATGTCAAGTGTTCGAGTTTACTCTATACCTTTTGTAATTTTGTGACCTAGTTTTTTATATCTTAAAAGTAGAGATAAAAGATTAAGAAGATTAGATTTAGAAGATAAGATTAAGAAGAGAAGAGAGAAGAGAAGAGAGAAAGATAATTTTTTCAGTACTTTACTGAAATAATTACAAGTATTTTGGAAAGATTTCAATAGAAAAAGTTACTTCAATTACAAAACATTCAACGATTGCAACCGTCTTAGGCTAGTTAGGCTCAACACACACCAAAAGAGCGGCGAAGGGCAGCCGAAGCGAAGCGCGGTTTGAGTGTCATTTGAATTTTTACTTTATTCCCATTACTATAATGTATATTTTGTCATGAGAAACTCGAACGAGTCGCGCCGCGGGAAGTCCCGCGGCGCCGCGGGCATCCGCGCGACTCGTTCGAGTTTCTTCGCTGCCCTTGGCCGCTCTTTTGGTGTGTGTTGAGCCTTAAACAGTTGTAAATTAAATAAAAGTATTTAACAGTTTATCGAATTTAGCGCTTTACCTTATGGTACTCAAACAATTTATGGGAAAGAGTTTTTCTCACGGTATTCTTAAAATCTTATTAAATTGGAATTATTATTGTGCTGAACCGTATTTAGTGCAGTAAACGGAAACGTAAATAAAATATATGTCCAAAAGCTTTTGATTGTTATAGCCAGTTAACGATACATTGGATCATAAAAAATGCTTTTAAATTAACTACGCATACGGCTGCGAAAACGCATAGAAATGATATTAAATTTGAGCAACGGTGCACGTTGTTTTTAGAAGTTCTGTTAAATAAAAACTTTTAGATAATAAAATCTTTATGAGTATGTTATCGTGTAATGATAGTTAAATATGTAGTTCAAGCGGTAAATTCATTTTGACAGGTTAAATAAAATAAATGGCTTAAAAATTATCTAAATGCGGCATTAAAAGAATAATTTATATTACTATTTAACGATTATTTTTAAAATATATTTCTATCGATATAATACGTCACATCCCTATCCCATATCTTATCAGAAACAGTGTTGTATTTCACAAGCGCCTTTGTAATCGACGGTAACTTCTGTAAACAATTTGCCGCTACTTTTTCTTTTATCAGCTACGTAGTTTTTTATGTTATCAATAGTGATGTGTCATACCGGTTAGACTGGAAGCCGACCCCGACATAGTTGGGAAAAGGCTCGGAGGATGATGAATAGTGATGTGTCATACTCACTCCTCTATAATATTTTTCATCATAGCTAGAGTTTGTTTTATAATCTTAGTTGATATGGCGAAAAAGGAATGATAACGTACCTTTACTTAGCTAGGATTTTGATAAATGTTTCAGCACTTTAGATGTGACTGGATAAATCATGAAATTCTTCAAATGAAGGTTATTTTGACTCAAAAACAATGCGAAACTAAATACTGTAAAAATATAGTGCGCCTTCCCAATAAGACGTTGGGATAAGAGCAGGAGGATGATGATGTAACAATGCTAGTGCAGTCTTTTAGATTTGCTAGTTTCTTGAGTAATAAGAGCCCTATTACGGTGGGTGGGCAGCATTGACCTTAGTCTAGACTTCTAGACCGATAAGTAATACTAACTGCAATCACTAATGTGATATCAACAAGAATGTCACCCTTAGGGCCTATGCACACCACGTTTTTTAAACGCGCCGTCGACGCGCGTTTGTAGCGATACAGACGCGATACGCACGCAAGACAGACGCAGCCTGTAGACCTTTGCACACCTGTATACATACAGACGCAGCCTGTAGACCTTTGCACACTTGTATACATACAGACGCGCGTGTGTAGCGATACAGACGCGATGCAAACGCGCGTGTATAGCGATGCAAACGCACGTTTGTATCGATACAGACGCGCCAGTGACGCGCGTTTGCATCGATACAAAGGACAACAAACTGCTCTGCAGGATAAAAACGTGCCGTCGATGCGCGTGTGTAGCGATACAGACGCGATGCAAACGCGCGTGTGTAGCGGTGCAAACGCACGTTTGTATCGATACAGACGCTATTGATAAGAATTTGGCGAGAGGCCGTTTTGTTTCAGGCGTTAATGATTTTTTAAAGACTATAAATATATTGTAATCTCATCCTTATATTTTTTTTCCATTACCATCTTCGTCAGAGGATTCCTCTCAATTTTTATTTTACTTATACTTATTCCAAAGCTTATGTCAACATCTCTCTATCCTAAACACTTAAGTACAAACACACAAAGCATCCTAGAATCACTACCAAACAAACAATAGGTACGACCCATCTGTATGTGAACTCGACTCGAGATCACGCGCGTTCTGCCGGGGCTGCGGGTTGTTCGAAAGAGATACCGCGGCCCTGGTACATAAAAGGCCTATGACGGAACACGACGATTTTAGTCAGTAAGAGTCTGACACTCCCTCACCGCTGCTAACCCACAGCGGGAGGGGTCATTTGATGATTTTACGTCGCTAAAAAAAAAAAAAAAAAAAGATCACGCGCGTTCGTGCGAGATCGGCATCTGTCGACAAATACAGCGAGAGGTGCGCGCGCGCATCTGTGAACAACTGCGAGGTTTTGGACTTGAATGGATCGGGAGATAAGGATTGGGGTTAATGATGTGCATTGAATAGTTGTACAAAGTTTAATGTGACAATGGTTTGGAGAAGAAAGTTCTGTTAATTGTGGGTCGGGATGTCTGCTAAAAATTGTTTATTGAGAGCGATTTAGTGTCAATTTTTTATGGTACAAGATATTTAGAGTTAAGACAAGGTGTATGCTTAAAAATGTTAATTGTGAACGTCAAAAAAACTGCCTGAATATCTTAAATTTAATCAATACTTTACTTTATGCCGTGCGCTTGTATAGTCAGCAGAATAAACGCTATACTTCGAAAACATAATGCTTTAAGAAAGCGAACAACATCATTATTTTCTCTCTAAATGTTAACAAGATCAACGAATTCTCAACATCTTTTTCTCTTTTCTTCTACACATGTTATATAAAAAAAACATATAGTTCAGTAAATACCAACAAAATAAAGCATGATCTTTATACGTTTGTTAATCCGAAACATACCATGGTACGATAGCAAACTGTCAGCGTTGTATTAAGCCCACGCGTTGCCCACGTGTTCTCCACGGCCACGCGTGGGATACCCGTCAATTTGTCAATAACAATCAACTTATTGGTGCAGTTGTTTTCACCGTGTATTATGGTGTTGTGATAGAATGTTATTAGGTACCTTTGTTGTATGTGGGATAGGGAGCGGGTGATGTCGTGAGAATGTTGAGGTCCTTACTAATATTATAAAAGCGAAAATTTGTAAGGATGTATGTCTGCTAATATTTTCGTGGATTTAGATGAAACTTAGCAGTTATGTTATCCTATAGCAGATATCATCGGCCGTAGGCCTCTTACAAATCTTTGCATTTTCATAATCTTGTCATTTTCATCAGTATATTAATGTCAAACTTTTTTGTAGCATCTAGTTATCATTAAGTAAATGCTATGGTTTCCTGTAATTGGGGGAACACAGTAATCAGTTCCTATGTACCTATTTGTGTTTAATGTAAGTGATCTGTGTATCCTCTGTTGGAAATCCAATAAATAAATAAATAAACTTATTATAATCATAGCAAAATAAAATACTATGAAACAGTAAAACCATCTTCCTTTAAATCGCAGTCACCACCACTTTTACCATCACATAAACAAATAAGAAATCAGGCGTGAATGAATGAATAAACGATTGAATAATAAAACCCGTTGATTCTCGGATAATATCCGCCACTTCCTAAACGGCGACTATATCCAAATTAGCCTCGACAAGCGGCGTGCTAAGCTGTGTTTATGCGCCCACGCAATTTACGTAAAGTTCGTACTGTAGTACGAGCTAAGCTAACGCTATCGTTAGCTATGATGATAGAGATATTCGTTTCAAGTTTCTATGTATTGTGACGAGAAATTATTAGCCATTCAATTAAAAAGTGTTACCACCACCCAACACCTTTAGGACTAATTTCACTGACAGTCGTTAATGCAATGAGTAGGTTAAACGATGACTTTTGCATAGTTCATATTTAAACTTCCTTTGGTAATCATCAATTCATATTCAAGAACATAATTAGGCATCTATTATTTTTAACTACGTAATATTAAAATGACTGTAGCAAAAATCTATCATATAATACGTATCATCTAATCGCTGCAACCCTATCATTGGATTTACAAATCCTACAACTAAATAAACACCTCGTACATAAACCTATTACCATACTATAATTTCTCGCGTATCTCCCACTACTTGTTCACCCACATTCTTATATTTGTCTATCTGCAAATAAAAGCGTGGGTTTATTTCGTAAATGAGCCACATCCGGCACATCTAGCTCTATGTACCACGCTTACGAATCTGGTTAAGTTTTGAAAATTGGTGAGATTTGTGCGCACGCGCATCTGTTTATGTGATTATGATGGTGACGAATACAGGATGGTTTTTACAGGTAAACAGATATGAAAGGATTTTTGGTAATTGCATATATACCTACCTAATGAAAAGCGACTTATTGAAGTGACAAATATAATATATGTTGTAGTGAAGAGTTGCCTTGATGGTTTATGAGTTTATTTTAGGTATATGAGGAATTAAAAATATCAAATGTCAAATGATTCTTGAAATGTGAGACGACTCATAATTTTGATTAATTAGAGTAGCCGCACACTGCAGTCTGACTCTAAACAGTGCAATCTAAACAGTCGGTCGAGAGCTGCCCATTTGGTTGGCATTTTTTTTCCAAAGAAAATATTTATTCCAATCAAAGGTTTCAGTCGTTCTGATACCTTTGATGATCTTATTAATGTGTTTACTTCATACTGATTTATGAGTCCAAACCTATACCGGCCTAACCTAGGCCGACTAAAAGTTTGCAGTGTTAGTTTCAAACTTAGCATTTTTTAAGTAGATATCTTCAAATATTAAAAAAAGTTCGATCTCTTTACAAACACAAATCTAGCTAAGACAAACAACTTAGATTTCTTTATAATTTACTGTAGAATCAGATATTGACTAAGATTAAAGAACTTCACACTTCAAAGGGAAGAGCGAGTGCTTCCGTCTGCACGCGCGCAGGCCGATACTGTTTCCGTTAGTTTCTGTATATCTGCAACATATAAACAACTTTCTTGTTTAGTTATGTCATTTCGTGAGACAGTTATGCCAGCAGACCTTTAGAAAGTCATAATTTATTATTTTGATATACTTACTAGATTTCACTTGTCCGCGTCTCTAAGGAAATACCTACTTCCGCACCCGGGTAAAAAGCTCTTAACCGTCAACTGCCAAATTTCATCTCAATTGGTTCAGACGTTTTAGCGAGAATCGTAACCAATAAACAATGTTACAAACTTATTTTCACAGTTAATATTAGTAAAAATTTCGCCTTCGCCCTTGACCTTGGCACTTTTCGTGAATGACAAGTTCCCAGACATATCAGTTTCTGACTATGCAACTTTCTTAGATTCTTACGAAAACTAGACTTAAGTAACTGTGCTTATATCGCATAACTGTGCTGTAACTTATATAGCCATTTTACATCTCAGCGATCTTGATGCACAAATGTACACAGTCAATGGACAAACCACGAAAAAACTATATAAAAAAATATCTCGTACCTCGTGAAACAACCTAATGTGCTACAATTATTTTTTACACCGCGTCACGCGATGAGGAGTTAAGATATAAATAGCTACATTGTAATAAGACGTCAAAACACTCGTTCTTCGAGTGTCAAAATGACATCAGTTGTAACCGGTTTTTGTACAAATATGAGGCACGTTTGGCGAAACTAGTTTTTCTATTTAGTTGTTACTATTAGCCGTTTTAGTGCGGTTTCACTCGCGTTCCGTGAGAACTACTGCCTATAACCGGATAAAATATAGTCTATGTTCCTCAGAAAGAGTGTAGCTTTGAAAACAGTGAAAGAATTTTTCAAATCGGTTCAGTAGTTTCGGAGCCTTTAGGGTACAAACAGACAAACGAACAAAAACATGTTTTTTTTTATTATATTAGTTACTATGGAAGCATATGTTGTTAGTTGTTATGTATGTATGTATGTGTATATGTTCTCTAGGGATTTAAAGGTGATTTTGAATGTCACTCGCAAAATATTTGACATTCAGAGCCGTGTTTTAGAAGGCATTTGCGTTACCTGAAAAGTTTAAACGGAGGGCACAGTTTTTGTGCAGGCTTAAAGATTTATATTGCTTAAGTGTCTGTTCTGTTATTTGAGTATAGAGGTATTGCAGTATTTTTGAGCGTTACCTTACCTACGTTAATTTATTTTTTTACTATATTCCGCTAGTGGCTTTACTCGCGTCCCGCGGGGAATTATTCGCGTCATCATCATCATCATCTACCGAGCCTTTTCCCAACTGTGTTGGGGACTTATTATTCGCATATTGGGATATTAAATCATCCTCGGTATATGAATCGTTAATGGCATAACTTTACCTATACTTGATATTAAAAGTGTAGTAATTAAAAATTGCATTTTGTACAGATAGCTGCAAAAATTCCCACGCTAAACAAAAATTCACCACTTAATATACCTACTAGCATTTAAGAAGGACCTCAAAACTCAGACATCTGACCGAGCTGACCCAGTTCCTGTCATGTTGACGTCGCTAGACCACACGGACGGCCGGTGTTCAGTTGCCGACCACAATTGGAGCGCCCGAATATTGTGCATGTATCAAAATGTATAGCTTATAGCCCGGTCAAAATAGACATAAAAGTAGTGGTCAAATAACAAAAATTTCCACAGAGCTGATTTTTGGTGGAGAGCTAGATTTGATCATTATAAATAAAATACTAAAAGTCCCCATCGATCCCATGTGTGCGTCGAAAGTTATTCGAGGTCAAATGTCAAAATTTTAGGTTTTTTGATTTTTTTTCGAAAACGGTAAGTTTTATCAAAAAAAGACATCAGACCAAAATTGTAGATTTTTAAATTTTCTACAAAAATGCCATCAACAGTTTTCTCCTAAATCTTACCATTCCTGAGATATCGCGATTCAAAGAGTCACACTGTACATGATATGCACATATAAGCCACGTACATACGAGGGCTGCCTTTAAGTTGTATCGTTTGAAATAAGTACAGGCAATCTAATAGGTTAATACCATTTATTGTTTTTCAAAGAATTCTCCGCGATATTTAATGCACTTTTGCACGCATTAAACCCAGTGCTTGAAACATTTATTCCATTCTAAAGTGGGGGTAGTCAAATTGGCCGATTTGTATGAGTCAACAGCTTTTTCAGGTGTGCTGAAACGTTTACCATGAAGACTTTGCTTAATTTTGTGGAATGTAAAACAATCGTTATGCCCACGGATCTATGTCACGGTATGTTACATGTTGGTCTGCGACAATTAACTGCCGCATAGCCTCGATATTATCTTGGGTCATATCGGGTTTTGAACTACCTTCACGTGGCTTGTCTCTAAGGGTGCTTACATAAAGAAACAGGTTGCCGGTACAGACAAACCTATCATATAATATTTCAATACAATCCTATTGACTCAGTTATAAAGAAACAGGTTACCTGTTTACCTGTTTCTTTAGAATATTATACCTGCACTGATCGGTACCTACCCGTACAGGTTTGTCTGTACCGGCAACCTGTTTCTTTATGTAAGCACCCTAAGGCTAGATTGCCCACTTTTAAATCCTAAATATCAGCGTACTGCAGTCCTAAAGCATGGTTCTGCATCACTAAACACAGAATTTTTTTTTTTAAAGCGCTGAATTCGCGACAATCCGCTTTTAAAATTGTAGAAAATTATCGCACGCTTATTTAACTTCGACATTTCCATTTTTATCCAGAAGACTGGGGTTGGAAATTGATACATAATATCTGGAACCTATTAAAACTTTACTCCCACCTGCTCCAGGAAAACTCCTGACATAATTTTTTGCAATTGCAAAAAAGATTGTAGTATCAAATCATCCTCCGAGCCCTTTTCCCAACTATGTTGGAGCCGGCTTCTAGTTTAACCGGATGTAGCTAAGTACCAGTCCTTTACAAGGAGCGACTGCCCTATCTGACCCCCTCAACCCAGTTACCCGGGCAACCCAATACCGCTTGGTTAGACTGGTGTCAGACTTACTGGCTTCTAACTACCCATTACGACTGCCAAGGATGTTCAATGACATCCAGAACCTACAGTTTAACGTGCCATCAGAAACAGTCGTTGGTGTCCAAAATATACTTAGAAAGTACATACAAACTTAGAAAAGTTGCATTGGTACTTGTCTGACATGGAATCGAACCCACTCATACTCGAGAGGTTGGTTCTTTACCCACTAGGCCACCACGAGTTTTTGTATGAATCTGATAAATCTAAAACAATCTCAATAATAGTTAACCCAATAGATAATATCAATAATGACATCATATTAGAACTTGACGGCAATTATTCCCTTAAACTATCCTAAAATTGTCATGACAGTTAGTGGAGTAGGCCTACAGGAGAAACTACGGTAAAAAAAACGCGCCGAGTACACTACCTCATAGCTGGCGTGGAAATGTGTGCATGTCATGTATGGAATATACTTTAAAGCGCAATATCTCAGGAATGGTAAGATTTAGGAGAAAACTGTTAATGCAATTTTTGTAGAAAATTTAAAGATCTACAATTTTGGTCTGATGTCTTTTTTTGATAAAACTTACCGTTTTCGAAAAAAAATAAAAAAAACCTAAAATTTTGACATTTGCCCTCGAATAACTTTTGACGCACACATGGGATCGATGGGGACTTTTAGTATTTTATTTATAATGATCAAATCTAGCTCTCCACCAAAAATTAGCTCTGTGGGAATTTTTGTTATTTCAAATGTCTATTTTGACCGGGCTATTATTATCTGGTGCTAGGTAATATTACCTATAAAACGGAGGAGTGTCAAAATAGACAGTAGGTTTATTATTATCTGTTACTTACCTACTACAATGTTATAAGGCGAAGGAGTTTTTTAGTTGCTTGCTTAAACTTATTAAGAGCTATTGTTGCTGGTGCAATTTAAAAAATCTTTTCAGTGTTAGAAAGCCCCATTTTAAGATGGTTAAACTTCGTCTCTGGAGAACTACTTCCATTAATTAAACAATTTACCCATGTTTCATTATCAAGTCAATCGCTTCAGCCGTTTTAGTGTGAAGTTAAAGTACAACAAATTCACTGCCGCATTTATTATATTAGTGACAAGTAACGACCACTTTTCAATGCACTTCTTAACCGACTTCCCGATAAAGAGGAGGTTATTAATTCATCGGAATATTTTCTTTAAAACATGAATATAGACTTTTAACACCTTCAATACTCGTGCATTAAACTTTAATCAACTAGGTCCCATTGACACTGCTATGGGAATCAATAGATTAAAACCAGTAGCTCATTTCCAAAATTGGTCAATTCCAATTAAGTTTAACATAGATAAGCAGCACGTTTGTGCCCACGCAAGTTCTTGATAAATGTTTATATAATTATGTTTACTTAATAAACATGGGCTGGCTGGTCTACTGGTTGAGCTACTGGGTTCGATACCCGGGTTATGAAAAATGTTTTTTTAATTATTTCTTAGTGAAAGCCAGGTAAATTTTGATACGTAGAACTTAAT
This sequence comes from Helicoverpa zea, assembly GCF_022581195.2. Classification (NCBI taxonomy): domain Eukaryota; kingdom Metazoa; phylum Arthropoda; class Insecta; order Lepidoptera; family Noctuidae; genus Helicoverpa; species Helicoverpa zea. The sequence goes on from NC_061457.1 coordinate 12,593,632, forward strand.
ACACATTTAAGTTTTGGGATGGTCTTATCTATACTTCTACACTAATATTATAAAGATGAAACATTGTTTGTTTGTACCCGAAAGGCTACAAAACTACTGAACTAATTAGAAAAACTCTTTCCCTTTTGCGAAGCTATAAGACTATCGCTGAGTAACATATATTTTTCTATGTATTTTTGTCTGGCTACGGAAAGAAGTTCCCTCGGGACGCGGGTGGAACCACAAGAAACCAGCTAGTTACTAAATAAGTGTATAAGAGGACTATAAAAACAATAATCATGGGAAGCAACACAACATTTTTCTTCCACTCAAACGTAAACGATTATTATCGATAATGTTTACCGAGTAGCAATCGTAAACATCCATCTCCCGTGTACTTAGCAACTTAAACAAAGGGTATAGCATCGAGTGGCATTGTGCCGAGTACTCGATGCATCGATTGCATTCGATTGTAAGTGCATTAGTATCGAGAACATTGGCCAACATTAACGCATTGCGCGTTGATAAAGTATAAATCAATCGGCGGTGTAGGGTGACAATGATGACGACCAGATTACTTGCAACTTTTTTTTGAGTATTTTATACAACTGATTAAAAAAAAACAGAAAAAACAAATGCTAGTTATATCTCATAAAAAAACATTTTTATTACAATTAGCTCTAAGCGTGAGCTCTGAGTCAATGCCTTGCACTTAAACCATTGAGTCATCACTTCACACTCAAAATAAACTAACAAACCATATTTAAATTCAATTGAAAACCCCTCTGCATCCAATACAAGATTTCCACCAGCTTCTCTGATCATCTTTTAATGCAAATTGAGCATGTTGTTCATATAAAGGGCCTAATATCCTAGCTTTAGCTACATTAGCAGTCACTCTAGTGTGCGCAGACGCCGGGGTCGCTCAGTCAGAAGCGCCATTTATTTCGAATGTATGCGCAAACGCAGTGCATCGACCGCGTGCACGTGATCAACTCTGATTTTATTTATTATTTTGTTTAATTATGGGTTTGCATGACATGTTTGTATTTTAGTTAATCATAAATGCATTAATATTTACATTATTGGATGCATATTTAGTTTTGAATTCAAACTGTTTAGGACGTTACTAAAAAATGCGACAGTGAGCAGTAACCTCTGAGAAATTTAGCAAAAGGTTAGGCATGATAGAGTTATAAATAGTGACAGACAGGTATCCTGACGCCCGCATGCGCAACAACGAGCCATTTCCCTCACTTGACCTTTCCAATTTGCGTTCAATGACAATCAGCTGCATTGTATGATAACTACAATACTTATTTCATAATAAAATAGTAACATATATTTATTTTATTGCTATGCGTGCAACTGTCAATATAAGCAATAAAAATTAACACAGCTTTGACAGCGAAAGTGGTTTTAAAGTACGCAATGAGTGACCATCAATCCGGTCACAATTGGAGGACGGTCCGAATTGGACCAGTTGACCACTTGTCACTAATTGGCCACTAAACAATGTAAACGTTGCTTATTGGTTGATAGATTGGTACTTTTAGCGTGCGTGCCGGTAATTTTGTGGGCCATTGATTTATTTATTGCGAGGGTCCAGCCGGATGATGCTGTCAAAATAATATTTTGGGATAATTTTGTGTGATTGAGTGTGATTTGAGAGTTTGTTATTCAAATTTGATATGAACATTTATAGGGGTATGATGAGCAATGGCAATAGAATTTTGTATCTCAAATACATCAGTTTAGTCAGGTTAGGAATTTATAAAGTACATATAGTATTTAAATGTACATTTCACAGCAATAAAACGTCTTAACACCAAGATTAGCATAGAAACTTAATACACAAAAAATCAGTAACATTCAGACTTGTTCATACGAGTGGGACCAGATACGATTCCCCGCTGTGGCTCGCCTGTTCAATTACTGAACAAATATTTGACAAATGATTGGAACACACTGAATTTACTTGAGCGTGCATTTGTGGCCACTTGACATCGTCTTTATGGGTGTATTGGTAGGGCTATCAACACACATTTTTTTATAAAAATATCTGGAAAAAAATACTCGGTCTACTTAAACTCTTACTGACTAAAACCAACCATGTTCCTTCTTAAGCCCTTTATGTACCAGGGCCAAGGTAACTCTTTCGAACAATCCCGCAGCTCTGGTAGGCTTTGGCCCTGGTGGGCCCCACTGGGATTTACTGACACTCTTTTAGAAATGTAGAGACACTTGGACCAAATATAAAAAAAAAAATGAAAATTAGAAAATGTCCTTTTAAAAGGACACTCCGAAGAATCTTTTTATTAAAAATGGGACAGTTCCAAAGATTTCTTGAAACATGGCAGCCCTAAGGAATTGGGCACAAATAATGTTTGTGATTCTTGGTTTATTGGCACAGCGGCTATTATAAGTGGTAATGTGATGTCGATGTGATTGTGCAACGTATTGTGAGGAAGCTATGTGAATGACGTTTATTGTAGGCCTGGGGAGTTTTTTGTTTGGTATGAAGTAATAGCTTATTGGTTTTGTAGGTTCAGTTCTTTGATAATATTGTTTTTAAGAGAGAGCAGCGTTGAGAATATTTCTGTGTGTTTAAAATATTAAATGCTTTTTCATTTCCCACCTAATCTTCGATATGGATTTTAGTACTAAATTATGTGATTTTATTAGCACAATCAGATTGCAATTTTATCTGGTTATATTGACATTCAAATAACATAGTATACAATATGATAATTATCCCTCAGTAATCAATAGAACTTATATGCTGTCTGTGTCAGGTAGCTACTTTCATAATTAAAACAAATGACAGTAAATTCTACTTTTTAATTACAAAAACATGACTTACCAATACGATGCTAGATAATAAACTCCACAATTAGTTTACACATTTACACCTTCAATAATAAGCAGCTGCTATACCTCCTAGCGTGTAATTAATATCGGGTATTAATCAGTACCTTTCATAGTGATTATTTCCTCTTTCTCTTAAATGGTTGGTGTACAATGTATAATTAGGGTTCTCCCTTTGTGTAATTAATAATGGACGAGTTTTGATTTATTTTTAGTAGAATAGTGAAAGGTTCTACTGAGACTTTGTCTTAAGGAGAATATAGGCCTCCGTCTTTATATTCATCTGATACTTGTCTAAGAGTGTTAGCTTAGTAGGTTTTGTAGTTAGTTTGTACTGTTTAGCTTAGTAGGTTTTGTACTTAGTAGGTTTTTTTGTAACAAAAAAAATAGATTTATAGAAAATACACCACTAACAAATTAAATAAAAATACTATGCTCCTTAAGTAGGTACAAGTAAACCACCTTAACCACATAAAACATAGATTAACATGTAATTTTATGAAATACTCATTTTTACGAGGTTCTCTGTAGAGGCCGTGCTCTAAAAAGTCCGATACAAAACGTAAAGCCGATACAGGTGACATTTATTGCCTCTATACCATTTATTATCTATGTGCTCTACTGTGACGTTACGATTATCGCTAACAGTAACAGTGCATTTAAAATGTATTTTGTTTTATACTAGTCTGATAATTAGTGAAGTATTGAAATAGTGTATATTTACAAAAAAAAAAAAAAACTACGTAAACTACTGCTACTTAGAGCTAAAAGAAAAAATGTATTTGCTTTGCCTAGAAAAAAGTGTTCTACAAATAGTTTTTTTTTAAGTAAATTTTTAGTAATTTTTACTGTAGTATATACAAAAAATAAGTCAATCAAAATAGAAATTCATCGCGCAATATTTATGATATCTTTACCATAAAAATGAAAAAAGAATCAAATTATAAATTCACTCATTTGTAAAAGTAGGGTGTCCATTATTGATGTTCCTACACTTCGGACATTTTACTCATTGGACCGAATCATTACCGGGTCGCATTGTTTCCTACTATTTCACGCTCCAATGAAATTATGACTAGGGGACTACTTTTATTATTCCAACCAAAGTAATTTTAAGGTTATAAAAATGTTTTTTGATACACCCGTGTGTCGTGTCATTGTAATTTATTCAGGAACAATTTTCCCCTTTTCACGGTCTTGGTCACGAAGAGGGTTCGCTTTTTAGATAGGTAGTAATAATATTCTTGAAGTGTGAATATTTTTATTATAAAAAAAATATACCTACTATAATTAAAACGGATAACTAAAAATATTTAACATCAAAAAGAGAAAAATCTTAAAAATAATAGGTAAATCTAAAACTAAATATTATGTTGTTACGAAAGTTTAGAAGTTTATATAGGCTTTGAAATAATCATTAGGTACAGTTGCCTAGATTTTTTATGGACCATAATAGATATTTTTTCACAATACATAATTTAAATTGCCCTCTGACATATTGTCTGGAAGTCTTTATTGTTTAGGGTGAATGATGCGTGCTAAGAAACTATAAATATTGTTTTGGTTTTATTAATTCATAGGGTCGTATTTTCGTTTGCTGCTTTATTTATACTGGTTGTCCCGTCACATTTAGCCTAACGATATTTTTCAAAAATCTTCAATTCATTTTATAATTATTTTCTTAATGCTCTATTCAATTTGAATATCCGCTTGTGTTCAAGTTACATTCAAAACATTTGATGCGTTTATGCACCAAATACTCTCTACACCCAGAAGTCATGACCAATTAATTCATAATAACAGTTCTCAAACGGCTTAATGGAGCAGCAAAGTTTTTTAATTTATTGGCACATCTCATATCAAAATCAATTGCATGGACAAACAAGGTGTGACAGGCACTAACAGCAATGACCTCGAAATACCCACAAAAAAAGCCACGATATTATTAAGCTATCAATCAGTAAAAATTCCCATCGATAAAAAAATTTACGCGCTTCTATTAAGCGTCGTTTTCGTGAAATCAGATAACATGGTCCAGTATGGTCAACTACCAATCACATTAGAGTCCAAACCTGTCATACAGTTAATTACGAGGCCCATAACAGTTAAGAAATTGACGTTGTAAAGTATAACGTCTTCATACAGACACAAAAAATTACGTCATTAATCTTTACCTTCTGTCATTTTTAACTCGCGTATAATTTTGAAAGAAATCTTAATTTTGGCTGTGGGTTATCATCACGACGTATATGGGAAGCCATTAAGAGTATCGGCAGCGATAAAAATCGACATCGAAAGCTTTTGGGTGGTGTTTAAGTTGTAAAAACAAATACGGGGCGGGGGTAGCGGGGCTTGTGTGTTTTGACCGTTATTTATATGTTCATTTTATGGCGAATGATACGTCACTTTCTTCCAGGTAGTAGGTGGTCTTGCCATTTTGTTATTGGCGTTTTATTTGGGTCTTTTAAGCAATTTGTGAACGTGAATTTGTTTCAATTCATCTCCTGACCCGCCTTGTTCTACAGACAGATTTAATGCAATATTTCAACATAATATCAGAATGCACCTCTTATGTCATACATATGGCATGATTTACTGCTGTCAGTAAATATAAAAGCTTGAGTTAATGTAAATATTCCGAAGAACAGATGACACATAAATCTGACAAATTTAAATTAAAAATTCCTCACTGCTGAGTCATTCTATAAATTACATGTTCTAAAACAAATGTTCCTACAATTAGTATGTGTTGGGTCCATTAAAGTGACCATTAGACCGGTTCGTGTGTGAGTACTCTAATAAAATATTATAAAAATTTACCATATGCAGTAGCCACTAACTAGACAGACGTGTCATTGTGTTGTACACTTGTGCACTAAAGCGTTGAAATGAATAAAACATATTTGAGACGACAATAAATAAATAAAAGGATTCGCTAAAGTAAAATGAAAGTTTGAAAAGAACCTAATTATAATCTACCTCCGAACTTAATATTCTGATGCTCATAAGACCTCCAAAGTTGATCAAACAATACTTCAAAACTTAAGGAAACCTTGAACGAAATTATTTAATTACACGTTTCCCAAACATAGCATTATAATCCAAAACACGTATAAATTATCTATCAATTAGCTTAATCGCTCAAAATTTCGGTGTAATCTCTCGTATATTTCTGAAGGTTTTTGTTCTTAAATGATACTGTTCACGACTGTACTGCAATCAGTTTAAAAGCCTAACCCCAGCGCGATTAGGCGCACCGCTGCGGGGCGCGGTGAAGGTGCGGCGGAGAGGGGGGGGGGGGTGACGGTCATTAACTCATTAACGATGCTTGATGCCCGAACACGGGGATGTGACAGTACTTAATGATGATTTTGTGCTAATGTCCCAAAATGTTGCATTGCGTAGTCACCCTAATATAAGTTATAAGTAAAAATATATAAATGATTTCAAGTTTCAGTTCTTGTTCATTTAATATCGATATCCAATCCTTGCTTCTCTTATTATACTCAGACATTGACGAAACGAAAATTAATTATTAATTTCTCCTTTTTTCGACTTCACACTAATTCCCATTAAAGATTTATTCGTTGCTATCAGTAAATTTATCAAAAGGCACGCAATAAGAGGAAGGAGGTCACAAACCCGTCATTACTCAGACCTCTTTGGTTCATAATTAAAAATGATGATAGCTTTCAGTTAAATATTAATTACTGATGTCAGAGTTAACTTTTCGGATTGGTGAACGACGGTGTGCATGGTAACGCCCCTTTGCGGTGATAAAGGGAAAGGACCCATTTCTTTAATTTCAAGTTGATATTATCTGTCACAAGGTTTCATAAAATAATGTTTTTTTCAGTAGGTTTATTACTTTGCAAAACCTTTATCTAGGCGTTAAAGTAACTTCGCCAATTTTGGATTTGATTTCATTTTAGAGTATATAATTCCCACAGAAGATCCATTACGTTCGTTTTTTTCTTCTTTTTTTGTGAATTTATGGAAAACACAATAAAACTGTTAATCCATTAATCAAGATCACCATTTTGGTAACAAAATTGAATTCTCTTCCTGAAGATGGATGCGCTGCGAGCCGAATTAAGTTATTACCCGATATTTCTTATTTCGTCGAATTGAATTCTTGGACGCAATGGTGGCCGCCATATTGGGCGTTTAATGGCAGTTAAATCGAAAAAGCGAGAAACTCGTTAAGTTGTAAAATCATTTCCAAAAAGCATCCTTTAGTTCAGAGTTATACTTTTTTGGTAAATGATTGATTATGAGACTAGTTTGCCACTTGATTAAAACACAATCTCTGGAAAAAATATAAATATAAAAAATATGATTATATTAAAAAAAAAAAAAACATTATAAATCTGCAACGCTCTGGGTGCTGCAATTTTTATTATGAAGAATGCAATAATTGAAGACCACCAATTTCTATAAGATCACCACCATATTTCATGAAGCAATAAATAAAAAGAAATCACAATAAATGGCCAAAATTAAATGTTAATACCGTATTACGTGGTCACTACGATTTCTGTAATCAATTTATTAAAAGGTCGAGAATCAACGCGATGCGCAGACGACCACGATTTCTTTGAAAAAGATTTATGTCTTAAAATATTAAGTGTGAGATGAGAAATGATAATTTAATTGTACGTTAAATATCTGTGGGCATTGTCTGGGTATGCCCCGAGCGATGCCATGCGTAAATTCAATTTATATTTTACACATTGGGAATTTCCGATAATCTTTTGAAATTTTCTGGTGGTTGGCTGGTTGATCAGTATTGACGGACTTTATATCTTTTTTCTTTATTCGTTGAGTATACGAAGCTGAAATACACACTAAGAGGCTACAAATTTAACAGTTCACGGTTTCCTCATAGATTTGTAAAATGAGCAGTAGATATCATGACAGCATATGTCCTCGGCATGTCTCTTGATGTCAAGATGTACCTACGAGTAAATTATCCGTTTCATGACACAATGAGCCAAAAAACGTCCCATACTGAAAATACCTTTAAAAATCCTTAAGTATATTGTATATTTATGAAACTATTTCTTCGTCCACAGAGAACAACGAGGACCGTCAAGGTCGTCCCATCGACCAGAAGTCGAACCAGTGGTTCGGAGCGACCCTCACCAGTACCGGCAGGAATGGTGCTATCATCGTGAGTAGTAGTTTTTATACTATACGAGGATAGATTTCAGAGAATCGTTTTTTCGATATTGACCTTTTTATTGACATAATGTGTTGGGTATCTGCAGTACCTTAGTGGCAAAGTTTCTTCTCATTAATACGTTACTTGTTATACGTTACAAGGTATGAGTGTATTCATGTAAGTTGCACTAACACACTGCAAACTGTTGGCCATTAGTTTGATAGGGCTCATTAATCATCATGGAGTTGAACGATAGTGCGCACAATATAGCGATCAGGTCTCCAGCCGACTAAACAGTTTGAATTCACAATTACTTTTGAAATAAACTGTTAGCCAACCATCGGATAAACTATAGCCCGACAGTTTACTTTGCAGTATGCATTTAAAACAGTCATACATGACAATCTTCTCTCCAAAGTCACATCGCAAAAATCTCCTCACACCGCCATTTAGTTGACGACCGCTGTGACCTCGTAGCTGTGACCCACAAAGCTGATAGGATGTCTTGGCGCACCCTTCCTGCTGCGCCCGGTCGTAAGGTGTCGGTAATGCCCTGATATCTTTGTTCAGAATATATGACGTCACTCGGGAATGGCCTACTTGTAATTGTGTTAGTGAGGAGTTAGTGATGTGATTTTGTCTTTGATTTGTCGATATTAGACTTGGCAAAGTCAAAATCAGAGGTTATTTGCATTTTGGGTCCATGACTTCTGAAGTTTTTATTAAATTATGTACTTGATAGACATTTCGTGGAAATACATACTTCCAATACCTTTGATTGAGGACTATTATAAAACAACTTTCATAAGTTTCGGTCTGCCTGCTAGTTTCATCCGAGTGTCTTTGTCCTGAGTCTGGAGCGACTTCCTTTAGCTAAAATGAATCAAAAATATCTGGACCACTGTCAACTTCCAATAAAAACAAAACACTACCCACACACACAAACAAAGTCACATCTATAAATCAGCTACAGCTCCTAAAACCTTTATTAGTATTAAAACAATAGTTGCTTGGGAAAGTCCATTAATCTCGGCGCCCTACAGTTGACATTTGCAAGTGAATCAGTCCAAGGCTGTGGGGTTGAGCACCATTACGTTATGGGGCCGTCTTTATGGCTTGTGGACGTATCCGGACTATCTAGCGGAATTGGGTCTCAGGGTTATGGGGAATTTTCGTGACCTGTCCAGATAGATAAATTTCGCCGATTTGCTGAAAGAAAAGATAGCAAATGGATCATTTAATTGTCTTTACACAACTTTCCCAAATATCCCTTTTTGACATAAAATAACATGCTGAACTTCTGTTCGACTGTAGATCAATTTTCCAAAGAAAGAAGTGACAAATTGGTAACATCCTCTCTTATCTCATAAAATTTACATGTCCAAGACATTACCGCATTTCGGAACTTAATCAAAAAGTATCAAGGGATCCACCAGGCGGCTTCGTAACATGTCCGCCATATTAATTCAAATGGAGTGCAACCGTTCACCGCACACATGTTGCAAAAAAATTTTATTACTCACACTGCGGCTCGGTTTCAGAATATTTTTTTTTTTTTCAATTCCATATTTGAAATCAGTCAGGAGACGCCTTCGTCGAAGACCAGAGACCACATAGTTTTTGTCCTCTACTTAAGGAGTTGGAATTTTTATTTCGGAATGCCGAATTAGTGCAAAAAGCTGGCTCTCTCAGCGAAGCAGCAATTTGTTTAGGCATTTTGTTCCATTTGCACTGGGGGACGGAACGCGCGCGGAATTTGTAATTGTTTGAACGCATAGGCTGTATCTGTAGGTGTCCATTGCCTTTATTGATAGTGCTGTGATGTGACAGCTGGGAAATTAATTTTTATTTTTTGAATAATAATATCGATATTGAAAAGTAAAAGGTTTAAATAAGGTAACTTTGTTGTTGAATTAATCAATAGGTACGATAAAATGTTTTAGCACGAAACACGAAAATATGATCTGCAGTAAATTCATAGTATACGCATGATTATTTTGATAGAAAAAACCAGCATAAGTTTGATACCGTACTTCTAATTACAATTTATCCTGGAAGGAATAGGAAAAAGTTTAAGCTTTTTATTTTTTTCACTAAAACTAAAATAAACGAACAAACAACAATTACTTTTTACCTTGTCTAAATATAAAGTACATATTGCTTCACAATCGCGGTGTCCCATCACTACTTTTTGTCGTACTTATTTAAAACAAAACCCGTCGAGTACTCACTTAGCAGTCGTTATCGAGAATTAATTGTTTTCTTATTAGTACCAATTGAATACTAAGTTCTTACGTTTTTATCCACGATGAGTTTTCTCACGATAAAGACGCCACTTGATTTTTAAATTCGCAGTGTTTTGTTTTTGACGTTTTCTGTAAGTCTGTCAAGTTTGAAGTTAGAACGACTGAACCGATTTAGATGAGATAAATAAGTAAGATAGTGAGTCGCTGAAAAAGTATGTAGGTTTACTTTTGATGATGAGAACGTGACAAACTGGAAGAACACACTAGATATATTATATGTTTTAAAGAAATTGAAATTAATTTTACATTAAACGTTTTGTCCTACACAATACAATAATCAGAATGTCATACATCTTTCCATTCCGATATAGAGAAAGCAACAATTCATTACAATTGCAAATAAATATCCCGCGATAAATCCCGGGATATCTCGAAGCGTCACACGGCGCACGACGCGACATTCAATTGCGCAGCCGTAGGTTAAACAGTTAAAACATAGATTAATTATTACGACAGATATGGTCAGTATATTATGGGCAATTGATTGTATCTGTATCTCATTTGTCGTGCATCTTGGCATGCTTGAGGGTAGGACATCAATATACATATGTATCGGTTTCCTGGTCTTTGTCATAATCGCGAGTCTATCAAGAAGTATTTTTAGGGAGACAATATGTTTATGTCTAACGTCTTTAGGGACAAATGTTTTAATTATTTTTAAATAAATATTTGTTAATTTATATATTTTAAACTAAATTTTGTTTAAAATTCACAATTAGCCCTTTATTAATATAGTACGTGGCAAAGCTGCCATTTGGATATACTCCCCATTTGCAGAAACCAAGCTGAAGTTTTTGGTTATAATTTACTAATAACTTAAAACTTACCTCTATTTTTTTTTTTTTAATTCGCATGTACATAGATATTAGTGTGATAACAAAGGTCCAATAGTTTTATTACCACATATATATATACACATATATATATACATATATACATATATATCATATATATATACATATATAGTTTTATTATATGTATTTAATGTGGCTCAAAGGACAAATCCTCATACAAAAAGGACCACAAATATATTAAACGCTGCGGATCTAAGCACCATGATCTATGGCTATCGTTACCATCTCTATATGGCACTAAACCTTATTGATGCGACATATTCTTGCCCACTAAATAATTACTTACTTAGTGTATAATGTAGTGGTATATATATACCGATTGCTTGTTTTATGAATATTTATCTACCTTGGAGCATCAATTGAGAGATATTGTCGTTAATACGTTTTAATTTAAGTCTCTCATTATCTTATTTATTAAATATGTAAGGGACATACATAGTTAAATATATTGCTATTTGTTTTTTATGAGTTGGAAATGTTACTTTGCAATTTGTAAATGTTTTTACTTCTATTTTGCACAAATCATTCGACATGGCTCAATTTAGAAAAGGCACATCCGAGGTTACATCGCGGTCTTATATCAAAAAGAAAAAAGATAAATCTTGCCTGATTGATTAGTATGCATTTATTCAGCTTCACTCGTGATTGATAGCAAAGGGATGAATTAGTGCTGCAGCACACCCTAGCGTCTCCAACGGCATAAATATTGATCGTTAAAACTCGATCGTGATGAAACTTCTCTTTTTTCCACATATTTATGAAGGTCATAAAAGTCTTGCGAAAGTTTTTTTTTTATATTTTATTATTAATAAAGATACTATATAATTTGCAGTTTCGCAACACCCTCAACGCGAGGTTTTTGAGCTAACAAATTGTCCGGTGATTTGTCAGCGTCGAATGCCTTGGTTCTTGTTGCGCGCGCGCACCTAATATGGCTGCCGACGGTTGACAGCTACACCCGTCCGATTTGGACTCACATAGCCTTATATAGAAAGTTTCTTTTATTGTCTCCATTTGCTGAGAATTTTTATGTGAAATTTCGGCATATTTCCTTTATTTTTCTTGGATATTTTTTCGTCGCCGGATTTCTCTTTAATGTCGGAAATTATGTTTGTAGGTACGTCTTTTGCCCACCTGTGGTAATTCGTGAAAATTGCAGAAAATAAATAAATATTTAACAGCAATAAGTTAACTGGGCCTCTTTTCGAAATAGGTTCATGTCAGAAAACTTTTCGCGTAATAATTTATCTGAATGTGTGCAAAATTGCTTTTTGAATTTAATTTGCGATGACTCAAATCCGTCAATAGATAAGTTGGCGGAAACTCATAAGCAAGCAGTATAAAAACTACAGATTTTGTTATGAAACAAAGGTACCGACAGAGATACAGGTGGTTTTATCTTGTGCAGATATTTAACTGAGATTTAGCTTCTCCGTGGAGTAGGTTCCTCGTTTTTGAGACGAACGCCTTCAATCAAAGTCTAGAGTCAAGGATATTAAACATTGTTAAGAAAATATTCTGAAGTCAAATGTTCATAATTTTTTCCCCATTTCCCGGCTTCCCCTTCACAAACGTTTTTTTTACATCACGGTGCGGTGCTACGTTCCCAGAGAGACATTAACTTCTAGGCCGGGTCAATTTTCTGCGGGATATATTAGATTTATTCGATATAATTCTAAATCTTCAAATGGAATGCACGTATGAATATAAATTATATTGTAAAAGACCTATCCTGCAAAAATCCGATCCTATGCTGTATCTATTCTTCCAAATCATTTAAAGACGACTCAACTTTTTATACCAGGGCCCCGATTCTCCTAATTTTACTTAACCGTCATACGATTCACGTTCGACTCGATTCGACTGAGATCCAATCCCGACTCGATTATGATTGAAGCGTATGTGGCATTCCGCTATTTTTTCTTTGAAATAAACGTTTTTATCCTTTTTTGTCATTCAATAATGAATCATTTTGTCTGCAAATGATTTACGATTGCAAAATGATTGTACAGCAAACTACCGTATAGACCAAAATCACCAAAATAGCAGACCAATCGCACACCAATGAAATGTCAATCGAATACGATTGGTCTTTTATTGGTAGCAGAATGCCCGATATGGTTAAAACTGCTATTACAATCATATTGCGATTCGATTTCTATTCGATTTTGACATTATTAACTTAGGAGAATCGGGCCCCAGCACATTCCTACAACAGATATTAGGAACAAAATAGTAAAAAAAAAAAAAAAAACATTAAGAATGTTTAACAAAAGGAAATAATTAAATTACCCACAAGCATGGGTTCATTAATATCACGGTACTTAAGTTCCCATTAACTTAATCCCGTACGGATCGGTCACGAGCCGAAGTTAGTTTATTATTAACATGTCAAGTGTGAGTTGGAGTTTTTTTAAAAGGTTCCGTTGAGGTATTTTTTAGGGAATTTTATGGTATGAATGCTGGGGAATATTGCTTAAGTTGATTGATTTTGTCCATTAAAAAAAATAGATGTCTTTTAGGACCACTCGTCTACTTTTTTGAAGAATCAAGATAGAATTAAGTTATTTTAATAATTTCTAAATTCTAATAAGATATAGTGTAGTCCTGTGAATATTAATGAGATATTTGTTTAGATTGGAAGCCGACCCCAGCATACTTGGGAAACGGTTAGGCAGATGATGATGATGAGATATTTATTAAATTACATTTGTAACTATAGTTATTTATTTCTTCAAGTATGTAAGTAATTAATTGATTGTAGTAACCAAACTTCATTGCGGAACCCTAACAAAACTATTAAGCACGTAGTTTTTTGACGCTACTTCATTAAAAGCTATTCTTTATTATTTTAACATTGTAATGTTTTTTTGTTTAATTCTCTCCGGTTGGTTAGATCTAATGTATTGTGCGAGAGGGTCGGGGTTCAGTTCTTGAGTGAAATTAATATTGAGATGTAAGAAAAAAATATTACTTATTGAATATTTTGTTGCGTTAAATAAACTTTAATGTAACAAATGGTTAATTAGACTCTAATGCAAAATTATTTTTGTCTATTGTTTTTTTGTAAATGTGCACAAAAAGTCAATTAATTTTGAAGTTTTTCGAAAAATGTGGCTGAATCTGCGGTTCTTAGTTAGTCGTAATTATAAATCAACTACCAGTAATAAATACGAAATAACGGTTTCTTGTAATTGTAAGTACTGGGCAAAAGTGCTAGATTCAATTTACTAATTAACTGATTGAAATATGCAACAGTTAGATGCTTTAAGATTGAGACACACTGGGTGCAGACACTTCTTTAAGTGCATAAACAAGTGAAACAAGGGTCAGAGATTTCTTCATGAACATACCCTCCTAAATACGTAGGTAATAGACAAACTTTACACTGCCTTTCTAAATTATCTAGAGTGTGAACTGTAATCCAAAATAATAAAAACAATTTATGGGAGCTTTTTGAAAGCCTTTTAATTTAAAATACATTAAGATGATATAATTATCATTTTTATCGAAACTCTATAGATACCTACCAAAAATCTTTTTGCAAGTACTTTCAGCTCATTGTGCCTCTCCTGACTAGGCAGAACAACCGGTCCCGGCTTAACCGCCGGACTGATGTTAAGATGAACCGATACCATCCGATCTCTATCTGATCACTAACGTGCCGACTGTGTAGTTAATTGCCATATCCTTTACTTTAAACCGACCATTCAAAACCCAACCTTATCTTCTAGACTATAGAGTTGAGAATTCAATAGCAGTGTTGTGATTTTTGACCCTGATTTTTGATATAACTGCAGTTGAATTTTCGATTCTATTGTGTTAGTGGTAAAGTTGAAAATGAATTGGCAGGTTGTGGATTAAAGATTTATCACGGTGCTTTACTGCGTGTATGGATGAAATGATAAAAACACTGCTTTTTTAATACTTAAGATTAATGTGAATAAAAATTGTGCTAGATGGGAGTTTCAAAATGTTAACTGTCTTACTAGGATGAACCTAAGAGTTTAGAAAGGTGACAATAGCAAGGAAACTTGGATCTTGACTCAAAAAAACATCTAACTAATTAACACAGTTAACATTATTACAAGAAAAACCTTAAATTATTGCAAAGTTTAAGCTTCTGAGAAACAAACAAAGAGCAGTAGAATTAGCTGAATACATATATGCATAATGAATTTAAGAATCCAAAGGGGTTTATCTAAAAATAATACTAACTTGAAAGACAATGCATTCATAAACAATAGTTAATTTGTCATAGATTGTGAACTTCAAATAGTTTCCTTATTCGTCTCCTTGAAGTTCGTTTCATGTGCAGCTCGATCTGTTTCCTATGCGCAAACGCATTCAAGTTGTAAATAGGGTTGGCGAAAGTTATCGATACTGGAAGTTGTCGAAAATAACAATTCGTACATATTCGCATTAAACAAATCTAAGAAAATAGTAGGGATAGACATGTAGTGTTTTTTGACCTATGTAAGAGTTTGAACAATTTAATTTTTTACATAGAAAAGTATTTACAGTTTGGTGATTGACCAGTAAATAACCATTATTTAAATAACAATTGAAAATATATGTCAAATCATCAGGTAAAATTGTCATTGTAAGGCATCCATTATTGTCTTTGTTATGATGATGAAATATTTTTCAAGACATTCATTTATCGATGTTTTAGATTCGATTCGACACCCCTCCCTATTTATAAATATAGAGATGCGTATTTCCAGCGTTCTGTACTGAATGTAAAGAACTAAAGATTTACTTTGAAATGTTTAATAGTGGCATTGGTTATTGGCACTAAGTACTTATATGGTGTTGACTTCCTAAAGATGTGTTCGATGGTAAGTTACGGCATAGTTCTGTGAATCCGCCATTTTTATTAGCACTATTTATCGATTTAATCCATGACTTTAATAGTCTGACTGTAATCGATATTGTTGGTAGCTGATTGGAAAACGGTAGAATAATGTATTTACTATTGTGGAGGGTATTACTGTAAATAGAAGTTTTTATGTGATGAGTTTATGATGAATGAGTCTTTAATAAGACAGATTTGGACATTAAATCGAAGAGTTTTTTTTTGTTTTAATAAACACTAACAAACATCGATAACGACAAACGTTTACTGCCATCACTAGCTTAATACAACAGCACAATAAGAAAAACTTTTCATTTATTGACTTAGCATTCTGCAGGTCGATTTAAATCACTACCTATCTATTAAACAAAGCCATGGGGCAAAGCCTTGAGTTACGAAGTGTCGACGGACAATCCCGGCCTATACCCCATAAATACACTATTGTATATCTATATACTGTATATATCGATATACTATTGTATCCTGGGGCGAAAACAATGGACGGGAACCGCATCCTAGCTTTCATTATTTTATAAGGAATCAATGATGGGAGTCCTATTCTGTATTATTGCATTTATTTTTGTATTGTGGTCGACGCATTTCTAGGTGATGATGGGAGTTCCATTTTGCTTAGTGGTTGAGAAGGTATGAATAAGGATATTCTTCTTATACTACAAAAGACTACAGTCAGGGTCTGATGGAAGACTTTGAGTTCTATAAGCAGCAAATTTATGATCTATTTTTCTACTATTTCCTCTCCTTTGACTTAAGTTATGGTAGACTTCTGTGAATCCTCTAAAATGTCTGGTTATATATTTTTTTTTTCGAAATCCTCAATATCCGTAGCAATAACATTACAAAGCTGAAGAATTCATTTCAAGAGCTAACCTCAGACACTACTAGATCAATCCGAAAAAATATTTCAGTGTTGTTGTTTTGTTTTGTTTTTTTTTTTTTAATTATTTTCCAGTAAGTATAACACTACATCTACTAAAAACTTCTTTGTCGACCTTTTAAACCTTTTACACTTTATTCCATTTATAAAACTATCTCCCCCGATTCGTTCATTGGTAACTGCCAATTTGTCGGCTCGACTGCTGAATGGCTTGGCTCCTATCTGCAGTATTACGGCGGGAACTAACAAATTGTTATTGCAACCGCAGTTTTATTGCCCTTTGTCTAGTTTTTTAGGTCTAGACATGGTCTAGGTGTACATGGCTATCTGGTTTTATGACTGTAATGCGAAGTTAGTGGAATTGAATAGTGGTTTGAATTTTAATTTGAGAGTGAATGATTTGAATTGAAATTGTGTTCTTAAGACATTTTTCGAAACTTTCTAAAAGGGTGGAGGGGTTTCGCTGCTTTGAACATTTAATTTTGAGGAGTTATCTCATCATTACTATACAATGGTTTAAAATTGTACTTTTACATAGGCAACAAAATAATTTAAATGAGTCATTAGTTAGAATAGACGATACATAGAGACGTAACAACGCATCGCTTAGAAATATTGGGATAAAGGTCGTTGTGTTTTTATTTTAACTTTTAGACATAAAACCTATAATTCCCATCCCAATTCCCAAACCCATCACATTCCTCTGCCATCTATTAACCGTTGAACCGCAATGTATGTGGCGCGCGCGCAGCCACGGCTCAGCGCACCCAGAGCAAAGGGCGTGGCTGCTAAACCTTATTGTTTGGTCGCGAACCTATAATCAAGGGAATAACTAACGAATGACCTTGACGAGGGTAAAGGTCGCTTATTTTAGACTTCCTGGGTCATGCAAGACAGGCATCAAAATAATATTTGATGATTATTTCTCAAAAATTCCAAATTGTTTTAATCTTATAAAAAACATCTTCAAATATTTATTTAACAGTTTATGTAAAAGTTACACACACATAATACAGACAAGAAGAAAATAGAACAGATATTCTGCTAAAGAAGTACAAGAGATTTGGCAAAATCGTAACCACCACCATCCATCCAAAAACCATCCAGTATTGATATTGAAAATTATTGCAAAGGTTTT
Source organism: Helicoverpa zea (assembly GCF_022581195.2). Classification (NCBI taxonomy): domain Eukaryota; kingdom Metazoa; phylum Arthropoda; class Insecta; order Lepidoptera; family Noctuidae; genus Helicoverpa; species Helicoverpa zea. The sequence continues at coordinate 12,611,694 of NC_061457.1, forward strand.
CAGCAAAATCTTTAAAAACATAGAAAACGACAATTCTCGTAAACTTCGTACAACAATTCCCAAGTTTACATTACATACAAGTTAGATTGCCACAAAACAACAAACAATCATTGTTTATACAATTTCACCCACGATTTCACTACTTAAACACACTCAAAACTGACTTTATCCCGAGGAAGAGCAAACAAAGCTTTATGAGCACTCATGCGCATTGTACTCTGCGCACGCGTCGTCACGGTATGGCGCGCAAAGTTCAGGGGGCGTGGCCTACTGTTGTTCGCGGCGAAAGTTGTAATTAATGGCGTTATAGCTGAGAATATCGTTTTGTTGTGCTTGTTATGTTAATTAAAGGGATAAATGTGGGGTATAATGTAGCTTTATGATATAAAATACATATTAATTTAGTCATTATGCTTTGTGAATCGGTTTGACTGGACAGGTAACGAAATATTTATAAAATAGATTGGAAAGAGCATAATTAAATCTAAGAGAAAGACTTCCCACAACCTGACGAAAAGTAGCCTATAATGTTATGCTGATGAATAAGCTACATTGCTTCCAAGTTTCATCAAAATCTATTCAGTCGTTTTTGAGAGAATTAGGAACAAAAACAATGCATGCAAAACTTTCGTGAGATAGTATTAGTAGGATGTGACGGATGCTGACCTTGAGCTTATGTCACTTCAATAATGATATTTTCGACATCACAGCAGTTCAATACCAAAGTTTTGCTTCTCTAAAGTACTAACACCATAACAGTTATAATCAAAGAATCCCGCTAACACCATTATGATCGAGGTGTCCATTTCGATCTCCGATAGGAAGCCCTATAGTAACTCTTACGTTGATATTATCGTGTGCCGTGAAGATTGCTATCATGGCTACATCGGGCTTAAGCTTATATTACACTGATGTACGACACTGTAGACACTGGTGTACGACATCTGTGTCCCCATTTCTATCTTAATACCTCTATAATCTGCTTAATTTCGTAATTAAATGTTAAGGTACTCCCTCAGGATCTAAATTTATGCGAATTTTATAAGTTTGTTATAATGCGATAATCCTAGGAACTACTTCACTGATTGCAAAAATTCTTGCAGCATTTGATAGTCCTATTATTGAGGAGGGCTATAGGCTACTTTTTATCTGGATGCGTGAAGAAGTTCCCACGAAATATGGATGGAACAAAAAGTAAAGTTACTATACAGGTAAAATCACACACTAATATGAAAATTAATTTAACAATACCTGCCTCCAAATACTAAATGCCTTTGGTATGCCTACACAATCCAACAAAATTACTGGAACCATGATGAAAACATAATATCAAGTTCAATATTCTATTAGTTGCATAGAGAGGTAGTGGCGACCTCTAGCAGCTAATTTCCTTCCTCCGAAGATAAGAGCTCATTGTGGAACTGATTTATAGTCTGTTATCTCTGCCCTTTGCAGAAACGATTAAGGCCAAGTCGCAGGAAGGAAATAGTATATGAGTATATTTATAGTATGGTTGCAATTTATTGTGAGGCTGATTGTTTATTAATTTTAATTTATAATGTAGATATGTATTTCGATAGAGACTGGCAATGTGCTCTTGTTTTTAAGCATTAACACAAAAATTCGTTCTTTTCATTGTAAATTATACTTAATGTGAATATTAGCTATAATAGAGACAGGCAATGTACTGACCGATTTCAGCATTAAAATATTTTTTTTAACTTTAATCAGAAATATAGGGATCATTTTATGTAAACAGCTTAAAATCTATCAAGATAGCATATTTGGATGATCAGAAGTTGTTCCCCGCGGTTTCACCCGCGTCTAAAGTAACCCATATCATATTTGATTCTGATACATAATATTTTTTTGTACCAAGTCACATCTATACATTCTCACAAACTTTCACGGTTGATAAGGACTCCTAGCCAAATTACCTCTTATTCCGTTACCTATTAAAATACTACTAAACGCAAATAAACCTCAATTTGCACTGCACCCATTTGACCCAAATACCTGCAGATCCCATCCGTACTCTAGCGGCTTCTAACCACTGCGACAGTTAAGATATTAAAAAAACTGGTGACCAATCCTTCCACATCCATTCTTGGACAGCCAGCCAGCACCATTGAGTAACGGTGATGCCTGGTGCACAATTAGAGGGACCTACGTTGATATAGTAAAAACTATGAAGAGCTAAGTATAGATAGTGGAATGAAGGATATAGAGAGACTAGAAGTGGTTAGTGATGAGATTAGGTTAGGGTGAAGCTTGGTTGATTAGTTAAAGATTGAGTAATATTGTTTAATGTGCCTTTTATGACGGACTTCCCAAAAAGGGGGACTCAATTCGGATATTATTCATAATAATGTGTGTAAGGTAAACAGGATAATGAAATGTCAAAATAAATTTAATATTATTGCTTTTATATGTCGATCCAGTACCAAAAATAATGAATAATGCTGATTATTTTGTAAGTAGCTTACAAAATCGTACTATTTGCTTGCAAACGAGTACACATGTACTGCCATTTTGAAATAGGTTACCACTCATTATGAAATCATCTTGAAATATGTTCACTCATTCGTTCACTACAAATAATGCACTCGACCCACTAAATATGGACGACATGATGATTCATCTCCTTTTAAATTAAGAATAGCTGCGAAATGCGTGTGCGCATGAATATGTCACATGTTCTAACGGTTTTATGAGTACTAAACATTCATATGGCTTTTGAAAATGGTCAAGATCGATTGATTTCGTGGGCATTAACCACATGACTAGCACATGACGGAAGATATATCAAAATTAGTGTACATAACTTTTTGTAGATGATTCTACATAGTTTTATCGGCTATTCCAGTACATCTATATCTTTGCTACGGCCACTAGGTCAACAACATTTTCTTTCTATCATCTAAAAACGTTGACCGCTTGAATGCAGTTAATTTTCGAGAATCTAGCGACGCGCTGTTTAGGGAGAGTGCGAGAAAAAGTTGCAATGACAAGTGCGCAGGCGCAACGGTACGACACTCTATAAGGGATAGCCGGATCCTTGAGGCCTGGTAGTTTCGATGATTGAGGCTGCCTCCATATGGTACCTGGTCAAACTATTTTAATGGCCCCCTTTCATATTGGACGCAGAAATTTTATCGTGTAGGAAGAATAAAATGTAACTGTGATCTCACCAGTCCAGTGCTCATAAGGATACAATTCCAACAAAATTTTGCCCAACGTCTATGCGAGAATTTCATTGAGTTCACTTTTGTTTTTTCGTGAACAAAAGGGGTATTACGCACTGTTTTGTTTCTGTGTGCTTAGGTGAGAAGACCAGAGGAAACATTTGTGCTACCCATTGAGTGCCACAGTGGTACACTCCAATGGAATTACACCGTTAGTGTTGCTACTGAGCAGGGGACCCTGAATGTCTTTCTCGAGTCGTGCAATACATGCAGGGTGTCAGGAATTTCTAACAGCATATTTGTTAGATGTTCGGCTCTTCGATAGTCGAACATAAGGGCCTGAGTACATAATTCATGTTAGCGTACCCTTTTGGGGAAAACAGACGTAGGTCCTAACTTTAATATAATGTATAAGCCTTTATTGACGTCTGTCAGTTAAAGTGAATCAGCGATGCACTTTTTAGCGACCAAACAAAGCGTCATTGTTTGCACACTCCTTAAATAACTGGCCGTCAACAATCTAACATGACTTGAACTTTATATCGAGGGCAGCCCGCTTTAAAGCCTTCAATACTTCTAACACTTATAGTACCCGTACACTGCAGAATCCGCTACATCCGGTAAGACTGGCTAACTGGGGTAAGAAAAAAGGCTCGGAGGATGATGACACTGAGGAATAAACAGTCGGCCGACAGTTGACCCGATGGTTGGCAATTTTTTTTTTATTCTGAATTCTATCAAAGTTTTTAGTCGTTCTGATACCGGCTAAATATCTGATCTTTGTAATGTACCCTCTACCGTTCATGTGCATAATGATTTATGAGGCTAAACGAACTATATATATCGGCCGACTAAGAGTTTACAGTGAGGGAGTACTCTTAGCAATACCCTCATTTAGTACAAGCAACGCTACTCTCTAGTAGACGTAGCTTGATAGTTCAGATAACTATCCATTACGATCCTGAAGATAATAACGAAACAATTGCTGTCGAAACCGGCAAACACTTAAAACCTATTATGTGCGCCCGCGCCGGTCCTGCCACCTAAGGCTCGGTACACGGTATGTAAGAGGAATGCGGTGTTCACACGTAACCATGTGCGATTTATGTTCTTTACAAAGGCCCTTAAGTGTGTATTCGTTTTTTTTTGAAAAAAAGAGGTTTTTTTTACTGTCGATAAATTGCCGGTTAATGAATGTGCAACGGAAGCCCTTTGTCTTTGGGATTTATTGCTTTTTTATTTCGGAGATTACCCTGGCCACATTCATGGCATTTGTCTCTTATAGGAAGGTGAAAAAGAGGATAGTAGAAGGCAGAAATAATAATAATGGCGTCCATGGCCGATTTCGGCCACGGCGGCTGTTCTCATCTAAGGAGATCAGCCAGCTGCGCAGGACATATTATAGTGCACGAGCATTTGCGCAGACACAGGTGCACTCCCTATTCCTTTACTCTCATAACCCGATGGGACGGCAATCCGACACGACCGGAGAGAGATCAGGCGCAGGACCGACATTTACGTGCTCTCCGATGCACGGGTGAATCAATCACCAACTTCCAGACTACGGGCTGCTTTGTGAAAGTTTTAAGAAAACCCACAAAGCGATTTCGGCCCGACCCGGGAATCGAACCCGAGACCTCTGGCACAGCAGCCGCGCTTGCGACCACTAGACCAACGAGGCAGTAAAGAAGGCAGAAATACTGCTGTAGTTTATATTATATAGTACATAAAATAGAACAAAGTTACATATGTTAAAAATATAGGACCGTTTAATTGATACGTAAAAATAAATTGTGATATTTTTGCCTCCACACTTCACTTACAATTCACTCCTCATCATTTACAATTCCTTTAACTCTTATCTGATCTTCAACAGCTTCTAACAATAATTTACATTTCCTTTATTATCCAAGAAATCAACATCTAAGTAACTGAGTCACTACGCATGCGCTTAACATTACAATAATACAACTTTCTTAGAAAAAACACCTGGTTTGCAATTGTCATAACATTAATAAGTATTATTTGCACATGCTAGGAAGACTGGGAACACGTTTTGATATAATGTCTATGTACAATTGTGTGTGTGTCTGTCTGTTTGTCTTCAGTCGTAATCGTCTCACCAGCTGGTTGCATTACATAATATTAACTTAGTATCACTTTGTAAATGGGTTTTCTATTGTATTGTTATGGATCGTGTCATCAGAATAAAGTAAAGCTTACAAATGTTGGATTGCAAAATTTTAAGAAATTATTTTCGGTGTACCGTGGAAACTGCTTCTCGTACCCGGATAAAATATAGTGTTAGCTAGGATACCTAGGATAGTGTAGCTTCCCAACAGTGAAATAATTTTTTAAATTGGTTTAGTAGTTTCGGGAACAAACTCTTTATAATATAATGTCATTATTAGATGAAAGGACATGCTAATAATGACATTATTGAAAATAATCTACATAGCAATCAATAGTACTAGACCTGTCGAAGGAAGTACCAATACAAAGTGCAAAATACCAGTACTTTCTCCACAAACATACTCCATCAACTAGACCGGAAGAAGACGACATTTTACATAAAGACAGAATACAGACAGAAATTTCACATTTTCTCAATAAATTTTACACTTGAACGAAGCATTGTTATGACTCTAGTTGACACAGTTCCGTTAAAACAGCCGCAGACTGCCGACTAAATAGACGGCCGACAGTTTATCCGATGGTTGGCAATTTTTCTTTTAAAGAAAATCTTGATTCCAATCAAAGTGTTCAGTCGGTCTGACAAAGGCTAGTTACCTGATCATTGTTATGTGCGTACTGCCATTCATCTTCATATTGCTTTATGAGCTCAAGTTCATCATCATATAATTATGATGTTGATGATTGAGCATCATCTCCCGAGGCTTTTCCCAACTATGTTGGGGTCGGCTTCCAGTCTAACCGGATTCAGCTGAGTACCAGCGTTTTGCAAGGAGCCTGTCTGACCTCCTCAACCCAGTTACCCGGGCAACCCGATACCCATTGGTAAGACTGGCGTCAGACTTACTTTGCTTCTGACTACCCGTAATAAATAATAAACTATCGGCCGACTAAAAGTTTGTTGTGTGCACTCTTAATATCTACATAAGCACAATACTTGCTTGTCTGTCGTTGTAAATCAAATAACAATGACATGAGCTTTGGCGCGAAACTAAATAATGTTGTTTGTCGTTTACAGTACCTACAACATGATGGAACGAAGAGGTGATTTGTATTGTATGTTAGCTTTAAATACATATATGTGTTCGATATAGGTACAGCGTTTAAATAAAATAAAAATAATGTCCGCTCATCTTTGTTATACTTAAAGTCATGTTTTACATTCCGTTGAAAATTTGCTTGAAGTCAAATCTTGGAAAATCTTTGTTACCCATATCACCATTGTCTACTAATAATCTACTTTCAGCATCTTTCAAATTCTATTTCAATCTTAAGTCAGTCCTAAACTTGAAAAGTGAACGTGCTCAAAGCTAGTTTTAACTCACAAAACACATAAAATTGAGACAGAAGACAAAACTAATGAACGAGTAAAACTTACAGATTATTATTTGTCTCTTCATTTTAAGATAACAAATGAAGGTGTAGCTCAGACACCGTGTAACAAGCTTGGCCACTTCTTATTGCCTATTAACGTCAGCAAGGACATAATTCTTAGACATTATGAGCGTAAAGGTACCTTTTAAATGCTAGCTGCCGACTGCAACTGTCGACCGCACCGACCGCGAAAACAATTGATATCTAAGGGCGACTACACGTCTTGCCGGGGCTGCGAGATTGTTCGAAAGAGTTACCGTGGCCCTGGTGACATAGAGGGCTTAAGAAGGAACATGATGGGTTTTAATCAATAAGAGTCTGACATTTGGATTTCATGATTTAATTTGATGAAAGGCTGCTGCCGCTTCGATCTAAAACGGTTTCAAGAAACCAGTAGTGCAGCTGCGGTCGACTTAATGCAGTGGCTGCAAGTGCAGTCGGCAGTTGGCATTCAAAACGTACCTTAAGAGGTACACATATAACTGACAACTACATGTCTGTATGTTGCTTCTAAGCTGTTACAGTGTCGTAATGGGAAGATATTTTAGAACTTGGAAGCTGAACATGACAATGATGAAATATAGGCTTGAAAAGACAATGTTTGAGCATTGTAAGTTGCAAGATTTAAACTTCAGAGATTTACAGAGCATAATTAGTTAACTTTCATTGATAGGTACAATAAAGATGAATTATATAAATGAAAATAAATAGGTAGTTATAGATAAGGAAGAAACGTGTGCAGAATTAATAAATGTAGCGTTATGATATTAATAACTAATTTAAATGAGTCTCTTGATACTTGAAATAAAATCAAAATTATCATATTATTAATAAGGCGTTATAAATGGTGGCGTGGTCTTGTATTATCCCTAAGTATGCAAATTGACTATTTCTAGGTGATAAAATTATAAGCTTAATGGTCTCTGCACACAGCGGGCGTGGCGTGGCGGGGCGGGACGGCGACGCCACACAATGTACTAGATCGTCGCGTCGCGTCGCGTCGAGCGGGACGGCTCTGTGTGGCGGCCTCCGTAATATCTAGTACATTACAACTGTTCAGTGTCGCGTCGCCGTCCCGTCCCGCCGCGCCGCGCCCGCTGTGTGCAGAGACCTTTAGCCTCCCCCATACTGCAGACTAAACAGTCGGCCGACATTTGGTGGCTATCGAAGATTGGAAAAATATATTTCTAAGAAAATCTTGAATTCAATCAAAGTTTTTAGTCGATCTGATACCGATCAAATAATTGATCGTTGTTAAGTATGCACTGCCATTGCTCTGAACTCTGAATTATGAGTCCAAAAAGCCATTGCAGAAACAAGATAAGATTGACGCTGAAAAAGCTACAACCATTCAAATTACTATTGTAGCAACCGTTACGTAAAAAAATCTATTTCAACCAACAACAGACCCGACCTGTCTTACATATGATACTTCAAAGTGCTTGTCAATAAAAGCTCGGCCGAAAGAAATGATTGCTCAAGTTCCAGCAATTGCCGGGTTGTGGCCCACATTCGTTCCGAGAATAACTGACTGAATGTAGGTTAAATAGGCCTATGAAAATGTGGCCTGGTGTAATGACAAAAGGTCGCTAAGAATATACTGAAAGTAGGTAGGTCTTTTGTGATGGAGTCAGCTTGAATGGTGGAAAGCTAGCTGATGTAAAGGCAAGGAAAGCTTATGTTAGGGAATTGAAAATGGTTTCAAATGGGGAGTCTCGTTGAGTGTGTCCTCTAGGTATGATCTAGATTAGGTTAGCTTTTTAAAATATTGGAACGCTGTTTTGAGGAAGCGGGTATTTTGTGTTCAAATGCTCAGACCGGTTCTTTAAAAATAATTTGTAACGTCAAGTCCTTTGTTGGTCATTGATAAGTACCGCAAAGCCCACCATGTCTTAAAACAATTCGAATTTAACCCTGTTCAAGAGATGAGCAAACGGACAAACAATCATTTCCTCTATATTAAGTGCGAGTGTATATTAAAATGACGCCAACGCGTTCAAATACTTGAACAAATAAAGTTCAACATTATGAATATTCAGAAATGGTCAGTGACTAACCAGCCGTTTCAAAACTACGGATCTTAACAATTTTTTCTTTGTTCGTTTTCTTGAGCCATAACAGCTGATTCACAAGCATGACTCAAGATCCGTTCACCTCAGTTTATCGGTAAAACTTAATATCTTCTTAGTAAAGGAACTATGAGCTAATTAAATGACACTTTTATTGCCTTTGCCTCAATTTTGTTTAACATGCATTCGTAGTTTTAATTTAAAATTGGAATCCGTGACTCATCTTTTATCTAGGTGCAGTTCCATCTTTCAAAAAGTGGGATTAATGGCCAACCAGTTAATTAAAAACACACAATTCTATTATGATAGTCACGGTAAATCGATATTGCACTATAATTCTTATTAAATTATTTCTTATTAGCATATTTAACTACGTATTTAAAGTTGTTCAATAAATTCCAATTCCGAAGACCGATTGATTAAAAAACTATATTCCTCAAATAATGATTTCTATCTAACTAGCGTTAATATCTTAATCTGTCCATTTGTGGTGTGATTCTTGCTTCGCATTGGCGGCCATACTTTATCAGAAATTTTACGATTTTAAAATGCCTCTCGCATTGGTCACTACTTCGTTACTGACTCATGTTCGAAGATTTTTATCGTGGAACGTATATCACTGAGGTGATCGTAAGTAATTAAATTATATCGGAACGCATCTATCATCTGTCAAATTTGAATGACATAAGCTGTCATGTTTGTGGCGGGAAGATTTCGTGTGAACTTGGAATGTAGGTAGGTTATTGCATATTTTATTGAATTTATTTTACGGTATCAGAAGATTTATTGTAGTGTAAATGTGAAGTTGGAGTTGGAAATGTAGGTTGCCGATTTGTCATGATTCATTTTAATTGAAATACGAGAGCTAATGAAGTTGTAAATTATAATTTTGTTATATGGCGTACCTAGTGAGGTAAGTAGGTGTTCGCATTCTGACTTAGAACTTTCTTGAGTTCATTGATATATCCACCAAGTTATTTTATCCAAATAATTACGCCCTTTTAACATCTTCTGTTACTTAAGGATTCTTATGCCATGTCCATGTCCATCTCGATCTTATTTTCACCTTGCGAATAAAACTACATAACGCTGTAATTTCCCATAAAAGTCAGAACAGCTTACGACCTTTCAACTCCTGATATTTTAATATCATCATCAATCATCATTTTCAGCTCGTATTTACCTTATAAGTATTTTGATATTTAAGCCTGGTAATCCACGAATTAAGGCGACATACATTGTATAAGTTTACGTAAGATTCGACCATTAAATACCGAATGTTAGTCGAAATTTTACGATGGCGATCAATGGGCCATAAAATGTGGCTAGTGGGCTCTGCTCTGACCCCATTGGGACCTATTTTGACGTCAAGCAAGTACATTGAAAGTAAATTTTGACGTGAATGTGACGTTGAGGTATTGTTAAGCTTTGAGTTTGTTGATCGAAGATAACGGGTGACGCATGGTAATGATGGTTTCGGTTTTTTTATGCTCACTTTTTTAAGTGTTACGATTTATGGAGTATTGAACTAAACTACCACGATTTTGACCGTAAACAATCAAAATGAAACTTTTATTGTATAAACAATAAAACGAACTTTCCCTGTCTGATATAAGAGCAACATACATAACCGTCTCTTTTATAGGAGCGAAATATTCCAAATCCACCACTTCCTTAAGTGTTACCAGATTCTAAAACCACACAATCTGGTGACACTATCAGTAAAGGTAGCCATTTATTTACACTACAATGCAGTAAAAATACTCGGCGTGAATTAATATGACGTTAGTTTCCGCCAGATGGCGATGGTGTGTTTTCTATAATGTTAGTTTGTTCATATTAACGCGGGCGGCGCGCGCGCATGCAACTGTTTTCTTTCCATTTTCGAAACTTGTAGGGCTGTCAGTGTTAATAGGATTGTAAGTATGTAGCTTTTGGAAGTGGGAATATTGTAATTATTTGGGGTTAGAAATTGAGTTTGGTTTCAATGTTTGTCGAAGCAATAATAGTACTTTGGTATTACGAAGTGGTTGACTGATTTTGTACATAGTCAATTTGGTTACAAAGATAGATTGTAATGTTTAAGAAGCCATTGAAATACTCACCTAAAAAGATGCAATATTCAAAAATTATTACTAGAAAAATCTTATTGTAGGTACATGGTAATCTTATTGGTTATACGTGCCAACCCTGCGCCTGGAAAGGATTACAGCACGCGTGTTATTACAGTTAAAATTAACTATTTAACTGCTACGGTTTTCAAGTTCATAATATAACATGCAGTAACCGGGAATTATTTTCAGAAGGATATGTTAACTAAACGATTGGTTAATTCTGTGAAAAGTTCATTGATGTTTAGTTACTTTATTCGTTTATAGTGACGGCTTTGATTTATTGAAGGAAATATGAAGTCGGTAGTTTTCATTACGAATCCGTATTTGGCATTTATTGGTTATTTTAAAGTATGGTGGAACAGACGCGAATAATACTTTCCGTTGTACGTATTTTCATTAATTTTATATCCTTTAGAATTGCTTGGTGTATGAATGGATACACCTTATAAATCGTCTTTATCCTCAACATCTTAGCATCTGCAGTAGCCGCCTTTAGTGATCATTCTCTATTGAGTAAAGTTGCCGGTGAAACATACTTGAAATAAATTCGATTATTTATAGAAAATAATATTCAATAGTGTATTATAGTTCGGCCGCTCAGAGAATGCGTTCCTGACACATCGCGATTGAACTGACGACGTAACTTTGTAATGGCGTTGCAGTACGATAAAAATATTTTTGCTGGTTGTTTATCGTTTTAACAATTGATGAGCATTAAAACAACATTATTATATCAATAATAATCAATGAATGTTGTAATTTTGTGCCAAATTGAGTGTCAAATAACTTGGTAAACAATATTTTTCTAAATCTATACTGCGCTATTACAAGGTTATGTCAGCGCTTTATATTTGTAGTGCTGTGCTTAAAATAACAGGCAAGTATCGTAATCTGTTCTTATAAGTCGATGGTTCTTATACAGTTATACTTATAATATGAAATAATGTTTTTCTTTTTAAGAATTTGAAAATAATGGACTATAAGATAACTTTTATGAAATATAAAAATAAAACTATGATCAAACTGAACGCGCGAAAGAAAGTAGCATTTTTATATTTAGGTTGAAAATGGTAACCCCAAATGGCATCATGGGCCGTCATTTTGTGACGCTAAATAGTCGTCTGTTGTCGTTTCGTGCGCAAAGACTAAAAACCTGATTTTGGCAGATTTTGACCGAGATATCAGGATTGATTCTGTTATTGATAATACCTAATATAATTATACACGTAGGCGAAGATGATGATGAAGACACCACCTCCTCAAGCGAATCGGAGTCTGATTAATATTCTGTACGCACATTCAATTCAATGTACTTACTTTATTGCATAGAAATACAGATTGTAACTTTGTAACAAAGAATAAATAAAACGATTTTATTATATGAATATTACCTTTTTTTGGTTTCCACTTAAATAACTAAAATATAAATTTTAAATGATTCCGCCAATTTAAAACGAAAATAATCTTAAAATAATGCGGCGGTTTATTTTGGAGGAACGGTAACGAACTCAGTGTTATGTTGTGCCCATCACTAGTCGTGACTAACTGATAGGTGTCAGGAACGCATTCTCTGAACGGCCGAAGTATAATGGTATTTCCCCGCTATTTAATGGATGTTATTATACATATAAACCTTCACCTTTAATCACTCTATCTATTAAAACAAACCGCATCAAATCCGTTGCGTAGTTTTGAATATTTAAGCGTGCAAAGGGACGTATAGTAACAGAAAAAGCGACTTTGTTTTACACTATGTAGTGCTAACCTTCAATTGTTAATTAATGTTATTCCTCTTTTGTCTCCAGGCCTGTGCCCCTCGCTACGTGTCCTACGTGTCAGCCAAGCTGAACCAGCGTGACCCAGTGGGCACGTGCTTCGTGGCCACCTCACCAGACCTCAATGACGTCAAGGAGTTTTCTCCATGCAGAACGTGTAAGTGTCTATGGTTGATTATCTGTGACGCGCATGACGTCATGCACGGGAGCATGAACTATGAAGTAGTCTGTGCTGTCGGTGGAGGAAATATAGTTCTTTAGTAGCTACGTATACAAATATGTAGCACATGTTATATCAAGCATATACTATTGTGCTAGATACAAACATATACACGTTTACAAGGTGGCCGTGTCTTGGCGGGTCTGAATTTATCCGATTGGCAGTGCAGCAAACATTATCGTTTCTATAGGATTCCAATGTCTTGATCAGATTTGCCAAGATTCTTCCCCTGTGATGTCGTCTTCACACATTACCTACAGAATTTCCTACTTTTTCCAAAAAAGCACATCACACAAGTCAGTTCAAAATATTTTCACCAAAATAAAAACTTCACATTTACACACCCTCATAAAATGGCAACAGTTTCGTAAAAGGGCGCCAATGGAGCCATCATGGCGGCTCCAGACGCGGCCATGAAAGCGCGCGAAAACCGACTCACTTCCGCCGGTAATGGCGGCAGGCAAAGGAATTAGCGTGACGAGCCTCAGGCAGAACATGATTTACGATCCCACTTTTGTGTAAAACGATAAATTTAAGACTCACGTTACATTACAGAAATATCATTGTGTGATTTGATGGTTTTTCGAAATGTGAAACTTTAATTTTTATTTGCGATCGCCCACGCTGCTGTGGACCACACTTTTTATTTACTATACAAGAAAATGTCAGTCATTTTAAGTACTATGATGATCTAGTTACGGTTTTATTACACAAGGCCTCACGTTACTTTATTTTACGTATACACACTCATTTTTATACTCAGACCTTTCAGGTCACACACACTATCACAAAATTTACACAAACCAATAAAATTACGTTATATACTTATATATTTTCTACTAGGTATATGTATACCTAAATAAATAACTATGTATGCTTTGTTTAGGGCATCGTTCTGTGGACGAGGGTGAGTATATTTCGAGGTAAAGTTGGATGTATAACGCACTGTCGACTTAGTGGGAACTCATACACTTCATCATTAATGTATGGACATGTTGACCCATCTCATAGAACCTCAAGTTGTGTTGCCAATGCTATGGCCAGTTTTACCTACCCATGATGACAAAAAAAGGCAAAATTAATTAAAAAAAAATATTGGCAATTTTGACAATGGGGAATGATGGAAAATTTTTAAAAAATATATATTTATTTGGCATATTTTACAGGGTGGGAAAAGCCTAAATAATGCCAATAACAAAATAATGTCTATTAAACTTCCATTTTTAGACTGATACCTCATTGCAACATTTTTTAAAGACTGTATTTTTATATCCTTCTCTTATAGTAACATGTAACTATACTAGCATAATATTAAATGTCTGCATGTATGTATTAGGTATGTATTGTCTGTGTATCTGTGTCGTATTGTGAAGTAAATGTTTTAATATTTAATGTGACAACACCGAACATTGTCATTATTCAGAAAACTACAAAACAACAATAAGTAGGAATACAAAAATAACATATTTATACAAGTAGGTTGGGTTTTAGAAAATATTTATTCAAATATATCTAGAGCAAAGTATAGCATCAAGAATTCGTTCACCATTATTTCAATTAATGAAGAAAACTTTCACATCAGTCTAATATCTATTCTTCTTTCTGCTCCCTTACCAATTTATTGAAATTCATCCTTTTTGTCATCCGTCATACTAATATGTACTCCCTTCTTATTCATGTCATCTTTTCTACAGACTTTATCTCCATTTTCATCCATTCACATTCATACTTAAAACTCATAGTAGCATGTGTTCCAGTTTCCATCCCAAACCCATTGCTCAGAAGTTTCTCTATTTTTTTCTGTCACCAGCATTACTTTCCGACTGCATCTCTTCTAATCATACCTCACATTTTTCATTATACCTATCCCACGCATATCTTCTCTTCATCTATCATCTGCAACATGAACTTTTCTGTCATCCTTCTTTTCCGATGCATATTTTCAACCGGTGGTCGGATCAGACTGGTTAAGGAGGCACTCTGGATAATTCCTTAGATCGCCGAAGTCATTATGTAAGCACTTGGAATTACTTTTGATAGCTATAGTTTACCTTTTAGCTAACCGTTGTCTAAGTTGACTCACCAATCCGCTCTGGACCTCTGGCCCGGACTTCCCAAAATAATATCTCACTTGGCAATTAAGAAAACGTAATGATTTCACATTTTCATACGAATTCTGTAGTTTGATCATACCATAGGGAACAAGCTAGTGTAGTGCTCATATCTATCGATAATTTAGGGGACATTTAACTTTTTGGTTTCATATTCGTCCATACATCGGTTAAAACATATCCATTTTTCCATTTAGATAGACGTACAATTGTATACACTGTATTAAGTGGCGCACCTTGTATATTAAAGCATTGTATAAGTGTATAATTATTGGTATCGTTATTGATTGCTAATTGATATGTTTTTAATTCGCAGCGAGTCACGGGCAGCGCAAGACTGGCATGTGCCAGGCTGGTTTCTCAGCCGCTATATCGAAGGTAAGGCCTTTTTATTTTATTTTTTATGTTTTTTTTTGTTAGGGATTAAGATATTATAGGTATGTATGTAGTACATAGCCAGGCAGTGCAAAAATATTACTTGGGGTCAATTTTCAGGTGTAAGTCATCTTATGGCAGTAGGTACCTACGTATCTGCAAATATGAATTAATATTTTAGTATAAAAATTATCCCATATTTTTTACCCGCCCTTCCTAAAAGAAGAAGGTTCTCAATACAACCGCGTATATTTTGTGGTTCCCAAGCTTCTTTATGTTACGCAAAATGTCTACCTTCTCATAAGCGGCATAAGTATAATAACGGTGTTGTCAATTATCAATTGTCTCCGTGTTGCAACTCACAAAATTCTGATGACAGTTTATTATCTTTTTGTCACACCAATTACGTTCCATTTTCAATTATTTCGAGTGAAATCCACTTGCTTTTTTATCGGTGCCGATTCCTGGCAACATTCAAAGTTGAGGTTATTAATTTAATTTTCATAAGTGGTCGTATTAAAATGCAATTATTGTGCTCGTATGTCATTCTGTGACGAATTGGTCACGGTGTTTTGTGTAATGGGAAGTCATTTTTATCTTATTACTTCGAAGAGGAAAGGTGAGGTCAGGTTGTAACTTGCATTGCAAAATTATCCTCCAAGCTAAATGTGAAGAAATTGTCACTTCTTACAGTGATTTTGTTACTAAAGTTGTCTTGAATAAAAACAATATAGATGAATGGAATCTCAACAACATAATGTGTAGAAGGCATTTGCAATAGAACACATTTAGAATACTAATTAATTTCGTATGAATGTGAAACCTCCAAGCCACTCTTCATTTCTAAACCAAAACACGACCATTTTTTGCTCCAAAAAACCAATTCTTACTATTTTCATGTAAAACATCGTGATTTTACGATCGTGGGAATAGAATTATTTTTGCCCATAGAGGAATTATCATCGTGATCGCAGCGGCCATCGCGCACACGTGACGCGCATGCGCGCCCGCAACCGCGCAGACTCCTTATGAATTATTTAACTTTTATTGTTGCCATTGCAAAAAATCCAACAAGAAATGTTAAGATTTCTATTTCGAGAATAGTGAGCGAATTTTATTGCAGTTTTATTATGCCTCTGTATTTGGGATACAATTGAGATTTACCGCTAAATTCTGACAGGACAATCCTTTGCTGTCCTATTATGGCGGCGGTTACGAAGCAGGACTTTATTTGTTAGTGTCCCGGTGTAGCTTATAAAATTGCATGAGTATCTATGGTTACTTACATGCAGCATTCCATAAATGTTCTGAACATGGTCTTCGAGCTGACCGTACAAAGAAGGTCCGAGGAGATTTCGACTTAATCACTGCACTTAGTATGCCAGTAGCTAGCTAGCAAGCGTCTGGTTAATGTAGCAGCTGGGCAAAGCATCTAGACCAATTGGGGTCACAGCACTTTAGTACCTATCTGCATTTGAGTCTAACATGAGCCAACTTGCTTTATAACTAAGCCGCGAATAGGACAAGTGATGAAATCTCAGAAATAGGAAACATTTTGAAATAAATGTGTCTTTTAGAATCGTTAACACAATTTCCAGAAAATTGTTAACGATTTTCTTAAACATGTTTAAAACACTGATATAGATAAGACAGAGAACTCCGAATCGTATAAAAATAATTAGAAAACCAGACTGTAAAAATATATTTCACAGTAAATCAATGCCTTAAGTAATCTTTGGAAGTAATCAACAAAAAGAGAATTAAAATCGATTTAAATTCAAGTCAGGTGCATTGAAACAATTAATTTCCATTATCTAAAGAAATAACAATAAAGATGACACTACTTGACAACCATGCCTTTGCCTCAAACGAGAAAAAAAAAAACGTGATTAATTTCACCACAAGTCGTATAATGGAACGTTTGGGTGTTGCTAGGTGAAAAAAAACTATCTCGGTATGGGCATCACGTGCCAAGATATTTTTTTTTATAAAATAAAAAAGGTGTTATGTAGGCAATCATTTGATTGACATAAATTATGCTATGTTATAGCTTTAGTTTATCTAAACAAATCACAATATTATAAAGTTTATACTTTTTTGACTGGTCACGTCCTTGAATAATAATTCATGCTGCTCGTAAAACGTTATTCCAATGAAAATCGACACCTGTTTTTTGTGAAAGAATGAGACACAAAAAATACACTGTAGGCAAATATAGCGACCAAAATAATAGAAAATGAACGATTTTTCGAAGCAAAACAAACGATATAGCTTTAGGCCTCATTAAATAGCAGGTAAATATTGTTACTAGGTAAAACTCAAAAACCTTATGAGATGTCCCGGAATCAAATCAAAATACACATGACATGAGCTTTTTATAAGCCTTTCAATGGCAAAATAAAATTAAACTTCCATGCAATCTCATTGACCCTCGAAAAATATGAGTCAATAGAAAACTAAAGAATAAAGAAATCTAATCCTTGAGTTGAAACAAACGATGCAGCTTTAAGCCTCATTAAAATGGCACAAGTCTTTCAATGAAAACGGTTTCAGTGACCAAGTCCCAGATAGCCATAGTTCCCTTTTATCATCCGCATCCAACAACGCAGAGATAGGATCATGTTCTCAGAATACACAACTTGATACCCGCAGACGTTACGTGTTACTTGGCAAGCGCCTGCGCTCAAAACGTGACGATTTTAGCAAATAGATCGATTTATTATCGTAGGAGTTAAGGGTTGCAGCTTAAGAAATTAAATAGCGGTGGGTATAGTAATCAGTTAGGTCTATTTTTCTTGAAGTTAGTACCTAATATAAAAATGTAGTTTCAAAAATTGAGGTCTTGGCAAAGGCCAAGGGGTCAAAATATTGCTATCGTTTTCTGAATGATTCTAAATACCAATCATTTTATCTGTCTGCACAAACATTTTCAGTGAAAGAAAAACATAAGCCTTCCTTACTCTCTTGGCAAAATCAAATTCAAAAGCCACAAATTAAGGTGTCCAAATGCGATTAAACATCGATACTCAATACCCAAGAATTGCGCTATCGACTATAAAATCCATAAGAAGTTCGAAAACGCATAGCAGCCCTACCCTAGCTGAGCAGAATCAATTTTATTGAAGTGTCCATCTATAGCCCAATAAATTTGTCCCTCGCAGCAAGGTGCGAACGAATACAATTCATTACTATTCATTGGTACACCATGTTGAATCCTAATGGGGCCCATGCACGGATTAAAGAAAGATGAGAGGAGATGCCATAATCCAGATAGTTCATACTCCATCTTTTAGGTCAAATACATAAGGTCGGCATGACTAAAATGAGCAGTTACGAGTGAACTAACGACGCGTTCGGGTTCTTTAAAACTTCTTGATGATAATTTTTTGGTATTGCATAAAATTATCGGGTCCAAAGAAGGCATATACGAGCGAAGACAGTAACGTTCCTCGTCCCCCGCTCACGCGCATTTTGGCGCACTGCTTTCTTAGGGGATTTTCCGTTATGACACCTCCGCTTTTCATTTTGTTTTTCATGGGCCCATGTGTTTGTGCTCCATGATTCACTTGCTGTGCTATTTAGCTTTTGAGGAAGGCTTGCAAATCGAGGGTCAATGAGATTGCATGGAAGTGTAATTTTATTTTGCCCGTTTGTGTCGTTGAAAGGCTTGTAAAAAGCTTTCTTATAAAAGGTCATAGGTTTTGTTTGATTACGGGAAATCTTATTTTGGTTTTACAAAAAGAATGGAAAATATTTTTGTTTACTTTATGTATAGAGGATTAAGAATTTTGGAACAAAAATGTACAGAATATGTGGTTTGGCAATAATAAAATTACTCTTACTTCTTTTAAAATTCTAGATTAAGAAATCTTTCAGCTTCCAAAAAGTTGGCGTGATTTTCAAAAAAACTGCATACTCGAACAAATATCGAAGCTTATAAATCAAACATCATTTTGAAAAGTTTTTCCTTACCAATAGTGCAATTTCTCAACATGACTACGTCAAACATTCCTGTAGTTTACAAACATGGTTTCGGAACGCGTCCATAAGCGGCAGCCATTTGCAGACAATGGCGGCGCAGAAATGGCGGGAAATTGATGCGGCCAGTACTTTTGCGAACTGAAGCCTTGTGATTTTGTTCCAAGGAGTTTTTTACCTGCCTGAATTGTTTATATTTTCTATGAGAAGCTTCTTGGTAGTTCCAGGTTTTATTCATTTAATACAGCAAGATCTGATAGATATAGTTTAAAAGGACGTTATTTCTTTATAATCTCTTTTTAAACAGATTTGAGTATTAATAGTTTTCTAGCATTTTAAGCATGGCTAATGTAGTAGCCATAAAATTACTTAAGTACAAAATTATACCATTACACCATAAAATTTCAATTTTCAAAGATCGGAATTGAAAATTCATAACTTCACTTTATATTGTATTAACATCTATTACAATACATTCTGAACAATGGATGCTGCATATCAGAATCTGGTAAAAGATAATGAATCCTATAATCTTAGACGTAGAGATGAATTTAGTTTGACGTTTCACCAGCTTACAGGCATCGTGCAGGTTGTAAATGCAAAATTCATGGGATTTTAAACGCTTCTAATATTTATGCACAATTTAATTGAATATTCAATTACGTGCAACAACTGATATTTTTATCGTTTTCAATAACACTTCAGGCGTCGGATACAAAGGAGAGCTCAATAGAATTTGTTAAAATTACATAAAACGAAATTTCTACTGCTGCAGTTTTTATGGTCAAATACCTACATATTTATTAGACGTAGGGTTTTAGAACCTTAGCTTTTATAAATTTTTGTACAAGAGTGAAAAGTTAAAAAAAAAATAGAAACGATTCATGCTAGGTAAATAGATAAACTACCTTTTCTGTAACACCGATCAACACCACCAAAAAATTAAGTATTTTTTTCATATCCAACAACTTTGTTCACCCGTCGGTATGGTAGAGACAACAAAATAAGTCAGTGCCGCATCGTTTTGACATCGTGCCCTCCGCTGGCACTCGCGCATGCGCCGTCCCGCTGTATATGGTGCGCGCGCGCATATTTATTCATTGGCTGCGTACGCTGATTCAATGCTAAAACGACTAGGCTTTTATGTTGTTTTTAGGGCTGCTACCACCATTTCGGGGGTTATGAATTGCTATTTTTTTATTTATTTTATTTACCTGACAGATTTGTGTGCGTTTACGCAGGTTTATGTTTTATTTATGAGCGATTTACATATTTTTATCCGTTTCTGCAATGTCCGGTAGTTTGTAATGTCTATAGGGCGATGTAAATTGAGTCGCTATTGGTTATCTTAGAATTACCATGTCATTATGGAGATGCTATGTATTTTTTCTGAGTTAAAGTGTTGATTTTAAAAATTATTTTTCTTTTATGTATGTAATTTTATCCTATTTGTGTCAGTTTTTCAATTATTTTCGACGTGAATACTTGGCATGGTTTATTTCCGAACTATCTCTATTAAAAGCCTTTAATTATCTAGTTAATCTGATCTCCTTTCTTTTCACTACCAATCTAAAAAGTCCCATTATATTTCGTCCCTGAACAGCTGTTGTAAGCCTACCGTTTAATCGTCCAGTGGTCTTGTTCTCATTAGCAAACACACGGCGATCCGCTTCAGAGCTGGCATTGGAGTACCTGTTAATGTCGGCGACATCTAACCTCTTTACTGCGAGAGAATTTAACTGTACGATACTTTCATTGCCTTCCTTATTTATTACGAAGCTTAGCTTAGTAGATCAGTAGCTACAGGAACTGTAGGCTGTAGATTTGATGACGTTCGCCAACGTTATTTTTCTATGTAGACGATTTAATCAATTTAAAATAAAATGTCCTTTAAAAACAGAGGATTTTTTCATCAGGTCATAGAATTTTGCCATCCTTAAAACCAAAACAACCACCTGTTCAGTTTTTGCCATACCTTTACAAGAGCACATGTCAAGTTTGTAAAAAAAACGGTTACTTATCTTAAAGATTTGCAAAACACAAGGTTTACTAGCTGGTGACTTCAAATGCGCATGTTTACATGTTTTTTGTGACATTTCTTGTAGGAGTGAAACTTGAACCAGCGGGGCTTATCTCTCACGTTCACACGCAACGATTTGTTGAGTCTGCTTTTTAGGGTTCCGTAGCCAAAATGGCAAAAACGGAACCCTTATAGTTTCGTCATGTCCGTCTGTCCGTCTGTCCGTCTGTCCGTCTGTCACAGCCGATTTACTCGGAAACTATAAGTACTACAGTGATGAAATTTGATGGGAATATGTGTTGTATGAACCGCTACAAAAATATGACACTAAATAGTAAAAAAAAGAATTGGGGGTGGGGCCCCCCATACATGTAACTGAGGGATGAAATTTTTTTTTTCGATGTACATACCCGTGTGGGGTATCAATGGAAAGGTCTTTTAAAATGATATAAAGTTTTCTAAAAAACATTTTTCTTAAAGTGAACGGTTTTTGAGATATCAGCTCTCAAAGTCGTAAAAAGTATGTCCCCCCCCCTCTATTTTTATAACT
This sequence comes from Helicoverpa zea, assembly GCF_022581195.2. Lineage (NCBI taxonomy): Eukaryota > Metazoa > Arthropoda > Insecta > Lepidoptera > Noctuidae > Helicoverpa > Helicoverpa zea. Next base: position 12,633,658 of record NC_061457.1, read on the forward strand.
ACGGGGTATAAAATTCTAAAAAAAATAGAGGTGATGCATGCTAATTAACTCTTTCAACGATTTTTGGTTTGATCAAAGTATCTCTTATAGTTTTTGAGATAGGTTGATTTAACTGTAATTTACGGAACCCTTCGTGCACGAGTCCGACTCGCACTTGGCCGGTTTTTTTGTCTTTTAAGATGAATTGGGGTAAGGATTGAGAGGAAGCGGGGGAAACGTCAAAAAATACAGGAAATAGGGATTAAAAAATACTGAAAATAAGTAACAAAGATTACTAGTATTAAGTAGTATTATTAGCACTGGTATTAAGTGCATTAACTAGACATTAGTGCGCCAAATACCAGTGTCAATTCTTGTGTCTTTATGACAAGAGGATTTGCAGTTTTGGCCGTCCTCAGCCACACTCCATATAACAATGTCACTTCTAAGCCTTCAGAAGAAAAACATTGAACTAAATGAAGGCATTTTTTTTTTTTTTTTTTTATCGACGTAAAATCATCAAATGACCCCTCCCGCTGTGGGTTAGCAGCGGTGAGGGAGTGTCAGACTCTTACTGACTAAAATCGTCGTGTTCCGTCATAGGCCTTTTATGTACCAGGGCCGCGGTATCTCTTTCGAACAACCCGCAGCCCCGGCAGGCCTTGGCCCTGCTGGGCCCCGCTGGGGTTGCTGACGTCTCTTTGAGGAGCGCGTGGAACAACGCGCGCCGTCGACACGGGTCTGTCGTCTAGGAAGACAGAGGGACGATGAGCCACCCGAACTCACCGCCCACAGACCCACGCCTACGGTGGCCGGGAGTCATCTCGCGACACCCGGCGCCCATGGTGTCTACCTGGTCCAGCGCGGCGGCCGGGATGAGAGGTGCGAACTCTCTGGCGTTCCGCCTCCTCCTTCTCGAGCATGACCGCTTCGCAGAAGGAGGCGACGGCATCCCATTCCCTCTCGCCCCGGACCATGGCCTGAACCAGGGCCGGACGCGAGAGGTCGCCGCCGCCCAAAGCCTCGACGAGGACCCGGCGGTGCCCTTCCCATGCGGGGCACACCTGGACTGTGTGGTCCACCGTGTCCTCGGGGCTGTCCGCACAATGGTGACACCCGGGCGCCTCCTCACGACCGATGCGGTGCAGGTACCTCCCGAAACAACCGTGTCCGGTGAGGACCTGCGTCATGCGGTACGTGAGGGCGCCGTGACTCCTCCCGAGCCACTCCTCAAAGAGGGGACTTACCGCCACGATGGTGGCGTGCCCTAAATGAAGGCATCAACGTAAGATTCTGTCACCCGCCTCCCCTTATAAATTAGACCCATTTCATCGGTCACTTAATTCGTATGTAAAACAGACTGGATGACATCACACACTTATAAACGATGCACTTTATCTATCCTGGTTGCAATTAGGGCAGGGTTCGACGCATTACGGGTGAGAACATAAAAATCTTCTAATCGTAAAGCACTCTTAAGTTCGGTTTAATGTAACAGGGACGATCTACATTCTGTCACATGGGTTTATTGTTTTTGAAGTATTTTTCAAGTATGTGAGAATGACAGTGATTTTATTCAAATTGTATGTTATGGTGATGGATATCCATAAAATCTAGTTTATTTTAGAAACTCGATGTAGTTTTAGGGTAAACATCTGTTGTCATTAGGGATTTCATTTTGTATTTACAATGTTTTATTTTTATTTCCAGGATGGACAACGACTATTCATGGGTGCTCCAGGCAGTTTCTTCTGGCAAGGTAAGGTTTAACAAAAAATGAGTTCATGTGTTTTTTAATAACATAGACTGCATACAGTTTTATAGCTCCGACTTAGAACAGTAGTGAGCTACCGCGCATGCGTGGAACTTAGTCCCACCGACGAAGAAATCATCATAGACTGGTTTGAAATTAACTTCATCACTACTTTAAATAATATAGAAAGTAGCGAGAAATCATACAATGCAGACACACTAAAATATGGATAGAATTCTGATGTAGACGATGACATCCATAATGCAAAATTAAATGCAGTCAAAGCTTCTAAACAAGACACTATTAATTAAAATTTCAACCAGCTTCAAGAAAGACAATAATTTAAATTGACTTTAAGGCTTCTATAAGTTCGAAGATCACAAAACCCTACAAGACAGACTCACGACATAACACACTCCAAACGGACACAAACTTGGAGGTGAATACCACAATGATAATTGACACTAAAATTATTCACAGGGCGAACGTTTTCGATAGATCCGAAAGAATCGTTCTTCTACTATATGCCGAAAATACCGGAAGAAGGTAAAACTACCCAGACGTACCGCCAGATTGACATCTTAACTCTTAACAGCAATAACATGAGGAGGCCTATCGCCTAATCCTATATCAACGCCTTGAACATGGACAGTTGGTTTAAATTACATTTTTGTTGTTCGAGTATAATTATCATTAGCTTTTAACGCAATAACATCTGAGTTTATTAAAACATTCGCTAACTTTTGCTTGCTTTTCTAAATTAAGTCATATTTTCTAACTTAGAGTTAACGACTTTTAAGTATTGGCGTTTTTAGACAAATTGTATTTCATGTCTCGTTTTCGTTGTAAGTACAAAAATGGTTTCATGTACTTGAACTAGTCAAAGTTCTATAAAAGGTTAAACCTTGATACTGAATACTTGAACAATTTAAATGGATTTAAAACGAAAACTGTGAGCAGCTACTGATGGCAAATATTTGGACAAAACAAATATCAAGTCTCTTATTTGTCATGAATAGCGATGAAATCATAAGCTTTCCTCAAGTCATGGTTTTCTAGGGTTACCTACCCTATGGGTTCTACCAGATACCTTCCACTTCTCCAATCATTAATTTCTTTAGTACATTTTAGCGGTAGTTAAATAACGAAAGTTGTGCACGGGAGATTAGATCATAGATTTTCCATTTCATATCTTTGTGCTAACAATATTTGCCTACTTGGATGATATGTTAGTATCAGGCACGATTGCAACATGGTATTGCCTCACGACGTCCAAAGAATGAAGGACAGTTTGAACACATCCAAGCCTAATCATCACAAGTACAGCATGCTGTTGAAAACTTTAATCATTTTAATGAAGTATTTACAAATGTTGAAGAATCTATGTTAGAGTATGTAAGTGTAAATAGGAATAATAATTCCCATGACGTAGTGAACCTGTTCTAGTTTAATATCGATAAGGGTTAACTAGGTGTTTAATATTACTGAAATGATTTTGCAACTGCAAAAGTGTGCTTTAAAACTAAACTATAAAATGTCATTGGCTTTGGCTCTGGTTAAACACTGTACTTTTTAAAGCTGAGATTTATTCATCATCATTGCTTGCAAGCTAAATACAGCTTTAAGTCCTTCTGTTAAATGTGGAATTGCATTACATGTGACAGAAGGATTGTTCATGGAACAGTGCTAGTGGTTTGCCAGAACCGTCACCAAAATTAATTCTACCAAATAAGTACCTTATGGCGGTCGCTGTAACAAGGATTTGGTGATATATTTAACATATTAAATTATCCCTGAATCTCACGCTTGATATGGTGTGATTACACCTTTTTTGGTCATATTTATGCTAATAATATCCTAATCAAAAGCGTTATGCAGACGCCTGTAATATACACGAGAACGATGTTACAATCATCATCATATGAAACTGCCTATCCTGGCTGCTGGATCGCTTGAACATCATCTAATGACAGATCATGGAACATTGAACACGAATGATTGACGTTTTGTGCTGTTTCAATGTATTAAACATTAGTTTCCTTTGGACGATCCCTTCATCCTTCTTAGTATACTAGAGTTGAATCATTGCTTTTAACTATATACCTACTCATAATTTTATTGGAAGCTTCTCATAACTTTATTGAAAAGACACATCCATTTAAGATATATTTAACATTTCAAAAGTCGTCCAAAAGAAACTCTGAACAGCCTATCCAGGAACACTTTCGTAATTCCCATTTCTATTGTAGGTCAGCTGATGACTCAGTCGATGAGTGGTCGTCCAGCCTTGATGTCTACTCCTGAAGCTAGTCCTAAATACGATGACTCTTACATGGGATACTCCATCGCTGTTGGCGATTTCGCTGGTCAGGGTATCCAGAGTGTAGCTGTTGGAGTACCTAGGGGAGCTGGACTTAAGGGTTTGGTAAGCTTAACTATATTTTATCTACATAAAGCTGTATGTATGATTAAAGCAGATGGTTTTGAATATGTTGTTATCATTTTTAGAAATATTTTGGGAGTCGATTGTGTGAAAGACGTTATGGCTGAAGAATGTTAGTAGTGAGATGATGTCAGTGAAAGTATGGAAGAGGAGCATATTATTATTGCACTCAGACGGAGATTTCTTTACAAGTTTGAAATATAATGTTATATACTTAAATCTTGTTATTTCAGGTGGTTCTCTACACTTGGGAGCTGCAAAACATTAAGAACATCAGTGGCTCCCAGATCGGTGCCTACTTCGGCTACAGTATTGCCTCCGGTGATATTGACGGAGACGGCTTTGATGACGTCATAGTCGGCGCTCCTATGTTCACTAAGACCAAATCAGATGGCTATGAGCATGGAAGAATCTATGTTATCTATCAGGATAAAGATCGGGTAAGTCATAACTAAATATATAATCAACAATCAAAAGTAATTATGATATGCATGCTTGATTTAGAAAACTGTGCTATAACCATATACCTCATTATTTATTTATTTTATTTCACCTTCCAGTCTTTCACAAGGAGCCATGCTAGGACCGGTGATGTTTCTCGAGGTAGATTTGGTTTGGCTGTCACTTCGCTGGGAGACATCAACTATGACGGATTTGGAGGTAAGAAACTACAATACTCAAAATAATAGACTGTCATAAATCAGCTGGTTTGTCTGGAAGTCTAGAATTTGGCAAATGCTAGTCAGTAAGAATCAATGTTACAATTCCACGTCAAAAGCCGTTAGGTGGATTTCATAAAACTATCGATAAGTAGAAGATGCATTAAGACTCAAATGGTTTCTTACCAAATGAAAGTTCCACCATTTTCAGATACTAAAAATTAGTCTTTCTTCTTTCCAGATATTGCAGTAGGAGCTCCTTACGGTGGTGAACACGGCCGTGGTGTGGTCTACATCTACCACGGCAGCGAGGCTGGTATCCATGAGAAGTACTCCCAGGCCATCACTGCTGAGGAGATCTCTCCTACATTGTCCACCTTCGGATTCTCTCTGTCTGGCGGAGTGGATTTGGATAATAATAACTATACGGATTTGGCTGTTGGCGCTTATAAGTCTGATAGTGTTGTGTTTTTGAAGTGAGTATAAGTTCATGCAATTTACTATCTAAGACCGATATTAAAGAGAATAGAAAATATAGGCTTAAGCTTCGTTTGGGAATCGATTAGATGGTTTGAATCTGCATCATTTTTCAGTTGTCATTGGAAGATGTGTGATGTGATGATGTGAAAATCCAGTAGATACATACCATTATCACCTTACCAATAGGCTTACTTCTATTACATTGGATTTATACAACACCTCTTTTATTGAAATAACGTCATGTATTATAATATTAATTTCTGCTATAACTAAAATCTTCTTTTAAATGTTCCAGATCTCGTCCCGTAGTAAAAGTATCAGCCGACGTGAAGTTCTTGGGCGACAGTAAGCTGATCTCGTTGACAGACAAGAAGTGTCACCTCGCCAACGGCACCACCGTCGCCTGTGCTCAGCTCATGTTCTGTCTTACTTATGGCGGCGTTAATGTGGATCAGCAGATTAGTAAGTGTTTTAGTTGAATGTTTAATTTCATCATCATTGGCAATGTTATATAGCTATATTTACATCTTTATTTCATGGTTGTTCACCAAGACTGTTTTAAGCATCTCAGGTAAAATGTATAAAATAAATCCCCTTGACTTTCGCTAAGTACATTATATTAACACCGTCTTAACGACCTACAATACCTGATATTAGAACGTCATAATCATTTTTGTCATCAAGATTGTCTACGTTTCGTACAAAATTGTGAGTCACAATAATTGTGTTATTTGTTTCCAAGCGGAGGGATATATCTGCTATTTCGGTGAGTGGTCGAAGTAGCGCTAATTGGTACCACACTAAATCAAATCCACCCAACCATCACCATAATTTCTTTATTGATATCATATAATCAATGATACTTGAACTTCTAAATTGTCGGCTTTCAACTTACCTTGGGAATATCTAACCTCCATTACTCCACAGAAGTTTAAGTATGATTTGAGACGATATTAATACAAGAAATTATAAACTGTAAATATAAATGTTAGACGTATGTAAGTGAATCAGTATTTGTTGTAAAAGTGACTGCACCATCATCCAACGTTTGAAACGCAACGACACAGGTAGACGATACCTACAATTCAAAACTTAGCACTAATCTTGTAAAATTATGCAGAATTCGAGGTGACCTTGGACTTGGACTCCCGTCAGAAGACCTCGAAGCGACTGTTCCTCGCTGAGACCAGGGAGACGACCTACAAGACGCAGATACTGCTGACTCAAGGACAGCAGGAGTGCAAGGATATCATCGTGTATCTTGATGTAAGCTTTTCACTTTTATTTTTGGAAAGGACAAAAAGAAAATATGACTAAAGGAGAACTTATAAGATTTGAATAGTCCTTAATAAGTAAGCTGTCGCAGTAACTAAAATTCAAATGTTGTCATACTCATAATCTAGTTAATTATTTTTGTCTACATTCGGCCAAATCGGATTAACTTTGAAAATAAATTTACTTTAGGTATAAGCATGCAGCAGTATTACTTTCTTTCTGTGATAGTCTTATGTATCTATTAAATTCTCAACAAATTATAACACACCTTTCTTAACCCGTTACAGGAGGAAATCCGCGACAAGCTGACCCCGATCGAAGTGAAGATGTCTTACGACCTCCTGACCCAGCCCTCCGGCAACATCGTCCCCCCGGTCCTCGACCAGACCCGCAGCATCGTCCACGCTGACTCCCTCAACATACAGAAGAACTGCGGCAAAGACAACATCTGCATACCTGACCTCAGGATGGCTGCTACCACGTAAATACTTGTTCCAATTTTGAAAACTGGTGGTGGATTATCTAACCTTCTCTGTGACTAATCTGTTGTGTTGTTCTTTTTTTTCATTAACTTTTTTAGAGACCGACCGAAACAGAATTCCCATCGGAGCCAAAATTCCATCAGACCTCGTAAACAAAATCGAAATATAACACGAATTAAATGTATACTCTTGGGTTGCTGATAATAATTTACAGTGTTATTTACAGTAACATTTTTCCCTTTTATTTTTTTTATATAATTATTATTTAGTTGTGTTATGAAAATTGGATAAATCGGTCGATCGGTCACTAAACTTCTAATCTATCGCTTAACATTCATAAATTAACTTATGTATGTGTGTTATTTTTTTTGTATTTGTCTACTTATTTTATGTTTTAACTCTGGCTTTTTCTAATATTCTTTCTGCTTTCTATAGTATATATTTTGTAATAATATATGTTTATGTAATATTAAAACTTGTAGTATTATTTAGAATTTCTCCATCCGCCTGAATATTCGCTTTTAATTCGTGAAAAAAAATCAGTGCTTTGTTGTGAACAAAATTTTTAAAGACCTAGTCTAGTCTGGTGGTGGAAATATAGCGAATGTAAACAATTAAGACAGTGGGACAAAGAAGAAACCAGAAGAATTGCAAATTAAAGAAGATGAAGATAATAAATGTATTAACATTATTACTATTTTAAGCCAGGTGTAAGGTAACTTTTTGAAGAGGTCGGTATTTTTGTAATTACAGAAATATAGGGTTACTTTGAAACTGCATGAATGGCCAATCATCTTAGGCCATAGCTTTTCTTCATCGGGATTTGAATATAAAATTCACCATTATCATGTTTTTCACAAAAAAGGTTTTGAATTATTGAGATTTTTTAATGGCAACAAAAGTGGGTACTTTATTCAATTTGTCATTTTACACCTGGTTTATTTCATTTTGTAATTTTGACACCGTTATATTTTTTGCAATTCCACAATACTTCATTGGTAAAAAAAATATTACAAACGGGATTTTGATACTTTATAATGGTTTACATCAAAATAGCATGCAAGGCGTTTTAACATCTTTTAAACCAAAATGGCGTCTCTTTCCATTACATTCACTGCGCTTCACACACATTCACTGATTAACAATTATTAATACAATATTTTCAATTTCATTCCCTTTAGGCCCACAATCAACTACGTGCTAGGATCTGGTGAGAACCTCCACATTGATGTCAAAGTGGAGAACTCAGGAGAAGATGCCTTTGAAGCTGCTTACTTCCTGGAGGTCCCTGCAGGAGTCACTTATGCGAAGATGGAACGCCTGGACAAGGATACGGCAGACACCCTGATCTACTGCTCTATTACGAACAGATTTGCTGATGGCAATAGCACCCTGAAGTGTGATCTTGGAAATCCTATGGCTAGTGGACAAAAGGTGAGTTCAGATATAAATGTTTGTTAAAAACTTTTGTGTCACATTTTCGTCATTCTCATTCATTGTTTTGTATCATTTTTTTTTACTTACCAATAAAATCATCTGCGTAGAGTTATCCCAAAAATGTTGTCAGCACGGGCTTCCATATTAACTAAGATACATTGAATTGAAACAAAAATGAGACTTACCAAGCGGCGACAGCTTATCTTTCTGTTGTACGCCCCATTCGCTAACATCCATATTGCTGATTGTAACTGTTCTGAAAATACCTCCAAATGTACCTAATCTGTATGTACCTCTGAAAACGAATATCATTTCTTCAGGTAAACTTCCGCCTAATCCTAGAAGTGGACGCCCGCGTGACGTCCCTGAGCTTCGACATGGTGGCCAACTCCACCAACGTGGAGCAAGGCACCATGTACGACAACTCCATGCACATGAACATCGGTGTCGTCATCAGAGCTCAGCTCTCTGTTATTGGGTAAGTTTATAAAGGAAGCTAAAAAGATTATACCTCTAGTTAGTGTTTTTAAGTGTGATTTAATTCAGTTTAAGATAGAATGCATCCAGTTTATTTCATTGGGTATGTAATATGCCATTAATATGAAATTTTGTCGAGAAAGTCTCTTGGGAATTTAACTGCCCCTTGAAAAAATTAAGTTGCTTTCACCTTACTCATTTATCAACTAAGAAATGCATATAAACTTCCTATATCATTTATTTCTTATCGACAGAACGTCAGACCCCCCAGAGCTGCACTACAACGCATCACTATATGAAACAGAAAACATTAAAGACGACACCAAGCTTGGGCCGCAGCTCATTCATAAGTACAACATCAAGAACGAAGGACCTTTCACTGTGGAGGAGACTGAGATATACTTCATGTGGCCTTACCAGACTCTTGAAGGTAAGAATAACATACCAAGTAACGACTAGATGATTGTGATCAAGGATACCTTGCTTGTGCTATTAGACAAAATGAATTTCTGCATTCCTTTATTAAATAATTCTCCAAAACAACATTTTATCACATCGAGGGCTCTTTTCTGCTATATACTCATTTTCCTCCCTTTAGATTACAACCACTCAAAGATTTATTTTTATCATGTTCTATACTTACCAAGTCGAAAGCCTTACTCAATTCTAAATGCTTATTTTCTCCCCATTCCAGGCGAGAACCTGATGTACATGTTGGTGCAGCCGCAGTGGCTCGGCGACGTCAAGTGCGACGTCGCGCGGCACGTCAATATCGACAACCTCTTCGTGCAGAACCCTTATGCCTTCTTATTGGGCAAGGAAAGGGAAGGTAATATGGATAATATTGTTATATCTTTTGTAGTCTTGATTAGAACATATGTACTTTCAACTTGAGATATAGCATAGACACGGGTTAAGAGCAAGAAACGAATTGTAATGATTAACCAAATGTAGCATCGTCAACGTACGTAGCTATGTAAAGGATGGATACAACTTTACGAGCTGAGAACATGGTCATTTCTGCAATTCTAGACTTTATGTATGGCTACATTTGTGAACCAGTTTACTAAAATGGTATTGTATTTCCAGCTATGATGAGCACTGAATTCTACAGTGCTTCACAAACGTCTGGCGGTGGTGGATATTACGGACAAGGTAAGTACTGATTACTAATATCATCAATATAAAACAGTGTGTGTTGACAACTTCTGAAATTAAGTATTGAATATTTTGATCAATTACTTCTTTATTTCTTTGCAGTTTACTGGGATGGGTCATCCAGCGGCCAAGTCAGCACTCAAGGAAGCAGTCAATCCGGCGTGAACATTCAAGGATCTGGCTACGGAACTGGACAAGGTTACGCCACGTCTGGAGGCAGTTCCACCTTCCAGTCAAGCGGCAGCACAAGTTTCACTAGCCAAGGAGGCCGTAACTTCTCAAGTAACCAGGGTGGCAGTGTTCAAACTGGTAGCCAAGGTCAAGGACACTTCAGCGGAAGCCAAGGTGGTTACAATACCCAAGGAGGTTATAACAGCCAAGGAGGTTACAACACCCAAGGGGTATATCAAACTGGCCAAGGAGTCCATCAAGGCAATCAAGGTGGTTACAACAACCAGGGAGTCTACCAGACTGGCCAAGGCGGTTACGGCAGCCAAGGGTTCATTTTTAACACGACATGGACTGACGGCAATGATCTAACTGAGGCACAGAAAGAAGAAATCAAGAAGAAGTTAATCGCTGCCATCGCTGCTGGTAATCAAGGAACCTTAGATCTGGGCTCTTTTGGACAAGGCCAGCTTGTCAAATATAGGAACAAGACGGTTATATATGATTCTAATCATAATATCATATCTGAAGTGGAGACCAGTACTGAATATGGAAACCTTGGACATGATGGAGAGATTGGCAGCGCTTTCAATGTGTAAGTTTTTGTTATATTTTAAACCTCCAGATAATGTGATCCTTTAATTAAATTTTTCTTTAATGTACAAAGACTGTGGCCTATTTAGTTCTATCTGAATGTTGTTTTGTATAAATAATTCTTAAATGTTAAATCTCGTTTTTACAGATATGCTAACCAAGGCGGTGTTAACCAAGCATCTTCTCAAGGCCACTCTCAAGGTTCTTGGCAAACCAGTTCACAAGGGTCTGGTGGTTACTCCCAAGGTGGAATCTACAGCCAAGGATCAGGCGGCTACAGCCAAGGATCAGGTTCCCACAACCAAGGGTCTGCTGTCTACACCCAAGGTTCTGCTGTACAAGGTCAAGGGTCTAGAGGATTCTCCCAAGATAATGGCCAGTTTGTCCACGGTTCATGGGCAACCACTGAAACTGTTAACCCTGATGTCTCGAAGGCTGGATCGTCCACCTTCAGAGGTTCTTCAAGTGTCACTGTGGTAGGAGATGAAGATGAAGATAATCTTGAAGGTTTTGGTGCTTATGCCGCGTACAATCCTGATAACGAGTTCAAATATGGCATCGCTGATGTGACTGGCGCTGGAAGCCGTCAAAGTGGATCTTCGACTGGTGCTGTCCATGGTGGCAGTTATCAATCTGGGGGCGGGACTTATCAGGCAGGAGGCGGAGCCTACCAAGCCGGAGGTAGAGCTTACCAAGCTGGAGGTGGAGCCTACCAATCTGGTGGTGGCAGTTACCAGTCTGAAGGCAGAACTTACCAATCGGGAGGCGGTTCCTATCAAACAGGTGGCAGTGGATACTCTTATTCTTCATCGTCATCATCAGGTCAGTTCTTTTCGGATTATATAATTTCAGCTGCTCATCATCATTTGCGTCGGTTATCTTCAGATTCCAAACGTTCCTATATCTCCTATTTTTATTATGTTTTAGGTGGTCGTACCTCATACAGCAGCCATTCGGGCAGCGGTTACGGCTCGGCTACTGAACGTCGGGAGAATACCAGGAGACGTCGACAGAATGAAGTAAGATCCAAATATCTAACTAGAATAAAATAAAACAAACTTTAAAAGATTTACAGAATAGAAGTAAATAATATTCCAAAGGGAGATATTGATGAAAATGTCTTCTTTCCAGGTGGATCCTGAGTTGAAGAAGATTCTAGAGAAATGCCAAGAGAAGTACAAGTGTGAGGTCCTGAGGTGTACTACCGGTCGCATGGTGAAGGGACAAGAGGCCTGGTTCGCTTTCAGATCGAGGATCAACGCATCTGTACTTACTGAGGTAAGGGTTGATATTGTTTTCTTGTTGGCCTAGATAAGTAGCTTGATGTCATAAGAATGATATGGCTGTTCAAGATATTTGTATTTTATTGATAAGAGTAATCTAGGCATTTGGCAATTATTATTCATATTTTATGGAGATTTTAAATTGTATGCTTGATTACTTTGAAGAGTTACAGCCTTACTTATAAACGTGAATTACATAATAAGTAATACTTTAGGGCTGTTTAAGAAAATTCTTCTTACAAACGTTGCTTAAGCATGTCTTAACTAACATTTAATCACTACTTAAGACTTTAAGTAGTGATTAGTTAAAATGTTGCTTAGAGAGTGATTAGAGATTTTTATAAGTAAGGGGGTTAATATTTCAATTAATATATTAGAAATGTTGTCATCGTATACTTTCTGATCCTAATTCAAAATCTGCGTAATAAGTATTTATGTTTTCTAGGTTACCCTTTACTTAAAAAATCTCGTTAGATGGTATAATGGGACTGACATACACATTTGTGTAAAATTTCCCCAGTATTAAATAAAGAGAAAACAAACAAAATATGTTGTCATAAATCCATGATGCCTTCTCTCAACTTAATTGCAATCCTTATATTCACCAGCAACACTCACCTCATCCAGGGACTAATCCACCTCAACCTTCCACAGATCTCCAAAGAGCGCGAGGTAATCCTCTCCTCCCTCGCCGCGGCGCGCGTATCTCGCCTCCCGCTAGTGGGGCGCGGCGGCGGCGCGTGGGCGACGGCGGAGGCGCAGACGCACGTGTCGCCGCAGCTGGAGGCGCTGGGCGGGGGGGGGATCCCGCTGTGGGTGGTGGTGCTCGCAGCTATCATCGGAGCGCTGCTACTGCTGCTGCTGATATTCGCTCTGTATAAAGTGAGTTATTTTTTGTTAGTGTTAGAAAGTTTTTAACGGACCTCCCAAAAAGAAGGATCTGCATTCCCCTATACTCCCTTATGTACTAGCCCTACATACTAGGTTCCAAATGTACTCACCCTATAAAAACTCTTATATACTACCCCTACATGTACTCTTCCTATAAACTTGCTCCCCAGTGGACTGCCTATATATTCTCGTTGTATACTCCCTACTTGTAACTCCCATATGCCCTCCCTATACCTGAATTTAATGAATAAATAAGCTAAAATGTAGGTCGAGTAATTGTACCTATCCTTAACAACCATTCTACACTATTCATTAAAATTAAACCATTTTTCGTATCTCTTCCAGTGCGGATTCTTCAAGCGCAACCGTCCCTCTGACCACGCTGAGCGACAACCCCTGAACGGCCGCGACGAACATCTTTGATATCCGACCACCGACCTCGGCGTGACGTCCGACACGGGCGGCACGAGCGATGCGGCCGACTCGTCCGACAGCTCGGCCACCGATGCCGCCAGTGACGTCACAAGTCGCGACTCCACCAGCTTCGATAGGTACTGACATCACTAAGTCAATATGACGTCAGAATTAATGGAATGTTCCATTAATTTATTTATAATTAATAAAATTTTATCAGCTGTCATTTTTATACTTATAAGTTATAATTATGAGTTACTTATAATTTATAAGTATAAATATAACAGTCTTTTAGAAAGGTCCGATTTGATTGTAGAACAATAGTAATCCATATTTTAATAATGCAATAGTTTTACCTCATGACAAAACGAATTTTCCAGCCAACTTTTCATGTCTTTTTTTACAAAGAAAATGTAAAGTTCGTCGTTTATAATAATTACGATTAACACCTATTCTTTATGTAATAATACTAGTCACGATAAACAATTTAATGTCGGACGCCATATTAATTAGAAAATAAATGAAAAAAGGAGAACGGAGTTATAAGTGAGTCATGATTTATAAATTATAAGTAATTGTTATGATAATTATAATTTATAATTCATGAACTAAGTGTTAAAATGTAAAATGAATGAAAGATTAAATCTTGTCGTGTGATAAATGTAAAAAGTGTGTTTGTAAGTATGTGAGTTGTTGAAATTGTGATCTAAGTTAATAATTAGGTATTAACTAAATGAGGTAGATAACATAATTGTTGATAGAGATGTATCGGATAGGCAAAAATACCACTATATTGCAAATAGTGTGAATGGTCTATTCGATATAGCTTTGATCTGTATTTCGAATGAGCTAATGGTCTATAATGTTACTAATAAGGGCGCTTGAATAAATTAAATTTATAATACTTTAGGAGGCATCATCTCAGAAAAGGCTTTTGCTACCTAGCCGGGGTAGATCTCAATGTGCTAAACTGGGTGGCAAAAAAATAGACAACTTCTCATTAATAGCAATAAAAAATATAAATACTATTGTAATTACCTACTACTATTATAATTGGGAAAATAGTTTTTCTAATCGCTTTGCATCTAAGATTTAGAAATTAATATAAGTACACAATTTTATTACATTTTGTAGTCATTACATAGAGTGCCTTATCTATGCATATCGTATTAGCTAAATTGTGCTACGTTTTTTAAATAATAAATAAATTCCTAAAAAAATATATTATCATGTGCCTTCTGAAACTGCCAGTTACTAATTAAATATATTAATGTAAATATTTTAGATGATATTACTTTTTTACAAAGCGACATTTTTTCACAGAATAACTTAGAAATAAAGTGTGTTGTATTTTTTGGCTAAAAGTGTATTTGATTAGAATTGAAGTGTACTTAATAATCGTAAGAAAAAATAAATATAGATAATCGGTTATTGAAATATAGATTGTAAATGTGTCAAAGTCAAATCATTTTATTTCATTTAGGCCTTTTACAAGCACTTATGGAGGTTAAAAAATATAAACAAGTTTAAATCTAGTTGCCCATTCTAAAAGTAGCTTCCTATGGAGAAGAATGGGAAAGAATGAGAAGATCATGTAGAATTGGAAACAAAAAAAATATAAGAGTAAAAAGCGTAAAGTATATGAGTATAAGTCATAGTAATTATGTAAATTATAAAGAGAAAAATATAAAATTTATAAAAAATATAGACGCCCTTGAAATTTTATTTCTGTGAAAAAATGCCAAGTCCACTAATAACGCATAAGCATTGTTACATTTTGTAATTATTTTTAATTATTTATTTTTACATTTTAGTTACTAAGAATAAAGCTTCTACTTCTAGTTAATTATGAACTAAAATCGTTTAGATGCCATACAAATGTGTAATAGTTTATATTATTTTGGTTGTTTTATCCCTCGGTAATAATCTTTCTTTGCATTTACCAAAAAATGAACTCTTAATAAATTTTTGTTTTTAATTTAACTTTACTTGTTTTATTTGTTAGTAAAAATCCTTTTCTATAAAGATGGGTGAAGAATAAGAACCTTGAATTTTAATAGAATATACAATATTAAAACCTAATGGTAAAATACAAGAATATGTACATTCTCGTATTTTTCTTTCGTTAGCAAACCTAAGATTGCTTAACACTACATTTCATATAACACGTTTAATAATTACATAGACAGCAAATTAAGAGATGTTTTAATTACCCAATAGACAAAAAACAGTGATACACACACTTACACAAATAATTATAAGTACGATTGTACTGAGTATCCAACGGGTATCGGACATAAGCGCCCTCTGGCGGAGATAAACCGCCGAAGCTCGCGCTCACAAATTAAATTAAATCGTAGCGACAGCAAAATAGTTGGTAATCAATTCAGTTATAATGATGAAGATTTTTTACATTGATAAAGTTACCTCACAACAAATGAAGTAAAAAATATTGAAAAGAACATGTCGGAAAATAAAATGAAAGTTGAAAATGAAGAGATACAAAACTTTTCTATATTTTACATGAGCTGTAGTGTCTTGCTTATATATTTTGACTGTCATAAAGTCTCTAGTCCTTTCGGTATGGAGGTTAAAATCGCAGATACACATATTACAGCTAGACGTTATTAATGTACACCAACAATCAATATTAATAAAAAAGTTTAACGTTACAGCTTACGGTTAAACAAAAACCCAAAAAAATAACCCAAAATAAACAGATCTATCTCCTTTCTACGCTAACGCTACAAAGCGCCGTGGCCCGTAAATCTTGTCCCGCAGTGTTTCTCAACCGTCTGTCTGTCTGATCGCGACTATACGGAAATGAAATAAAGATACACCCAGCTAGACTTTGTGTACGATTTCCATCTAGACTGCAAGAGAAATATCTAAGATTGGAAATGGAGGATAACAATAGAACTGTTTAAAGAAAGGGATCATGCATGTAGAATTTATCGTGTAGTATATGTAAGTTCTAAAGAAAATGCAATGACAATTGCAGCTACAATTGCCGCCTTCACTACGGAATGGAATAGAATCATTTATTAACCAAGTGTTGGTTTTCAAAAAATATGGGACATAACCCAATGTTAAATGGTTTTTCAAAATGTCATAACAAACATACGAAAGAAATCATATTATATCTAATGAATTGAGAACCTCCTTTTTGGGAAGTTGGGAGCCTTCTTAACATAATTATCTTATTTTTCGATAGGTGCCTATAAAATTCTCTGAAGGGTACTTTGCTTATCGTTATTATTTATTTATCACTAACCTGACTGCTGTGGAATGTAGGTCGAAAATAATTAATACATAGAAATACATTCATTGTGAATCATGTTTAGTTAGCTCGAGCATTAGGGTTCCTTATATATTCAAAGGTTTAAAAGACTAGGTCAGTGTGTATCCTTAGAGAGGCAAACAAATAGACCAACATAAAAATTTCGTTTAATTGAAAAAATATTTCAGTGTTACATAGTCTATTTTTGACATATTGCGACGACTCCAAATAAAATTGGGAACAGGACAGGCGGAAGAGGAAGATGTAGTCTATTTTTCGAAGCAGGCTTTAGATTATTTTATCCGGGTGCAAGAAGTAGTTTCCACTAGACACGGGTGACGCCGATAGCGCAAGCTGTTTCGGTAATAAATTCAGGTTCAACATTTTAAGTCAAGCCTACAAAATGGGTATGGAACCCTTTGCGTACTAAAATACACACTTGACAGAACTTAATGAGCATCTCTGTCTCAACCCGAATGATCTAACTAATTGGGTTAAATTCTAATTAATCACAAGTTCAATGTTCATTACAATATTATCGTGTTTATTGCTGTATTATTAAGAATTGTTTATTATAAATATTTGAGCTAATTTGTCTGTATGTTGGGGAGTAGGAATTGTTAACTTAATTATGGATTGTTTTAGTGAAGTTCACTAACCCTCTACTATGCCTCTTGTCAAAAAAATATTTGTATGAGACATTGAAAACGATAAATAGTCGATATAATAATTAAGAAATTAATAACAATGTTAACTTATTATACACAAATGTAATATATATATATACATATTTATGTATGTATTTAATTATTAAGTCACAATTGTAATGTAAATAAATAACTATAATTATTGTCCTTTTAGATGTAAGAAGAATTAAACAGTATATATATGTTGTGTTGAGATAGTTTTAAGTTAATTTGCTGCGCCCTAACAGGGTAATGTATACCTAGGATAAGGATGTATTTCTGTAACTGTATACATTTTTGCAATAAATAAATAAATAAATAAATAAAACAACACTGAAGTCTGATACCTAGCAAATATCTAATCGTTGTTACGTGTGTACTTCCATTCATTTTCATACTGATTTATAAGCCCAAATCAACTATCGGCCGACTAAATCACTGTAGTGTGCGCGCGCTGTAAGACATAGGGTACGGACAGAGAGATGTGAATTTATGGTCGATTTATAAAAAAAAACAGGACGATTTATATTCAGTGTAAGTAGGTACATCATACATGGTGAAAAAAATGCACTACCTATAAATTATTTAACCAGATTAAATTGGCACTTAAACCTGTATCAAGAATATAAACAAAAACAAGCAAAGACATTGGATAACTCAATAACAAGATAGATACAGTCATACATGAGGTCACGCTAGCAGATAATACCACGATTAAATAGTTCAGCACGATGCATTACTTTGGACAGTTAATAACAATCACGACTGTGTAAGACACACTAATTTAAATCATAAATCATTCGTAATTGGTCAGTTTTAAGTTCAAAATGAAGTTACATCTCGTGTTAGCAGTGTCGTTAATGTTAATAGCAAGTTCCAATGGTGGTCTCATCGACGGTCTGCTCGGAACAGTGAAAGACACCACAAGTTCTATTACACATGGCATTGGTGGTGTTGTGCGCAGTGGCAAGAACTTCGTCTTCGGAGGTACAGAAACGACTGCAGAAGGCAGAACTGTGACAAAACCAGGTATAGTTGGAACAATATCTATGAAAATACACGATGTTTCACACGCAGTTAGAGAAGAAGTGAGATCTGTGCTGTTTATGTTTGACGGAGATCAAGAACAAGGACAAAGAGGAGTCATAGGAAGATTGTACGATAGAATGACAGGTCGTATTTACAGAGTAAAAGGATTCTTATTTGGCGACAGTAGCAAACCAAACGAGAACGTAACATACCCGCCGTTCAAGAAACTCGAAGGTGATACCACAGTTTTAACTGACAGACTGAAAAAACACTTCTTTAAGAATAACACGAATAGTTCTGGGATCCAAAAAACGTTAGTAACCTTACATGATGCGATTTATAGGATTCGTCACAATATGACCAGGAATAACCAAGGTTCGAATCATATTAATATAAATAAGATGGACGATGAAGAAGATGGTGTGGGTCTGCTTGATGTTCGAGCTTCTATGACCGATATGGGTGCAGGAGCCCGAACTGACTTCGTAAATGGAGTAGACGCAGCATACGATAAGGTCAACGACAACTTCAATGCAGGAAGGCAAAAAGCAAAATCTTCTGTAGCAGATGCGAAACAGAACTCGCAAAATTTTATCGAAAACCAAAAGAAAAATTTACAGAATAATTATAAAAACTTAGAAAATGATGCTAAAAAGTTCAAAAGTGATGTTGATAATTCTCTTGATGGTCTAGGGACAAAGGTGAATGAAGAATCCGATTCGATAAAAAAATTGTTAGAGAATGGTTACAGTCAAGTTAATTTTGGTGCTCATTAAAGATTCAACTTTCCTTAAGATTATGTCCACGCTAAGAAGAAAATGTTGTTACTGAAGTGTAATTAAATGAATTTAAATCTAATAGTCTTTTTTTTTCAATCACATTAAGAGTTCCCACAAACTGCAGACTTTACTGGCATATACTCATAAATCGGTATGAAGATGAATGGAAGAGCGCAAATTACAACGATCATGCATTAAAAACTATGATTGGGTTTGGGCTTTGCTTAAAAATACATATTTTAGGCAACTTTGGGGAAAACTTTCGACCACCTGTTAAGCCTGCAGTGACTTACATAACAAATAATCGAGTTGGATTAGATAGATAGATAGATAGATAGATAGATAAAACATTTATTCGGACAAACGACAAGACACCATAAAGATACACAATAAGAAATAAAACAAAACAAGAAGTGGGTAGAAAGACAAACATAAAATACAAAAATTAACGGCGTGGCGCAGTGTCTTACGCTTGCACCGAATGGGAGTCCAGCTCAGCATGTGTCAGTGATTAAATCCCATATCGGGATTCCAGGCAACGAACTGGCTGATTCCGCCGCTAAATCTGCTGCCAATCTTCACCGTTCCTGTGACTATGCATCGATCCCAATCAGTTACGTTAAATATAAGAATAATCTCCTCTGCCGCCAGGCAGCAGATCTCTATGACACAGCAACTCACATCAAAACTCTTATCCCCAGCTATGAGCAGCTCCAAATATATTTAGCTTCAGTCAAACCAAACTTCGCGATCATGCAATATTTATCCAACCACGGCTACCACAAATCATATCTTCACCGCTTCCACATCACCCCCGATAATCTGTGTCCATGTGACGGGATTAGCATTCAGACCTGGAAACACCTGACTCAGGAATGTCTTCGCTTTTCTTTCACTCGAAATGACCACTTGATTGTGGCGGATGGTTCGAGCCCCTACGACATAACCCAGCTGACGTCAGAAGCTATGGACACCATGCACAATCACATTTTTCAGATTGTCAGGCAGCTCAAGCGGTTAGCCCATTCATACAGCAACAACAACAGTTAGCCCATTTGTAACCGCCGATTCTACTTCTGTACCATATCCGTAAATTAAGTTTTTAATGAACCCATCGATATTTTATTTATTATGTACATATTATTTAATTGAAAAAACCTATCCCTCCTCAAACCACCCACAACATCACAAACCCTTCCACAATACCTCCCCAACCCAAAACCAGTCAGGAGAAAGGCGCAGACATACTATAAGTGTTACCCTTTCTTCCCAATGTAAATATTAAAAATAATAATAATAAAGCCCCGCAGGGCATCTGAGGCGGATGACGGGGAGTAGCGACCCCGCGGGGCTATATATCCGAGTGCTCCAGGGAGAGTATACTGTCCCCCATCTCCGGCTTGCCGGAGTGAAGATGACGGGGGATAGGTCTTCCGCCTCTTGGCTTGCCTTCATCGGCCGGTCAGAGTGGAGTCGCTAGAGCAAGGTTAGTCCTGCTCGGAGGGTAGGTGCCTCGTGGTAAGTGGCGAGTGGGCCGGTGATGCTGGACCCACAGGGAGCGCGTGATCTGCGTTTAAAGTCCGCCGAGGTATCCTCACCCTTCTCAGCCGCTCATGTCCCTGTTGCCCTCTTGTTGCTTTTCAGTGACTGATGCCCGGGGGCCCAGTAAGTGAGTTGGCGAGTCTCCACCTGCCATTTTAACATGTATTTAATACATTGTCATCGGCAGGTGCCATAGTTCCCGTAGTTTCCCCATTCCTAGTCCATTAGCATCCCACCACAATAGCCCAAGTAGTTTTCATCCATAGTTAGCAATAGTTTAGCACAGAACCGGGGATTGTCCTTGGGTACATTTCTATAGTGTATACAGGGATAATCGTCGGTTTTGTGTCACCATTTCATTAAAGTTGTCTCAAAAGGGCTTCAGCGTGTTGGCTTCGGCCCCACGTTCGCCTCCCAAAAATCCGGGACTCTATAGTCCCGAGGTCTGGAAGAGACATAATAATAATAAGCCCCGCAGGGCATCTGAGGCGGATGACGGGGAGTAGCGACCCCGCGGGGCTATATATCCGAATGCTCCAGGGAGAGTATACTGTCCCCATCTCCGGCTTGCCGGAGTGAAGCATGACGGGGGATAGGTCTCCCGCCTCTTGGCTTGCCTTCATCGGCCGGTCAGAGTGGAGTCGCTAGAGTAGGGTTAGCAGCCCGCTCGGAGGGTAGGTGCCTCGTGGTAAGTGGCGAGTGGGCCGGTGATGCTGGACCCACAGGGAGCGCGTGATCTGCGTTTAAAGTCCGCCGAGGTATCCTCACCCTTCAGCCGCTCATGTACCTGTTGCCCCCTTGTTGCTATTCAGTGACTGATTCCCGGGGGCCCAGTAAGTGAGTTGGCGAGTCTCCACCTGCCATTTTTACGTGTGCAAACATTGTTATCGGCAGGTGCCATAGTTCCCATAGTCTTCCAATTCCTAGTCCACTAACATCCCATCACAATAGCCCAGGTAGTTTTCCTCCATAGTTAGCAATAGTTTAGCACAGAACCGGGGATTGTCCTTGGGTACATTTCTATAGTGTATACGGGGATAATCGTCGGTTTTGTGTCGCCATTTCATTAAAGTTGTCTCAAAAGGGCTTCAGCGTGTTGGCTTCGGCCCCACGTTCGCCTCCCAAAAATCCGGGACTCTATAGTCCCGAGGTCTGGTAGAGACATACAAAATAATAATAATCGAGTATTTGATGCTAAAACTGCTTTCATTTTAGTGAAAAGTAATTTACCTATACGGTTTAATTACCCAAATCAAATCACCGAAACGCACTATCATATGAAAAGGCTTTAAATAATGAGTGGTGGGTCCATACGACCCCGCTATTCATTGCAGGGTTAATTAACACTGTTTGCGGCGAGAGCGCGATGTAATCGGGGGTCCTTTGCACCCCAGTTTATGTGTTTGGGGTCACGTTTTATTCTTTATGTTAGGTACCGTGTGAGAGGTTAATCTCGTTCATTGTTTTGGGTTAAGTTTTAGTTCTACGTTTGTTTTGTTCTGGTAAATTGTGTAGTGACTAGGTATGTTACCAGTAAATATGGGCATACGAAAGAAGTGGAATTCCCAGCATGAGTCTGTTTCCTGATAGTTAGGTCAAATTGGGAGTTCTCAGATAGATAGTGGACACACATGTTCATAAATATCATTAATTGAACGAAAATTCAAAGTTCTATACTTACCTATACAAGTGTTACGGTGACTTCTCAATCTAAATCGTAGTAGAAAAAGGTAAACTAAGTAAGTAACTAAAAGTTTTGAACCGGGCTGTATCGCCTCATGAACCATGATAGTAAGACAGTTGATACGTTTATGTATTTCTATTGCCACTACAACAAAAACTGGAATAAAAAAATATTTACATAACTACCTAACGAAAAAAACTAAAAAAAAACGCTAACGAAAAAAAGTTATTGACACACCATTGCATAGGATTCTTCGTCCTAAAGTCCGATTCGCACTTTACCATTTATTCAAATTAATTTCACCAACTTAAAAACCCACTAAAGACTCAATTTGAAACAATCCAATACTAACAATTCGGTATTTTATTACCATCCATCCATAACTCATAGTTTCCCGCGACATCGCCCGCCGGTACCGACAGCAAAACAAAGCCACTTTCAACGGCATAAAGTTGTCACGATTGGCGCCACTTGCAACACGAAGATCATATAAATCATATTTGTATTGGTATTTTTGTATTTCCATGTGTCCTGTATGGAAATTGTATTGATTTGAGACACTGTTTTGTTTTAGCTTTTGATTTTGTGCGCGGAAAATCGACTATCGAAACTATGTATTATCTATTCAACTGTAGACTATGGTAAAATGGTCTAGCTGTTTTCTGAACATCTTTCCGGACCCAGACAAAATTTTGCCTAGGTATGTTACTAGGATAGTCTAGCTTTTCTGCAGTGAAGGAATTTTTCACATTGGTTCAATAGTTTCTGAGGGTAAAGCATAATCTTCAATAATACTCTTTGACTTGGACTTTATATCGAATTGAATAAATAAATACCTATTTTTGGATATTTAAGCAAATATCTAGCGTTTACAACCCTACATTTATATTATATTTTATAAAGCGGAAAATATGACCAGGAACTATACTCAAATGACTTCCAAAGTTGTTTAAAAGTGTCCCAACTTGAGAAGAGACACTCAGCCGCTGCACAAGTTTCTTACGTGACCATAATACTGATCAACATGCTATGAAACTCTATTGCTTTGCAGTTTACCTCTACACTAGCTTCCCATGTGGTTTTCCTTGCGTCTTGTATGAACTACTACTTCCTTTAGAGCACACTGCAAAATTTTCTCAGCTGACAGGTTGACCGGGCCAATAAATGGAAATGAATGGTAGTAAACATATAACAACGATCATGTATTTATCCGGTACCACACCGACTAAAAAAGTTGAATTCTCGATTTTCAAAAAAAAAAAACAGCCATTGTGCCAACTCGAGTACCCTTACACTGATAGTAGCTCTATATTTTACGTGTATGCGAGAAATTATGTTATCTCCTAACCTCCTTAAAATAACCAGGCAGTGATAGTGATTTCATTGTCAAAATATGGCTTGCTTGTCGTCGTTAATCGTAAAGAAATTTAATTTAATTTTAATTAGTACCTAAGTACCTACCTCCCTAAGCTACAAAAACACATTATTGTCATTCAGCTGGTCATTTGCGAGTGTCTTCGGCAAGCACTCAATATGAACCAATGGGCGCTGTGGTAATAGTTGGTATAATGGCGTGCGGGATGCGGGATCATCACTTGACACTCAATTGTGCTACTATTATTATATATGAAAATAAGCGAAATATTGTTTCAAAATGCGGGAAAAATTGCTTACTTATTTTGTTTATTATTTTTTAAATATCTGACTCGAATAAATGCATTGACGCTTTAGCTAAGCGTCCACTTGTCGGTATCGTACGCAACGGACGCAACGCACGCAACGGATCGTAGTATTATTTATATAGAAACTCAAACAAGATGTGCGATGCGTACGATGCGGACAGGTGGACGCACTTGTTTGAGTTTGCCGTAGGTAGTATTTTTTGTAAAGTTTTCCTTATTTATTAAATTTTATCTATCTTACAATGGACAATGGGCACAAATATATGGGACCTGGTATACCCCACCAATAGGAATGTCATATATACCATTGGATAGGTCTTTTTATGTAGAACAATATTTACTATGACAGCTTTGTTGAAATGTTTGTCCGTTCTGAGATATAGATCAAAAACTGTGCAAAAGTTAGAACTAAATAATCTATTGATAACTTAAGTTTTTAAAGGAAAATCTAAGTACTACCAAGTGTAAGTCTTGTAAGTGCTACCTGCTGTGCCCGTTAGGGTCCATAATTGTTACTATTAGGTATGTAGCATTTCAACCTTTTATAACGGACAAACAATAGAACAAAGCTGTCATTGTAAATATTGTTCCAATTAAAAAGACCTATCCAACGATATATATGACTTTGCTATTGGTGCGGTTTCTCATTACGCCCAAAATCCAGTTGATACAATAAAAGGTTGAAATGCTACATAATAGTAACAATTATGGACCCTAACGGGCACAGCAGGTAGCACTTACAAGACTTACACTTGGTAGTACTTAGATTTTCCTTTAAAAACTTGAGTTATCAATAGATTACTTAGTTCTAACTTTTGCACAGTTTTTGATCTATATCTCAGAACGGACAAACATTTCAGCAAAGCTGTCATAGTAAATGTTGTTCTACATAAAAAGGCCTATCCAATGATATATATGACATTGCTATTGGTGGGGTATACCAATCTGCCCATTGTCCTTTAGAGTCAATTAGTAACTATCAACAATACCTACCTACTTTAGCGACAATAATATCTAGGTACACATTCGGCCAGATAATTTAAGATGTAAATTTCAACGGAAAATAAAAACATCCGTAAGTTAATAAACCTAGGGAAACGCGAAAATGTGAGCATAAAATAATACAATTTATCCTTCGTTCAGAATGCTACGAACAGTTTATAATTATCCTAGAAACTGTATATTTTCTAGTGACATATAGTTACACTGTCTTGCCAAAAACCCGCACCCACTGAAGTCCTAAAGCCACTCACTTTACACTAGCGTGCAGTTTAATACGTGTCTCC
Organism: Helicoverpa zea; assembly: GCF_022581195.2. Classification (NCBI taxonomy): domain Eukaryota; kingdom Metazoa; phylum Arthropoda; class Insecta; order Lepidoptera; family Noctuidae; genus Helicoverpa; species Helicoverpa zea. The sequence goes on from NC_061457.1 coordinate 12,659,119, forward strand.
ACTGACTGATCGGTTGCTACCGAGTTAAGCGTGGTTTATGTGCTCGCTCTAACTTGAGACTAACTTAGAACTTAACCACTGAAATGTAGACTGCGATTTGAATTGTTGGGAAAGTTGCTTCTGAGTCTTTTAAGCGAGCTTTGTGATTTAAAGTTAGGAATGGGTTTTTAGAGCTTACCTACCTATGTCGTAAACCCATAATCTCCTTAATCTGTCCTATTATGTTAAGACATTTTTACTTAGTAGTGTACTTAGGCTATGTATCTCTTAAGAAAAAAGGTAATGTCTCACTTTCTTTCATTTATTTAAAAGACAAGAAGACTACAAGACTTTATCTTAATCACTTTTAGTTCCTGTTCGCGCCCACACTAAACTTACTAAAACCGAGCGGATGTGTGCCCGGCTCTACGGGACGCGAGGGGGTGGAGAGAGGGACGCGGGCGCAGGACGCGCGCGCTGGAGCCGCGCGCCGCCATATTGATATTGCTAACTACGCACGCCACAAGAGCATTGTCGAAACAAATTAAATTAATATTAAGCGAAGAAAGTGTCGCGTCGTCCGTGTCCTTACACCTGTATTTATTTTATTTTAATTAAATTACTTTTCTTTACATATACAAGAAGAAGTATTATTTTGTCTCCGACAAAAGTGGCGACCGTGACAGGACTAAGAAAAGGACGCTGCGGCGACGCCATTACGAGCCACATATAATCCGACGCGCCGGCGAGGAAAGGAGTGAAGGTGGAGGACATCTGAGCTGCTCGGGAGCCTACTGGAGCCACAGGAGGTCTAGCCCACAAGGAGAGTAAGCCCTGTTCCTTTAATCTGTCCATAATCCTAAATATCCTTTGTGTGTCCTCGACTGTGCGTAGCGGACGCTTGCTACTCGAGCGTTAGGTGTTTATATTCCTAATCTAGCTCCCGGTGGCAGGCTGTGCACGTAATTATAAACATAGCGCTTCGCCCAAGTTTTCGACTCGGCTATTTACATAAAAAGGTGTTGCGTTTTTATAACGTTTAAGCATGTGTGTGTGACGTTTTCATGGCGTCAGCTCTATAAAGTTTTCTAGCTTGAGAGTGAGTTTTAACTGTAATACACGCACGTTGCACGTACCTAATTTTCACGCAATTATTCATAACTCATTATTTCGATTTTCACGCTAATTCCATAGCACTCACAACGCTATTTACGTGCAAATACTAAGGTATATACCTAAGTATATAAAGCCTTTCTAGACTTTTCAATACTCGAACCGCTTTTTCATTTTATTTGCCGACTATTCCAGCTTCCCTCCCCTGTTGGGTGGAGGTCGACACGTCGTGCTAACGGGTTCATCGTGTGCGCGTGCGGCTACGGGCTGCTGGCCAAACTGTCTGCTCGGCGTGAGCTTCAGCACCGGCACCAGCAGCGCGTGCGACTGGACCTGAGCTTCTCTACTTCCCGAAACGGGTTTGAGTGCACATAGTAATTTATTATTACTTATTATATTCGTTATTTGCGTTTGTGAAATTGTGATTATTGTATAAGTGCTATAATATGAGTGAATCAGAGCTCAAAATGGAATTATCCACCTTAGTTAAACAGCGTGGAATAATAAAAGGTAGATTAACAAGATTTGAACAGTATGTAAAGGAATTAACAAGTTTAAAGGATATACCTGCTTTAAAATACAAAGAACTTGAATTAAAAACTAGTAAAATACAATCATTAATAAGTGAATTTGAAGATATACAAAACAAAATTGACATTTTACATTCGGATCCTGACGAGCAGATCCAAGAAAGAGAAATGTTAGAAAATAAGTTCATTAATTTAATAGCAATAAGTCAAGAATTATTAGATAATAGTGGTGTTAAAAAAGAGACAGATCATAATGATCAATTTTCAAGTAATTATAGTTCTCATAAACACAGCGGGATCAAATTACCCACTATAAAACTTCCCACTTTTGATGGAAACTACCTAAAGTGGTTAGAATTTAAAGACACATTCTTGTCTGTTGTAGATAGCAACTTAGAAATACCACATATAAATAAGTTTCATTACCTTAGGTCTGCGCTTGAAGGAAGTGCAGCTGTAGTTATAAAGTCCATAGAGTTTAGCGCTAAGAATTATAAAGTTGCCTGGGACTTATTGTGTCAACGGTTTGAAAACAAAGATATTTTAGTTAATAACCATTTAACAGCATTATTTAATATCGAACCATTAAAGAGGGAATCATACAAATCTCTAAGATTCATTGTTGACCATGTCATGAAGCATCTCAGAGCACTTGAGACGCTAGGCCTGCCAACAAATGAGTGGGACATTCTCATTATATTTATGATTTCATCAAAGTTAGACTTGCATACCGCCAGGAAGTGGCAAGAACACAAAAGTAAGTCTAGTGAACTTGTATTGTTGACCGATTTCTTTGATTTTCTTCGCAACCGGGCTGACATACTTGAGACTTCCTACTTTAATAATACTCACTCAGACAAAGTTCCTGATCACAAACATAAAACAAACACACACTCCAAAAGTTTTGTTGCAGCTGTTGATAAGAAAGTAAATAATAATGAATGTCTTGTGTGCAAGGAAATTCACCCACTTTACTTGTGTGACAAATTTAAAGGTATGACTGTGGATGAACGTCTAGGTGAGATTACCAAGTTTAATTTATGCAAGAATTGTTTTCGAAGTGGTCATAATGCATATCAGTGTAGATTAAAGGCGATGTGTCGTACATGCAAGAAAAAGCATAACACATTAGTGCATGTCACACAAACAGAGAATAGTGAACAACCATCAACATCATCTTTACCGGTGTCACTGTCTGTGGTCAGCAGCGACCAGGTGTTATTAAGTACAGCTCTTATCCAGGTTGTGAAAGATAAGAAAACATACACAGCCAGAGCCCTGTTAGACACAGGAAGCCAATCATCCTTCATCACTGAGAGTTTAAAAGAAAAATTAGGTTTAGTGATTAACCCGGGAGGGTCTGTAAATGTTTGTGGTATTAATAATTCTAATTGTAGTATTAAGCAAAGTTGTAATTTAAAGCTTAAGTCTAGGTGTAATTCTTTTGAGATTAAAGTTAAGTGTTTAGTTGTTCCCAGAATTACTGGAATTTTACCAAATTCTTTAATAAATACTGAATATTTGAAATTACCAAGTAACATTGAGTTAGCTGATCCAAACTACTTTTTCCCTTCTGAGGTAGATATCCTCTTAGGGGCAGATGTCTACTGGGACATAGTAGGCTCTAATTTAATTAAATTAGGTAATAAAAATCCTGTTTTACAGGAGTCCAAGTTTGGGTGGCTAGTGAGTGGCCCAATAAGTACACAACAGCCAACCTCACAAGTTTATTGTAATTTCACTCAAGAAATAAAGGAATCTTTAGAGAGGTTTTGGACAATTGATGACCTTCCAGTTACTAAAACATATTCTGTAGAAGAACAGCTTTGTGAAAACAATTTTATTGAGAATTTTTCTAGATTACCAAATGGTAGGTTTGCTGTGACAATGCCTTTTAAGGAGTCCCCTGAGGAAGCTCTTGGGAACTCATATTATATAGCTAAGAAGTGCTTTTTAAATCTAGAGAAAAAATTTGCTAAGAATCCTAGTCTTAAGATTAAATACAAGGAGTTCATAGACGAGTATGCTAATTTAGGACATTTAACAGTTTTAAAAAATAAACCTGAGTTCGGATATTATATGCCCCACCATGCAGTAATACGGGAAAAAAGTGAAACCACTAAACTGCGGGTAGTGTTCAATGCCTCATGTAAAACTAGTTCTGGAAAATCACTTAATGATATACAGATGGTCGGGCCAGTTATACAGAGTGATTTAATATCAATTTTGCTTCGCTTTCGTAAACATAAATATGTTCTCACCGGAGATATAGAGAAGATGTTTCGGCAGACTGAAATTAAGGAACAGCAGCGCCACCTACAACTAATATTATGGCGCGATGACGAAACAAAACCGATAGATATCTTACAGCTAAACACAGTAACTTATGGTACTGCGTCCGCACCATTTCTCAGTACTCGATGTTTGCTACAGTTAGCAAAAGAATGTGAGGATAAGTCTATAGCATGTGTCATTGAAAATGATTTTTATGCTGATGATTTAAATACTGGTTCCGAAACTGTAGAGGGTTTAAAACACATTTATAGGGAAGTTGTTGCTACTCTTGATTCAGCACTCTTGCCTTTAAGAAAATTCAGAACAAATTGTCCTAGCTTATTTGAAAATGATGATGATACAGCCAAATTTGTAGATTTTAATAAGGAATCTAGTGTATTAGGTCTTATTTGGTGTCCTAAGTCTGATAATTTACTATTTTCCACAGATTTACAGCATTCTGCTCAAATAACCAAACGGTCAGTAATCTCTACTACGGCCAAAGTATTTGATCCTTTGGGACTATTAAGCCCTTGTATTATAGTACCTAAAATTTTACTACAACAATTATGGTCTGCTAAACTGGACTGGGATGACCCAGTACCAGTTGAATTTTGTAAGGATTGGTCTAACCTTTTGAAAGAATTTTCATATTTGTCTGATATTAATATAGAACGTTGGGTTTTATGTGACAATCCTAAAACTATAGAACTACATTGTTTTGTCGATGCCTCACAACAAGCCTACGCGGCATGTATCTACTTGCGCTCTGAAGACTGTACTGGAAAAGTAACAGTTAGGTTGTTGTGTGCTAAAGCACGAGTCGCCCCAATGAATCCAACCACTATACCGAGGCTGGAGTTGTGTGGCGCACTCCTAGGGGCTCGTCTATGTTCAAAGGTATTAGATTCCTTACAATGTAATATATCCCGAAAAGTTCTATGGTCTGATTCGATGGTTGTGTTGGGATGGGTGCAAACTCCACCCAGGGATCTTAAAGTATTTGTTTGTAATAGAGTGAACGAAATAAATCAACTGACACCGGGATTCGACTTTAGATATGTACCAACTGATCAAAACCCCGCAGACATGGGTTCTAGAGGTGTGTCTCCCAAGCAGTTAAAAGCTTCTAGCCTTTGGTGGGCAGGGCCTTCGTTCCTCGCTAATGACCCTACTTGTTGGCCTACACAACAACAAATCCCTAGTTTACCAGAACTTAAAATCCCACGCAACATTGAATGTCACACCACAATTGTAAATAACATAATTGAATTTGAAAAATATTCTAACTTTAATAAACTTATTAGGATCTATGCATATGTGCAACGTTTTGAACATAATTGCTTAAATAAAAATAGTAGAATTAGTGGACCATTAGATGTTAAGGAATTAGATAAGTCATTATTAACTTTAGTTAGGTTAAGTCAGTTGGATAGTTACTCTGACGAAATTAAATTAATTAGCGACAAGAAAACTCTTAATTGTAAGTCTAAATTACTGTCGTTGAATCCTTTCTTAGATGACAACAATATATTGAGAGTTGGTGGTAGGCTTCAAAATTCTGAATTTGATTATGATAAGAAGCACCCCATGATTTTAGATGCAAAACATCAGTTCACTCAATTGTTATTCAGGCAAGAACATGAACGTTTATTTCATGCAGGACCGCAACATCTGCTAGCGTCTATCAGAGAGCGATTTTGGGCCATAGGAGGTAGAAATTTAGCTCGCAGTACGACTAAGAAGTGTCTACTCTGTACTCGCTTTCGAGGAAAAACCATTCAACCAATAATGGGTAACTTACCTTCGGAAAGAACTTACTCAATGTTTCCTTTCTACACATGCGGTATAGATTTTGCTGGTCCTTTTACTATTTCTAGCCGCAAAGGTAGAGGAAGTCAATCCTCAAAATGTTATCTATGTTTATTTGTATGCCTCTCGACTAAGGCGATTCATTTAGAATTAGTAAGCAGTTTGAGCTCTGATGCATTTATATTGTCTTTAAAAAGGTTCATATCAAGAAGAGGCAAACCTAGTGTCATCTATTGCGATAATGGCACTAATTTCAGAGGCGCAAATAACGAAATGTGTAGAGTGCTCAGGTCCAATCGTAAGTGTACTGATAATTTCGCGAATGATAATGGTATAAAATTCGTATTTAGCCCGGCGTACTCGCCTCACTTTGGGGGCATATGGGAAGCAGGAGTCAAGTCGGCAAAGTTTCATTTAAAACGCACGGCCGGTAAAGCTTCCTTGACGTTCGAGGAGCTTGCTACGTTATTAGCACAAGTCGAGGCCATACTTAATTCCCGTCCTCTGTCTCCCCTATCTTCCGATCCTACCGATCCTACACCACTTACCCCAGGGCACTTCCTTGTCGGGCGACCTCTCACGTCGTTACCGTCGGCACCTATTAATACGAAGAGTCCAAATCGTTACCAACTTATAGAGAAAATCAGACAAGACTTCTGGCAAAGATGGCGCCGGGAGTTCGTAGCGGAGCTGCAGCAACGCACGAAATGGAAAACCAGGCAGCATGAGCTTCGTGTGGGTGATCTGGTGATCCTAAAGGAAGAAAATGTTCCCCCACTGCAATGGAGACTCGGCCGTGTCACACATTTGTATCCTGGGACGGATGGAGTCAGCAGGGTGGCCGATGTCATGTCTTCCAGAGGCACAGTACGAAGGGCTGTGAACAAAATGTGCATTCTACCAAGTTCAGCCCCAGCAGACACGACACTGATCAATGATGACAAGGATGCTGCCGAGAATAAAGAAGCTTGAAAGCTACCCTTTCAACCCCGGGAGGATGTTCGCGCCCACACTAAACTTACTAAAACCGAGCGGATGTGTGCCCGGCTCTACGGGACGCGAGGGGGTGGAGAGAGGGACGCGGGCGCAGGACGCGCGCGCTGGAGCCGCGCGCCGCCATATTGATATTGCTAACTACGCACGCCACAAGAGCATTGTCGAAACAAATTAAATTAATATTAAGCGAAGAAAGTGTCGCGTCGTCCGTGTCCTTACACCTGTATTTATTTTATTTTAATTAAATTACTTTTCTTTACATATACAAGAACTGACATCGCACCGTAAGGTTTACAATTTGCCACCTAAATGGCTCAGAATTCACGCCAAACATATTTCCATCTAGCTATAGACAATAGAAGGGTGCAAGGCAAGCACTTGACTTAATTAATAACGGAGCGTCCGCAGCCGATGTGTGCACGATAAACAATATTGACGGGAACCATCCCGGACGAGACTCGAATATCGGACGGCTTGGTAGCTGTATCCCCTGTGTAACATGGGGAAGAAAATGATGATTCGTTATTGTAAGAAAATAATAGGATTAAGAGTATGTGCTCTATTTCCTATGGGATCAAAAATATCAAGACTGAAGTTTGGCCCTTCTAATGCAAAGCATATTGTTTTTATTTGTGTACTCCTCTTTTCGTGTAAGTTGCTAACAGAAATTAATCTGGTTTAAGTCATTTAATGTAACGGATGAGCATATGATTTGTGTATTAATTTTAAGTAAAACTGACGAAACGAATCCTAGTAATTCAGCTTTTACAAAAGAGTCCTCCACTTCCCAAGATAAAGCAACAAAGACAAATTGTACATAGTTAACACAACGTAAGTAAATATAACACAAAATAAAGATAATCTACAGCTTATATATATTGACACAGCAGCCGGTGCACCACAAACAACATTTGACACAATAAGTGCGAATGATCCAGTCGTGTGGATGCGCGAGACTTGAATATTGGATGCCACGGCTGTTGAGATACCGTGTCCATTGATTCACGGGAATTTGACACACGATAAATACAGGACTGGCTTGACCACGGTTTGACACGAATATAACGTAGGTTCCTTCTGAATTGGTCTTAGAAGTTCCATGTAATGGTGCAGCCATCTATAACCACAAACGGGTTATATTGTAATGGGTAGAATAAAAACCTCCTTCCATTAAACCGGAGTTTGATTGATGCTTCAAGATGGTACCAAATTATTATCATGCTAATTGTCGTTGAAATCAGTGAAAATAGGAAACCCCTGAACCAGTTAAAAGCCTGAGATTACATAAGTTCCGCTAAGTATACTTCTAGGCTTTCTGCTGAGTACACAGTCCCTCATTATCACTTCCAAGCGAGAGAGCTAGAAAATAAAATAAAAGAGCATTTCACACATATCCGCAACTTAAAAAGCTGTGCTAATGTCTGGCACCACTGATCCGAGGAAGGCTAGTTGTTCGAAGTTACATATCTAGTTCCCACGGTACGCCGATAAAACTGCTACTACTACTAGTAATGTACTTGATTTACTTACTTACCTTAGTTACCCAATTTCCAATTAAAACACCAAACCTAATAACTAATAGACAAACAATGGACACAGGAACGAAACAACGAATAACACAAGTGGAATCCCAAACGAGCTCTTAATAATACCTCTATGATATCATATCCAGTTTCACCCACTGTGTTGCTTACTTATTTCTGATTTACTAAAACCCATCACGCACTTTCAACCTAGTTTTCATCTTCATAAAAGCCATTATCCCTTGTACAACTGACTCCGTAGGGGCAGTTAGACTCCAAATTGAATTTCCGAATGTGTTATGATAACATAACGATGTGAAAACGAGTTTCTCGCGTGAAAATAGTTTAAGGAATTTTTCAGGTACGTTCTCTATGTTATTTCTGTAACATATGCATTGTAAGTTATTGTAGGGTTCTCATTAAATAATGAGTCGTTTTTGTTATAAAAGAGATAACCTACACTAACTTAGTGTAGTAAGACTTAGGTGGCTCGCAGATGTCAATATTTAATTAATTATTTACAAGCTACCTGTAACTGTTTCGAGCGGTTCCTCTTACTACTTTAGTCAGTTTTGTAAAGATAAAGAAGCAGTGTACTAAACAACTAAATCAGTTCAGTAGCTTTACAGTGAAAGCAAGAAATAGCCAATTTTGCATTTCTAATAATCTACTTATCAGAATTTGATCTTAAACCTGCCAAACTCTGAATCAAACTCAACTAAACCCTACATTATAGAATGAGGTAGGTACCAGCTAGGTGAGCATAAGTTCTGAAGCAACAACTAAGCTCGCCCAAGTTAAGCAGGATGTGACATATCACACGTCTTGCGGTTACTGAAGCTCGTTCAAACAACTCTAATAACTACAAACAAATACTGCTGCCACGCTTAGTTCGCGACGAAGTCAAAGACTTACTAAAAACGTTGCATATCCTCAGGCTTCTAGACTACCTGTGTATCAAATCATTTTAGTGGAAAGCGAGAGACTTTCAAAATGATAATTAATTTAATCGAAAATCTGCCAAGTTGTGATTCAAACTAAATCCTACACACTGTAGGTACCAGGCGAGCATAAGTTGGGAAGCAATAACTAAGCTTGCCCAAGTTATGCAGGAGGTGACACGTCATACGTCTTGCGGTTACTGACGCGAGCTAATGTAGTTCGCTGTTAGTTCGGCGTTTGATTATGTGTCAGTTTCTGCAGGAGGGTTGATTGTAAATAGTGGTTTGGTATTGTTCGATGTTTATGAGTAAAATATCGGAGTTATTGCCGTCATGGATGTTATGCATTTTTATAAATGGTACTCGTATTATAAAATAGATTGGCATTCACAGAACGCTATTGGTTCGGCAACGGCAGCCAGCAATCACAAAATAAAGTCCTCCGCCGCGTCTATCTATAGGAATGTTTGCGATAAACTCAAATCACCGCAAAATCTTCAAATAAGCAAATTGTTATAGCAAATTGTTTCATTCAAGAATAAATTAACAATAGGTACATTATGCTTCTCTTATGGCGTTAATAATACCTTATTAATAGAAACTGCCTCGTTGGTCTGGCTGTCGCAAGTGCGGCTGCTGAGCACGAGGTCTCGGGTTCGATTCCCGAGTCGGGCCGAAATCGCTTTGTGGGTTTTAGAAGACATTCACAAAGCAGCCCGGAGCCTGGAAGTTGGTGATTGATACACCCGTGCATTGGAGAGCACGTAAATGTCGGTCCTGCGCCTGATCTCTCTCCGGTCGTGTCGGATTACCGTCCCATCGGGCTATGAGAGTTAAGGAATAGTGAGTGCACCTGTGTCTGCGCAAATGCTCGTGCACTATAATATGTCCTGCGTAGTTGGCTAATCTCCTTACGTGAGAACAGCCGTCGTAGCCGATAATCGGCTAGGAGGACATCATCATTAATAGAAAAACTTACCGCTTTATAATTTATCCAACTAAAACATTCGTGTCCATCAGAACTACCGGTTACTCCCTATATCCTCGAAATACACATAGAGAATTTGCACGGCAACAGAACGAAAGAGTTAGGTAAGTACACCCACTTAACTTAACAACAATATTACTTAACACTTAACTTAACTTAACACTTATTACCTCTTTTTCCAAGAATAACATTTTAATACTCTACTCTTGCAGTAGAAAAACTTATCTAACATGTAAATCCAAAGCAGAACCTTACAGAGCCGTCAGTCCAGACTTAGATATTATAATAGCTATGATTTATACCTACGTAGATAGAATCAGCAATTTGTTTCAAGAAAAAACACGCTAAATGTCGGCACTGATGTTGAATAGCGCTCTACTGGAAATAAAGCAAAACTGCTGTGGATAAGGTAATGTTGTGTTTATAGTTGGAGGTTCCGTATGATGGAAAAAAGTTGGTTTAGAAGAGTAAATTGTAGAAGTAATGTAAAAATAATAATTGACTTCTTATTAGAAAACGGACTGTCTACAATAACGATAAAGTCAAAGAATTATTTATTTTACCACACATTTGTCAAGTAGGTCATAGGTAGGTACATAATTGTCTTACGAAGCAAAGTCGTGGCGTCGCTAGTACTTACTTAGAAAACTAACTACAATAATGTATGTGGACATAAGAAATGATACGATTTTCCTAATTCTCTTTAGTTTTAAAGTCCTGTAATTATTGACCGTCATATCCTATTCTGATGTGTATTAGTATAATATTTTATCAAAGCCTACGAATTTTATTACAAATTCATTGACAAGTATTAGATCACATGAATTTTTTTAAAGCACGTACCTAATTAAGGCCTCGGCCTCGAATTTTGCGGGCAGCGGGGTGGAGCGGGCAACGAGCGGTGCACTCCAGTCCAGCGGTGACCGCCCGCGCCGCCGCCGCTGCCGCCCCGCTGCCCGCAAAATTCGAGGCCGAGGCCTAAAAGGTCCTCCTTACACGGATCCCTAGAATGAACTGTAAGTGAAACAACAACACAGCTGACCGGAAGCAATTTCCCGTGTTTAACGAGTTCCCTACATTTTCCTGTGGATTTTTTAAACGAACAATTTAACCCTGTGTGTAATATAGTTATTGTGTGGTATCGCGCAGTTTGAAATATCTTTTACTCGTCGTAAGAAATGGTCTAAAGTTTATACTAAAAAGACCAGCCCCATAGACTGGAAAAATCTGTTGTAACTTGGAGATAAATACAAGTAGATGATTAGTTTTTATTCACAAAATATTTACATTAATTGAAAAAAAAAAAACATATATATATACAACTTAAAACTAATACAGTGCATCAAAAAATTGCTCCTCATCGCTGTCACTGGGTAATGTACCCAAAAGACTGGCAGCAGTAACCTTATAGGCAATTACATGTTTGAGCCGTTTGGGGTTGAAACTCTAGGGCCGTGGAGTCCGAGCGCCCACCTTCTTGCCAGGGATATTTCCCAGCGCCTGGTTGACACTTCCCGGGACAGTTGGCTTTTATTTCGCACAGAGATTGAGCATTGCCATCCAACGTGGCAATGCTGCCAGTCTTTTGGGCACATTACCCAGTGACAGCGATGAGGAGCAATTTTTTGATGCACTGTATAGCTGGGTACTCACTTAGAAGTGTAGCACGTAACGTATCAGATACGGTATCAACCTGCAAGTGGGTACAGCTCGTCCACGGTCCTCACGAGCACACTGCGAGCCGCCTTTGTGTTCGCAACGAAACCGCCACTCGGCGGGTCACTGCGAGCTTACAGCGCTCCACGCGCGAGCGGCTCGCAGTGGGCTCGTGCCTACGTACTCACTTGATACCGTATCTGATACGTTACGTGCTACACTGCTAAGCGAGTACCCAGCTTATTAGTTTTAAGTTACATACAAGTTAGGTACTTTATTGTTTTGGATAAAAGTGACAAGTAAAGGCAATTTATAATTAAGGCGCTTTATAGTTTAAAAACTACTTAAACCTCAGTATCAAAATCTAAATGCTTTAAAACTGAAAATGGAGATGCAACATTCTATTGTGAATAGCGAGTGACCTATTAATTACAAATGCAAGAGTCAGCTTATTGGTTTGTTCTTATTTCTTGCAGCAATGGAAATAAGCAGTTTGTTGTAACACGAGTAAATAGATCTCTTATTATCTGGAACAAACTCTTCGAAATAGGTTTTGGTTCACAAATGACCCGCTGTGGGTTAGCAGCGGTGAGGGAGTGTCAGACTCTTACGGACTAAAAACCGTCGTGTTCCGTCGCCTTTTATGTACCAGGGCCGCGGTAACTCTTTCGAACAATCCCGCAGCCCAGCATTAAGGTACTTATATATTCAAATATGAAGACCAAAATTGTGATCTAGCGGTCACGTTGAGACCCCAATTCATAACAATACAAAGTAAAACAAGAAGGGCTTATCCCTTATACCCTGATGTATTTACAAAGGATTCTCGCCGATTCCCTATAAAAATATTTATTTTACGACATTACGTATTATTGACATAATAATGTCGACTAGGGGTTTCGGAAAACAGAAGAGTATGAACAAATCATGTTTTGCATTTTTTATGTTTTCTGAGTGGGTACATAGTACCTATATAAGTTCAAATAATATACTCCCAAGAGATTTTGTGACATAGAATATTGTTTTGCCAATGTATAATTTATGATTTTTCCAAGAGAATAGTAGGTAACTTTCTAGTTATCCGTATGATTTAGCAAACAATATGAAACCACAGAATCTATCTAATACAGAACAAGAACAAATTCCAAAGACAATACAGCATTTTCAAAAATGTCTCAATTTAAATTCCTTCCCTAATACAAAGCTCTCAATATTGCCAGACATCTAAATATCTCTGGCCGTCAGAATACGTATCTTTATAAGTATCAGAGATGAGATCGCTTCTTTACGAGTGGACGCGGCCGAAGCGAAACAGTGCGATATAAGAACAATAAAATAAATTGGACGAAGCTTCGTTGAGGACCTTTCGTATTATAGTGTTATGTGCCGTTGCTGTTTAGCCCCAATCTCCCCCTGACGCCATCTTATCTTCTTTGCTTCATAAAAAGCTAAATTAGCGCTGTTTAATGCGGATAAGGACTATTCTTTCAGCTGTTACATTTTTGAAAATGACACGCAATTTGAAATAGATGTTTATTATATTTTTCCTGCAGATTTTTCCTGCCTACATTAAGTGGTAAAACGAATCTTTAGTAAGGTAAGTAGGTACACCCTTGAAATGTTGAGATATAAATTCAAGTAGACACTGATTCCTAAAAAAAATATGAATATTGAAACATTAGAAGAAACAAGAACATACCTAATTCAATAGCAAGCTGCAAATATTTTTCGCTCTTCACTTTTTCACTCATGTAATTTTCCAAAAACACAGTCCCACCTAGTTAAAGACAAAAAGGCGACGTTATTTTCATTGTAATTGGCGCACAAAGGGAAAGCAATCGACTTCGCTCGCGACAGCGCATGTATTTTTGATAGAGTACGTTTATGACATCTCTCCCCGGGTGCTTGAAAAGCACAAATGTCGTGTGTGTATTTTTGTAGCTATAACGAATGCTACAGAGATGTATAAAATAGTAGCTTGGTTAAGACAATTGGCTTACCCATCTGGGAAAAACTAAATAAGTTTTCCTTCCGGTTCCAAATCCAAATAACACATGTACCTCATGTAGGTAAGTAAAAACATCCTCAGGTGCTGAAATTATGAATTTGGGACTCATTTATGAAACCTTGCTGAATTTATTAGTAGGTAGGTTCCTACATTTATATCAAAATAAACGTTTCTGATCTCTGAAAGTTGATACCTTGTCGTCAAACATTTTCGCAGTTCAGAGTCAATTTATCAAACGCCCATTAATTCTTTTATTCCTTATTCGTAAAACCATTCGTCAATTCACCAGTACACGTCTTACAATAAGAGCATGTGTGCGAGCTCTTATCCTGAACGCTGCGATGCCCGATTTGTTAGGAAACCATCATTTTATTTGCATTTGACTCAAAGCCTCGTTTCGTTCGAGTGTTCTTCAAACCACATGTAGGTAAGGCAGAGTGTTGAAGGGCGGATTTTTATATTTCAATATTGTTTTTCCAACAGAAATGGTGTTCACATTTCGCTTAGGTACAAGTACAACCAAACAAATGTTGAAAATCAAAAATAGGTAAGTACACTTAAGTCGTTTATATATATGTATAATCGTTTGATTGATAATTGGATGGGTTTATGGAGTTTCTTGCCGGTTCTTCTCCATGAGACCAACTCTTTGGAACCGTGCACCTAACTTTGACGTTTCGAAAGAGCTTTCATAGGCCTATTTGAAATAAAAAAAATTTGAGTTTGAGTTTGAGTTTGAATTTTCATGCCTATTTAGTTTCAGAATGTGTCTACACTGCATCAGTCAATACATCAATAGATCGACAACTATTGACGAATTTTCTGAAACTCTCCTGAATATATGAATTTTACAAACTTGTCTAAAGCAATACCAACAAATTATTTATCAGTCCATTTAGATTTGAGTAACATTCAGACCCAGACTAAACTTTTTTTAACAGTGTGTGCACATCTCAACTATTTCTTGAATCCTGTTCGTGCGTCGATAAAAGCGCGGTTACGCTATTATAAATCCATTTCCCTCATATTCGCAAAACTAGTTCCTACAGCATTGCCGGTATGAAGACTGGAAGTGCATTCGTGGAAAAGTTTTCCCTATACCTACTTATGATTATTGTTTTAAGTTTTATTTTTAGTTTCAACCTAAGTTTGTAATTCACATTTCAGTATTTATAAAAAGTATGTAAATGCATGTGTGCTACTCAGCAAACATCTGTTAAGACTGGTAGCCAACTAAAACATAATATGTAAGTAGTTGGGAAAGGGCCCGAAAAGGCTAGGGAGAAGATGATTTCCGTAGGTCATAAACGCATTCGTTACTTGCTGGATTTCCCAAAATATCTCAATAGGTTATTTTATTAACAAATCGTATCTTTTTGTTGCAAGTGACAATTAAAAAAGAGTGCCTTCACGCAATATGGAGAGGTACCTAGCAATAGCACCTAATTAAAAAATATTCTCTATTACCTCTACTGCCATAAAATAAAATCAAGAAAGTAAATGAACCTGTTGAGCGCCTCTAACGAACAGTAATAACGCTCATAAACTAGGCGTTTCTTCTTCCAGTCTTACGTAACGCTAATTAACATAGTGCTGTAATTACTGAAGCTGCTAGAAAACTAGAAAAATACGTATATAACCTACTCTCCTGTTAAATGTAAAAGTTGGCAGTAAGTATGTGGGTATGCTTATTACTCTTTCACGGTAAGTACACTCTAGGTACTGTGGGACCGGGAGATTCTCGCTTGCTCAAATGAAAAACTTGATTTCGATATTTCGACGTTTGTTGTACGAGCTCGTAGGGCGAAGTGACAACATCAGTATAAAAACCTAATCCTATTCTTTTACATGGAACACATTTAAATAATTGTCCAGCCAGGTATTAAACACAATAAACAAAACCTTAAGACTAAAGAGTTTCTAACTGCTCTACAATACTGTAAGTATTTACGCTTACCACAGATAAAAGTAATGGATGGCTTTTATTCATCATCAAAATAACGAACCTGTACCCTCCTGCAATTGGTTCCTTCACGCAACGCAGGTGAAACTGCGGGCAGAAGCTAGTCTTTATAAAGTGCCTAGGCAAGTAGATCCAGGTAAAGAAGCAAAGATAAGTTAAGATAAGTAGGTAGGTAGTGTTTCACTTAAGTTCCTAAAACTGTAGCCCATAAATAAATCGTAGAGATTTATCCATAGACAACTGGGCCAATGATAAACTCCCAATCGGAATAGACAATAAATTAGTTAATCCCACCAATTAATGTTTTCGTTTCAAAATAACACAATTTGGGTCATCTATCCACATCTGTGTGTCGAATTTAGGGAGTGCCCTAAATCAGTAACTAACACAGTTATGGGTTGCTATTTAATTAATTAAATCGCGGTTGATTACATCGAGTCCCTTGAGTTGATTGCCTTTAGTTTTATTTGCTTTGATTTTGAATATTATCGTTATTTGAGTTTATTATGTAAAATTGGTAGGGGTTAAATAGTTAGGTACTATTTGTCTTCTAACTAGCTGATATATCTATTTTTGCCCGAATTGAGTGGCTTAAAAGAATTAATTACTCTATTGATAAATGTTGGAATCACGATAGTTAGACCTTCTAAAATACTGGTGATATGATGATGATGATGTCCTCCTAGCCGATTATCGGCTACGACGGCTGTTCTCACGTAAGGAGATTAGCCAACTACGCAGGACATATTATAGCGCACGAGCATTTGCGCAGACACAGGTGCACTCCCTATTCCTTCACTCTCATAGCCCGATGGGACGGTAATCCGACACGACCGGAGAGAGATCAGGCGCAGGACCGACATTTACGTGCTCTCCGATGCACGGGAGTATCAATCACCAACTTCCAGGCTCTGGGCTGCTTTGTGAAAGTCTTCTAAAACCCACAAAGCGATTTCGGCCCGACTCGGGAATCGAACCCGAGACCCCGTGCTCAGCAGCCGCACTTGCGACAGCTAGACCAACGAGGCAGTTACTGGTGAGACTGGTGATATACGACGTGTCAAGCAACATTTTTTCCAAGCATAAGTTTAAGCACAAACCTCTTAAGGGTAACTCTTTCGAACTCCCAACAGCTCACGAAGGCTTTGATATTTTCTGATTAATGCATAAGGACCAACACATTCTGGGGGTAAGAAAATCCTCTCAACAGAGCCTTACAACTTAGCTATATTTAGCACCTTATGTAAAGGACTTAAGGTTTATTTTTGTATGAAGATTTTTATTCCCAGGGTCGCACTCAAAAGTTGTGGGTAATGAAAAATGTAAGTTGGTAAAGTTAGAGTGTAGTCGGTACTTACGGTATCGCGTGTCGAATGACAAATGACCCGCTTTGACCCGCCCTGATCCTTCCCCGAGTTGCCCAAGTATCAAAACTTTTGTAAGTAATACATAAATATTATTTTGTTCACCAAGTGTTCGTAAATAAAAGTGCTTTTAATATGAACTTCTAATGGGAAGTTAATATTTTTGAAGATTGTTGGCGTAATTGAACGGTAACTTTTAGTGTGGTTTATAATTTGGGTAGTTACAAATTGCAGTTAGTAACTTTTATATTGACTAAGTACTTACCAAGTTCTAAGGGGTGATATTAAGTGAGTAAAAGATAGCTACGTACTTACTACTATATATTATGTCAAATGCGAAAGATTGTAAGGTTCTTTCACGCAAGCTTTCATAGCAAGTTTTGATACATTTCATCCATTTGGGTCCAAAATTTTTAGAACAATATAAATTAAAATATGCCTTCAAATAAAATCATCATAGCTCCAAAAAATGTTGTGTGTCGTCAGCAGAGTAAAAAATAAAACAGAAACAATATAAAGTTCAAGAATCAGTCTATCTTCGTAAGAAATTATTTCTAAAATACCCTTAGTGTAAAAATATCTAAAATACCCATGTGCTATAAGGTACCTACATTCTATTATATAAAAGGCTGGTGGTAATCAAACTTTGTTTTCGTTCGGAAACAAGTTTGATGCAAAGTGTATTTTGTGATAATACATTTATTTTATTCCTTAACCTTATGATGATTAAATTATCCCTATATTTCTGTACTGTCTGTGCCTAAAATCTTTTGGACCTAGGGGAAGTATTTTATGATTTTTAAAGAATTGTTTTTTTTTTCGCTTTGGACTCGTTGGGAAGGAATTTGTGGAGCAGTGGGCAAGTCCATCAAAATAACAAATACTTACGTGATTTAATCTGGACGCAGGAAGCAGTTCCCTCAAAAAGCGGATAAAACCGTTGGCAGTACACAGTACCTATACCTTACCATATAAAACACTGTCCATTGCCAGCGGTTTTCTTACAACCTTTTCAGTTAGGTATTTGTAACGTTTGTCAAATTCTCCCACCATATTTCACGCCTCTCGCAGACTAATGTCAAAACTCCCGCCATCTCAATGACTGTGCGAAGTTCAAATAACGTTACTCGTTGTCTATTAAGTGAGGTGACTTGGCTGATATTCGGCCAGTCACGGCCGATCAATGGGTCCATTAGCCGGAACAAGAGCTGCTCTAATTAACGGCCTTAGGATGCTGGAAATTTTCGAAATAGGGAGTTTGAAGGAATTATTGATTGATTTCGCAGTACCTACTGGCTTGCGTATTTCAGAAAATATGTATATCGTAGGGGTAGGTTCTCCAATAGCATTTGAGCATGAACATGGGTGGATATAGAGGAAGGGGAAGGTCAAAGAAGTAATGGATGAATGGTGTTGAAGGTCGATATGGCTAGAAAGAATGTAGCTTGTGAGATGACGGCAGATAAAAGAGTGTAGAAGAATTGAAATAAGAGCAAGGGTAAATTTAATGAAACAAGTGTTTATAAAAATATTAAACTTTATTAGTACACAACTGATATGTTTATTTTTAAGATCTTAGTACATAACAATACTGAAATTAATAGTATACAAGACATTACTACTTTTAAGTAGACAAGAAATCAAAGCTTAGATTGATAATAACATTTAACTGAACAGTCATAAGTACCTAGCTGTTTTTGTTTAATATTTATTTTGTGACTTTTAAGATAGATATTAATTATACATATTAATTATGGAATATACATACTTGTGATAGATTTTGTGACTTGTATAGTTAATAAATAAATGTTTCAAATTGATCCATAATGCTAATATTTTGTATAATTATCAAGAGATTCAGAATTGTAATATGGATTGAACTATTTCAGATCTAAAGTTAAACTCTAGTAAGGCTCAGATTCCAAAGCAGAGCGGATAAGTTTTTAAACAACCATTTTTTTAACTCATTATTCGAACATCTAGTCTCCAGTCACTGAATAGTATTCCTAAGTGGAGAAATTCTATTGTTAACTAACTTCTCCACCCCACTCCGCTTTGGTGGACTCTGAGCCTAATAGATAAAAAAACAAATTCACACAAGTGATTTGCAAATGATATTGTAAACAAGTTTTAACACAAAATTATTCTAATTTGAGCCCAAACATGTTAATTAAAATCCTTACGTATGTATTAACAATTAATTTCATAATAAAAAGTGATAACAAGAGAGCAAAATATTATTATTTTAATAATTATTTAATTATATTTAACAACTAATAAATGCCACGAGTTAACGATTCGAGGTATGTGAAACAAGCGTCTAAAAATTGTGTTAATATTAATAAATTAATAAAATAAAACTTAATTTATATTCATAATATATAATGAAACTAATTGAACATTTAGCATATTAAATATTGTGACTTTATTGTGATGCATTGTTTTTATGTAATTCTTTATCTATACTAACATTAGAAAACTGTAGAGTTTGTTTGATTGTACGCGCTAATCTCAGGAAGTACTGAAACGATTTGAGAAGTTCTTTCGGTGTTAGATTGCCTATTTATCCAGGTAGATGGTTTTTATCCGGGTGCGAGGAGTATTAAATCAAAGTATTTAACCCACTTTTTTACGGTTTCCAGTATTCGTAAAATAGTCACTATTAGGCAGATTTCAATTACAGAAAACGATAAATAAATAATAAATAAATAAATAATGTCGAGACACCTTTTTCACACACGGTCGGTTAGCCCCATGGTAAGTTATTAATTAACTTGTGTTATGGGTGCTAACACAACTGATAAACTACATATAGCTACATATATACATATTTATAAATACATATCATAACACCCAGACCACGGCCAACAAGCATGCTCATCACACAAATGTCGACCGAACCGGGAATCGAACCCGGGACCTCAGGTTCGGCGGTCCGGCATGATGACCATTGCGCCATCGAGGTCGGATATTTGTTCTGTTTTGAGATTGGTTGTGATTGAGATTCATTCTGTCGTTGTTAGCCACTGATGTAAACCTAGTCTTGATTAAATTATGGAAGTATTGCAAATGGTTAAAAATGGAATGACAAATAGAGCCTCTTTTGTCTTATTCTATTCTAAAATCATATACTTTAACTTTAATAGATAGTTTTTGTTTGTGTCAAGTATCGAATATCTATTGTCTATTATATTGAGCATAAGAAACATCCCGAATTAAAAACAATCTCCTTTTTGAGAAGGTTGGTTTAAAAAAAGGTTTTTGATTTGAAAATTCCTTATTCTCTCCTGTCTCGTTCTCGTCTTTTAGTTTACATAATGAATAAATGAAAATACGTTTTGATATAAAGTTCGAAAATAAAGTACAATTTGGTAAAAATTAAACTAAATAAGTACTTATTTTGATTTTCAGTATAAGTAGCTTTTCATTTTTGGCACAAAATGCGTTGTAGTTAATTTCTTGCATGCCTTCTTCTTAAAACACAGCGTTAATAGAAGCGAAATTATACAAAATAAAACTTTATTAACAAGTTAAATAATTTGTCTTTTACATTGATTGCCTCTGAAAATATTGCCAAGATAATTCCTGAAGACTAGTTTCGTATCTTCGTTCAGCGACTTTTAGGCTACACCTGCCCACTCACGTCCGATATATCAGAGATCGATTTCTTGTAGGACAAAAATATAACTCACAGCAATATTAACGCACACGTCCTACAAAGCCTGTCAGAAAATCCTATTCACAACGTCCTACAAAAAATCGGACCGATTTTCCGTCCTACAATAAGTCTGACGATGACGGGCAGACTTACCAGTTACTCTACTCTTCAGAGCTCATCTCTTCTCCTAGTCTTCTTTAGAGCCAGGTCATCATGTTGGAACCAGGTGGAGTAAACCTTTACTGGTTCTGGTGAGGAATGACGATGGAAGGAAACTGGTCGGTCGCGGGCTAACACTTCCCGTGCGTAGTCTTGTGGGCGTGCCTATAAGTAAGGTTATGTTTAAGAATAGTGCAGGGTTCTAAGGACCTAAAATGTATATTATTTGACTATTATTTGCTTTTATAAAGCTAGGACTACCTCAGCCATATCTTTACCAATAAATGCTAGAGTAACTCTGTTTATTTGTCAGGCCTCAATTGAACACAGATACTTTTAGTATATCCAGATACTTTTAGTATCTGTGTACCACATTTAAATTGGTCAAGACTCTAGCCAAAAAGTAGCTATCTTTTCTCAGGCTCTAGACTAGACAATAGAGCAGACTACTATCAAGACAGACTTTTATCCAGATGCGGGAAGTGGAATGACGATCACACACGAATTTTCCAAGCTATGGGTTAACTTAACAGAGTTCACGCATAAACAAGCCTAATATTACCTGATGGAATAGCGGTGAGTGTGTCATGGTGAGGTTGAGGCGATGGTGTGCGCAGGCGCCGAGCGTCATGTCGTCCGGCGCCCGCGCCGCGCCCGCGCCGCACGAGCAGCTCGACAGCTGCCGCGCCGCGAACACGCTCAGCACTGTGCCGCCACCGCCTGTTATGTAGTCGTAGCCTATGGGGAGGACAAATGTGTTATATTCATGGCCCAAGAATTTTAGGGAGTCGGTTAAAAAGTTAACACAAAAAACCTATTTAAACATGTACTTTTATCGCAAAGTTTTAAGCAACACGACTTTACACGACGCGATATCGCACCTTATCCAAATTTTCATGCAAAAAGATTTTGTTTGTTTGAACGCGCTAAGCTCCCTCTAAAATCGAACTCAGGTGCGATTTAATAAATATCTCAACGTTTAGGGGACGCTGGTGAAACCACTGGCAAAAGCTACACCTACCTGGTACAGAATACTGAATACATATAATACAAACTCACTGAAACGCTAGGTTGGGCTTTAATCTACCATCCAAAATGATAACCGTTTGGGAAAATAAATTAAAATAATAATTAAACACTTACCTTTAGCAGCAGTTTCTTTCTTCCCGTACCCATAGCCGTATCTTTCTCCGAGTACTGTGACGTCATCACCGCCGCGGTAACAACTTAGCACCTCACATAGTCTTTGTACCCTATAATAGTATCTTATATTAGTATGGGCTATTTGAAATAGGAAAGCCTTTATATATAGCCTTAAAAGTAAGAGGTCTTCTAATCGAAACATTTCAAGTATTTATTTATTTATTTAAAATCAATCTCGAATAAGTCTAATTCTTGGTAGTTAAAAGTCAAAGTCGAATGTCCTTTTTTGAAGTTTTTTCTAAGATTCTAAAACTTTACCAGACGCGCAAAAAGTGCATCACAAAAACGAATAATGCAACAGGTCAATATCAAACTTGTACCATACTATATTTACTAATATTTATAAATCTGAAGAGTTTGCTTGTGGAACGCACTAATCTCAGGAGTCTAATTTCATTATTTATTTCAGTGTTAGATAATTCATTTATTGGGGAAAATTATATGGTTATTTTTATCCGAATATGTGAAGAAGTTCCCAAGAGTCGCAGGAGAATCTTCGGAACAGCTAGTAAGAAGATAATCCACGCCACTTACCCAAGTATAGTGTCATCATCAGCCAAGAATATCCACTTGATATGCGGCATATGTTGTATCCTCTTCAGCACCATGCGTAAGATGGCCATGGTTTTGGCGCAGTGGCCTGTCTTGCTGTTTGGTATGCCTGTGCTGATCGCTGGCAGGGTCGGGTCTACAATGAGGTCGGAGAGTTAATATTGTATTGGGAGAACTGTTACGAATATTTCCAGAAGTTGCAACGGGATTCGGGATCCTGTAAGGTCCTAGGGATTATGGTTAGCTTGTGCCTATTTTCGCATAATAAGTTACTCTTATTCAGGAGGTCACTCAAAGTGTGCATATAATTGAATAAGTATGTGGGCCAATTATGTGGTTGGTGTCCGAAAAATTAACAATCAAAATAAAATACCTCATAAACAAGGCAAAGTCGTTCCAAAAATAATTTAGTACAATATGAATAAACTTACCATCTTTATCGCTAAAGAACTGCAAATGACTGACATGCCTCCCCCATGTCTTTTTGACAACCCTCGCTCTGGTCTGATGGAAACCAGTCCATGTCTTCACGGCGAAGAATATCGAATCCTCAGGAATGGCACTGCCCTGCCGATAATGTGGCCTTTGAAAATAGCTGTTATGGTCCAGAACTTAGACTTTGTCATTAACGAAGGTATTAGGGTTAATTTTAGAAATTTGCAGAGGGGATGGATGGACCCACCCAATTGCTCCACCTTTTGTAACTAGAATTTGTAGAACACTAAATACTTTGTCAACTACCAATGCTAGAATAACAGGCATAAAATCCTGGATAAAAAACTTAAAGGAAGCGGCAAATATTGAGAACAATCTTCTTTCTTGGATAAAAATTTATACAAAATACTCACACAAACCCCAAACTGGCGTGGATACGTCGCACAGTTATCACCAGATACTATACAGAAGCTGAGATCAGGCGTGAGCAAGGGTCCAGGGTCGCTGCCGCCTCCGTACACCAGCTGTGCCAACTCAAACGCAGGGTCTATTGAGAAATCAGCTTCTAACCGCCGTTGTCCACTTTCGATTTGTTTTAGGAGGCTAAAATGGATTCATATGATGAAGAGAGCAAATATGTAAAAGTGAATTACGAATACGATTGTATGCTATTCCATATTTTCAGCGACATTATTACACACCGCGTAATCTGCTTAAGTTAAACATAATGATAACGTTGAGTGTTTAAGTTCAATTTCTGTTTCAATTTCATTATAACGTTACTTCCATTTTTTTTTAAGTTGGAGATCGTTCATGCCAAGTTGACGCAAGCCATGTAGCATGATCAGAAACTTTTGGGACATCTACCTACATAGTAAAAAGATAATTTCACTTACATTTCAATAAGTTCAATCCTCATGGCGAACCCGCTCGCGAAGTTAGGGTACGTGAATCCACCTTCCTCCTCCAACTCCTCGTAGAAAGTAAAGTGGTGGATGATGGTGGGCTCCTCATCACTGAGCGGATAGCCTATCCACATTACATCCTGTTGGAAAATGGCATTTTAACTTCAAGACGGTGCCTTCCATATGATTCGGCGGATACGCTTGTATTGATTTACATTCAATTAAACTAATTTATTTACCTGATTTATTAAAATCTTCCAAGCAAAGTCGTGGTGGCCTAGTGGGCAAAGAACCAACCTCTCGAGTATGAGGGCGCGGGTTCGATCCCAGGTCAGGCAAGTATCAATGCAACTTTTCTAAGTTTGTATGTACTTTCTAAGTATATCTTAGACACCAATGACTGTGTTTCGGATGGCACGTTAAACTGTAGGTCCCGGCTGTCATTGAACATCCTTGGCAGTCGTTACGGGTAGTCAGAAGCCAGTAAGTCTGACACCAGTCTAACCAAGGGGTATCGGGTTGCCCGGGTAACTGGGTTGAGGAGGTCAGATAGGCAGTCGCTTCTTGTAAAGCACTGGTACTCAGCTGAGTCCGGTTAGACTGGAAGCCGACCCCAACATAGATTGGTAAAAAGGCTCGGAGGATGATGATTAAAATCTTCCAAGCATTCTGTTCTATAAAATTAGTTAGATATCTCTAAAATGGTAAGCCATAGAATCGATCGACTGATCACTAGCCCGCCGTCAAAGGTATGGCCAATTCACAGAAGTTCACTGTATTTAGTTTCTTTCCTTAATTTATTCAGCAGCATTACTTTCCTTATTTTTTACCAATTTATCACCGTCACAAAATCCGTTAATGACCCAGTTCCCTTACCTCCTGTTTATCAGCAGCCGCGAGAGCCTCAATGAGCTTATCAACCCTCACAGCAGTATGCGTCTCCACGAACAGCACCCATCTGACTTCAGTACGTTTGTACCGTGACGTGAGGGGCGCAAGTAGTGGCAGGATCGTCCACGCTCCCGCCACGGGGAAGTCTTCGTGTGTTATATGAGTTTTTGGGTAACGCTGGGAATGTCACTGTTTTTAGTACAGATACTTTGAAAGTCTAGGGCTATTGAGTTAAACCATAGAGAAGCCAAAAGGGTGAGGGTGATAATGAAATCTCAAAATTTTGTTAAGCATTGTTTAACATAAAGAAGAAGAGTGACATGAAACTAGACCAAAGAAAAATGTGGATGGGCTGTGTGAATGATTATGTAATGAAAAAACGGAATGATAGTATCACGATTTAAACTTTAAACCGAGAAATAGCAAAGAGCTATTGCGAAACAGTAGGCATTCTTACATTTTCTAACTGTAGGACTTGATTTTCGATATCCTGCTTAAGTCGCTTGGCGACGCTGGCGTGGTATGGCTCTGGTTGACTCACTATTGTGAATACCACATTTCTTGAATCTGCAACAATTCATTTAACATGAAATTATAAAAATCTTCAGGGAGCATCCTCGGGTCACAAATATCTCAAGTATGACCACGCTTTGTTTGAACATATACCTACTTACTCATAGACAGCGCTTTTAGTTATTGGTTAACCCAAAATACACACATCCAAAAGAAACAAATTCACAAACAGACAAAACTAGCCTTTACCTACAATAACAAGCCATCAAAACATCATCATATTACAGGTCGATCACAGCCGATAGCATTACCATCAATGCCGTCAAATTATGACAAATAGCGTGGAAGCATTGACTAACAACCGTCGGAGCCCATCCATCATGTTCGAGGCATTAGGTTTCATTTGCAGGTAGATAGAGATATATGCTTTGTGGGTGTTCATGGCAGATTAATATGTGTAAGATAATATGCGTGTGGTATCATTCACTAGGGCTACCTTACGTGATTGTGTTGAATGTTCTGAAATTGGGAAAGTTTGATTCTGTTTATTTGATCTGTGATAGTCTGGAGCTAAATATCATAAAGTGTCAGTACGTCATATTCTTAAAAAAAAAAAAATTGTTTAGATCGAATCTTCGGAAAAATCTTTTAACCATTTTTCTGTTTTCATTTCAGTCGGTTATTAAAATCTACTAGATCCCTTTTCCGCAAAAATCCTTATAAAAATAGAATTAATTCACAAAAACAGATCCATTCGACTAACGCCTTCACTGACATTGAAAAGATTTTCAGCTGTAAGTAAATGACACTGCACTTCGGGCTATGAATTATTCATGGCAGCGATAAGGCCGGTAAGTCACGGCCATCGAGAAACTTCCACCGTAGAGATTAACGTCTCCAGCCGGTGTTACATCATCTAGAACTTTCCATGTATTGGGAAATGCAACGTCGAAGTGATTGGAGGTAAACTTGGTTACTATAAGATCGTTCATAGTTTGTGAATAGGCATTGTTGTTTCTCTTAGGCTTTTATTGGGTACCAAAAAGGGTGTTTTATAAAATGATGAATATTCAACATTAATGTCCATTTGTATTTTTTTTTTCAAAAGTTAATTTATAGGTCATGATCGACATAAAACCAATCATTAGTGTGTTAATTTGCAACTTTTTAAAAGTTGACAGAAATTCCTTGAAGGATCAAAAATTCAGAGCTCTGAGATAACACTCCTACCAAGAATCTACCCCTAAAACGCGACCAAATCACACAAACAGAAAGTGCGATCTTCAATATTTAATTTCGTCTTAAAACTCGCATCTATTCCCCGCAGAAAGTTGGGTTCTTAGTCAAATCGGAGTCAAAATCGATCAATTTGGATGGAGAATCATGAATAATGCAAATCCTGATCACCTGAGGTGCGACACATTAAAATCGCATTCAGGCTTTATGACATCCCCAGGCGAACGTAAGACGTATTACCTCTGAAACCGATAACGTAAGGGTTACGTAAAAATACGGTGAAATGGCGAGGGTTAACGATATGGAAGTGGTAAACGGGATGAATAAATCGTTCATTTTTGTTATTTGGAGTTAGAGTCGCAAGAGATTTTTTGCAATCTTTGGTATGCCAATCTATGGATATCAATATGCGATCTATCTTTTGATTTGATTAATGGAGCCATAATTTTGACATTAGCCTTACATAAGTAATGCCCTATAGAATAGAAACATAGGTTATTGATATCTGCTGTGAAAGTGCCAATTAAGTCGAAAATTTAAGTATTTGTATCTTAGCTAAAATACCTCTATACTTTCGAATTTATCTAGGTACATACCTAAACAATCTTTTCTAGCCAAAAATCCTTACTTTCGGGGTCTACCTATATTTAGTCTTTTAAAGCGAGCAGAGGCTTGTTTAAAGAAACTACTCGAGGCCCGTATTTCGTGGCGAAGCGTTGATGGCGTATGAATAATTTGTGCATCTGAAGTGGAACGGCGACAAATAAGTCTGGTGCACTTACAGTTTTAAATAATACTGTAAATGTCCCGGCGAGGAAATTAATTGCTACTCAAATGAATGGCGGTTATTTTTGGAGTGTTGCAAGACCGTTCTTGAGACAGTTTGAGATAATTTTCAAGCGATATAATATTTAGGTGGAAGGTAATAATGTTTACGTGAATTCGTTGGAAAGCTCTGATTGAGAAACAATAAGTATTTCGTATGAGTTTAAAATAAAATAAATGATTTCTCACAAAAATATTGCGAGCAGCATCCTTTTTAAAAAACCAGAAATCCAGAGTAAAACCACTTTTCAAACAAACGAGAAATTAACACAACAGTTCACATTCCACAGAAATCCTTAGGTTTAACAAGTCTTCCAAAATAGTACTCCTAGCTGAAAATGACTGAATTCCATTAGTTCTACCCGTTTCCCTAAAGCCCTTGAGTCCTTCACTCAGCTGTCGGATATCCCACAAAACACACAACTAATTCTCAATTAGTACAATTCCTGAAAAGACTGACCAATGCCGATATAGTTTGTTTTGTATTTTGGACAATTTATGAGGAAAGCTATAAGTATCTTAGCTTATAGCGAAAGGCAAAATAGATTTTCATACGAGTAAGGAAATTGATTAGTTGTCAGTTTAATTGAAAGCCAGAAAACTCAATTTATTATGTGAAATTATACCTATAACAGCATATAAATTATTGGCACATATTGTTTCATTGTTTGAGACTATAGCAACTTTGGAAATATTAAGAGGCAGGTATTTTACTCGAGACTTCGAAGCATTTAGCAGCTTAAACAGTTAAAAGTCGAAACAGTTGTCATTAGAAAATTCTTTTTAATAGGCTGTTCTTTATCTCTACTTTCTCTCAAACCTCCCTCAATGACAGGTCTAACAAAGTCTCCACTCCCACAACCAACCCATTTAGTCTATTCATTACTTTTTCGCAACCCGGTGCAAATAGAACGGGTTTATAAATAATTCGCGACCCGTCACGGAGAATGGACGGGATTCCATCGAAATCTATGGGGACTGCGACAGTGGGAACTTGTTTATAGAGTACCACAGCTTGATATAAATGTACATTTTCTATTATTGATACATTTTATGTTATAGTTTTGTTTTTTTTTCCTGTCAAAATCAGAAAGAAGCCGACGGATTTAAAACGTAATTGAAAATTTTCATGTAATTTTTTTTCTAGTGCAAAAAGATTAATTAATTACTTATTCAATTTAATTGAAGATAAACGCATCGTTAAAATAATAAATAGCCTAAATGTTTTGCATCGAAATATGACCCCTTTTCTCGAATACAACAAAATACTTACATTGATTTATAAGACTATCGATAAAAAAAAATACTAGTTAACCCTAAGCTTAATTTAAAATGTAATGTAATTCTTAGGTTACATTTTATGGGATTGTTGATGCAAGAAGCAAAAACGTTCCTATTTATATCACTTAAAGTACTGGGATCAGTGGCATCCATAATTAACTTATTCACACTGAAAGTTTTTGCGAGTTCATAATTCATTATACATATATATTACGTTTCATTTAATGTTAGCACTAATTACTTGAAGAGATGGATTTTTCTACGAGGAAAACTTTTTTTTATGTACTATTTAAAACAATAGACGGAAAAATGGAATTCAAAATACATTTTAGTAAGACAGAAATCGTTAGAGGTCTTTTCAAAGTTAATTGGCATAAAATTTCAAATCTTTCAATCTATGCCCGGTATATTTTCTTCAAATTATTTCTTAGTTATCAATAGTCCAATATTTTTGCTTTTACTAATATTACGATTCGGGTCCTACTGTTACTGTTCAATAATTTTGAGACGATTTAAAAGTATTTTGTCTATTTTTATAACTAAGATTTTACGGTCACACGATTCTTCTATGATTTGTTTTAATTTACAGAGATTCATTTCTAGGTGTCATCAAAGTCATTGGTATCATTTTTTCGTCTTGTAAAGCAATAAGTAATTCAAAGTTAACTAACGATATATTTTACTCCTATCATGTAATAAACACCTGATAACGGAAAACGAATTGAACCATAAACCAGACGTATTCACTTACTATCTCCAAGAACCCTGCAACCTGATATCGATATGGAAAACCCAAACACATCACCTATCGCGTGCTATACAGCGGGATTACTCGGAGTCGACGAAAAAATCTAATTTTTGCACGTTACTGACTGGTTTGAGTACATTCGGTTGTGATATACCTATAATATGAGAATCAGGGAAGATATTAGGTTCTACAGACTTCTTTTGCGGGCTCAATAATTAATTAAGTATAGTCGAGAACTTATAACTCATACACAGTACGTTATTTATATTACACTTAATGCAATCGACGTAACGAAACTATGTTCAACTTCCAACCATTTTCAAAGCTCCTAGGGTAGCCATCTTTTTCTCGTAAATGAAAAAAGACCAAACCCATCACCAGCGCTATACAGAGTGTTGTCGCCACATCAATAATTCCGTATCACATCGCACGGATTCCAGCATCCAGGGGATTGAAGCCGAACTCGAATTTCTAAGGCCTCAGGCCCGGTTTCAATTTTACCCACGGAGTAGGTAAGGAAAGATGAGCGAGATACTATTATGCGGGTAGGTCAGGTTCCTTCTTCTAGGTCAAATACGTACGGTGGCCATGACCAAAGCGATCAGTTACGAGTGAAATAACTAGGCGTTTGGGTTCTTTGAGACATCTGTCAACGGTATTTGGTTTCGCAAAAAATGGTCGGGTCCATGGAAGGCGTATAAGGGCAAAGATAGTAACTTTCGTCGTCCAGCTCAGCCGTATTTTAGCGCTCTACTTTCTTAGGAGATTTTCCGTTATGGCACATCCGCTAGTCATTTAGTTCTCCATGTTTTTACTAAACCATTTATTTTTGACTGCGTGTGTACAGGTTAATCTTCTAACGCGTGGTGACGTCATTTATCTTTCTTATCGCCAGTGTCAATATAGGCTTACAGTTTGAGATTGATTAGATAAAGATATCATGTTGTGAGTAATTAAGGGGTTTATTACCGATGATGTTCATAGGGACACATTCTATGTGGCAAATTATATTGATCTCCCAGTCATGACGATCACGTACGGACGAGCTTAAATAGGACAAATAAAGATTCAGTTTATAGTTTGCATTGAAATGCATATTTGAATAATTTGTTATACAATGATTTAAAGAATAAATAATGAAATTGAACGAATAAATGAAGAATGAAAATGTTGTTGCAGCTGAAACAGTTTAAGATTTTTCTTGTGTCGCGCTGCGTATATTTTTATTAAAAAATATTACAAACATGTACGCAACAAATATAGCTAAATGTATTCCTTATAATATATTCCGTTCACAAACTTAATTCCGTTGTATCATAAAAGATGTCACAAAAAAACTCATTTATAAACAACCAGTTTTTATGACAAAGTCACATGTTACAGAGAAAGTCGAAACTTCTAGAATTTTAGGCTTAAAGAAGACTTGAAATAAGTTCCAAGAATTAAGTGAACACCTATATGGTTTTCTATTTATGAAACAAGTGAAGAAATAAAAACTTATTTATTACAGTGTCTGTTAACGTTGTGAATTTCTGATTGGATTAAAATTGTATAGATTTAACAAGCCTTGCAGAAATATTAACCTATTATTTAATTCGTACAAGGCTTCCTTTAGGACCAACTATTGTCACTAAATAAATAATACATAGTAAACAAACAAAACAGTTTAGATAACATTTTTTTTTGCAAAACTAAGTCCAAGAAGGGACCGCATGAGATTTGATCTTGAAGAATCAGATGTTCTTTGATACTCTTAAACTATCAGGAACGGACAATGTTTTGAAACAGACAATAGATAGAGTCTAAAATCTGTTACAATTGTAACATTTGCAAGTTAGTTCTAACTATTCATCACTAGATGAATCGATTTGGGAATTTCCTTAGTGAAATCATATTAAACTATCACATTTCACAAAAAAAAAATAATGTCAAACTACTATTATACCTACTTTAAACATAATACTTTGGATTTTTCACGAAAAAATTACTGGAGAGATGATATAGCTACCTACACATCAGAGTAACTATTAAATCATATTAAATACACGCTTTGAAATATCTTAACCGTATTTGTCATTCGGTTCCATCTAATGTTACTTTGATCCGATTAAAAATAATTTATGGTGACATCATGGACTATCTTACACCTTAAACATCATCCATTTGAACAAATTGAAATATACCTCTATAAACTCCTTCTTTTTGGGAAGATTGATAGAGACTTACTCCGGAAGACGCTGGATGCAGGTCGCCTCCAACCGGTATCTGTGGAGATCTAAGGGGGAGGCCTATGTTCAGCAGTGGACGTCCTATGGCTGAGATGACGATAGATACTTGTAAGTAGTACTAAACAGCTTCCATTTATCAAACCCAAGCTTCGAATCAATTAAACTAAAACTAGTATGCCAATACTAATCCATTACCGTAATATAATTGAACACTACAATTAATATCCAGCTCATTGGGTCGTTATCCAATTAGAGCGCTCGTGATTGGTCAAAATCAAATGGTTTTGAATGACGTACGGCCGGGAATGTGGCTAATTGGTTGAATTGTCATCGGCGCGGGATTGCTGTCTATTCAGTTTGTGGGATGTTCACTTGTTTCTGTTTTAGCGTAATTGTAGGTCCCATTGATTTATTAAACTAGCTGTTCCACGCCGTTCCACTCGCAACTCGAAGGACCTAACTCTCGCAGCTAGATAAAAAGTAGCCTATGTTCTTTCTCAAGCTACAAAAAGATGGTCTAATGCCTTCGAAACATAAGCTACATTGTATCTGGATACCTAAAGTGGTTTTCCCAAGATCTGGGTAAAGCACAGGGAACAACTAGCAGAGTTTATTTGTTCAATATTGTACTTGAATATCAAACCAATTTACTCGCATCAAAATTCCGAAAAACAAATAACTACACTCGACGCTAAGTGCTAACAACTTAAAGCGATTTAAATTATTAGTTTACAAGCAGCACCGAACAATTTGTGATCGTTAGGAAAAACACCCTGTAATTTCAACCCCTTTTAACTATAATTACTGCTAAACAATGCATAAACTAACTTTGGTAGTCTAGTTTCTGTTTTGTATCTGAAAATCGATATTAGATTAATTTAGTTTATGCGATACTTCATGTTTCAAAATATGTGAGCCAAAAATCTTTTGTTATAAGTTGAAAAAACTCGTTGGGTCAGTTTTCATAGAATTGAAGATAAACGAGGACATCATAATTATGGCTTGAATTTTATTTATGGGATCTATGGCCTTAAATAAAGCTGACCTATGAAAATATATACATAATACTAGTTCATTTTCTTAGTTTATACTTAGTCTAGAAAACTTTCCTACCATTTACGAAGACCACGCTATTCAACGCACGAACCCGAATTGAAACGTTTAAGTTAACCAAAAAGAAAAACTCAACTAAACCGATTAAAACCTCGTTGTAAATTTAATAACATGGACTGTGACGTCACAATAGCCGAGCTGAACAAACTCTTTACTTGAGAAGTTTACTACAATCTTGGTTTAAGCCGGTATTTAAGTGTTCCCAGTCTGTCCGACTTTAAGTATAAAGAATAAGTAGTAGCCAAGAATCTCGAATTTATGAAGCTTGTTTTAGTAGTCTTAAGTTTTGTGGGACAGTGGAAAAGCAAGAGTTATTGCTATTTTAATTGTAGTAGAGACGCAGATTATTTGATTTTTTTAACAGATATTGAAAAAAAAAACCTACATTTAGCTGAATGGCTAGGGTATGAGCACAGTTTGCAGCTTTAGCAATAAAAAAGCTATTATTTCCAGAAAATCTTTGGATAGAGGCAAATTGTGCAAGAATAGATAACTGGCAGTTTAGGGCATATTAAATATGATAATATCATTATTCTTTCAATATTATGAACGTTATACACCTTTTGGGTGCACAGCCCAAACGCCAAAACAGCCATTATTTCCTTTACAGACAAAAACAGGGATGTTTGAAATCCTCTTCCAACTAACGCCAGTCTCAAAAATAAAGAGTAACGGACGAACAAGAGTTACCATAACTTAGAGCTTACTTATCTAAGTATACGGCCGCTAAATTATTCAGCATACCCTCACTTCGGCTTAAAACTTCGTCACTGTCCTCGAGACGGTGTGAAGACGCTCCAGTTTTGGACATCACACCTTTTATGATAGGGGTACAGTTTTATTTTATTTTGTAGAAGATATTTTTCCCTGTACGTGGCCGAATAGAGGTTTTATTATACCTAGTCGCCATTGCTGAAGCTGTCACTCAGTTGAAATTGACGCTTTGTTCAAAATGGCGCCCAACATAACCTATATGATCAAGATATTTATGACATGTTATTCGGTATCGATGTTTTTGTCCACAGGTCTAACAATTTAGTAAGTTATCCCAATTTAAACTTTAAAGAATTTGATCGTAACCGCAGATTTCAATCAAATATTCAGACCCTACAAATAGCAGAACTTAAGAAACTCCCAAACCACGAGTTGCCGTACTGAACAGTATATTCAATTAAAGTGTAAAGTTTCGCTTGGGGAACTAACAAACTTAACACCATTAATAAGTCCTTCAATCAATCAGAGAAGTTTAATAAATAATTATGTACTAATGATGAGGCCGAAACAAAGTTAAAATTCAAGCCGTGTGTTGGCTGACGAGGGATTGGAGAACAAATTACATTATTCAAGGATGTGAACACATAACTGTGGATTATTTTGATTAGGTCTCTCTGTGGAATTCTGATGATGGCAGATTTTGTTTGTATCTAATTAGTTCTTAGACTGGTTTTTGTTGTGCACTATGAGTAGCGGAATTCAGACTAAAATATTTGTAACAGTTACAAATTATTTTCGTTTTATCTCACATTTCAAAATGTTTTATCATAGAGAAATATTATGTAGGGAAATATGTAGGTAATTCTAATACAATTAAGTCGTATGTTAGAATTCATGGTTTGCTATGCAAGTCATATCATTTGTATCATTCAATATCAGGATCATTTCTGTCTGCGTGTTTTTGTCAAGTTTTTCAATCTTTCTTGTAGTATCAAAAGAATAGGCATCTAATTTTCAAATACAGGTCGAAATAAATTAAAACTAGTCACAGTTTCAAATCGAAACATCACAAGCAATTACATCCACTTAGTTCAAAAACGTCTTATTAATAATAATAAATCTTTGAACTTTAGAAGCCTGGGCGAGCTCTATCAAAGGTAAAAGGAAATATTTATTGAAACGTAAAAATCTCGTGATAAATTCGATATCAAAGTGAGATTTATTCGGCTGGTGCTTCGGAATCAATCGGGCGCGATTAATCGTGTGGAAATAAGTCAGACGGTTGGGTAGGTTCGACGGTGTATGCAAGATGTTAGGCACTCTTGCCCTTTGAATCAGTGGACGT
This sequence comes from Helicoverpa zea, assembly GCF_022581195.2. Taxonomy (NCBI): domain Eukaryota; kingdom Metazoa; phylum Arthropoda; class Insecta; order Lepidoptera; family Noctuidae; genus Helicoverpa; species Helicoverpa zea. Next base: position 12,694,072 of record NC_061457.1, read on the forward strand.
GTCTGCATTTTTTTAATCTTTGGTATTTTTTTTAAAGCAAACTGCTGTTGGTGAAGCATAAGTATTCTAGTTACACGAAGGTTATTTTTGTTAGCAGTTATTTTTATCACTTTCCAAAAAAGGGAACAGGTACCTATATGTTCAGCTTTCAATAAAAATGCGGAATAGGGTTGTTTCCAATTTTCGAAAATCTATTTAAATAGCTTCCAAATAATTTAAAGATCACCCCTTCTATGATTTTGCGTCTTAAATCTCTTTACTTTTTATGTATTCGATTTTTTTCTATTTTTCTTAAAACATTGCCCAGAAAACGCTCGATCACGTGACTGTGACGTCAGAGTATACTATGTGTTCCTTTACACTTTGCACATCTAAAGAGAAGAAACTAATTAGAAAGAAGTCATTGATTTTTAAATTCTAATAATGTATTCTTATAATATAGATACAAAAACAAACATTTTAAACATTTACATTATTTTTAAACATTGGGCACAAAAGAAAATACCTGTAATGTTTTGAGTTGTGTACGCGGTAAAATAAAACTGTGCAAAGGAACGTAAAGTTTGTGTTTGTTATTGAGGTTATATTTGTGTCATCTTGGTTATTAGCAAAGAATTGAGCCACAAAAAAACTCATCATCTTTCATAAATCCTTTCTCCATAATTCTTTTCTAACTTTCTTTCGCTCAAATACAAATAAAAACTAAAGAAAACATCACATCAATACTCAGTTTATGCCTGTCATAGACTGTCACTGTCAAATACTTGTCATTGTCAATGTAAAGTGACGACATCGGACTCGATTCGCCGTTTTCAAGGGCATGACGTAATAGACGATAAATTTAAATTTCATAAATTATTTAAAAATTATGTGGTCAGTTATTATTAATATAATATAGCTTATCGTGTTTCTAGTTTTGTAAACATTCGGTGCATATACAAATTTTTAATTGACTGAATACTAGGAAACAACCCTATTCAAGAATAAGAAACACGCACATATTTTTTTATTAGCTAAATAATAAATTATCTGCATTAAATATGCTCACTGCCTGTAAAATGTACCTATCTCAATAAGTGAATGCTTCTAAGCTAGCGTAATTTATGTTGGATCAAATTCATATCATACAAAAAAAAAACACTTTGTAAAAGTTATGAGCCTGCGTCCCTCTTTCAAAGTTTACTGACATAGTAGAAGATATAGTAGATTATGAATAAAAATGGGCACCCTAGTTTTTAATTAAATTACGTTAAAAAAGTTTTTTTTTTAACTTTGATTTTGTTGTGAGCGAATATATTATTTGAAGTACCTAATTAGAAAAGTTTTTTTTACGTATAATTATGATAATTATGTTTTGTAACACCACATATGCTGTTGTCAATTTGAATGCAATATTTCTATGCATTTAATTCTTGTTAGTAACAATAATAATAAAATAAACTTACCAAAACTTTGAATACATTCTATGAAAGCGAGAATTAGCACCAACGTTACAACTGAAACAAATTAAACAAAATGCGTTAATTTACATTTTTACAAAACAAAAAAAACTTAATTAAGGGACTTTACAGTATTATTTTCTCATTTCATAAATAACTGCTTATCTATTTAAATAAAAAAATATACAAAGAAAACGCGTCCGTACCTCTCGCGTACATTTTGGCGGGAAACTTGAAGCGAAGGGCGTGCACCACCCCCGCTTGCCGAATAGGTACTGAGGAACGTCTCGACGTCAAGCGAAACGAACGCCGAAACTTTTTTATGGGAACAAATATAATGACCACCATAGAATGCTTTGATACCCTTAGTTTTGCAACCAGAAAAATCTACTGAACACCAGAAAAATAAAGTCTAAAAATGTAATAGTACCAGCTATTTTAGTCACGACTTCACTTTAAATTGTATTCGACCACCAAATTTAGTAAATGATCACCAACTCTTGACGACCAAATTAATGTATTATTTTTGCCTAAATAAGTCACTGTGATTGCCATAAAATGTAGGCTTATTATCAAATAAAGTATTATGATGCCATATTAAGTTATGTGTCCGGCTTGCAATGCATGCGTGAGTGTCAGTATGACGAGTGACAGGGGAAAATGGAAGAAAATGACATATTGCGCCGACCCCAAGTAAAATTGGGAACAGGGCAGGAGAAAGAAGAAGAAGAATGTGTTTCTCAATACACTCCCTCGAAAACACACTCTTATCGCACTGTTTAGAGGCATGCAATAGACAATTTTCCACCCTTGTGCAGGAAAAGGGTCCCCATAATGTTATTACATTTATTGTATCAGGCCGAACTTATTTTTTTGGAGTCAGTTTACTTAAACAGGATAGCAAGATGTAAAAACTTTGATTATCATTTTATATTAAAACGCTGGTATAATTTTGATGATCATTCACTACTTTTGGTGATCATTTACTACTTTTGGGATAACAATGATTTATTTGGACTCATTTTGCTTAAATAGGATAGCAGAATGTAAAAACTTTGGTTATCGTTTTACTTTAAAATGGTGGTTTAATTTTGGTGATCATTTACTATTTTTGGCTTGCGCATGATTTATTTTGGAGTAATTTCACTTAAATGGGATAGCAAAGTGTTAAAACTTTGGTTATCATTTTACATTAAATAGCGAGTTTCATTTTGGTGATCATTTACTATTTTTGTCTGCTATTTGTTACTATTTCTGGTGATCAGTTAAACATAAGCCCTTTTTTATTATCTTTACAATATCGTCAAGGCATCATCAACATACAGCGTATTAGAATGATATAACGTATAAGGAGTACCTATTTAGCATGATTGGAATATGAAACAGGATTTTTTTTTGTCAGGCTTCTGTGCACTTTGGTTCGTATTTTTTCTGCGTATTAACTTAAATACCAATTTGTGATTTATTTAAAAGTATTATCTACTTATATCGCAGAATTTTTTGACTTTCTAAGATGGTCTTAAAATTACATCGACTAAGTAAACTCAATTAAAATTGTAATCTACTCTTTTGTTCTCCTTGTGGTTTAGATGCAAGCTTGAGGTTGCGGATTCATTTGCAATCCAGACGCTGCTTATAATTAGATTTCGCGTCACAAAATATCACTTAGCCTGTTTTGGGATACTTGGGTATTCAGAATATTTAGAAACTAGGTAAGTAATGCTGCGTTTAATGTAACAGTAATTAAAACAATAAAATGGTTTCCGAGGAAAATTGGACAGTCTGGAGTGTGCATTTGTATTGTGAATTCCCGAAATGACTGGTAAACTAAATCCAAACCTTCATTTGTTACCCAAAAACTTCGAGTCCGCCTGGAAGCATACCCCAAAATAATTTTCAAAAAAGCCAGGCCAGACCATGCAAAAAAACGCCTAAACCTATTTCATTAAAATCCCAAACATTTCGCACAGCAAACAATCCAGCCATTCGTATCGAAAAAAACTTCAATTCATCTGTGGAGTAGTACAAAATCAATCACATTGATTGGCCTATTCACAATTTCCCTCTTGTTTCTATACAAATTGTGGTTTTTCACTCCGTACTCGAGTGAACCAGACACGAAGAACAAAATCACTAGCGGAGGTGACATAACAGAAAATAGCCTCTAAGAAATTAGAGCGCCAAAATGGAGGACAAGGAACGTAACTGTCTTCGCCCTTATACGTCCTTTGGAACGGACCATTTTTTGTAATACCGAAAACCGTTAACAAATATCTCAAAGAACTCAAATGCCCCGTAAGTTCACTCGTAACTGATCGTTTTAATCATGCCCACATTGCCCACCGTACGAACTTGGCCTAGAAGCATCATGATATCTCCGCTTATCTTTCCTTACTCCGTGGAACCAGACAATCGCAATGGGCACTCTATCCTAGTAATTAGGAGTACGGTAAAATGCAAGTGGGTATTCACGGAATTTTAATATTTTTCTGTTCCTGTTTTTTCGCAATTTGCTAATAATATTGTACTTGTGAATTGCAATTGGCTGTGAGGTTTTGGGAAAAAATCTATTCTGGTAAAATAGGTAAGTATATAAATATTTTTATGTACCTATGTTTGTTTTTTACTAATATTCTAAAATTACTTTTATTGTATGTCGTGATATACGATACAGATAATTAATATCACTTTCTTTAAAAATAAACATTCGAAACATGCATTATTTGCGCTGAAAATACAGTCACAACCTTCAGTGTTTTTACATAAAAGGAAAAATTAGAGATGTAGTAAAATCTCTGTTAGATATAAAACAATCCCTGTAGAATAACACAAGAAGATAATTTTATTCAATAAAATAGCAAAGTTATGGCGTTGTGCAGTGTTGGACGGCAATATATTTGTATCTTTACAGTTTTCTTTATCTTTCTGAATAAGTAAGCATACTCCAGCGAATGAACTGAACAGGCTAACAGACTCATAAAATATTTTTTATGAATTGTTTGGCGATTTGCCAAATTAAACAGAATAGTGTAAGAAAACACTACTTACTTCTGTGCAAATCATCGGATATTTAAAGTAATATTTGTCTGAGAAAATAACGTGATATTTGGCGGAATCCATCTCTCCCCTCTCCCATATGTGATACTGAGGCCCAAGTTCACATTACTTTAAATCAGTTAAAGCAAATTGAACGTAGGTACAAATTCATACTAAACCGTCGTTTCAAGAAAACTGAAGCTTATGTTGTCAGTGAACTTTAGCTTTAGTGAGTTTGACCACTCTCATCATCCTCCGAGCCTTTTTCCCAATCTTGTTGGGGTCGGCTTCCAGTCTAACCGGATTCAGCTGAGTACCAGTGCTTTACTAGAAGCGACTGCCTATCTGACCTCCTCAACCCAGTTACCCGGGCAACCCGATACCCCTTGGTTAGACTGGTGTCAGACTTACTGGCTTCTGACTACCCGTAACGACTGCCAAGGATGTTCAATGACAGACCGGGACCTACAGTTTAACGTGCCATCCGAAACACAGCCAATGGTGTCTAAGATATACTTAGAAAGTACATACAAACTTAGAAAAGTTGCATTGGTACTTGCCTGACCTGGGATCGAACCCGCGCCCTCATAATTGAGAGGTTGGTGCTTTACCCACTAGGCCACCACGACTTTTAGTGAGTTTGACCACTCTTCTCCCACTAAATACCTCATGTAGTTTGCTGCGGCTCCCTTATAGTAAATGCACTGAAGTTTTGAAGTTTAAAATATCATAAACTGAACCCAACAGCTTCGGGGTACCACAGAAAATCTCAGGAACGTTTCAAGATACACGTCTGCACAGTAAAATAAAATAAAGTTAATTTAGAAAACGTTATATTTTATGAGACGGCTCGTAACTGGTCCGAGGGTTTTAAGTTTGAAGTCCATGCTCCTGTGTTGACTTAGATTATATAAATTGCATAAGAAACAAACTACAATTTATTTTACAGAACAACTACAACTGTGAGGGTTTTGGTTTAAATGCCTACTGCAGACATTTGATTTTTTTTTTCTAGAAGAGGATAGAAATCAATGGATTTGTCCCTGATACAGTGCGTATGTCTTATCAATAATTCCCGATCATCTTTGCAAACTTTAATATTCCTTACTCTACCATTCTCCACACTTTTCAAAATCTATAAAAAATATTCCTGTATTCTTATCCACTTTTTTCATATATTCTAAGACACGTCGTCCGAGCGACATTATCGTTGACGGATCCATCGGCACGATTGCACGGACTTCAAGAGGGAACAAAGTTCCTCCACGTACCTACTGCGTGAAAATGTTTTTTTTTTTAATATTTCAGGTCCTCCCTTCGGTAGTGTTCCCTCAACTTATTATTTAATAGCTCGACGTGCAAGACGTTTTTACATTCTGTGATATTTTTGAACACAGTGCAGTCAGTAATATAGGTACATAGTTGGTAGATTTAGATTTTCAATTCTAAAAAATATTTTGGGAGATAAAAACGTAACCAACATGTGCAGACCCCTGTACCTATAAGATTGTAGGGGGAATAATTCTACTCGTAGATTTAAAAACTACAGATTGTTCCGAATATAAATAAAAACCACAATGTGATTACTTACGATATATCTGAAATTAGCACTTACTTAATTTAAGCGCTGTCATTTCAGCACTCAAAACGACATGCCCCACTTAATATTCCAGTATACGAGTATTCAAAGAATATCTCTTAAGCAGACTGCAGCTGAAAATGCATGAAACAGTTACTATTTAAAACTGCAAACGGACTACAATTACCAACCATTGTGTCCGCACAAACCGGCCGTCATCAAATTATGAACATAACCGTGATTGGACGATTGTGTTTCAGAATACTGAAATACGCTTCGAAAAATTCACAGTTATAAACCATAATTTTAATGAAATTTCGCAATTTGCGTTTTCCGTAAATATTATAGTTTTTGCTGTAGTTAATAGCGGTGCGAATGCGGAATTTTGTTAGTGTGTGCCTACTGAAAGATGAGGACTCTTTAGTGCCTGCTTTTCTAATCCAGGGGCAAGAATTATAAGCATATTGGGTTTATTGGGAAACATTGAATTTTAAAATATAATAATATAAGATATAAAAGAAAGAATAATTAATAAATAAGAACAAGGCATTACGTGTTCCGTAAAACAACTAAAAATACATAGTAGGTACCTAAACAGTTTTATTAACAAAACTTAAACGGGTAACAATAAATAAAAGACAAACCAAACAATTTCTGATCATGTAATATGTAAATAAAACCAGAAGTTTTTGGAGCCTTTTCCCGAACCACAATGCTGGGACCAAAATTTTAAAACCTTGTCCGAAAAAATGGATCTCTTAAAACACTGTGCTACAGTGCGACCGTTATAAATTTAGGTACAGTCGACTCTTGTTAATTCAAACCTGCGATATTTCGAACCTCTCGTTAATTCAAAGTTATCACGAGTTCCCTACAAAATCTCTTTGTATTTCGAACTAAATCAATACATTTTTATGCACTTGGTAATTCGAACGAAAAAAGCATTGCTATATAACAAAACGACGCGTTAATTCGAATTCTTAGTCGTCCAACACTCGAGAATTCAAAGTTGCAGAGAGAAAGAGGCGGAAAGATTGTAAGTCAGAGAGCAGTCTGAGTAGCAGCAATCTGTTTTGAAGCTGGATGACGGAGCTGTCTCGAAAGATTAATTAATTAATATTATGAATACATGTATGCACACAAATGTGTCTTTAAACTTTTGTCATTGTTATAAAATAGCAGTTAACAAATAATAATTGATCAACACTTAATAATTCGAAGTTTTATTTATTTTCTCTCACAAACGAACCATTTAATATTTCAAAAACTTGATAATTCGTAATATTTTAAGAGTCCCTCGAGTTTCGAATTAACGAGAGTCGACTGTACTTACTTACAATAAAATATTCCCGCAAAAAATTATTTTCACCGTTTTCTTTTTGAAAAAAAAAAGGCAAGTTTGTAGGTACAAAAGCGGTGTAGTTACGTGATACGCGCAGACTCTCAATAGTGCTCGAGTTAATAGCTTACGTGCGTATTGCATCGGGCCCATTCCGTGATTGGCTTTTTAAGTGTCTCCTAGCTTTGCATCCTTTTTTTTAGCTAAGTCAGACAATGGTATTGGGTATTAGGATTGTTTTCATTTTGTAACCCTCCCTGTTTTATTTTTTGAGAAAATGTACCTATTAGATTTTCTACAAATAAATGCTGAAAACTGTATGGATAAAAAGTAGCCTTTATAATGTCAAGTTTCTTGTATTAGAGTAAGCCATTTATCAAAATTTGATAATTAATAATTGGAGAAGCACACAGAAATGTTCTTGTTGTAAGGGTAAGAAAATGTAATTGTGTATTCTACGTTGGAGATCCTAAATAAATAAATCCATTCATCAGCTTGAAGCTAAAGCAGTAACAAACGTACACACACATACTCATTCTTTTTTATCTGAAATACTAGGTGCTTCCTATGGCTTTACTTACAACTGTGGAGACTACGAAACCCTATTTCTAGCTAACATACTTCATTTAGGGTTTTCACATTTTACTGTGAAATTAAAAAAAATTGAAGAAACGAGGCATCTTACATTAAATTCCCAAGAGATATCATTTTGAAAGCTGGTAATTCTGTCATGATAAAACAATCCTACAAAAATCTGATCCAGCTTAGAAATCCTTGTCCTGAACATCTCAAAATATTTATTTGCTTGTTGAGGTATTATCAGGTTACCATGTTGGCATTGCAAATTTGAGGGCTTATTATCTACTTAACTATATAGACTAATGTAAAAAATATCTGGCAGACCATACTAGTCACAAAGGCGGATTACCTACAAGAATTAACCTATTTATAAACTTTTATTATGGGCAATTCAATTATTTTAACACTTCTATAATAAATATAAAGAGGAAAAACATTTTGTTTGTTGGTCATATCTGAAAAGCTCTGTAACTATTGAACCTATTAAAAAAAAAAAAACTTTCACTGTTGAAGCTAGACTATCTGTTAGCTAAAGTAGCACAGGCACAGGCAGGTAGGTATATTTTTGTTCAGATATCGGAAGAAGTTCACCTGGGATGCAGGTGAAACCACGGGAAACAGCTAATGTTTTGTAAGTAAATAGCAACAATTTTTTTCCACTCATTCAATGCAAATATAAATTGTTCTAATAGTTCTTTATTTTCCTGTTGACCTGACAGTTGGCTCTAAGTGAAGTGAATTAAAAAATACATATATTGTGTTGGAGCTGTTGATTAGTGGATATTTTAAATAGTGTTTTAAATGTCCTTTTTTGATGGTGGTTATAGTCAGTTTCATAAAAAATCTGAAAGAAATATTTTTCTGAAAGTTATATGGAAATCATTATTTATAGATATACCTACAGTTGTCTATTTTTTCCACCTGAATTGTCCCAATGCTGGGGAAAGACCTCTCATACAGCAGTTACACGCTTTTAACTTCAAATCCGTTTGTTAGTGAGAATATACCATTCTAGCATGTTTTTTTGTAATAAAAAAAGTTGCCAAAAACTTTTTCTAACCTAAACAATCAATCAAAAGTTAGGCTATCTATAAAAGTATTTACAAGTACCAACTTTTATTAGCATTATTGTGCTTAATAATTATAACTACATTCAACTGTTTTAATATAAAATGTAACTATTGATAAATAGTGGTAAAATGAAAAAAAATTGCACGTTCTTACTTTCCAACGTTATTTAAATACAAATTCAAAAGCGTACTCACCGAAGGCCATTATTGCTGTAGAACCACTTCACTTCGGCAGCCGGAGGTTAATTTTCATGAACGCTGCACCTTTAAATTGTTTTGTTTTCAAAATATTGTGTGAATGAATCGTATTTCAATCAACATACTATTTCTACGCGTTCCATGGCCTTTATTTGAAAAGCTTTTTGTTTGACATTGCAAAGAAGGACATAGAATGATAGAGGCTTAGCTGATGCCAAAAAGAGATGGCAGTTATGAAATGCTTAACTCTGACATTTTTCATTAGGTTTGGTGAGGTAAAGCAGCTGTCATGTCTGTCATGCATGTGTCTGACAGATGACATTATTTTCATTGTTGTTGTTTTTGTGGTTCGTTGTTACACCAGTTTCACGATTTCATTAAAACTGGATTTCGCATTAACGTAATACTACGTACGTCATACAGCATGTAATTAATACGTGGGGTCTGGAATTTAAACTCTGCTGGAATATTATTATCGTGCACCTGTTAACTGATTGTTTGCGAACTGTTATCAGGTATCGTGAAATAGTGCTTATATAGTGATCCTTTCTTATCTAAGTAAATACGTTTGTAGTGATAGATTAAAGTATCTATTATTTAAAATATTAAAATTCTTAGATAAAGCGGTCACCAATAGCGAATTAAGAATTTGTATAAAAAAAAGTACAGTTGTTTGACTTTGTACCCAAATTATATTCGCGCAGTGCAAAGGTTTGCGCCAGTGCGCGAAGAACTCGTTAAAGTTTGTGCAAAAAGTTTTTATTCGTACAAAATGAAGAAGCAACAAGAAGTTGACGAGCAACTAAAGAAGTATTTCCCTGATTTGCCTAGTGGTCCATTGGATATTTACAGGAAGAAAGCATCTTTCGATTGGCGTCGAATGAAACTTGTTTACGACACTTTGAACACGATTAAATTGAAAGTAAGTGGCTATTTAAGTACTTCATCTTGTTAGATAAAAATTTATTGCACTGTCTTGAGTTATCTATTGACCCTAGTAACTAATTTAGTAAGTTTTTATTTACTTCTAAAATAAAATTAATTATTCCTACCTTCATTTTATCTCCCAACTTTCATACTGAACTTCTTGTTTTCCACAGCTTCACCTATACCCTAGGGTATCTAGTTCTCATACCAATATTAAATATAGCACATAGGCTACACTATACACTATTAATAAAATTTTTATTTTGTAACTTTCCAGCATGACATATGGAACTTCATGGAAGGTCACCCGCTATTCAAGCACACGGAAGCCACCCGAGTCCTGGATGATGAGAGGCATATCACCACTAAGAGGATGTATACTATCTACAATGAACAGTTCTGCAGATTTGAAAAGGTAAGATCTTCAGGTGAACAGTAGGTTTTAATTATCTGACAAGCCAGGGTGCCAGAGTTTTTTCAAATCTGCATGACAGCCTCTGATGTGAAGGTGAAAAATTAAATATAATATTATTATATAATAAAATTTTGCATGTTTTAAAGTTAATAATTAACTTAAACAGAAAAAAGTCTAGAATAAGCAGCAATGCATTTATTCAAGGTCATTTGTCTCACAAAAAGGAACCGTCACTATTCCTTAATATTTGAGTAGGTATAAGCAGTTGCTGCTTCATCTGTATAACATAAAAATCGAAGTAGTTATCATATTACTAGCTTCTGCTAGTCGCTCCACCTGCCTCCAATGGCGCTCAAATAGATAAAAAGCTACCTGTAGGTTTATCCTTCAATAAATGGGCTATTTAGCACCGAAATAATAATTCAAATCGGAACAGTAGTTCCCAAGATAAGCCCATTAAAGCAAACAGACAAACTTTCAGCTTAATTACCATAGATAAAGATTGGCGTAGGTCAGTTACAAAGTTCACATGCTTCTATTTTAAGTTACAAGTTCACTATAAAGTAAATAGTAATAATGAACTTGCCTTAAGACAACACAAGTATTATAGCTGTGTGACAATTTGGTAGTAAATGAACTAATTTGCATATAAATAATGGTCTTGACCCTCCATTATTTATGAAAATCATGCATGCATGTTGAACCAGTTACGTGGGATTTTAAATATATTATTAAAATAAAACAAACTTTATGCCTGACTTTGCCTGAGCCTTAATTTAATCAGACTTGTCTTGTCATGAAAACAAACGACTTTAACCCTTTAATTCGCAACGTTGCACCGATGCAACTATCCAAACAAAAAAATATATTGCAAGAACCATCATTATTTTTTCTTTTTTACATAAATTTTAATAATGGATATACTGCTGCCTTCTATGAAAAAAAATATTCAACCAACTCACGCGCATCATTACGTAGTTGTGACCAAAATGGCGTCGCGTCGACATTGCGCTCGTGGACGACCGGTGAGTTTTAATAAATATAAATAGTTTTTATGCATTTATTAACAACTATTATTTGAAATATTATTGTTTATGAGTGTTTACAATTGTGTCATATAACGCCAATGTCAAATTCATATTCTACTATGAAATATAAGCACGTATTTACCGACGTTGCACATTTGCGACACTGCGAAGCTTTAGCATAAGTACTTTTAATTTCGTACGTTGCACGGGTGCCACGTCGCGCTTTTACTAAAACTGAATAATTATTATTTTCTTTGTATCGGTTTTGTGTTTTTTTTTTACATTTATGGGAGTTGACAGTATTACGTTTTTATATTGACTGTTCTGAAAATTTGCTTATGTACGACTAAGCTAGATTACTAAATAATGAATGAATGTCGCTATTACTAATATGCTCGTTTTGTACTAAAACTTGTGTTAACTTATGTATAGTGTTGGTGATCTGCCTCGTTGGTCTAGTTGTCGCAAGTGTGGCTGCTGAGCACGAGGTCTCGGGTTCGATTCCCGAGTCGGGCCGAAATCGCTTTGTGGGTTTTAGAAGACTTTCACAAAGCAGCCCGAAGCCTGGAAGTTGGTGATTGATTCACCCGTGCATCGGAGAGCACGTAAATGTCGGTCCTGCGCCTGATCTCTTTCCGGTCGTGTCGGATTGCCGTCCCATCGGGTTATGAGAGTGAAGGAATAGGGAGTGCACCTGTGTCTGCGCAAATGCTTGTGCACTATAATATGTCCTGCGCAGTTGGCTAATCTCCTTACATGAGAACAGCCGCCGTAGCCGATAATCGGCTAGGAGGACATCAGTGTTGGTGATTGTTGCATGTTTGTTTTTTTTTTTTTTTGATTAGTACCAGGGAGGCTTAAAATGGCAGAGAGCAAGACAAATTTTAGCTTTGGTTCCACCAGAAGCGGCCTCGTCTACCGATAGCTCTTCGTCTGAAGACGAAGTTATTATTCAAAACATCACCGAACGTCAAGACGATGTATCTTCTGACTTCAGCTCAGAACCAAGGTCCCTTCGTTCGTCTTTAGAAAACTTGGATCTTATTCTTGATAGTCCAGTGCAAGAAGATACTTTTACGACATTATCTGATAAAGATACGGTTCCACTGACTCCAGTAATACGTAGTATTTTTCCCTCGGACACACCACCCAATCCGCTCCCAAATTTAAATTCAGTTTCGTCAATTTTATTACCACTTAATACTCCCTTAACCAAGAATTGTAGCTAAAAGAGTAAAAAAGTACAAGAGACCTCTTCTTAGTTTCAAGTGGCAGCGTGGGAAATTCAAATATCCAGCAGAGTTAGATATGCCTGATCTTAGCACTAGTAGTACCGCAACAGAATCTCTGTTAGACTATTTTGTTATTTTTTTTTCTGAAGATATAATAGATTATATTACGGAGCACACCAATTTATATTCTGTGCAAAGCAAAGAAGGTAAATCTATAAACGTTACCAGAGATGATGTGCGTGATTTTCTAGCTATCACAATTATGATGGGTATTGTAAGAATGCCGTCATATTGAGACTACTGGAGTAATGATTTCAGATACCCTCCTGTCGCTGATGTGATGAGTCTAAAAAAGTATGAGCTAATGAGAAAATATTTGCATTTCGTGGATAATTCGGATCTGAATAACGATCGTTATTTTAAGGTTCGGCCGATATTAGAAAAAGTAAGGACTAATTGTTTACCACTAGAAGAAGAAGGAAGATACAACATAGATGAAATTATGGTCCCTTACAAAGGCACTAGAGCAGGAAATAGACGACAGTACTTGCCAAAAAAGCCCAAGAAATAGGGCCTACTGTGTCTAGACCTACAGATGCTGTAAGATTTGATAAAATTGGCCATTTTCCCGTTTTTGTACAGCGAGGTAGGTGCAAATACTGCAAAACTGGGTATTCAAATACCCCTGTTCAAAATGTGAACAACGTTTGTGTTTAGTTCCCAAAAGAAACTGTTTCTTTAACTTTCATAATATAGAATAAATATGCTTTTTTTAATATATTTTGTTTTTCATTTATATCTACATTTTATTCTGTAACGTGGGCACTGTTGTAAATATACAACACTGATTTCAACCTGTACATGTTCTTGTGTTTCGCAATGTAACACATTTACAACATACTACATTTGGATATATATGTATACCAGATTTTTATTTTCATTTTTTTGAGCACTTGTAAGATCTAAATAAACAATAAATGAAAAAATAATAATAAATAAATTCAATATTTTTTTTGAGCTTTAAAGGGTTAAAGAACTGTGTATATCTGTTTGTTTAAACATTTTATATGAATTTTGAAAATAATATAATAAAATTATGTGGGAATTCTGAGAAGTAGACAGCATTTTATTTTTATATGTTTTACGTTTTATGCAGTGTCCTTATAAGTTTATTAAAACACTGTATTAAATATAGGTTTGTATATTCGTAAAAAAATATTTGTAAGAAAGAACTCATCTCTCTATAACTATCTTAGAAGTACCAATTAAACACTATTAATACCACAGAATTGAAATCATAAAAATCTCCATTCCAGATAGCTGAAGACCCAAAAGCATTTCAAGCGGAAAGCGAGGCCCTATTCATGTTTGACAGTTCCTTAGCTGTCAAAGTGTCATTGACCTTCCGCATGTTCAGCAATGCCATCCAGGGTAACGGCAGGGGCCATCATTACCACATCATCGAAGACGTGGAGAAGGCCAAGATAGGGGGGTGTTTTGCACTGACTGAAGTTTCTCATGGGTCTAATGCTAAGGGTATGAGGACCACGGCTACTTATGTTCCGGAGAAGAGGCAGTTTGTCATGCATAGTGCTGATTTTGAGGCTGCTAAGTGCTGGGTTGGATCGCTGGGTAAGTAGTGTTTTGTATCATAATTTTTAGGTTTGAAATATAAATCAGTGCGCTTATGCCATATGCTCAAAATAAAAATAAAATAAAAAAGAATACAGGACAATAAAAATACCTACCATCGTTAAAAATAGCCACTTTGTATAGGTACATCAAAAGGTGAGAATGCTGACCTCAATTCTTGTTTTCTATGAGTTTATGAGTAAAATTAATATTTCATATACATATATACAATTGTACATATTACTGGCGTATTATAAAAAATACAGTCCTCTTACAAAAATCGAGGCTCAGTTTTGCGAAACTACGTAGATATAAACCAAGTCTTCTTTTTCAGGTAAATGCGCGACCCACGCAATAGTATACGCCATGCTGGTGTCCAAAGGCAAGAACCATGGACTGCACACGTTTGTGGTGCCCATCCGTGACCCCAAGACCTTGAAACCGTACCCTGGCGTCATAGTGGGGGATCTCGGCGAGAAGATTGGACTTAATGGTGTTGATAATGGGTAAGACATACTGCAATGGTGTTAAGGTTAATTTCTAAACTTGTATGTATTTTCTAAGTATATCTTGGACTCCAATGACTGTATTTCGGATGGCACGTTAAAATGTAGGTCCTGGCTGTCGTTGAACATCCTTAGCATTACAGGTAGTCAGAAAACCAGTAAGTCTGCCAGTCTAACCAAGGGGTATTGGGTTGCCCGGGTAACTGGGTTGAGGAGGTCAGATAGACAGTTGCTCCCTGTAAAGCACTGGTACTCAGCTGAATCCGGTTAGACTGGAAGCCGACCCCAACATAGTTGGGAAAAGGCTCAGAGGATGGAGAATGATATTATTATCACTTTCTTTTATCATTATTCTCAGATTTGTGATGTTCAACAACTACCATTTGCCGAAAGAGGCGGCGCTCGACAAATTGGGCGGAGTTAACGACGCTGGGGACTACGAAACGCCTTTTAGGGACCCTAACAAGAGGTTCGGAGCCGCTCTTGGGATTTTATCAGGTAATGTTAAAAAAATATATTTAAGCACTACGTAATCAACTCATTATTGAGCAGCCAATTTCGACAATCATTCCAGCCATTATAAAGATAATTCGACGCAATTAATTTATTTATTTATTATTACCTACACTTGAGAGATTATACTTGTATAAAGGCTCGAGCAGACCGGATGCGTATGCGTAGACGTTAGTTTGTTACGCAAGCGGTGTGGCCTGTCTCATACATTTCCATACATTACAACTCATGGTACGTGCACGTCTACGCATACGCATCCGGTCTGTTCGAGCCTTAAATATAAAAACATGTATTTTTCAACTGGTCGAAGTTGAAAAATTATTTTAATGTCAACGTTTAAAGTCAAGGAGTGCCTCCTCCTTTTTGTGCAGTTGGTTAATAATAAATAGGCACGGTAGACCGCACATCAGTGGCAATAAACTGTCATGCACCTTAACTCAATAGTAATAAATACGATTTTCCTATACAACTGTTACCACTGACCTGAAGTTAACTGTACTGTCTTTTGTCTTTCTCAGGTGGTCGTGTCCACATAACGGCTATATCCACATATTACCTTCAGAAGGCTATCGTAATAGCTATCAGGTATTCCGCCGTGAGGAAACAGTTCGGCCCTGAAAATGCTGCAGAGGAGACACCTGTGTTGGAGTATCAGCAACAGGTATTGTATTCTGCCTAAATAGGTGGTGCATCATTGATGAAGTTTAAAATATGGAAAGGTCTGTAGGTTCTTATAAAAGAGCATATGAAGAACTATATATCTATGAACTATTTTATTCATGATTTATTCACAGTTCCAAAAGTTAGGTCCATAGCGAAAATCTCGTCGAGATAAATCTTATCTTACTTGGATGCCTACTTCATTTCCATATTCTAAGATTTCTTAATGATGAATGAATAATTCAGCTATTTCTTTGTGAAATCTCACTAACCTATATTATTTAATTTCAGCAAATACGTTTGTTACCGTACTTGGCAGCTGCATACGCGATGAAGATATTCTCAGTTTGGCTCAGTTTTACTCATATCAATATGGCTATAAGTAACTTTATGGGTAAGTTATGGTATTGTTATCGTCTCATTATTAAGATATTTTTTTAGAAAAAATGCCGTCTTTTTATGTGCATGTTTTTTCGTTATGCTATAGCGATGTTCGAGACTTTGTATTCGTCATCACTACATAGTATAAAACAGAGTCGCTTTCTTTGTGCCTATATCCCTTTGACTTTGACTTTAAGGTTTACAATAAAGTCCATTAAATAGTGGGAAAATGCTGTTATCCCAGGTGAAGCCGGGGCGGGTCGCTAGTCAATAATACGACAATATCTGGTCTTCAAAAAGAGACTGCGACCCTTCAGTTTGTTTTGATGTAGTCAGCTAATAACCATGTTTTATAAAACCCGTCTTAATTTTAAAATGACTTGTTCTGTTTGTAGGAGAGGATAATAACGCAGCGGCGCGCGGTATAGAGTTGCACGCGTTATCGTCTGCCGTGAAGCCGCTGTTCGGCTGGACATCTCGGGACGGGATACAGAACTGCAGGGAATCTTGTGGGGGGCACGGATATTTGAAAGGTAAGGCATATAATTATTATGTAATTAGTAAAAAAGTCGTGTCAGTTAGACTATTTTGTAACTAAAGAACGGCTGTACGGAGTTGGCTGTATATTTCAGTCCAGCCAACTCAACAACAACAAGCAAGGGTCAGTGTGTCGTAGTCTTTCTAGTGAATAATATTTGACTGAGTAAAAGCGAAGGATAATCTGGAGTTAAAAAGTCTGAAATCGCCGACTCACAGTGACCAAGCGCGATTGTTAACACAATTTTTTTGTGAATAACAATAGGTATACTTACAATAACTACCGATCAAATATCAACGAAACGTCTAATAATATCATGCCGTGCAGTACATCGGCGCGTTATAAGCGTTCCTAACAAAATTTACATAACCTTCCAGCTGCAGCTATAGGCGATCTTCGCAATGACAACGACGCGAACTGCACATACGAAGGAGAGAACAGCTTGCTGCTGCAGCAGACCAGCAACTGGCTCCTCAACGTCTGGGCGAGGAGGAATACCCTCACGGCTGATGACTCCCCCCTCAACTCACTGCAGTTCTTACAAAATGTTGACCAGCTGCTGAAGGAGAAGTGCTCGTGGAAGACCGTTGAAGATGCTGTCGAACCTACTAGTAAGTTTTATTTAATTAACTTACTGCAAAAAAGGAGGTTCACACTTCGAACTGATTGAGAATCCCCGCTTCACTTTATAAAGAATTCACTAAAACTACTAGTTGCGCCAGTAGATTTAAATATTTCACCTTTGAAGTTACATATTATGCAACTACTAGACCAGTTTAAAATATTGTATGACGATTTAAATGCTTCATTACCCCAAATTAACATAAAGGTTATATTTTATCCAGGTGCGGGAAGTAGTATCTCCGGTATGCGGGTGAAAACGCGAGAAATAATATTTATATTCTTAATTTCAGATCTCATAAAAACATACAAATGGCTAACGGCGTACATGCTGAAGATGACTGCTGAAAAAGTAGCCGCGTTGAAGAGCCAGGGCAAAGACAACTTCGCTGCGAAAAACGAATCGCAGACATTCAACGCTGTCACACTTTCTATTGTCTATGGGGAGGTACGTATACGTATGTCGTGAATAAATCAAATTGCGCAAAATGATGCGCAGCTTTGCGCAAAATGATGCGCAGCTTTGCTCAAAACTATATGCAGTTTTGGTAAAATGCTGCGCAACTTTGCGCAAAAATGTGGTATAGTGCAAAAATATTTCCCCAGAAGTTTTAGCCGTCTTTTAAGAATAAGAATTTTTATTTGTATGAAACACGGGGTACATAGATGTAACATTTGTTATAAGTTCTGCATGTTTCGCCGTAGCATCGGCATACAAATATAAATAAAAAACGTATTTATCAGCTAGAACAAAATTAAAAACAAATAACAATTTAAAATCTTAAAAACTAATAGTACAATATTAAGACTTTATGGTACCTAACCTAAACAATTTTTTCCTTATGAGCCATATACTCGGCCATAGAATAGAAACATTTCTCTAAAAGCCATTTCTTGAGCACATTCTTAAATTTATACAGTGGTAGTTCCCTTACAGTTTTAGGTAGCTTGTTAAATATTTGGATAGCCATACAATAACAGTTCCTTTTAAACAAAGTAGTCGACATCATAGGAAGAACCAACTTACTCGGGTCTCTGGACAAATACTTTCTGGTTTCGCTAACTTTCTCGAATAACCTACCATGTTTTTTAACGAATACCCCAACTTCATAAATGTAGAGGCATGTTATCGTGAGCACTTTAAATTTTTTAAACAATGGTCTACAGGACTCCATTGGACTAATACCACTTATTGCCCGAATACACTTTTTTTGGGATATAAATGCTCTATTAATGTCTACCGAATTACCCCATATTAAATGTTTCATTAAATCATTCTTATTATTTCCACAATAAAAATATTTTTTATCATTTAATAATTAACGAACAGGCAGATTATTATATAAAGTATTGCACTTTTTTATTAATATGTAATCACTTTTATTGCAGAACTACGTACTAAATCACTTCTACAAGACAGCTGTGGAGTATGATGACGTTGGTTGCCGCACCGTATTACTGAAGCTCGTGTCGTTATATGGAGCCTTCCTGTTGGAGAAACACATGGCAACTCTGTACATTGTAAGTGTAAATATTTTTTTAAATAGTTTATCTCGATTATTATAAGCGAAAATTAGTTTGACTAGACAACTGGTCTAGCTATTTTACCGTCAAAGGGTTGACGGTAAAATAGCTGAACCAGTTGAGATCAAAATTAAGTTGTTAAGTTTTATAGGAGACTATAAATTAGTTTCCTGTAGACGCAGATAAGCTGCTATAAAGCTGCTGCTGCTGCTGCTGCTGCTGCTGCTTTAGTGTAAATTTATCATTTTTATTTTGGTGATTTCAAAGTTTCGAGAAGATAATAGTCGAAGACACACATTCGGCTGTACCTACACTTCATGACTTCGGCCTGGTTTTCATAGACGCCGTACCTTTACTAAATGAGACTAGAGCAAGATAAAACTGAATACTTACCAACTTATTATTCCCCAGGGCGGCTACTTCTCCGGTTCTCAAGGAGCGTTAGTCCGTGAAGGCTTAGTGCGCGCGTGCGCCGCGCTGACGCCGGACGCGGTGGCGCTGGCCGACACACTCGCGCCGCCTGACTTCTGTCTCAAGTCCGTGCTCGGCATGGCGGATGGAGAGGTTAGTATTTACTAAGTTAGGATACAATATTAAAAAGTAAATAAAATAAAACGTCCTTAGGTAGCAAGACGGATGCCCAGCGCAGTAAGTTGGGAAAAGTCCCCCCAGCAGCATTTATAAGCCGATCTGATCTGTTTATTGATTATGCTTTTGTAGAAGGTTCTAAAGTTAAGTATATAATTATTTATTGTCACAGGCTTACAAACACATCCAATCCAGCGTGATGACGTACCCGGGGTCATTGACCCGGCCGGAGTGGTGGCGTGACGTGGTATACTGGCAGACTTACGCACCTTCCAAGCTATAATCTATCTTAATACCAAGCAATAAGGAAGATAATCAACTGTGCATAATATTTGTAGCTTTATTTTTTTAAGTACACTTTTTATAAAGAAATGTAGGTAGTTATTGGTAACACAGACTTTTTGGTATTGCCAGGACCAATTAACGTATAAACAAAAGCTAGACTGACAACATTGCTCAAAAATAATTATGTCTATGTCCATTGCTTGTATTTGATAGAGAGGGAACATAGTGTTGCAAGTCCGAATAAGTACGTCTGACAGTTGTGATCATAATATAAATACGCATAATATATGTTATAAATATTTAGGAAATATTTTTATACAATGTTAATTTTTTGTTAATGGTGGAAATATTATTTTTATACAGGGTTATATGTAATAAAATTGTATACATAATTTTGTGATGTTTTAAATTCTGATTTAATCCTTAGAAACTGACTTCAAGGCAATCGCAACAAATTCTTTCGATAAGTACCTACAGTTTCAAACTAACCAAAGTTCTATTTATCCGTCTGACTCAAGAATGTCCCTGAAAACAAATTGAATTTGTAATTGGAAAACAAAATAGGCCCATAATTGGGTTTTACATACATAATGAGCGTGTCAGTCAATCCGCACGGAACTTGTGGATCCAATTTGATTTTAGAGAGAACTACTGAATTCTTTCTTTAGTTTAAGGCTACCGCTGTGCTAACGACACGTAGACATAGTGCAAGAAATGATAAAATTAAAAATTATTATATTGTTTTGTTTCTTTAACGCGTAAGTATTATCCATTATCTTCCGATTAGTTTCAGTATAAAAAATCTGGAGACTGATAAAACCTAGCTAGAGGAAGGGATAAACATACTTAACTATGGGGTTTCTAGAATTTTATCACACATTTCCAGCAAACACTGGTAAGTTCTTGCAAAGCTCAATGGGGATCCGCAACTAAACACTTCGACACCCTAAAAACGACAATAAGTTTGGCGAAAACTATATCTATGCATATCTACTTATGTTGTCCCGGCTAGACTTAGCCAACCCTCTGATTTCAGGGTAAAACTCGACTCATTCCCCATACTCAAAGATCTGCACGAGCGCAAAGACTTGGAGTATGTTCTGATAGACCTCATCAATGTGCTGATGAGGGAGTACGAGGTGACCTGCATAGCTATAATATGTGACGAGGTGTACCTTAATGTGTTTAGTGGACCATTGTTCAAAAGGACCAGTGCAATTCCTTATGTTATGGTGGGTATGAATTAGAAAAACTATTTGAGACTAATTAATCTCGTATATGAATTGATGATTTATTTCAAGAAAGCGGGTGAGCCACAGGTACTTCGGTGTGTGTAAATGTGCAGGCACTTTGCTGTTGTATGAATCGGTGACTCGGCCACCTGATTGAGCGCTTCTGTGCTAACGCATACACAGACAATCTGCATATACAATTACACACATGACACGCGGATGGCTCACCCGCTTCCGTGAAGTAAAACATATGCAACTAGATACAGGGTTTTATAAAATAGTAAAAGGTTAAAATAACAATTTTGGTTTAAAGACCGTCGTGGAAGATTATGAGGACCTGTTATCCCCGAATTTCGTCACACTAGAGTCTCTGAGAGCAGCAAGGAAAGAAGGTTGTAATGTTTACGTCATACTCCTTGCTAACGGACTGCAGGCATCACGGCTGCTCAGGTTTGGAGACAGGTAGGAATACAAGTAATATTGTTTTAGAGCTGTATCACAAAAATTGACTGTCCTAAACTAAACCATATGGCAAGCGTTTGACCACTAGCGATGGTAATGGATGATGTGGTCGTTAGGTGAAGCACGCTTGCCTAGAAGTCATCTAATCCTTACTATGAAATTATACAAACGCATTTTTGCAGACATCGAATCCTCGACACAAGAGCCAAGTTCATAATGCTACACGACTTCAGATTATTCCACAGTGAACTGCATTACATATGGCGAAGAATAGTCAACATCATATTTATTAAACACCATAACAAAATGACAGGCACAGCAAAAAGCAGGCCATGGTTCGAACTATCTACCGTACCATTCCCTAACCCCATAAAGGGTGTATTTGTACCCAGAAGGGTTGACATTTGGAAAAACGAAAATTTTCATTATAAAAGACCCCTATTTGCGGATAAAACGAGTAATTTGAACG
This sequence comes from Helicoverpa zea, assembly GCF_022581195.2. Classification (NCBI taxonomy): domain Eukaryota; kingdom Metazoa; phylum Arthropoda; class Insecta; order Lepidoptera; family Noctuidae; genus Helicoverpa; species Helicoverpa zea. Next base: position 12,716,325 of record NC_061457.1, read on the forward strand.
GAGAGGTATTGAATGTCGTGTATTTGGACCACGTACCATCTGTGGTGGTGATGAAAAATAATGTCAGTACTAAACTGGGTGGTGTTGAAGTTGAAGTGAGTAAGACCTTCAAACTTTAGGATTAATCCAATAAATATACGAGGTATTACGACGCTATGTTACAAAATTCCAGATATTGCACACATTAGCAGAGAAAATGAACTTCAAACCAAGAGCGTATCAAGCTGCAAATGCTGAAATACACAAATGGGGACAGAAGCAGCCAAACGGTTCTTTCTCTGGTCTCTTAGGGGAGATGGTGAACGGGAGAGCTGATGTGGCTTTGGGAAACCTACAGTACACACCCTACCACTTGGAACTGACAGACTTGAGCATACCATACACCTCTCAATGCTGGACGTTTTTAACCCCTGAAGCGCTTACTGACAATTCCTGGAAAACCTTAATTTTACCTTTCAAGTAAGACGTTATAAATAAAAAAATTCTAATACCCATAATAGATAAGTCGTTCTTACATGCTACTGACGTTACCTACGCGAAGACTATTCGAGAGGTTCAACAATAGGTATCTGCTGCTATTTTACTCGGAAATTTTATTGTTTTAAAGTTTACTGGTTAATTACTTTCAGGCTGTACATGTGGATCGCCGTCCTTCTAGTATTGCTGATAACTGGGACCATCTTCTATGGACTAGCAAAGAACCATATGAATCTTCAGGAATACAGAAGGAAATTCAAATCTAAACGCAGAAACAGTGACGATGAAAGTTGGTACAATTTGCAACTAGAGGTCAATAATGCGTCTAACTAAGCATTCTAATTAAAATTGTTATTACTTACAGATGCAAAGCCTGGACTGTACCTTTTTGGAGAAATAATAAACAGTATACTGTATACTTACGGTATGCTGCTCGTCGTGTCGTTACCGAGGCTGCCAATGGGCTGGTCCATTCGCCTCTTGACTGGCTGGTACTGGCTCTACTGTATTCTTCTCGTCGTCTCCTACCGAGCCAGCATGACAGCAATACTCGCTAATCCAGCCCCAAGAGTTACCATTGACACGCTCAAAGAGCTAGTCGACAGTAAAGTAACTTGCGGAGGTTGGGGAACACAGTCCAAAAAGTTTTTTGAACAATCCCTGGACGAGTACAGCCAGAGAATCGGCGACAAATTCGAGACCATTGACGATCCCATGGAAGCAGCCAATAAAGTGGCTCAAGGAGTATACGCGTATTACGACAACTCAGACTTTCTTAAGTATATTAGTGTTATTAGGAAAAATTCTTTCATGGATCCAAAGCAGAACAATACAACTAATAATACTGAAGTGACTGGACGAAAGGATACTCAAAGGAATTTGCATATCATGACAGATTGTGTGGTAAACATACCTATATCAATAGGTTTTCACAAGAACTCTCCTCTGAAGCCATTGGCTGATATTTATATGTGGAGAGTAGTTGAAGTTGGGCTTGTGGAAAAATGGCTGAATGATGCAATGTATCAAATACGGACTCTTGAAACTAGTGAGGATGAAGTTAAGGCTCTCATGAATCTAAAGAAACTCTATGGTGCTTTTATTGCACTAGCTATTGGATACTCACTTAGTGCCATTTGCTTGATAGGAGAATTAATTCACTGGCACATCATAGTGAAACGAGACCCCAACTTTGACAAATACGCTCTCCACTTATATTACCTGCATAAAAATAAAAAACACTAGAATGTATTTCAGAGCATGTATTTAAAACTATTTACATTCAACAACATGATAATCGCATGGTAAAATAAATATTTTTGTTCAGTCATGTTAAGTCTTTTACATTTATAGGTACTTATAATTAGCATGTCCACCATGATTATTGAATAAAAATTTAAGTAAAATATGAATCATTATTATTAAATCTCTAAAAAAAAATATCTAGCACAATTTAATGATGAATTTCATGACAAAAGGTTATCAAAACTCCTAATAATAGGTACAAATTATGATAATATAATTCTACATCTATTAGACATCTATTTTTGTTCAGGATTGAAGGCAGGTGGTTGAGCTCCCTCGGGAGCATTCTCAGTGATCCAAGGATGTTGCAACACACTTGTCAAGGGCAGCCTCTGTTCTGGATTGATTACTAACAATTTACCCATCAAATCTTTTGCTTTATCTGTTATAAAGTCAGGGTACTTAATTATTACATATCTGATCTTCCTGTATGTTTGGTGGGAGTCCTTAGCATCAAACGGTGGCAGGCCCACGAGTAACTCATAGCAAAGCACACCAAGACTCCATATGTCAACAGCATAACTATGCGGCTTCCCTTCTATCATTTCTGGAGACAAATAATCTAGTGTGCCACATAGTGTCATCCTCCTCGATGATGGTGAGTGCACAGACCAACCAAAGTCAGCTATCTTCAGCTCCCAGTTGTGACCAATAAGTAAGTTCTCAGGTTTTATATCACGGTGAATCACTTTCTTCATGTGGCAATACACTAAAGCTTTAGTCAAATCTCTTATATAAATAGCTACAGTTTTTTCGTCAAAACGTTCGCGTTCTTTCAACAATTTGTACAAAGAACCATGTTTAGCATATTCCAGGATTAAATAAATACGTTTCTCGTCGTGAAAGTATCCATACATACGCAAAATATTCGGGTGACGTAGCCTGCATTGTATCTCCACCTCTCGCCGCACCTGATGTTCAATTTCAGAATCTAATATTTGACTCTTGAAAAGTACCTTCAGCGCGACCACATAGTGTGACTCCTTTTCACGTGCTAAGTACACATTGCCAAATTTACCTTTCCCTAGTGGACGGCCTAGGTCGAAATCGGAAAGCGACCACGACTTTTTCTTATCGTCGTTTTTCCCAACTCCAATATTACTCGCTGATTGTTGATCTTTGTTTTCGCTCACTTTAGCGCTAAGTGCTCGGCTGACTGGGGCAGCTGGGATTTTAAAACTGTCCATGGGCATTTTTTGAGCGTTCGCGTTACATCCGCAGCCTGACCGACCAGCGGTTGGCGGACGGTTTTCTTTACAACCACACTTATTAATGTTCATCGTCACGGATTTATTTTACAACGACTATAATATTTACAGCTTCTTGTGATTTCAAATCAAACTTCCCAACGTATTTATCACACCTGACATGTCACAAATCAACTGTTTTCCGAATTTAATGTTGCTATTGTATTAAATTACTATTTCGAAAAGTAGTAGAAATTCAGTTCTTACCAAAATGTACACGAGTTGTATTTTTTAGCAGAAGCATCTCCTGAAGATGAAACATGCCTAAATGCATATAATTGTTTTTGATAACAAATAATGGCGTCCACGGCCGATTTCGACCACGGAGGGCTGTTCTCATTTAAGGAGATCAGCCAGCTGCGCAGGACATAATTATTATAGTGTACGGATATTTGCGCAGACACGAGTGCACTCCCTATTCCTTTACTCTCATAACCCGATGGGACGGCAATCCGACACGACCGGAAAGAAATCAGGCGCAGGCAGTGCCGGCTTTAACTCTACCAGCGCCCTGGGCGAGATTTCTACAGCGCCCTCCAACTGCAATTCAAACCCGTAGAAAAAACAGAGGCATATACCGGTTGCGCGAGCGAAGCGAGCGCGAATTTTTTTTATAGTTAACAAGTCAAAGCAAAAATTACGTAAAATGTAGCCCAATCGAGCATAAGTTATTGCTGGTTGGAGAATGCAAAAATACGGGAACGAAGCTTCTGACTGCGCGAGCGAAGCGAGCGCGAAATGTTTTGTTATACTTAGAACTCAAAACAAAAATTACTTAAAATGTAGCCCAAACTTACATAACTCTTTGTTGGTGTTGACGCCTATGTATTAAAATTTGAGACTTAAAGTAGTACAGTAAATAAGAAAGGTCGTATGGAAACTAGAAGTTACTTTCTTATTAATAAAAGGATTTAAAAACGACGCTACCTTTTTGCTAGGGTAGACTAAAAAATGTTGAAAAATAAAAACAACTGTAAAGTGAAGCAAACCCGAAAATGTTTGAGTTTTGGATCACCTAAAAGTCCTAAACATATATAATTAAAAGAAACCGTGCCTGGATAGACAGTCAGCTTTATGTGTTTCTTTCTTCGAAGCTCCAACTTTTTGTTCAATTGAGAACTCTAAAAGTAAACGAGCGAAGCGAGCGCTTTTTTTTCTTCGACGTCTGCAGCAAATTTGCTTGTCTATTTGACATTTTACAAGGCTAAACTTCCACATAACGCAAGCAATCCCATGTTTATTATTTTTACAGGCTAGGAATAGACTTAGTTGGTGGTTTTAAAGATTGTTATTGAAAAACCTATTTGACTTCTAATCCTCTCAAATCGAGTGATCGTCTTCTGGAATCTAATGTAAATCTAACACGCCCGGCATTATACGACAATATATTTATTTAATTGAAATTTCTTGGTCCAGGAGCGTACCGTTGCGCCCCTGAGTCCGCGGCGCCCGGGTTATTCGCACACCCTGCGTCATAGGTTAAGATGGCCCTGATGCTATCCATACATTTGCGATCTTTGATGAAATTTAAAACAAAAATAGGAGTAACATTCTGATCAAGGATTGGTTGGGGGCGCCTGCGGCGCCCCTTATATCCGGCGCCCTGGGCCGTCGCCCAACCGCGCCCTACCCTAAAGCCGCTACTGGGCGCAGGATCGACATTTACGTGCTCTCCGATGCTCGGGTGAATCAATCACCAACTTCCAGACTACGGGCTGCTTTGTGAACGTCTAAGAAAACCCACAAAGCGATTTCAGCCCGACCCGGGAATCGACCCCGACACCTCGAGCACAGTAGCCGCGCTTGCGACCACTAGACCAACGAGGCAGTAACAAATAATATTAATTCAAATAAAGAACAAGATAAAGATTTAATCAGTATTGATTTCATTATTCCTTCTTTTTCATAATTATATCGGTTAAAAATAAGCCTTTGGAAAAAAGCATCTTAAAGGTAAGTATGTATCTTGGATCTAGTATTTATCATGCCTTTGGTGAAAAGTATCTGTATCTAAAGTACATCTTTTTACGGTATATTGTATCTTGCATTTCAAATCACCTACATAAGGCATTTTGTCGATCTCTGGTTTTCGAACCATAACAGTGCGGAGTTTAACGGACAGAATATTTACTCATTTTAATAAAAAAACGTTTTTTTTACTTCAAACTATGTGCGGTGGTATTTTTTTTAATTTTTCACGTTGTCATACCGATTTTGCGATTGCAAAATGACGTTGTCAGTTTGTCAGATGTCATCAATAATGTCAAGTCAATAAATAAATTCTTTTTTGTCGATAGGTTTTGATGTCGTGTTAAATTGCAAAATACGAAAACAAGGCGAAATTCCTAAAAGATTTTGAATAAATAATAAAATATACTAAGTATTAAAACAAAATTATAAGCAGATATACACCCATATAACAATTTATATTGGTTAAGTGATAGACAGCTGGCTTGTGGGATTTAGTGCAATACTCGTAATAACGCTAAAGGTAATTTAATTGAAGCTGTTTTATGTACATTGTTTAACTTGTAGATTGCTGCGGAAAAATAATTCCTTCAAAAAATGTATGCCAGTCACGTATTCTAATATCAATGAAATAGTTTCGAGGTTATGTTTGACTAAAACTTTATTTTAAAACAGTTTTATATTGAAAAACTCGTGCTATTTTAGTATATCATTTGACTTTGTTAACGACAGTCATAATTCAAAGTAAGGATACGTTATCTGATTAATTTTCTTCTACTTATGTAACAGTTTTCATACATCAATCAGCCTGTTGGATTTACCTGTAGCTTAATCACTTGTTAACAGCTACAACCAGCCTTGCATAGTACATATATACCTGAAAGACGTGCGTGGCAGACAAAACGGCTGGTACCTATATGATAACAATAGGTAGCTAAACAAGAGGATTTGCCTATAATCTGTTTGCCTAATGCTGAATCTCTATTTGTCCAGTCTTTTGTTAAAATTCTTCAAGAATATATGAATGATATATGAATGGTTTTCCAGTTCCAGTATAGTTCATAATGTCTGACGATGCTGAACAGCAGTCTGAGGAGATAGAAGTACTGAAATCAATTTATGAAGGTGATGATAACTTCAAACAAGTTGACTCAAAAACTTATCAATATAAGGTTAGTATTTAGTAAATATCGACAAATTTTATGCACTTTCACCTTAAAAATCAAAACTCTAACAAATGCTATTCATTTGTTACAATTTCAGTACTTTGATGGAGACAAATCATTTGTCCTGGAGATATCTTGGGGGCCAACATACCCAACAGAAAAACCAAACTTTAATTTGGATATCTTCTACAACCAGTCCTTGTAAGTTCCCTTCAATTACTTATATTAACATCATTCAGAACTTTTTCTTTCACAACCAGGTTTTTCAAAGCTGTAGTACATATAATGTAGTAATTAACAACTGATTTGCCTTAATTTTAAATTAAATGATGGTAAAACAGCACAGCTCTAAAGAGTTTCTTTGAAATATTTCCAGATTACAGCCAGTTAAAGAAAAAATATTAAGTATAGTTGATGCGGAGGCGGAGCAATGGCTCGGCTGTGCAATGACTTACACCCTTTTCGAGTGCTTGAAGGAGAGGCTGGCGGAGATCCTCGCTGACCAGACTGAAGAGGTGGTTGTGGCTACCAGAGTAGAGAAAATTGTTATTGATGACCAGGTGAGCACTTACAACGAATGGCCTCTAATATTATCCCAACGAAGAACAATGACAATAGGTACTGAAAAGTAGGAGAGAAAAAACAAGTAACGCCCAGTTAAATATAAAATAAAGTTCACTAACGAAAAGTTACTTTACTTAGTAGTGATATATGCTGATACACAGTCAAGTAAAATAACATCACACATTAGCCCGTGTCAAATGGTTTGATTCGGCGTAGCCAACACTCGTGTATAACATTGCAAAGGCAATTTTTGTAAACTCTTACAACCTTGCGTTCCTCATGTTCGGTAGCGATAAATGTGCTTACTATAATAATATTTTTCAGACTGAACAAAAGAAACCAGAAAAGAAGGAGCAGTTAACGAAAGCGCAGAAGAGGAGAGCGTGGGATAAGGCAGAGATCGGCAGGGCGGGCGAAAAGCCTCGGGGTTGGGACTGGGTCGACATAGTCAAGCATTTATCTCAAGTACCTCACACTCCGGCGTCATGACACTCATTCCTATGAACATGGAATCACGCTGCCAAGAAACTTATAGGTATGGCTGGAGGCTAGCGTGCACCGTAAATTCAATTAATACTCACGAAGATGTGTAATATGGCTGTGGCTCTTTTTCACGTGTCAAATAAAAAATATTGCGACATTAAAGGATAATAAAGCATTTCTGTGGTTCTTACAGTTGCCTCCAGTCATAATCCTACAAGCTTCTTGCACGTGCTTATTTGACACTTGTATAACGGTGCTCTGTCTAAAAATGTACAGTCAAGTCCTATGAAAGTATCTTTACACTTTCATAAGTTCTTAGCAAAATAATGGCATAAAAGATTTTTGAAAATAGGTCCAATATTGGTGATTAAACTGCATTTTAATTAGGTAATTATTATTTTTGACTGTTTGATAATTAAATAAATAATGAATCTCAAATCTTTTCTACTTTTATTTTGCATGGAATGTTATGAAGTCAACAAGTTATAGCCTAGCATTTGCCATTTTAAATACAATTCTTCTTTTCCAAATAATTGGTTAGACAGTTGTATATACCAGGTTGTACCTATTTCAAAAGTCTGATTGGTTAGATCATTTCAATGAGAAGTTGCAGAAATAGAGAAATCACAAGTTATATTTTTTTGGCGTCAACTGTACATTTAAGCAACCATAATTATTTTATTAATATATCTTTAATGTTAAAATAATTTATGTATTTTATTTACCTGCTCCCGTATGTAGTAGTAGCTCATAGCAGTTGACTCGGTGTCCTATAAATATCTCTTGCATTGAATGAATCCAAAAAGTTCTAATACAAATTGACCTCAAAAAAACAGGCAGTCTATGGTCCTCCAAAAGAAAAAAAAATGCATCCTACTTTTGACATGTTATGAAAAAATATTTTTGAATGTTATTTACCGGGTCAAAAATACCTTCGGGCATACCCAATGAAGTATACTAAACAGCAATGGTACACCCCAGCGGAGATTGCAGTCCATAACCAAGCGAGCGATTGCTGGGTCAGCATAAACGGGAAGGTGTATGACCTGACGAAATGGCTTGAGAAGCAGTTTAAAGTCTGCAAATGCGTCAAGACTTGTTCCTGCCTCGCTAAGACGTGGTACTGCGATAACTGCGTCGAATATTGTCCCTGTTTTAAACAGGGGTATTTCTATTGTGATGGGAAAAGGGTAAGTTTGTTATGAACCCACGGTTCAACCGTTACCTACTACTCTACTTAGATTTCTAACGTTGTCATTGAAGTCTGCAGCTATAGATATTATCATTTTATTTCAAGGCGAGATTCCGCTGGTGTGCGGTGCTGTGTGGCACGCACAGTTATAGGTGCGTACTTTGTGGAATCTCACCGTATAAGAGTCAAGTACATTTGTGTAGGCGTTTAAAAGGATAGTTATTGGTATTTCCCCCAAAACACAAAACAGCTGTCTGATTTAAATTATCATCTGTACCTACAGCTAGCGATGACCATCCTAGCATACGCCGGTAAAGACTTAAGCCACTGGTTCAAAGACGGCGAGTGGAGACGCTACACCCATCCCATTGTCGGCTCATCAGTACCATACCACGTTCATGGCCATGGTGTCCGCCAGCCTGTCGTCCCGTCCACCAGGTGGCGCCCCGTTGAGGAACCCTGGTGGTCCAGCGACAAATACGTGGTGGGCAAAGCTACGGCTAAAACTAGGCCCATCAGAATAACGAATACTTTGACAGGTATTTCAGTACGGTTAATATTAGTGATTAGGTCTTCCATTACTGGTAGTATAGCCACAGATTACGTAATAGTTACTTCGATTAAGAGTCAATTTTATAAACGAATCAGTTGAGCCCGAATTCTTCATCTAATTTTATGAGATACTCCATGGGTTTTAGTCAATAAGAGTCGACAGCGTTGTGCCGACCTTATAAAATGGCCATAAGGGCAGGAGAATGATGTCCTAATAGGATGAAGGCAGTATTATGATGATGATTCGAAAGTCACTTCATTTTTAGGCTCTACAGTAACATTAGAAGTATGTTCAGAAGAAACCATCTATGAGATCATGATGAGATACCTACCACACAACAGCCACCTTATGTCTTATTCCTGGCGTTACATGGGCAAGGGTCTCTGTCTCCACAAGACTTTAGACCAGAATGGTATTCCGGATGAACGAGACCGGTTTAGTGACGTGGCGTTGGCTGAGAACATGCATATTCCTGCCATATTGCTTTATTACAATGATGACTTGACTGAAGGTAGGTATATCATATTATCATCTGGCATAGCTCTCTGTTTTCTTATTCGGAAGTGCGAAGATATTTATTCAGTAGCACCTTTTCTCAGTAGTACTTTACTTTTTGGGTAAAAACTCTTATAGGTTCTTCTACATTCCACTTGAGTGGAGCCTGGAACTGCGTTAGGTGCTAGTGCCTAAATTGAAATTGTTTATCTTGTTTTCAGATCCACCGAAAAATATTTGTTACTGTAAAGATCCTAAGTGTGTGATGAAGAGACCTGAGAGATGCTTTCCAACATTTGAAAACAAATGATAAATTCAACTAAAATATTAGTAGTTTATTAAAATGATTTTAGGGCAATTAGCGATCTATCGCGTGAATGAAATAACGAACAATTACGAAATTGAATTATGTACCTACCTATTACATAGATAAATAAAAAAGTTTCTTCTTATTATTTTCACGCGGATATTTTCCTTCCATTCTGCCCGCGTCTTCGGAGAATTCAAAAATAAAAAAATAAAAATAAAAAGTTTCGAAATCTTCAAAAATGCCTTTTTAAACTTAGGCACTTGCCGTATGGGAATTAATTAGATCAAAATTAAATAATAAGACAATGATAAAAACCATAATAACGGAGGTAGGACCTATACGTCACCGTCATGCTTCGTGTAGCGTTGCTAAGTAAGTACCTTTTATCTTTATTTATGAAGTGGCTAATGGCCTATAAAGCATAGGTCTACCCAGGTCATCCCCTCTTGAACTTTAGAACCGCACGTGCTGGCCAGTTTTTGTAATGGCACGCTTATGTGGATAGGTAGTGATTTAATAACTCTTAAATATAGGGTGTTCTTGATTAGCAGATTTTTTTTGACGAGAAGTTGCTACCTAACTAAATTTTCACTTTGAAGCCAATAAATACTGCTCAATACCGACCTATGCTTCGAATTTTTCTCTGCTCTGCTATGCTATGCTCTGACAGTCAGGGTTTATTTATTTAACAGTCAAAATGAATGAAGATGGAAGTGGTTTGGAAGCGTCAATATTTGGAACTATAAAGTCTATTGCTGCGAACTATACCTACCTAAGTAGGTAAGTAGACGACATAACTACAAATACCTTTTACAACTATCTAGTCTGGAAATTAACAACATACTGTATTAACAGCAGGTACATGGAGAATACAATTAAGTATTTATAAAACGCCATAAGTCTAAGGGCACCATAACTCGACCGCCGTAACGCCATGCTTGGGCGAGCATACTTCCTCCCAAACGTAGCACCCGTCCTCGAAGTAACTACGAACAAAAAAGTCAAAAGCTTTATAGATTACAATATCTTGAATAGTTTGTAACATTGGGGAAAAGTCCAGGCAGATGATAACGTGAAAAACTAAAATATTTTGTATTCCTTTCAAGTTTATATGAGCAAAATATTAAATGTTTCACACTTAGTGGTTGCAATAATAATGATTTCAGGCGATCGGATATAGGCATAACAGTTTTCTAGATCAGCAAAGGAAAATCGCGGCCTGCAATCTTTTTAAAAGAACAGTCGCGGCATATTTACCATGAACTTTCGTTAGCTTTTCAATGGAAACCATACAATTACATACACGATAGCTTGCCTATAATTTGCATCCCCCACGCGAAATCGCTATTTCTAGTCGACAATACATCCCACTTATTTGCGTAGTTACGCGGCGAGACCACCACGCATGCGCAGAGACGATAATGTTACCCACTTGTTGAACCAAATTATAGTCGCCGCGACCCCATGCAAAGCTTTAATGAAAATAAACTGGCGCGCTTTTTCCATAGAGTAACGATGCGACCTTTATGGAACGCGCGTGTGTCGTTTTTTTTTCTTAATTATTTATCGGAGTTTTTATTAGATGATTGAGACTATGGTTTTTGTGCTTAACATTTTTCGTGTTTTGTAATTAATATGAAAACAGTAATGCAAGTAGGTAATTTGAAATGGTTGTGAAGTGCATGTGTTGGCACTCCTAGCAGTGGTTATTCGGAGCGTTTTATGTGAGTTTTGAATTTGTTATTTTGTTAGTGATTTCATTTAGGATTTTATATGGTAGGTATATACCTACTTAATGTTTTATTGTGGAGAAGCATATAAAGAGCGTAGTGTTGGTGTTAGTATGTAGGTAGTTTCTGAACCTTTGTACAACTGTGGAGTCAAATCTAGCATTTAAGAAGATGTTTTAGTTAACAATCCAAGGGAAATGAATATAATACAACCAAGGAACTGATAAAAAGCTTAAAGATATCAAATAGCCCAAAATCATTCACTGAGCGAAAGACAAAGATGTCAAAAAAAGCTATTGTTTAACACAATGATAAGGTGTCTATCAAGTCGCTCTATTGTCTATGCTTGCCGTATCCGGTAGCCCAATTTGAATGAAGAATGACAATGTTCGATCAGCTGGTTGATTACGATAGCGCTCCAAGTTTTTTTATTATCAGTTAGACAGTTAAAATACTTACCTAATGATTGAATTGTTGAAAGTGGCCGCTAAAAATGGTCAGTGAGTATCCTTAAATAGCGAACCTTATAGTTATTCCCCAGCAGTTTCTTAAATCAGCTTATTTTTTTTCAAGCCGTACGATTGCTGTAAAAAAAAAGAGTTAATTATGTACTCAGTACCTAATCCTTAGTTACATAGACAGTAGTTTAACTGAGTTTTATAAGTACATAGTGTTGATTAGCATTATGCTGCATATGTTATGACTAGCTGTTGCCCGCGACTTCGTCTGCGTGAGCAATATAGAATTTCCAATTTCGTTTATTTAATCATTCATTGCTCAACCCCCGTAGGTGATAGCGTGATAATATATAGCCTATGTGTTGAACCGGCCCCCAGGTAATAGACATGCAAAATTTGATTTAAATCCATGCAGTACTTTTTGAGTTTATCCGGGACAAACATACAGACAAACAGACATACAGACAAAAATTCTAAAAACTACATATTTGGGTTCAGTATCGATAATGGATCACCCCCCAAGTATTCTTTTAAAAAAATATTCAATGTACAGTTTTGACTTTCCTATCATTTTATTATATGTATAGATATATATAGATGACCCAATTGCCTAGTATTAAGGAATATTTAAAATAGGTAGATATTCAAGAATATCGATCCTATCTAAGTTAATTATTTTTCAGGTCCAACAAGATGGCGACGCTTCCTATCTTCGTCTCCTTGAGCAGGTACATACTTAAAATAATATATTATTTGGCCCTACTTATGTCTATAAAGTAATTATGTTTCACTAGCTGTTGCACGCGGTTTTCCTTAATGCTCATGTGCAATTCTTCATTAAAAACTTGTCGAAATTCCAAAGGGTAGCAAGTGACAATATCATAAGGGAGTAGGTATATAAAGAAGCACATAGGAGAAGTTCATAAGGAAGGTTAAAACTAGGTTGCACTTCGGGCTTTAGCCGTAACATAGATACTGTTACAACTAAAATTTTACGAGTTTTTAATGTCATAACTCATGAAGTTTTTGAACAAAGCTCTCCCTTTGGTTAAAGGAAGTAAAATGTAAATACAGATGACGGTAGTTTGGTAAAAGTTAACTTTTGAACATTTTACGACATTTTGCTTTTAACGGTACAGTTTTTTTAACTCATTAAATATTTTAAGTTCATCACTCTTGTCCTACTGCGGATAACAATAATAACCAAAGCATCCGTCGATTTCCGAAAAAAACGTGTAATCTGAAGTTAGAGGAAGAATATGCTTCGGAGATTTGGAGAGCCTAATAATGTTCTCTAGCTCCCTGCACCTCACCTAAATCGGTTCAGTTATTTTACCAGTCTAATAAAAGTGAGGATTGAAAGCAAATAATCACGTAGGTTCTATAAAACAATTCTACATTATATGTGCGTATGTTTCGGCAGTGTGTATCCGGCTGCCAAAGCGCGCTTCCTGCTTCCATATTGGGAAGTAAATACCAAGACGTGCGCACGCGCAGGGCTGGTGAACACTGAAGCTTTAGGACATAACTAAATTGCAAGCTATTATAGTAGTAATTTCTTTTTGGGAATAGAAGCAATTATGTATCTATTATAGGTTATTTTTGCGTATAGGTACGCGCATGTAACCCATGAGTACGTGCACCTTCAGACTTTTACATACTTTGTATCTTCTGAGCAGCTATTAAGGTTTTTCATAAGCATACTTTTTGAAGTTACGCATGTATTGAAACACCGTAGAACTCATTATGGCATAGATGGTTTACCCATTCCTTAAACGACTGCACCAAGAGTTACCCCGTGCGGCTGTGAATTTGCCATGAGCTTTTTTCGCATGACAGCCCTATTGCTATTTAATTCAAAACAGTATACGCATGCTATTTGCTTGACTGTAACTTTTCCGTTCCCACATACGAAGTTCACAATACTCGCTTAAACACCTGTCGTCTCCTGTCATAATTAAGTACTAGCTGTTCCACCCGCGTAGGTACCGCACCTTGATAAAATTAGTCTTTGTCCTTCCTCAGGCTGTTAGACAATCTGTGAAGCAAGTTTCATGTAAATTGGCTCAGTAGTTCTGGCGTAAAAACGCGACAGATAGAGAGAAAGACAAACAGAGTTATTTTGGCATTTAATAGAGGCAATATTAGTAAGGATTAGTAAAGTAAAGCAGTTCAATTACGAAGCAAAGTTTATTGCACGTAGGTGTGAATTAATATCGTTGTAAACTATTAACATTTTATCCGACAATTTTAATTTATAACAAAGGAGATATAAATCTTTTGCACATTTTTCACTTTGCAACACTGACGTGAATAATTACTGTCTTGATTTATTGATGTTAAGACGAGTGGGTAAGAGTCGGAAAGCACGCGATTTTATTCCCACGATAATCGAGGTATTTTATCATTTTATAATAATTGGGGAAGTTAGAATAAAAATCCCTGTAAAGACTTGAAGCTAGCTAGACTACTAAATAAGTGAGCTTAATAGACTTCTATTTTCTCCTGAATCCTTATCCTAACCGGGATTGTACCTAATCATTTGAAGGGATGCCTACGAAACCTACCCTAGTGTTAGTAAAGCGTAATATAATAAAAGTAAACTTATCGATTTCAATTTAGATACCGCAATAATTACTAAATAAATAAAGAAAACAATCATTTAAAACCAATAACAGTGATGCAAACAACGAATAAGGTGGCCATCTTGCACGCACTGACAGTAGTGTAGACACGCGCATGCGCTGTGCTCGCAATCATCTGTCACTGTCCATTTAGATCGTACGTGACAGCTCCCATGAACGCACGTATAAGCTGACTTATTTTTATGAGCTTGTCAATTAACACTTGCACCTCATACCATTTTGGGTCCGTAAATGCATATGGGTGCAAAATATCTAGCTACTACTAAATAGATAATATATTATTGCTCATTCATAACACAACACGTGAGGAGTCTGATAGTTTCCGCATTCTGCCTGAATTAGGCTATCACATAACACGAGTCAGTTTATATGGAAGAGATGATTAACCGGCATAGTCATTAACATATCGTAAAACGTGTAACGTATTGTGATTTTTCACTACCAGGTAACACTAGTTTGTAAGTTTGCCATCCCCGTTTTTTAGTGGGATGTCATCAAACGACTCTTGACGTCGTAGGTGCGTGAGAGAGTGACAAACTTTTACGGACTGAGACCCACCGGCCACCATATTCTTTCGGGAGCCGTTCGTATACCAGTTCCGCAGTAACTCTTTGGAATAATCCCAACAATGCTAATTAAACAGAAAAATTACTATGGAAGGTGGAAGCCTATACACAGAACCTACGTCATAACATGGTTCATATACCTAGTGAACTAACTATAATTAAATTAGGATAACTTAGGTACTGCTCCTGATTAATTACCAAAGCATCTTATTTTGCAAGTTCAAGGCCAGTCAACCACACTAATTAAACATGATCAACGGTAAACGATTAGCATAAGGCGGCTAGACCAGCGCCCGCGCATGTCCGGCTGGGGCTGTCATTATCCAGTTCCGGTTGCAACTGGTTCGATGGCTCTTTGCAGGGTACAGTTATACTCTTATGGTGGAAAATATTCATAGAATCGATGGAGAGCATGGTAAAGCTACAAGGGTCGATCGAACAGGTTAAGTTACTTAGCGTACCCAAGCCATGGATGGGTGACCAATGTAACAGAGAGAAGATGATGTCTTGCGTTTGCTTTTTCATTATATTTTTCTTTATTTTAAACAACTACATATATTTAAGGAGTCACTGTATTATAAAGCTGCCTGTTAACGACACCCACGAAAGTTGTTCACAAAGATATTAAATTATATTGAAAATTAAATCGAGATAATTTATTGGAAATTTTGAACGCAGCTGTAATAATTTTGCTGCGGATATGCTATTTATTGGCTTGCATCTACCTAACTAAGGGTTTTAGTAAAAGTCTTAATAAAAGTTGCACTAAAGATAAAGATAAAGATAAAGATTGTTTATTTGTTCAAAACATGAGTATGCAGTACAAAATAGGTTTGCAAAGCAGGGTGTTACATAAAAAAATCAAAGTTCTAGCATGCTTTGCCCACAAGGGCGTACAAAAGTTAAATAAAAGATACCCATACAGCCATTTTTGGTCGCAGATATGATAAAGATGTAACAAGTCGCAACAGTTTCGTAACAGGTACGACACAACGTGACTGTGTAAGGATTAGCTTTTATGTGTTGTAACGGTTCAGTAAAAATGTGACGGAAACTAGATTCAGTAACTTTGTGTGGTCGCTGTTTCGATACTTTACAGCTTAAGTTGTAACCACACATTTTAGAAACTTTGCGTTTGGTTTGTAACCAGTGTGCAATGTTGACACAATTGTGTTGTAACTGGGTAGTAACATGGTGTAGTCGATGTTCCAGAACACTTTAACACTAACTGGCATGTATAAAAACATGACGAGAGCCAGTTATTCTCAAACTGTCTATGTTTTCTGCCGTTATCAACCATTTAATGAAATTTAAAATGAGTAAACAACCAAAAACCTTACGTAAACTCCGATGGACTTCAACTTTTTACAGAAGAGTTAAAGAAATAAGTAGGTCCCAAAATATCTCAAGTACCTAATTGTACTCGCACACAAGTTTTTTTTTATTATAATAATATTTTTTTCATAATGTTGCATTGTTGGTGATACCCATTTTATTGAACTTAAAACTTATTCTTTTCTAGGCCATTTACAGGAAAACAGTACGGAATTTCGTACCGAGGAGCTTAGTGGTATCGTCCCTAGTGCCAAAGTTTCAACTTTCGAGCTCCAAATCGCAGTTTTTTCTTTTTCTCGGCCAAAACAAGACGTCTTCGTCTTTAACCCAAGTACTCGGCACAAGCGATATTAATTCTGATGAACAATGCAAAAAGGCATCTTGACTTGATAAAAACTTTGGAAAACACTGTAACCAAATATTAAGAGAAACCATCTTAAAAATCTAGTAATTTTGTAACAATTTACCGTAACATGTCGACACGTGTCGACACATTATCGTAACTTTGTGACTAGTTGCGACGAGCTTATTTTTCAAAACAAACATCAAAAATGTTTTTTCATAGTTCATTATTTATCAATTCTATGAGTAAATCTTGCTAAAATAATTTGTATTAGGATTAAAATATTTGATATTGTATTTAAATGGAAGCTTTTGAGCACTCGATGTGCATCATTTTATATTTTTATTTTATTTAACAAAAGTTTTTCTTTCGCCAGAATTATTAAAACATGATATTACGGTGGCGCGTTGGAAATATCGCACGCCCAGAACAACACTGCACTAAGTCAAAATAGCTTATTTTTCAGAATTGACGAAAAAGTGTTATCTCACTTGACGTCGCAGTTTTTGTGAATGTCTTGCACATTATCTGTGAAGAATCCTATGGATGTCAGGATTATACAGTGCAGTTAATTCTAAATGCGTTAATTAACCAAAATAATGCCTTTTTTTACTTACTTCACTGTTTTGGACTGACAGAATGAAATGAAAAAGTATTATTTCGAGTTATGTCTTTTTTACTGATTAGTTATGAAATAATGCACTATTATCCTACAGTTTTGTGTAAAGATTCAATGAACAATAAAGGCTTATTTGTTTTGTTTTCAGGAAAAGATCTATAAACAATGAAATAAAACACGAAATTGTAACAAAATCAGTAGGTATATATTTTAAACATAAACCATTACTTGTTACATGTAATACTCATATAAAAAACAACAGAACAATCTTCTCTTAATCATTAAACAAAAAAAAGCAAATTTTGCTGAAATAATCATATAAAATATTAAAACAAGACAGTAATTATCAAAAAACTCTTTGCCTCTCTAAATTACCCAACTGCCAAAACTGTTTAAAAATGTCTTGTCGTACCAACTCGTCTATTTTAGTCTTGCATTTCTACTATGCTCGGTGTTTCGCTACGTGATCGAATCCGAAATGAGGAGATCCGTAGACGAACTAAAGTCACCGATATAGCCCACCGGATTAGCAAGTTGCTGTGGCAATGGGCAGGCCAAATTGCTCGCAGAGCGGATGGCCGATGGGGTCGAAAAGTGCTGGAGTGGAGACCACGGACTAACAAGCGCAGCGTAGGATGTCCACCAACAGGTGGACAGACGACCTTATAAAGGTCGTCGGAAGACGTTGGATGCAGGTCGCCTCCAACAGGTATCTGTGGAGATCTAAGGGGGAGACCTATGTTCAGCAGTGGACGTCCTATGGCTGAGATGATGATGATGATGATGATTTCAACTTGCATTTGTCACCACAAGGTCTATAAAATCTTCTTCATTTGCTATGTTCACCTCATTCATTTGCTGGTACCTCCCTATCGTGTACTTCATCGACTGATGCCTCCATCGCTGACGTACCAGCGGTCGATGCTGCACGGTTTCTTTTTCCCCGCTGCCTTGTTGAATAAAAGATGTGGTTTGTTCTGTAGTTACTTCCATTGCCTTCTTCACTAACAAAAGACATCGTCCCTTCATTATCTCATCATCAGCCTATCGCAGTCCACTGCTGGACATAGGCTTCTCCAAGTGCACGCCACTGAGATCGATTTTTGGCTTCTCGCATCCAGCTCCTGCCAGCCGTCTTGCGCAAGTCATCACTCCACCGTGCCTGAGGACGTCCTACACTACGTTAGCTGAGGCGTGGTCTCCACTCTAGGACTCGTTTACCTACCCCAAAGGTTATCGGTTCTTCGGCTAATATAGCCAGCCCACTGCCACTTCAGCTTGCTGATTTGGTGGGCTACGTCGATTACCTTGGTTCTCTGACGGATTACCTCATTTCTGATGCGATCCCTCAGAGAAATGCCGAGCATAGCCCTTTCCATTGCCCGCTGAGCGACTTTAAACTTGTGGACCAGCCGTACCGTCAGTGTCCACGTTTCGGCTCCGTAAGTCATGACAGGTAGGACGCACTGATTGAAGACTTTTGTCTTTAGGCACTGTGGGATCGACGATGTTAGGACTCGACGTAGCTTCCCAAATGCAGCCCAACACAACTGAATTTTCCTGTTCACCTCGTTCTCAAAGTCGTCGTTCCTTCATTATCTGCGAAATAACAATGACAATTTAGATTTATTCAACTACAGTGCATTATTTCGAAAAAAGTATTTTATCTAGTTGTAAATATGGTACAAAACAAATTAGAATTATATTACTTTTAAATCTATACATATAATAAATCTGTAGAAAGTGATTGTTTGTTCGGGATTCACGTAAAATCTACGAATTTAATGCAGACAATGCTTATATACAAAAGTTCTACGTAACTTGGGGTATTACTTAGGCTTTGTTTCATCGAAATCGGTTCACTCTATCAAAAGATATGATTATAATTCAAGATGTAAAATATTACGACACGCAATCTGTTTGACAAAACAGTACAGGTTAAAGTAGCTCCATCTGTGGTAAATAAAATACATCAAGAAGCGAGGTGGTAAATAACAATGAATTACCATTTACATTCTTTATATACTATTATTTCAATAGATGGAGTTGTGTATTTTCCGTAATTCACCATATTTTAACACGTAGTGTAATTTTTCGATAGACATTTCAATAGTGTTTGTCAGTTTGCCGTGCCACATCAAAATCCAACTATAATTATTACCTTGATGAAAGGAAAATTAATAGATCTCAGCCAAATTTAAAACGGTGCCATCTAAATTATTTTTTGAACATTATGTCAAAAATGATGACTTTAGTGGAACAATTAATTATAATTTAAAGTTACAGATGGAGTTCATATCAGGATTTTTTCATAAACATAGTTTAGCTTATCTTCCACTAATGTGGTGGCCTTAAACAAATTACTTTGAGTGAGTAGTATTATTTTTTCTGATGCAAAATATGAAAACTTAATCCTAGAAGAAATCAGGATCTATCTCTCGCAAGCGCTGCTAAGCGTGAGATAATGTAGGCTTCTGTAGCTTTAAAAACCAGCCCAGATACAAAGTGCAGATAAGAAATGGGAGCTGCCTTATCGCGTCTGAAAACGTACAAAATACGCGTCGCATACCAGAGACATGCTTACTTTCAACTTCCGATCGCAATTAATACACTGTTCACGATTACGAACAGTCTCAGTTAGACCCGAGCCAAGTCTAAAAAAAAACCTTTTATATAAAACTACGTTTGATATCATTCAATTACAAAGACAGAATTGTTCTCTGTTGCAAATCCTATCCACCTATATCCTATCCTAATCCAGAATGCATTGCAGGTGTGCATTGCACAAAAACCAATGGTATCCTATTCGAGAAGTCAAAAGAGTTGACCTGCCAACGTCAGCTTCTGCGCTAAGCAAGTGTTCTTAATAGTACCATCAGAATTACATTCATCGTTGAATGAGGTGAATAAATTTTCAGAAACCACAATAACAGTAGGAGCCAAAGCGTATTATCGCTTCATAGAGCTCTGATTGGCCCCAGGTGACCAAGTCAGGTCTGATTTGTTCGTTCATCAGATCTTTGAAAGTGTTTCGGTGGATACTTACGTCCTGTTTACGTGTGACACAAAATATGGTATATAAACGTCCTCCGCAAGAGCGAAATTTTCCCAGTGTGCGATAGTGACGCACAGTATACAACACTTATGTTTCTTTTGATTTGCTGGCTCCACCAAGAAATGACAAATTGCGAGCGTACATTTTGAAAATCTTGGCAAAACTGCAGGTTTCAAGTACGAACACATGAAGTGGACTCTCTCAGATACGTACATTTTGCCTATTCGTGAACTAATGCAAACATTTCGGTGGAATCCCAGCTTAGGCCACCACATTAGGCGTGCGCGATCCTCGGGCGTGTGAGTAGCGCGGGCGCCGCGCGTGCGTCGCGAGCGCGCCGCGTGAGCGTCGCGTTTTGCTGCCCTGCGGCACTTGCAGCGCGCTCGCGGCGCGCACGCGCCGCTCTCCTTGACGTTTAACTGCTAAGGCGTTTAGCGGGCGGCGGGGATAGCGGGCGAAGGGGTAAGAACGCAACTCGAGCGCCGCGTGCTCGCCTCGAGCGCGTCGCTTGCACTCTTCACACATGCCGCAGGGCAGCAAAACGCGATGTTCACGCAGCGCGCTCGCGACGCCCGCGCTACTCACACGCCCGAGGATCGCGCACGCCTAATGTGGGGTCAGCCTTACCATAGTGAGTAAGTGAAACTATCCTACCCTATGCGCCTGCTGATGATGATGACTCATTTCATCATCCATCCAGCTATTCCCCAACTATGTTGGTGTTGGCTTCCAGTCGCCGAATCTGTTCGAGTACCAATATTTTGCTTGGAGCGACTACCTATCTGATCTCTTCAATCCAGTCACATTACAAGACATTATCGATGGTAAGACTGACAGACTTTCTGGCTTCTGATTAGTCACAGCAGCTGCAGAAAATGTACAAATGACAGCTTTGTCAGACTCAAAGCATATAGACATAGATTATAGCTGTTTCCTGTGAAAATTACTTACGCACCATACGTAATAATTTTCCAAATTGGCTGACTAGATCCAGAGATATTCACAACGTCACAAACTTTACTTCTTTTGTTTAGATAAATGGTCACATCCACAACACAACCTTGATCATTGAATCTATGCGACTGCTAAGTGCTAATCCTAATTATACTGTCACGTGAAAGAATGCACCTACGGGATAAGTAGTATTTTGACGATTCTATATTGCCCACGCAAACGAAGTTGCGGGCAACAGCTAGTTATTATATAAGTAACAAGTCTGCGTATATAAAATATTTATTATGATTTTTTTAACAAAATTAGGTCATCATTTAAGTCTACCATCAATACTGCATTATTTCATTGATTTTCACTTTTTACGAACAATACTGAACCATTTTCGAATAATACAAAAAAATTTACATACCTTCATCACCAACAGGGTATTATTTCGAAATAGTGTCAAACACGTTGTATAAACACAGTCACCAATACTGAATTAAAACTAAATAACTCGGAGTAATTAAGCACTACATTCAACAACACCTCAGTATCACAAAATAATTCAGTGTTGCGTCGAGAACCTGCGTGCTGTTCCCCAGGCTTACAAGTTGCAACAGGAAATAGTTTTGTGTTCGCGGTATGATTTTGGCAACGCGTCGGCACCAATAAAGAGTTAGCACGCCATCTCTTGAATATTTTTGTAAATAAAAATATGCCTGTCTTCGTGGGATATGCAGCAAATATTTGGCTATTCAAATACATAGATAACTCAGTTTTGCGATTTTTCGACATAATACAGTGTTGTTCTGGGTGTGCGATATCAACATATTCAAAGAAATTACACAGTAAACTTTTTTTCCCAATAAGATTTGAGCATTATAAACCATATTAATTTATGAAAACTAAAACTTTGTTTACTTGCCTTGAGTTCATCAACTCAAGGTAAGTAAACCATCATTATGGGATTTCTTGTATTTTGTATTATTTCGTCGTGTCACTCACGCACGAGCCAACGAAATTAATCGAACGAATGAATGATTGAATGATTAGTGCGAACTCTGGTTAAAATATGGTAACAATGCTACGACACGACGACGTAAATTAGAAACCAAATGTTACTTGTTTATTGTGTCGAGATCTTCCCCATTTTTAGTTGCAGCGACGGCGCTAACACGGAACGTCGACGAGATTATGTTTCGAGATAGATCAGTGTCGACGCTAAGTGTCGAAACGGTTACGTTATGTTCGCAAAAATGGTTATATGGGTAATGAAATAATTTTAAAAATATGAAAAGTAAATTATACTAAGATATAGACTAGATTGGTATTACTTATTTAAAAATTCGTTAACATTATAAAAACAGTTTTCTATTAAATGTTTTTTTAAATGAAATTTAAATTTTGAAAACGGTAGCTGTTTAATAGACTTAGGTATTTTGTTGAATATCATGGGTGCCAGACAGAAAATACTTTTGTGCATGAGCGCAGTATTTGATCTTACTACGCACAGCCGATCATTGTCTCTCCGATTACGGACAACTACGTCTGAAAGGCGGCTGAATAAGTGCGAGTTAATTTTAACAAAAACGGCTACTTCATATATAAATAGGGAAGGCAATGACAAAATTTTATATTTTATAAAAATAACAAGTTGCTCTATTATTCGTTTAATAGCCGTCCCTAAAACCTCATGAATCACTCTATCTGTCAAAGAAAACCGCATGAAAGTCCGTGAAGTCTTATTTTAATTTCCGCGATCTGACATTAAGAACCAACCTCTCGAGTATGAGGGCGCGGGTTCGATTCCAGGTCAGGCAAGTACCAATGCAACTTTTCTAAGTTTGTATGTACTTTCTAAGTATATCTTAGACACCAATGACTGTGTTTCGGATGGCACGTTAAACTGTAGGTCCCGGCTGTCATTGAACATCCTTGGCAGTCGTTACGGGTAGTCAGAAGCCAGTAAGTCTGACACCAGTCTAACCAAGGGGTATCGGGTTGCCCGGGTAACTGGGTTGAGGAGGTCAGATAGGCAGTCGCTTCTTGTAAAGCACTGGTACTCAGCTGAATCCGGTTAGACTGGAAGCCGACCCCAACATAGTTTGGGAAAAGGCTCGGAGGATGATGATCTGACATTAAGATGCGGCGAAGCTATAAACAACGATTAGCAAGCATTAACGCTAGACTTTCTGGGTATCATTTTCAAAGTATTAATTAGTGCTAATTAGCATATTTTCGCACAGATCTCGTGTCGTAATAGCGTGCTGTCGTCTCATGTAGTATCTAGGTTACAATCAGCATTCCAGGCGTCCAATAATTGACGTATTTCTAGCGATAATTACAAATAACAGCCGTATTGTAGCTTCTTTGTAATTAAGACCGGACGCGGTTAAGAGTGATTAAACTGAAAAAGAAAGTTTGAGATTATCGATGAGTTTTTATATCGATTTTATCAGTCATCGTATCTTTTAATCGATTTATGATCACTCTTATCCACTGCGTCGTACTCTCGAAACCCGCAAAGGGATCGAAGGTTTTAAGGAGTATTGATTTAAGATGAAAATCATCAAAAAATATAATCATATACTCCATACATATTAATTTTCGAAGTTTCATGATACAAAATCCTTCCCACCGTCCAAAACCTGCGCCTACGCATCGTATCGCACATACATTAGGACCTAACCTTATACGGCTGCCGGGTTAGTGCATTTATCAATCGGTTATTATTATTACTAAGTATTGGACTTTCAAGTTCTTTGTCTTAAATTCAAGGAAACCAAACCTTTATTTAATGAATAAGATCAAAGTACCGATTGAAATCGACTGAAATAATGTTGTGATCTCTGCATATTGGGCGAGTTCCAGAGGTCTGCATCTCGAAAGAACTATATTTTCCGTACCCAGATAAAAACAATCTTCGTCCTTTCTCAGGCTCTAGAATATCTGTGTAGTGTATGCAGGTACATGTGCATCATTGTATAGGTTATGTCATTATTATGACGCCTCGTGCGCATACGTCACTCGGTTATAAATACCGGATCGAGCGGTGGGGAGTCAGTCGTTGTCAGACTGTCGACCTGTGTGGTGGTGCGTTGGCGAGTCGATTAACATAATAAAATGAGCGTACAATACATTGGCGACGAGGATAAAACCGTGAGTGTTTGGACCAACAGTTACCTATTATCTAATTTTTATAATTTTGAACTACCTATTAGTTCTGTGATCCAGAAAAATATTTGATGTACAAGGTTATACTAAATAATTTGTCCTATTCATGCCTATACCAAATTAATGTATGCTAAATAAGCTTTGACAACAAGTAACCTCTGACCGATGTTAATATTCAATCATATTAAAAAGAGCAAAAGGAAAGAAGGAAGGGAAGAGAGTAGAATGACAAAGTATACATAACTTTTATGTTCATGTATGTATCACCCGAATTGCAAACAAATTTTAACCTTTTTACGTAATTCTTTGTTTAAGTTTACCTTGCTACAATTCTAATGGAAGTAGCAATATTTATTGCAGGTGTTAATATTTATCAAATGAGTAATTTATAATACAAAATCATTACTTGGTGATCAGTTTACTCATTCTTAAACCTGCATCAAAGTTTATTCAATAATAGGCATTTATTGGAAGCAATATAAAGTTGCTGGTTGTTGAATTGTCGTCAAGACGATTTTAGCAGTGGTGGGATTTCCTAGAGGATATAATACAATAACCTATTTGCCTTATAATCAATTGTGTTTAATAATTGTTGTGCTTGCATGCCAACAAGGCGGAATGTACACTGGTCCTTATTATGTTGTTTACAATCCTATTTTGTAAGTGCCTGCATTCTAAGCAAATAAAGACCTATTCTATTCCAAAAATCTGCTGGTCATTAAATTGACAGCTTGACGGTTAGCAGTAGTGTATATCTACTGGTCATTAGATTGACAGCTTGGCAGTTGGCAGTAGCGTGTATCTACTGGTCATTAGATTGACAGCTTGGCAGTTGGCAGTAGTGTGTATCTACTGGTCATTAAATTGACAGCCTGATTGTTGGCAGTAGTCTATATCTACTGGTCATTGAATTGACAGCTTGATGGTTGGCAGTAGTGTGTATCTACTGGTCATTAAATTGACAGCCTGATTGTTGGCAGTAGTCTATATCTACTGGTCATTAAATTGACAGCCTGATTGTTGGCAGTAGTCTATATCTACTGGTCATTGAATTGACAGCTTGATGGTTGGCAGTAGTGTATATCTACTGGTCATTAAATTGACAGCTTGGCAGTTGGCAGTAGTCTATATCTACTGGTCATTAAATTGACAGCTTGACAGTTGGCAGTAGTCTATATCTACTGGTCATTAAATTGACAGCTTGACAGTTAACGGTAGTGAACGTCTACTGGTCATTCAATTGACTGTACACGCATAAATTATCTGGCGATAGTTGTCAACTACTGCAACAACTAAATAGTAAATCTTGATAATTTTTATATTTTCTGTGCCCGGTGATTTGGATCATAAAAAGCTTCCAAACTTAACTTCTCAGAGTCTAGTCAACAACTTATACCTGCTATATTGTTCTGGTACTTAACTAACTTAATTCAAGTGCTTGCAATATAGAGGATATTACAAGAACAAACTGGTGGGTTATATACTCAACGGTTCTACAAATGACAAACATGTGCTAGGTATCTAGTTAACCAAACAGCACATTGAGGGACCGTAGTAGGTTGGCCATGTATGTTGAAGAACTCGCCCAGCTATACTGGTATGTATTCACCTATGCACAACATCCAAGTCCATCAACACCTCTAGTGGGTTGCCTACCCATAATAGTGTTAATTATAACAGTTGCTCAGTCACCCTAGGTATAATTTCAATACTTTTACTTTATTTTGCTGTATTAAAGAGGTTGTTATACAACAGAGATATTCCAGAAGATACAGAACAGTAGAACAGCATACAAGCAGCAATACTAGCTGGAAAATGTGGATCAAAATTTTGGTATTCAATAGATAGAATCTTTGGTAAACATGCTAGCTCACAATTGTAATTTCAGTACTTTAGGTTGATATAAAACTCTTAGATCAAAAGAATATGGAACTAAGCATTGGAGCAATCTGTGATTTATTTGACAATGCTACTTTATCTACCCAACTGCCTCGTTGGTCTAGCTGTTGCAAGCGCGGCTGCTGAGCACGAGGTCTCGGGTTCGATTCCCGGGTCGGGCCTGGAAGTTGGTGATTGATACACCCGTGCATCAGAAAGCACGTAAATGTCGGTCCTGCGCCTGATCTCTTTCCGGTCGTGTCGGATTGCCGTCCCATCGGGTTATGAGAGTGAAGGAACAGTGAGTGCACCTGTGTCTGCGCAAATGCTTGTGCACTATAATATGTCCTGCGCAGTTGGCTAATCCCCTTACGTGAGTACAGCCGCCGTAGCCGATAATCGGCTAGGAGGACATCATCATCATTTACCCAACTGGGCCTTCTCATCTGTGCCAAAAAATCTTTTAAGGATGATACCTGGAAGGAGTTCCAATGTAGATACTTACTCTGGGAACTGTCTAATGATGATTAGCTCATGGATGATTGTTGCAATCAAGTTCTCAAAAGTTGATGATTGCGTGGGCTTTTAAAACCTTCAAGACTCGGGCTTGAATGAATTTTAATTGGTATCTTAGCCTCTTTTTTATTGATTTACATTGGTGTTTACAAATAGTTTAACAAAGTGGCCCTCATTATAATATTGTTATTTGCAAATTATGTTTTACAGTATTGCAGTACCAATAAGCAGTATAAGTACATTGAGAGTTGTGGAAGAATATGCTTCCATAGGAGCGAATAACGTAACCATATATGAACATATATGAAATAGAATCCATTTATTGATCTCAAGTTAATAAATCATCACATTAATATATTCTTGAAGTGCACACCTACTTGTAATATAAAGTTGTGTAATTTCCTCAACCCATCCCATAAGATAAGATCCATATGGGTGGTGGGATGGATATCTATTAACAAAATAATGTCTTGTGTCCATAGCGTTAGGGTTAATAATAATTGATCTTAGAACACCAATCTTAGGTTACCGTAAGACAATTGGACTCGCATGAGAGGTAAAGAACTTTATCACTATTTACATTTATCGACATTTATTACTCTTTTGTGCTAATTGAACTACACAGTTGCGTCGACATTTGGTTAATAATAACTAAAATATTATTAAGTTCCTAAGTCCTACTGCAAAATATAATCTGAGTAAGTGTTCCTTAAAGTATAGGAAGTAAAATTGCCCTTAGTCACCAAATCGTTTAAAAATTTACTGGGGTGCTGTCCCTATAAAAGATAATAATATTTTTATATTCTGGTTGTCTAACTAAAACAACGTAGATAAAGTCAGCTGCAATAAAGGGTAAGCGCTTTTGAACGAAACTATAAACATACTTATGCAGCCAACTATACTTACATAAAAAAAAAATATATATTACGTTACCTATACGCGGTCATGAAATTGGAAAAGCGTAAAATATTAAAAATGGAAGCAGCACAAAGCTGATCATCAAATTGATGAGGTCAAGTATGACATGAGAGCAGCATAGCTGCTCATGAAATTGAGATATAGAATTAGAATCCCACATTTATCTATGTGTAGACAAATGTTTTAGAAAGTTTAGCGGTTGTTTTGCAAAAGGAAAATTGCATCGACTAGAAAACTGTTTGTGAGCTGCTGTCACCTTGTTGAAAGGAAGAAGAGCATGAGTTGAGGGTCAGGGACTCTTCTATTTTATGGTGATGCAGAATGTCACAGCTTCAAAATATATAGTGCAAAGTTAGTGACACCTGTTAAAGTGCGTTCGTTACATAATATGGTTCTAATTAGTTAAAATCTGATTCGTAATGTTACTTTACACCTTCGTTATAATCAATATGTAACCATAACACTAAAAAGCTTACCATCAAAGCATAATAATTCTTTGACTACTTTAATTTTTGAAAACCACATTAATAAAAGCAAACAAACATTACAGAACGCAATGTCCGGTGATAATAGTGTTCTTGGATGCCTAACCGAAATATAAGTATTCCTATCGCACTATTATATCATCATCATCATCATCATCATCATCTCAGCCATAGGACGTCCACTGCTGAACATAGGCCTCCCCCTTTGATCTCCACAGATACCTTATAAAGACGACCTTATAAAGGTCACCGGAAGACGCTGGATGCAGGTCGCTTCCAACTATTATATGCAGTAAGGTATTCATATGTTGGGTGTTGAATGCTAAGAAGCTTACAGTTTCTTGACTAGATATTGGACATACATTGATGTAGGGTATTTAAAGCCTATATCAGAATTTCAGCGAGTGTACTAGCAGAAACGTGCAAAGTACTAGCGCTGATCAATAGGGTTGAAGACCAGATTGTTTGTTACATTGCTGAGATAATGATAGGCTTTGATATTCCACTCTCAAATTAAAAACTACATATTACCAAAATTAGTTGAGTTAGCATTCTCTTGCTTACAAGGCACACAAAGTACTTAACTCGTACATAGAACTACAATTTAAACCATTAAATTGGTGACAAAATATGTGGTCGCCATTAAATTGGAGACAAAGTATGTGGTCACCATTAAATGGGTGACAAAGTATGGAGTCACCATTAAATTGGAGACAAAGTATGTGGTCACCATTAAATGGGTGACAAAGTATAGAGTCACCATTAAATTGGAGACAAAGTATGTGGTCGCCATTAAATGGATGACAAAGTATATGGTCATCATCAAATTGGAAACAGTCCATCTAGGTCACCATTCAATTGGGACGATCTTATGTGATTACTTTCCTCGTACGGCTCGTACGGTTTTGAATGAGTGAAAAGCATTGATGAGGTACCCTAATGCCGATCTTTTACCTTGGAACAATGCATTCTGTATCAGTTTTAAGTGAAGTCGAACCAAGCAAGATGAGTGCTCATTATCTGAAGGCACAGCAATATTTCAGACTTGCTTGATTTCACATGGACTGATTGGCGGGATGTCTGCCAAATGGACGGATCATCTCTAGTGTAGATATAATACAGGGCCGGAACAGCGGCTACAAAACCTGAAGTTAAACTTGCCGGCCTGATATCACTGCTACGAATTTGTCTTGTTGACCCTGAAGCAGATGCTGGTATGTTACCGTCTGCAAAGGGACGGATTTTTATTTATGTTTATTTCACAAGGGAAGGGATGTAGTGTCCTGCAGTATCACCGATATCTGTCGTCTCCTTAAATGGAAAGGGAAATGAAATGGAAACGGAACAAAGTAAATCAGTTTGATGGCAGTGTGATCGGTGGACTGATCTGATAGCGTGGTTTTGTTGTGCTGCAGGTGTTTGATAGATCTTTAAGAAATTACCAAAATATTTATGAGTTTGATTGTTGGACTTTTTGAAACAAGGTTAAAATCAAAACAACAAGGGAGAGATGTAGTGTATGCAGGTACATGTGCATCATTGTATAGGTTATGTCATTATTATGACGCCTCGTGCGCATACGTCACTCGGTTATAAATACCGGATCGAGCGGTGGGGAGTCAGTCGTTGTCAGACTGTCGACCTGTGTGGTGGTGCGTTGGCGAGTCGATTAACATAATAAAATGAGCGTACAATACAATCTGTGTACTAGGTATCATTTAAATTATTTATGGAGTTTTGCCATGAAACCGCGGCAAATAAACTTATCACCCGATTGTACCTTATGACATGGTTTCTTCTTGTACGTTATACATATCATACTGTCTATTACTTTTCTTCTAATCATTACATTATTAAATTTTCCCTCACTCACAAAATCTTACACTTTCCCATACACAGCATACATTGTTGGTCCAACGACAATACACCGCTATTTTTTAATTAGTGCACAAACTTAAAGGGCTCATTTAAAAAGTTCTTAGTAAGTTCTATGCAAAGTTTCAAAAACTAATATTCATAATCAGCAAAGTTATTAGCGATAAGTTATATCCAAAAATTTCACTCAATTCATGGAAACATTGTACAAGTTATTCCAGGTCATTCATAGTAGTATATTCATTAATAATATTCTGTCGCTCTCGCATTCGCGTGCTCTCGCTCGAACTTGCCCCGCGTCCAACAGCTGATAACGAATGTAGGTAACTAAAACGCATAGATGCGTTACGATTAAAAACTAAGAAAAAGTAAAATAAAAGGTGTACGGAAAATAAACTTTTATTCAATTCAAACTTTTCCTTCATACTTTATTTGGGCTTAGGACCAACAAAATTACCAACTTTTTCAAAATGAATTATTAAGAAATTAGGTGACTAAATTAAAAGATTACGTGGTAAAAAGAAATCAAATAAGTAAAGTTGTAAAACTTGTGAAAAAAAGTAATTTTGGCGTATTTAAAAAGTTTGAATCAGCTGATATTTACAACAATTGTTATGTCACCTTAGAATTTACGTACCTACTTATTTACAAAAAAACTTACAGATATTTTAGCTGTCCTTCAAAATGTCCACCACCATTTTCAATACAAACACGAGCACGTTTAATTAAATTGTTTTTAGGGTTCCGTACCTCAAAAGGAAAAAACGGAACCCTTATAGGATCACTTTGTTGTCCGTCTGTCTGTCTGTCTGTCTGTCTGTCTGTCTGTCTGTCTGTCTGTCTGTCTGTCTGTCAAGACCCTTTATCTCAAGAACGCGTGGACGTATCAAGCTGAAATTCACATGAAATACTCAGGTCTATTGTCCCTTTAAGCTGTGAAAATATCAAACTTCTAAGCCAAGCCAATCAAAAGATACAGCCAATTATGTCGATATTTTCAACAAATTTTGGACACTCGCAAAGGAATCAAAACCTACAGGATACTTCCCGTAAACTCAGAGTCTTGAAATTTGGCATGAAGCATTGTCATATAATGCAAATATAGGAAAAATTGCGAAAATCTCATTTTTTTAGTTATATAATATAAAAAAAAATATTTTAATAAAATAAAACTTACTACCTTATTTCTCACGAACGAATAAAGATATCAAATTGAAATTTATACCAAATACCTAAGTCTATTGTCCCTTTAGGCAGTAAAAAAATCAAACTTCTAAGTTAACGCGATCAAAAGATACAGCAGTTATGCCGACACCTTAGACGAATTTCCGTCACACGCTAGGGAATCAAAACCTACAAGGTACTTCCCGTGAACTCAGAATCTTGAAATTCGCCACGAAGCAGCGTTATATAGTACAGATAAAGGAAAAATTGCGAAAATGATAAATTTGAAGTTACATAAAATATTAAAATATTATTTTTGCTTACACGACATAAAATATTTTTTTAATAATTATAAACTTACTACCTACCCTTTTTTACATGAACGCGTAGAGATATTAAAGTTGAAATTCATATCAAACACTTCTTAAATATAATTGCCTCTAAACTGTGAAAAATTTTAAATCATTCAAAGGTCATTTGGGCACCTTAGTATGGAAACCATACCCACGGCGGATACGAACGAAATATAGCACAGTATAATGATAAAGGCTCTGATTTACTATGGCATTAGTCGCATCTATGTGAACCATGGGATTCTAGAGAAAATCAGGTGTAAACATCAAATATTTTCCTCATTTCAATGGGGAATTTAAACGACCAAGTTTGACGGATTTGAGATATCATTTCTTTGTAGTGAAAGAGTATACTCGCCGTTTATTTCCATTGTCATCAGGTCAGGATCTGATGATGGAAATCCTGAGAAATCGAGGGCAACTATCAGAAATTGTAGGCATGCATAGGATTAAAACTTGATTCTCAGATGTATGTCTGGTGATACTATCAAACAGTGAAAGTTTAGAGCTTACCTGATGATAGAGACGTGAGAAAGTCGAGAGAACTCTATGTATGTTTAAAAAAATAAAAGATCCCATTAGTAGTGAATTCTCATCACCTAAAATAAAATAAGCTCCAACACTAGGTTACGTTATAAATTGTAAAGGAGTTCCCATAACTATATCTGATCTTTGCTATCGATGCCACAATGGCAGTTAAACCTATCTATGTGGAAAGTCTTCGCCAATACGAATAAAATAAGCCCAAACACGTGGTAGTTGCAACATACCGTTCAGAAGTTCCCTCGACTCTCTGTAGTCTCCATAATCAAATCAGCTCCAAACCTTCACTGTTTACAAGTACCCTCAAAAATACACTCACATGTCTGGTTTTGACTCGATGCGTGACTACAATATTCAAGAGTTGCCATCGATTTCTCAGGGTTTCCAGATCCTCATCAGAACCTGGTCATCCGAATTGGCATGTTCTTTCTTTATGAAAAGTCTTTAACAATAAAAACTAGCATTGCAACCTGTACAATCCTCTGAAACTGCTTGTCTTTTATATTTTTCAAACGATCCTGGACATTCGTCTCCATGGAATTTTAATAAAATATTTATATTCAAAGAAACGTCATACCATTCTCCACGATTTAAAACTACTTTGATTCATGTCCGCCACTTTTTACAAAGCGGGTCAGATATGCCCAATGACCTTTAAGACATAATTAGTTATTTTCAATCAGATTTCTGAATGATGACTATAAAATGTTGTATATAAATAACTTTAATAAAATAACTTTTACAAAGTACTGGCCTACTATTTTAGTTATATTATAAAATAAAAAATATTAGCTATTTTGACTCTCACGAAATTACCATAACTATGATTGTTCTAAACTGAACGGTTGGCGCGAGACTCACTTTTTATCTATACAGGATTTGTACGGAACCCTCGGTGCGCGAGTCCGACTCGCACTTGGCCGGTTTATTTTTTAATGATAAAAGTATGTCTCGTTTACTTTTTACTTCGTCAAACGCGTCCAGTATGCGCTGTTTTAATTGTTCTACACTTGTAGGCTCACTAACGTACACTCGTCGTTTAATTTCACTCCACAAAAAAAAGTCCAATGGCGTGAGATCAGGAGATCGTGGCGGCCATGCCACTGGGCCGCCTCGACCGATCCACCGACTCCCGAACTGCTCGTTTAAGTACTCACGCACTGCGCTGTGGTAGTGCGGAGGCGCGCCGTCTTGCTGGAACCAGACATCTCTTAAATTGGCTAATGGAATCTCTTCCAGCATTTCAGACACCATATTCCGCAGCAAAGCTAAATAAGATTCGCCAGTAAGGCGCCCTTCTATGAAATACGGGCCAACAATGTTGTCGTTGAGAATTCCTGCCCAGACGTTAATGGAAAACCTGTGTTGGAAAGAGTTCTCCCTTGTTAACATTGGATTGCGTATTGACCACCAGTGTTCATTGTGTTGATTGAACAATCCGACACGCGTAAACATGCACTCGTCTGAGAAGAGGATATTTGCTTCTGTGTTGTCGAGTATCCATCTGCATAATGTCATCCTTTGTTCGTAATCCACAGTGGTCAATTCTTGACCTTTTCTGTAGTGGTATGGATGATATCCATACGAACTAATTATTTTCCATGCACAGGACTGGCTGATGTTAAAATGACGAGCTGCGTCATTTGTACTTCGCCGGGGATCTTCTTCGAAGTAGTCCACGACATCGTCGTACAGATCCTGCGAATACGCCGGTCTTCCACGTCCTTGGCTATGAGCCGGTGCTCGGTATGATCCGTGGTCGAGTAAACGCTGGTAGGCATTTACCACAGTCCGAACGTTCGGCTGGCGAGCATTTGGGTACAATTCTCTGTACATACGTACTGCGGCTCTCGCGTTCTCACCACACAAAAAGTATGCTCGTATCATCGCCGTATACTCCCGAGATGTAAATTGATAAGACATCGCGACAGTAAAAACGTAAACAATTGTAAAAAATAAAAACGCGCGCACCCTTCCGCTAATAAATTAGCACTGTCTGTTTCTCGCTCGCTTGAAAAGGGATCGCTGGCAGGCCTCTGTCACTCGACGTACTTGCGCGCGATAAATGCCTACCGCTCGCTGGGTTACCGGTAGCCCCACGCGGCTCAGGGCTTTCAACAGTCACACGCGCCGCGCGCGCTCTAATATTATTATTTTTATTTCATGGCATGTTATGCTGTTGGTTTTTATTAGGTTTTTTAAGCTACCTCACAAACTGATGGATTATTTTGAGTTGTGTTGGTTTATATGCTACTATTGTAAGATTTAAAAACATTTTATATGTATGAACTTATCTAGTAATTCTATTTTTTTTTATAAATTAATACATTTCTACTTTATGATTTTAACAACAGAGATCATTAGGTACTTATTTTACTTTAGATACCTACTTAGTTATATGAACTGTATTGTGAGTTTTGTAGCTCAAAACACATCTCGAGTGTAAGTAGGTATAGTTCCAACTTAATGACGACTCGGAACATTACGCGTGTCGCTACGCAGAAACCAATTTTAGTTATGTATCAACACACTCGACGGAGTTGTACCATATGGGGTATGGCACTTGTGCTCGAAAAATAGTTGGAAACCGACTTTGATTTTGACGAAAGCTTTACTTAAGTACTTACCTATGCTTACGTATTAGGTAATATTTAGTTAGTAATATATACCCATACTCCATTTTAGTAGGCAATACAATAGTTAACTAAAGAAAAATATTCTTGATACTACTTTTTATTTAAAAACTCAGTTTTAAAAATGGCTCTCTTAAAATAAGCGTAACTTTGTTTTCCTACTTAAATATTAATAAATTGTAAGAAGCAACCCTAAGCACGGCCACGGCACGGTTGCGGTCACTGAACTGTGCGCTATCGCATTGGAATAACAATCAAGCGCTCGAGCTTTTAAGGTTCATTTTATAACGCAGATAGGAATTTGTAGGTAGTTGGGGAACTTGTAGGTGCTTATAACAGTAGGTATGGACTTTTTTGTATGGAGTGATTTATCTGTTACGTAGTAACTATTATATAATCTGTGTCGCTGGCGCAGAAGGGGGCGTGGCTTGACCTTAGACGCGAGTTTGCTGGGATCTATGAATGGCATTCAAAACGAGATAGCACTGCGCGTAGTATTTTCTAGTAGCAATTGTTATGAATGATTGATTCAATTATGAATTTACCAAATATGTCGAATTTTCCTGGACAATTTTGGGATTTCGTTTTTTTTAGTTTTGATTACACAAATATGATCAGTAACGGGTACAGATAGAGCCCTATTTTTTTGTGTACTAATTAAAAAATATTCGTGTATAGATTCCCATACAACCTACATAGTAAGTCCAACGACAATATTTAGCGCAACTGTCCGTGACATCAAGCTGCGTATTACCGCATAGTTCCCTAGGAACCTGTGGTCAGGAAGATAGCCCTAATGGTCGTGTAGCACGTCCGCTCACCTGGATAATTGTAGGATACCTTACAGTTCGGATGGAGTTATTTCTCTGAGCTCTTCAAATATTTTGTGCCGTGATAGAATGAAACTGAGCAGCAGAATAAGCGATTAGATTTTTTGGAGGGACTGTTTTCCTCGATGTCTAACTACATTTCATCATTTGAGATAGGGAGAAATGTAGCTGAAAAATAAAAGTACATACTAGCACTAAAGCGCCCACTGTTAAGCCGGCTTTTCACTATGGGATGTATTATAAGGTACCTATGTTACCTATATCTTGAGATATACTTAATATTTTACGCTTTCGTTTGATGCTGAACAAAGACTAACCGGCCCATCACATCGGATCTTATCTTGTAGTAATAGCAATTATTCTGTACTCACGGGAATAATCTAGTATCAATTATATACATAATACTAGAACCTACTAGAACATAAAAAATAAACATGGCTGAAGATTCTCAAAACAAAACACAATAAAATGTAAAGCCATGTGAATTAGTTACAATGTTAAGAGCATCACAATTGAATCTATACAATTTGCATAAAAATCTATGCAGGAAACATACGATATTTTATCAAAATTGTGTAGTGGCTTGCTCATGAAGAAGTAATAAGCATATAAACACACTCACAAACTTCTCTAATCATAATATTACTAGCTGTTTCACCCGGTTACTTATGCGTCCCGAGGGAACTTCGTCCTTACCCGGACAAAATATAGCCTATATTACTCGGGGATATTTTAGCTTACCAGCAGTGAAAGAATTTTTCAAATCGGTTCAGTAGTTTTGGAGTCTTTAGGGCACAAACAAACAAACATATTAGTACACAAAGATTGTGATTGAAGATTCTGAGAAAAATCTGCTAAGTATTCCTATGCCTATGACGACCTCGATGGCGCAATGGTCACCATGCCGGACTGCCGAACCTGAGGTCCCGGGTTCGATTCCCGGTTTGGTCGACATTTGTGTGATGAGCATGCTTGTCGGCCGTGTTCTGGGTGTTATAATATGTATTTATAAATATGTATATATGTAGCTATATGTAGTTTATCAGTTGTGTTAGCACCCATAACACAAGTTAATTAATAACTTACCATGGGGCTAACCGACCGTGTGTGAAAAAGTGTCCCGACATTATTTATTTATTTATTTTATTTATGCGTTGTTAGGTTCAAGCGTCAAGTCAGTATTTGTATGTTAATTCAGTTCACACGCTTATTTAAAACACGTAGTTTCAATTTTGTATTAAATTAAATAATTATTTATGACTTTATAATTTGCGTGAATTTTAAAATAGGAAGTTGGAACCTATTTATAAATAGTAACAATTTGCCATGGAAATCCCTGGAGACGTTTATAGGATTTTTATAGGAAATATTCCTTAAGGACGTGGTTAAAATCGTGTAAAAGCAACTATCATCAGCATCATCTGCCTAGCCTTTTCCCAACTAAGTTTTGGTGGCTCCCAGTCTAACCGGATTCAGCAGAATGCCAGTGTTTTTGAAAGAGCAACTGCCTATCTGACCCCCACAACCCAGTTACCCGGGCAACC
Organism: Helicoverpa zea; assembly: GCF_022581195.2. Classification (NCBI taxonomy): domain Eukaryota; kingdom Metazoa; phylum Arthropoda; class Insecta; order Lepidoptera; family Noctuidae; genus Helicoverpa; species Helicoverpa zea. Next base: position 12,753,685 of record NC_061457.1, read on the forward strand.
CAATACCCCTGTAAGACTGATTGTCAGACTTACTGGCTTCTACCCGCAACGACTGCCTAAGATGTTCAATGGCGGCGTGTAAAGCAACTAGTATTACTTAAATAATATAAAATGGTAATTGGTGGCGTGTCGTCACGCCAATTAGAAGTGTATCGCCGAACCATCCGTGAATGCGCGTCTTATCAGAGAGAGTTGTACATACAAAAAGATTAACATCAATTAAAATCAGCTCTTAAGAATCTTCAATACTCAATCCATGATCAAGTCTTAATTGCGAACCATAATGTATACAAGTTGTTGATATATAAGGTGCTATAAAAATATCTGCTATAGCTGCAATGGGAGGTAGTATTGGGTATTAATATGGACCCTGTCGGGCTCATCATAAACCAATAGTAGGAGAGAGGAGGAAGTGAGTGTTTATGTGATACCTAAAGCTACCTATACTTACTAATATTAGTAAGCTGAATAGTGTTTATTCGAACATTCTAACTTGAACAGTTGCCTACTGGTCCGATTTGAAAAATTAATTAATTTTCAGTGTTACATATACCTACATAATATAGGTAGCCTACTTATCAAGAAACGCTATCTACTTTTTATCGGATCGGTTGAAATAGTTCCCACGGTAAGCGGTTAAAACTACTGGCTGAATCTAGATTTCAATAATACAATTTTTATGTACCTCTAGAAAAAAATATCGGCCATATATTTATGTATGTGAATATCAAAGTGAAAGTATATAACTTTGACCTACCGAGTCCTACATACCAATTTATGGGATCTCCTTTGCTTAGTACAATCTCCCTCTACCCTTTGCCAGTTAACTTCTGTACTTACGATCTTAGGAAATACTACACAAGTGATTGTCTATGTTTGTTTGTCAAATCGTACCAGTAATTCCAGCGTGTTCAAACCATGGAGAACAAAATAACTAGCGGAGGTGCCATAACGGAAAATCATCTACGAAAGTAGCTCGCCAAAATGCGGGTGAGCGGGGGACGCAGAACATTACTGTTTTCACCCTTATACCCTTCTTTGGACCACCATTTTTTGATATACGGACCAAAAATCGTTGACGATGTGTCAAAGAACCCGAAAGCTTCGTTAATTCACTAGTAACTGATCATTTTGGTCATGCCCACCGTACGAATTTGACCTAGAAGAAGGCGCCTGACCTACCTGTATCATGGCATCTCCGCTCATTCTTATTCCGTGGTTCGAACAAACAAACTCATTAGCTTTATAAGTAATACGTATTATTACTGTCAATAGTTTCTAAAGCTTCAAGCTATTTCTCATGGGTTTCTCTATGTCGCTATGAACGCTTGTTGTGACCAATTTCCCATTTTCCCATTGACAATGGTGGTGTATGTAGTATTGTTTATACATTATTGCCATCCATGGGATTTGATATTGCGAGTCTTTTGTTTCTCTGTTGAGATATGAAGGTACTTGTAAAAAAAGTTTCTTTGCTTTGTCATAAAGAAGGTGGGTGTATACTTCATATTATGAAATTATTACAAATAGTTAGTGCACCCAAGTTCAATGAAAATTGTAGAAACAGACATGGATGATATAATATGCAATTACAATAACGTTCAGTTACCTATATTTTTTGTACTTATATGTATTTTTTGTAGGTATGGCGTTATCTTGATTAGATTGTAGGCAGATTCTTATATTTGATAGTCAAGTAAAGTAGTAAGAAACATACTTTCAAAACAGGACCTGCAACACCAATCTTAGAACATACAAGCTGTTGATTTGCATCCGTGCCATATTCAAGGAGGTAATTATGCTAATGATTCTCGACCCAAATCAATAAAATATTGGTACGTAGATTTTTTTCTTTATTTTTTTTTTCGGAATTCCGTAAATGTCATCTAGCCTTATTTAAACTTGGCGCGTATGTTACTGGCCTTAAAACCATGCTGCACCCTCACACAAACGCAAACACAAAGCATACGCAACGATCACTCATAAATTTCATTCATAAAATTGGATTACTTCTAAAATACCACATTACAATGACAAAAAAAGCAGTGCATATTAGTTATTTCCCATCTACTGTAATTCCAATCGATTATTTACGTATTGTATGTCCTCCTTCTGAACTATGGCACAAATGCAAATCAACACCTTGTATAATTCTTAGAATGACAGCTGCTACATTCTGATTAAACGATGGCACACAAATAAAAGCAAAACCATCCAAACGACATTGAACACATCACATCCAAGGTCGCTATGTCTAGTTAAACAACTGCCCATAATTGGCGACAACAGGTGCCCATCAGGTTTCAAAAGTTTTTGCTTCAAAATTGTAGCAGTCGTATTTATAAATGCATAGTTGGCACAGGATTGTAAGGGCTAGATTTGTAAAGCAAACACAATGTTAGCCCTTGAAACTTTATCATCTGCCTAGCCTCTTCCTAAAAATTTTAAACGGCTACCATTCTAACTGGATGCGGCTGAATACTCAGCAGTGTTTTACATAGAGCCACATACTGATTTCTGACCTCCTTAACCTACTTAGGCCGCACAAAATCCCTTGATCAAACTGGTTGTCTGTCACCGTTCTAGCTTCTGATGACCCGCAAAATAACAACTGCCAAAGGTTTAGCCAGAACCCAACAATTTAAGTTGGCATCCGAAACTCGTTATAACATAGATGGTCACCCATCTAAGAATCGACTGCACCAAGTTGCTTGTGTTCGACTACCCGTGCGACTATGACTTAACCACGAGTTCACTTCACAAACCCTTTTATTGTGTTCTATCTATATTTTGCATCAATTAAAGAGGCGCCGTTACCTGAGTTATCACATTACTGTAAGAGCAGTCAGGCTTAACAATGAAACGCTTGGGAACCGACTTCTATTGTTTTAGTACTCATATGTCGCAGATAGCGGTATTGCTTAGATGTTCATGATTAAGGGAAAATTGAGGAGATTGTGCGTCATTACGTGAGTAAATACAGATACAAATATTCGCTTGGAACAAAGCAGCTTTGCTTACACGCCCTTAGCCTACACCCTCGTTTCTTGGAGATCACGTAAAGCTAGCAGCCCCAAATGTTCAGTAGCAGTCGTTGTTAAAATTTCAGTTCAGGTGGATTTGAGAAACCTCTGTCACTAGTTTGTTAGGTGCTTAAAAGTGGTAGCTTACTCGATACCAGAGACCAATCCTTAAGCAATCGTAGTGAATAATCTCTTCTATTACCTACGGGTCTGCTGGAAGAGATTTCTTTAGAAATAAGCAGTTCCTTTGTACTATTTTATGTTACTTCTTCTTCTTTCGTGTGTATTTAATGTGTCTAATGGTTAAATAAATAAATAATAAATTAACGCTCATTCTTTTTGATTATGAGAAGAGGCCACAGTCTTGCAGTATGACATTTGAATGTCCCATAGACTGAATTGTTGCCAACTTCATTAATAAAAAGTTATTTGACAAAACCTGTAACTTCAGTTTACATTACAACCATGATGATGACAATTGCATTGGATGAAGCTCGCTAGACAACAGTTATTGTGTTTCTTTATAAATGCGAAGTTTTCTTTGCTCATAAAACTTTCGAATAGATTGAATGAAGCACAAAAACGTGTGTAAGTATTGAAGATGTAACCCATTCATTCATTCGTTCATTCACTTCAAACATTTTTCTTATGAGTTCAAAAGTTATTGAACTTTGGTTATTTCTTTGATTTTAGAATTAATTTTGTTCCTGGTGATAACAGTTTTTTTTAGAACAATGAAATAAAACGATCTGAAGGTGTTATAGGATGTTTTTGTGTGATACCTTTAGAAAATAGGTATTCAGCCTAAAAATAGTTTTTGAACCCAAGTTAGAAAATCCCAGTTTGAACTGTAAAAACAAAGTTCAAAGTACTAGAGTTATTTCTTAGTCATTCGACCTTGTAGTGTTGCAACACTATTGTCATGTAAGTTAGCAGTCGGTATGCAAGTAAGGCCTAAGTCCACCGACAACATAAACGGCAATTTTCCTTAAACAAGTGTTTGCAGGGGTACTGAATGTTTTGACAGTTGATAGCTGTCAGTTTGCCGTAAATTATCGAGGTCGGATAGGCAGTCGCTCCTTGTAAAACACTAGTACTCAGCTGCATCCAGTGGGACTGGAAGCCGACCCCAACATAGTTGGGAAAAGGTTCGGGAGATGATGATAAGTTTGACGACAATATAATTTATTTGGTAGCAACTGTCAACTGTACCAAAAAACGGTCAGACTGCACTATGAATTTTCACGTTCAAGTTGAAAAGTAAACAGCTGTTTAAAGCAAAACGGACGTTCATTCTTATCGGTAATCTCCGGCTATGCATAATACTATGCAAGTTAGTTTGTACTTAGTCATTTTCATGGTAATTTTGAAGACAGGAATTCTATGTGAATAGTTGACGCGTTGAATGAATGACGTAGTTTCTGTAATGTATGTTTGTTTGTGAAGATTGGAAATAGTTGCGAGTTCTTTGATATTTGCCGGTTGAGGAAGAGCTACTACTTTTTGAGACAATGTCCATGTACAATGTACATTTACACACACATTTGTACATTGGTACTCACGACAATTTAAGTGAACGACAAAATAGTATAAAACTTGACATACTTTAACAGAGTAAGCTGGTTAAGTAGGTAAATAATATCGTCGGTAATGTAATGACTAGTAATGAGAAGTGAAATTGTTGATGAAAAATAAAAATAAAAGTGAATTCGACTAACTTAAATCAATAAAAAATAATACGCGATTAATTGGGTAAACATAACGTTTTCATGAATCAAAAACAAACAACAGTAAAATATTCTTCAAGATCCGACTAAAAGAATGCAAATGAGCAGTAAACGCGACCCGTCAATAAGTTCAGAATCAAACACCGCATTGTTCTCGCTTTACGAGCGCCGAGGAATGCTAACAGGAATCGAACTGGGGCCCTTGCGATAACAAACCAGCTTCCTAGTTCCTGGACACGGGCTAATCAATCCTTTATGATTGGTTATTTGTGGAATACCTAGCTGAAGGGGTCGTTAGGGGAACGGTTTTAGTATTGTCACATTGGAGAAGTCTTGACTTGACTGTCATTTGTTTTTCGTCAGTCATTTGGTTTGCGTCATCAGTCATTTAGATTTTCTTCAGTTACTTGTTTTTCGACAGTCAGTTCATCGTCATTTGTCGTTAGTGTCCCTTGAAGCTTTTTAGGAAGATTTGAATCTATTTTACAAAAAACATGCCTTTTCTCTGATCTTATTTAGCGAGGCATGTGTGATTGCTTTAGGCGATCGCAAGTTAGCAATGATTGGCATCTACATTCATATTTCTTGTGTTAGAAAAAGAAATTTACATATTGAAGCCATATTTTAACACCAGCAACTTAAAAAAAATATATGATTTTTAATAATAAAAGAGGAAATATTGAACCATGACATCATGAGGGGTCCTTTGCAAACTTAACCCTATTCCCAACCTTTCCAAATTCGACCTTACTGTCTAAGAAATAAGGGTGAAGGTGATTGCATAATTAAGTTGGTGTATCGTAACATCCTGTGGTGCGCTTGCGCGGATGCGGTGTAGGCAGGCGGCAATAAAGCCATATTATATGTAAGCACATAGAAGTCGACAGCCTCAAAATACGTGGGTTATGGGTAATGGTAATGCAAGTTATGGTGCTTATGTCATTTTGAGAGGAAGATTTTTATTCTTGGATACTGAAGGAATTGATATATTTTTTCTGTTTAATTGTAGCGGATCGGAGGGCCACAATTACAATAAAAAATATGTTTCAATTATGTTTTTTTTTTTTTAATTAACAAGATAAGTAGTGATAATATTAATACGAACATATTTACAAAATAGTACCTACATATTCTACATTGTGCATATTCCTTGCAATTTTCATGAAAGATTTTTCTTTTTCAAGTTTTCATGAAGAGTTAAACCATAATGAAAACTCGGAGTAAAATAAAGAATTTTCTGATTTTAAAGTCATATTTTTACTTATTATGCATAAATTGAAAAAAAAAACCGCAAACATTTCCTTTTCCTTTACAGAAGCCCATTTCACATCAAACCACTTACTTTCATCGAAACCTAACAGCCTAGCATATCAATAAGAATCGGATATCTAGGTACCCATCTATTCAAAGTAGATACAAGTAAACGTCCCAGCAACAATGTAACCAGAGTTCCCACCTGTTGTCTCAACTAATAAAGAGAACCTGTATAATTAGTCTTCACCGATCCATTGTTTGTCACTCCGCCAGAAGTAAGTCGAGCGTCGACGGACCAACACGCGTACGACCGATCTCCCACTCTGAAAAACAGAGCAGAATAAACGAATCGATCAAAACGCGGAAAACCTCATTCAAACGGAATTTGAAAATTAGAACAAAGAAAAAAAAAAGTGCTGCAAAAATAAACAATAAATTCGAATTTTAAAAATAGAAGTGCAATCTGAATTAGAAAATTTATTCCTATTATTTTACCAATTCAGATTTTTTTCTTGTTTTTGTTATTTTGAAGTGACGGAATTGGGAAATTTATTGTTTTTTGTGAAGTGTTTCGTTAGTTTTGGTACGCGATGACCCCCGTCGGACTTCTGTTTAAAGTAAACAGGTAAGTCTCGTTTGTATGGGCGTTAAATATTAACATGGGTTGTGTTAACGTGTTCTTGTACACATTGTTATTCTACTGATGTGTCTATTGTAATGGTTTCGAGCGACTCTCGACTTGGAATCTTTTGGTTTAAGATTATATTGTTGATCACTTCGTCTTCTGAATGCGTAATTATTTTTCTTTTGAGCTGCTGTATGTTATTAAGAATTTTTTTTTGGTTTCTGACGTTTTTCATGCGAGACATATGTTTAATTTAGGAAAAAGGCTTTTGGTAAATTGCTCTATAACCTGCATAATAAGTGAACATTTTAAAAATATTGCAGTGACTTGTACTGCACAGTCAGATTGTCATGAAAAAAAGTTGGAAGTTTTTTTTGTTAATATTTAACCTAACCAAGAACGTTTTGAGTCAATAAGGAACAAAAACTTATTAAATTACATTCGTATGCAATTATAAGCTGCAGTTCTCTATAAACGGGTATCTGTTAGCAACATGTTAATTAATATAAATTATATGAAGATTTAATTAAAGAACATGATCATTAATTAGTAATTCGCTTTAAGATGCAACATTGCAAGTTTTATCGTAAGAATGTCTTGGGAAAGAAACTGCTTCTCAAACACAGTTAGGGATATATCGTAAGTTTAATTATAACGTAACTAAGTGAAAAGAATTTAGGACTCCAAATAGGAATTTTCTTACGCGCTAATAATTGTCAACAAAGAAAAAACTTTTGGTAAAAAAAAAATTATCGTCAACTAACCTAACGAAGTTCGAATCGTTTTCTTAGCCTGAATAGGACATTCCAATAGTTGAGAGGAAATTTTGAGAGAATATAATTTTTTCGTTGAAAAAAGACGAACTTTTAAGGTCCCCTGTACCTTAAAAATTAAGGAAGACATATTCTACAGAATATTTCGCAGACTTGACTAAAATGACATTAATATTTCAAAATTTCAGTCGTTAAGTGTTCTTTACATTTTGCCAGCCAAGACATATGAAAACTGTAATATAAGACTCCTTTCAGGCTGTTCGTTGTAATACATTGTAATTCCCACGTTTTGTAGCCATTCAATAAATCCCAGTTGGTACATGATGGATGGAGGCGATTCGTCATGATGAGCATGATCGTGCGTGATCGACTTTAATTGTTTTACAACTACGCGTTTTGTTATTTTTTCAAGTTTTTAAATGGTCTGTTACTGCGTTTGACGTGGAGGTGGTGATTTTAGATTTAAAGCAAGCCTGTAAAACTGTTTATTTTAATCAAGTATTTTTGGATACCAGGGGTGGGCTTTGGTACTGGTTTAGTTGGGGAGGTCATACAGGCAGTCGCAGTTATGTCCGATTAGACTGAAAGTTGACGCCAATATATTTGGAGAAAGGCTAGGCCGTTGATGATTTTTGGAAATCGAACAAAGACGTTTTAAATTCTCAAAATAATCCCATCTTTCTCTCATTAAGTCACGTGCGTTACAGTTACTAGCTAGAACTCTGCCTAGCTCACAAAAAGCGCACGCGCATGCGCATGGTGAGCGTATTTGGTTTTTGCGCTCAAAGGTGCCAGCGTGAAGTTATTTCAAACTACAATTTCCATGTATTTGTATACTTGATTGGAATAAACCTTAATTAGGGCTGTCAAAGAAACACTGGTCTAAAAAATGCACAAACAATACCAAAACCAAAATGTTTCATTGCGTCTATCTGTACGGATTTTCATACAGTTTTCAAACGGAATTAAGTAGAAGCTTTGTTAAAATTTCGCTGTTCCATTTGCCAGTGACTCAAGTGTAGGTTATCCATGCATCCACTGCCATTGGCATAAAATTAATACAATTTCCAGTCTCCATTTCTTCTAATTCTTAAATTATAAGAACACAACTTATCTAGATCAGAGTTAATTTTGGGGCATTTAACCACTCATGAAAGATATTTAAAGTATCACCTGGTTCTTATTTCGTGTTCTCTGATGCATGGAGAGACTTGTGTAGGGTGTGGTCACCCAACCATGGACTGACTAAGAGGGCAGTGTGACCTCACACTGACATGCAGGATAATAAATCAATTTGGTAGAAAGATAACAGGCAGCTAGCATCGGCAAGGAAGCGTATCGAAGTATTTCCACAAAAAAAAGAGAAAAAAAAAACTAAAGGTGTAAAATTACAAAAAAAAGTTGTACATCTCCTTCCTATTGTACTTAGCAATATCTGAAGTATTTATTAAATTTATTCCATTATCCTCCGAGCCTTTCTCCCAACTATGTTGGTATCGGCTTCCAGTCTAATTCGATGTAGCTGAGTACCAGTGTTTTACAATGAGCGACTGCCTTATCACTGCCCTATCTGACCTCCTCAACCCAGTTATCCGGGCAATCCAATACCCCTTGGTTAGACTATTAAATTGATTAAAAAAAAAACATTTGAAAATCGTATTATTTCCAAGTATTCTTATCAGGAAACTCTGATTCGGAGCCTTCTTATCTATGGTTTCTATTCTGAAATTTTTCAACTGATGTTTTTTTTTTAAGTTTTGCCAGCCCTACCACAAGTAAGGCCAAGACTACAAGTCGATGCCTTTAGAGGGCAGTCTGTAGGAAGATCTAATTACTTGTCAACTAACGGTTATTTGATGTTACTTAACTTGATATCTTGCATGCGCGGGCGCCGGACGTCTTGACGGAGTGGCGCCGGTTTTTACTTACTAATCGTATCAATAGATATATTAAGAGAAAATTATATTGATTTATGAAATTATGCCGAAAGTATAAATTGTATTTCGAAACTGGACCAATTAATTATGTATTTTTTCAAAAATGCTCCCTTTTCACCAGCTCCAAGTTATAGCTGAAAAGAAGAAATAGCAATGAACAAACTTCCCAGAAAGATACCTAAAGTATTGTTATCAGCTTTCCTGAAAACCCCCTCGTACCATTACAAAACCACAAAACCTGCAACACTTTACATACAAATTCACATTGCTAAAATAATAGTGAGCAACCAGTATTTTTTCAATATAAAGGTATTGTCTTTTTTAAACACCTAGGCCTCTGCTGATCCGCAACAAATTGTAGATCATGCGATCAACTTTATCTAATTTTAGGTATGAATTACACATCCAATGAAACGATAGAAAACATGTTTTTTTAATAGCACTACAGGCTTAAAAAAAACTGAATAATGAATAAGTAAGTATTTCTGTAACAAGAAAATGTTTATACAGGAAAACAGGAAGAAAAATAAATCATTTCCTCATATTACATTAATTAGGCCGTTTCAAATAAATATTATTTGTAATCATTTTAAAATATGTATATCCAGTTATAATTATTGTTATTTTCCTTACTAATTCAATTGGTTTATATTCCGAGGGCACGATAAATTGTAGGTCCCGGCTGTCATTTGAAATTACATGAATCTTACGGGTCGTTACGTTCTCAAGTCGTTGCGGGTACCAAAGCCAGTAAATCTTTCAGCTAGTCTTATCCAGGAGTATTGGGTTTGATCGGGTAACTAGGTCGAGGAGACCAGATAGGGCAATCGCTCCTTGTAAAACACCGGTACTCACCTGCACCCGCTTAGGCTGGAAGCCGAACCCAACATGATGAGATGAGAAAAGGCTCGGCAGATGATGATGATTCAATTGGTTTACATCTCAAAGATCTAGAAGTCTTGATCACATTTAAAGACAATTTTCGACCCTGACAATCAAAAAAAAACAGCTACAAAATACTAAAATAACAGCTATTTCCATTACTCAACAATTTATGAATGAAAACTTTACCCAGTTGCGCACTATTCGATCGTCGAACATAGTAAGTTAGTTTAACTAACTCGCACATAACCGCATGCCTTCGAATAGTTAGTTATTTAACACTAATACATATTCACACATTCGCTCATTAACTAAGTTATACTTCGGCCGTTCAGAGAATGCGTTCCTGACACCTATCAGTTAGTCACGACTAGTGATGGGCACAACATAACACTGAGTTCGTTACCGTTCCTTCAAAATGAACCGCCGCATTATTTTAAGATTATTTTCGTTTTAAATTGGCGGAATCATTTGTTTTATATTTTAGTTATTTAAGTGGAAACCAAAAAAAGGTAATATTCATATAATAAAATTGTTTTATTTATTCTTTGTTACAAGTACATTGAATTGAATGTGCGAACAGAATATTAATCAGACTCCGATTTGCTTGAGGAGGTGGTGTCTTCATCATCATCTTCGCCTACATGTATAATTATATTATTATCAATAACAGAATCAATCCTGATATCTCGGTCTAACAAAAGCCGGGTAATCAAATAAAAACAGATCGAAAACACTTGAAAAACGTGGTCTATGCGCACGAAACGACAACGGACGACTGTTTTAGCGTCACAAAATGGCGGCCCATAACGCCATTTGGGGTTACCATTTTTAATCTAAGTATAAAAATGCGGTTTGGTCATAGTTTTATTTTTATATTTCATAAACGTTATAATTAAGTCTTATAGTCCATTATTTTCCAATTCTTAAAAAGAAAATCAAAACGTATTATTTTATATTATAACTGTATAAGAACAGATTACGATACTTGCCTGTTATTTTTAGCACAGCACTACAAAATATAAACCGCTGACATAACCTTGTAATAGCGCAGTATAGATTTAGAAAAATATTGTTTACCAAGTTATTTGACACTCAGTTTGGCACAAAATTATAACATTCATTGATTATTGATATAATAATGTTGTTTTAATGCTCCTCAATTGTTAAAACGGTAAACAACCAGCAAAAATATTTTTATCGTAACTGCAACGCCATTGCAAAGTTACGTCGTCAGTTCAATCGCGACGTGTCAGGAACGCATTCTCTGAATGGCCGAACTATAATAGGGTGTGAATATAATTTTATGATTTATTGGCTATGTCGATGATCTGTTGTTATGTGATTGATAATAATGAACATGGGTTTTTCGTTCAGTGTTTGATAAATTGGATGGTCATTTAATAATGTTTCACTTTCCACAGAATTATAGAGGTTTAGACAAGGAATGATTACTGCCGGGCAGCAGTTTAAAGAATAAAACATTTAAAAAGTTTTTTTGTCTGGTTCGCAACTTTGTCATGGACATAAAATACACCTACATAATTGAGAATTTAATATTTTTCATATTTTTTGCATGTGCAATGTCATTAATTGTTATTTCATAGTGTATGTATTTTCATGCTGAATACGAGTATGTGTTCTGCCTTTAGCGAAAAGTAGCCAATCTTGCGGGACGCCTTTGCCCAGTCTTCTTTTCTTTCTTTGTGTCAGTTTGCCTTTCGGCTGAAACGACGCTCAAATTTTTCCATTGCCCTTTCTACCCACTTCATACTTCCACTGCCACACGCCAGGTAACATGATATTCCTTTAGACGCTCCACAATTTCCCATCGATATCACTTACAACTCCCATGACAACAAACTTGCGGTTTTACAACCTTGTTCTGTTACTTAGCTGGTAAATTGCGGATTTATTGATTGCTAAAACAAAGGGGAAAGGATTAATTAAGTTCTGGTAACTTCTAAGGCTTTGGTTCGTAATTAAGTTGAGGTTGAGGGTGGTCAAGGGTTTGCCGGAAAATCTTTATTGCCTACAGGTTTCTGTTTATATAGCTATTTAAATGTGTGGTTGACACCGATATATTTCAGCAAGTCAGTCAGTAGGTGAATTTTATCTGTTTATGTACTGAAAATAAATAAATATCTAAAGGTATGAATGAACTAATGTAAGGTTCAAACTACATTTTAAATATTTTGTTGTACAACCATACTGGTAGTTTTATGTTTTACAACTTAAAATGTCTTCTAACTAAACAACACACTAACTCATTAAAGTATACACCCGGATACCACAACTTAACCTCATTTAGGCTTCACAAACCAATATGTATGTATCTATTTACTATAAATGTTTACCTTATCTAACTGTAATCAAATCTGTGGAAAGTATTTGAATAATACGTACTTGCTGAATCGATATCAATCTGCGAATTAAAAGCTTTATTTGTATTCGACTGTACACTATCGATTTAATATATGCATTTTAAACCAGATATTTATTTAGATTTTCGAGGGATAATTCTGATATAGTTGTTTTTGAATGATGCTCCACTATTTTTAGAATTCAACAGTAAGGGATTACGTAAACTTTAATGAGATAATTAAAATGCAGTTTAGGTTTTGTCAAGTAACACATTTTTTGCTGGAAGTAATGAGCATTTTATCTTTTACGTTATTTCATTTTTTATTACAGATATGTAGAGTTAAGAATATGTGAAGATTTATTTCAAAATTCTTATCGTAACAGCCAGTAAACGGTATACAATCAACCGATCGTTAAATCTGGAAGTTAAAGCTCAACCTTTAATGTATCCGCTACTTATCTGAACGCGTTAATTACAAAGACTTAACCGAGGGAACTAACTGTAATTTGAAACAATAAGATTACTTCCTATTAACGTGTGTTATGAGTAGTTTAAGTTTTATTAGCTTTATGTTTTTCCTTTAGTTTTTATATGATTTGATGTTGTTTAGTTCGGAAGTTGAGTTCTACGGTTAAAATATATGAAAAGAAGATATTGAATTAAAATAATTAAGCTGAACATTCTAAACTCAGGAAATAGAACATATAACACCCATTTCCTGTGCCTATTTATTGAGGGAGGCTATAGGTTACATCTTTTTATTAGTGTTGATATTGTCTTCATGGGTCGCGGCTGATACCGCTGGCGGAAGCTGGTCCATTGGCAGTACTTATGTCAACCAGTAAATCATAGGACTTTTAGGTCTACTGCCGTGATAATAACACTTGGCTCAAGCAAGATAATCGAGTCACTGACACCTCAATCAATAAAACTACTCGATTAATCTCGACCATGGTACATCACTATCAGAGTCCCACACGCGTCGCCTCTCAGATGCAAGTATGTCAAATGTATGCGACTGCATTATGTATTTGACTACTGCAGTTGCGACATACAGAAACACACATACATACGCGCATACATAAATAATGTTCACATCTACAATGTATTTCAATCGAGAAAATCGATTTGTTACTAACAGTTTATTGAATATGTACTCAGAGAACATACTGACAACTAATAGTCGATAGTCGGCCGACAGTTGACCCGATGGTTGACAATTCAAGCCAGGGGTGCGGGATTGTTCGAAAGAGTTACCGCGGCTCTGGTATATAAAGGGCTTAAGAAGGAACATGATATAAGACAATGAGTCTGACACTCCCTCACGCTGCTAACCCAGCGGGAGGAGTCATTTGATGATTTCCGAAGAAAAAAAACTAAAAATCTTCATCTAAATTGATTCCAATCAGAGCTTTCAGTCAGTCTGATATGGGCTATAGAAAAGTACCAGATTTTTGTAATGTTCCAACAGTCATCTTCATGAGCCCAAACAAACTATCGGCCGACTAAAAGTTTGCAGTATGCGAGTCCTCTAACTGTGTTAAAGGCATAGGGACTGAATTGAATAGTCAGTTTGATTGAATGTTTCTGCAAAAGCTAAGTCATTGAATTGAACTGTCTATGTCCAATTCAATCCTAATATGCGAATGTGTCGAAGTGTGTCCAGTAGGTATAATCATTTGTGTCAGACATTTGTGTCGCTATTCAAGCTTTACTCTTGCACTGTACAACGGTAGAATTGACCTCTATAGTTCGTAGATTGAAGCTACAGAAAGACATATGTATAGAGAATTTTCTTCAGATCCGTTTAGGTACAGACGGCTAAGAAAGTGGTTTGCCAGTTTTGACAAAAATTTTGTAACATCTAATATCAATAAAGCTCACTTTTCTTACGAAATGTAAGAAGAAGTTGATATTATCGTTTCATGATGGTTAAATACAACCATTTTTTTTCAGTGACTCTACCAAGTTCTTTAAAGCGCCGCCCTAGTGCAGAACTGGTGGATTAAATTTTAGCATACTTTAGTTAAACCCAACAACTTTATTCTACTACCAAGAAAGATGCAAGCAAATAAAAATTATATGTAAACACCATTTATTGTACAGTCGGCTAAAATCTCATCGCATGCAACATCCAGTTGTACGTTATGGCTATTTAATAACACTATGTTATTAGATAATGGAGAGACGCAATAATTACGCATATTGCGGGTAGTCGGAAATAGCTATAACGGTTATGTACGCCGAGGTTACCGTAAAGCCTTCATACGGAGTATTTTCTTTATTACATACTTGCGATCCGCCCACAGTTTTTCTCGACCATCTTTACTAATATTATCTAGATAAAACAGTTTGTTTAAATGTGCTTATCTCAGGAACTACTAAATGTTTGAATGTTAGATAGGTCGTATATCGAGGAAGGTTGCACCTAGGTGGATGCACTAAATACTTCCCACGGACACAAATGAAACCGCTGGTTACTTTTGCTATTTTTTTAAGTCCAGATTTCGTCAAGACTTTTTCCTTTACCTTTACTAACTCCTCTGAGTTAGAAAAGTTACAGTATTACCTGTATGATCTCACAGAAATGTGGTCTGCCAGAATCACATCCGCACACTGGTACTAGAGAGGCTGGTGCTCAAACCGCTATGTCACTACGACTTCAAATCACTAATTGAAGATAAATTACTCTAACATTACTCATTTACATACGCTTATATCCATAAATCGCGAAACACAGCAGCCATTGCTCCGATCACATCGAGAAACAACCAACAATTAGAAAAAATATTGCAAATGGCCGACGCATGCTAATCCAAAATGGCGGTTCACATGCAAATGACAATACACATTAACAAACAAGTTTGCACGCACATGTACTAAATAAGGCGAATCCACTAGACTGTTTAGAGCTAGAGTACGTGCAAACTGCAAACTTTAAGTCGGCCGATAGTTGGTTTGTTTTCAATCATCTCCGAGCCTTTTCCCAACTATGTTGGGATCGGCTTCTAGTATAACCGGAAGCTGTAGCTGAGTACCAGTGTTTTACAAGGAGCGACTGCCCTATCTGATCTCCTCAACCCAGTTACCCGGCAACCCAATACCTCTTGGTTAGACTGATGTCAGACTTACTGGCTTCTGAGTACCCGTAACGACTGTCAAGGATGTTCAATAAAAGCCGGAACCTACAGTTTAACGTCGTCGTTGTTTGGTCTCATTAATCAGTATGAAAATGAATGGTACGAGATCAGGTATTTAGCTGGTGGTATCAATACGACTGACAACTTTGATTGGAAACATGATTTTCTATAATAAAAATGACAACTATCGGGTCAACTATCGGCCGACTGTTTAGTCTGCAGTCTGCAGGATATTCTTAATGGTATTATTATGATAATGTATGTTACGTAGCTATCTGATCAGGTAGAAATGCCCGTGACGTCATAATTAGCGGCGTGATGGTACATTGAACTGAAACACGCTATTTACATGTTTTTCCTTCGACAGTTGCTGATTTATTGGCGATTTCTTTTTAAGGTGATTGTGATTTGCGAGTGGGAATTTGTGAGTAAAGTGATGCATCTCGATTGGGTCTAGTAACTCTGGGAAATAAGGTGCTATCAAGTTTGTTTGATCCTAGGCTTGCAAGGGGATACACAATTTTCAATTTTATTTTAGAGTCAGGGAGACCCGTCTAGATTTGTTGTGCTAAGTTATACTTTTGAACTTATCGATAAGAACAGAAAGCAGTTCCTAATAGAGTGTCGTTGTACCTCTAAATAAATGTAACCAATTCGAATGGTAGTGCATCAACCTCAACTGCAATAATTCAAACGCAAATTATAGTCTGCTCATGTAACAAGACGACTCTACAACGTATAACTATGCCATCGACACATTAACGCAGCAATTTACACAAAGTCTAATACACTTATATTACCATTTTAACAAAATATCTTCACGGCCACGCCACGCCACGCCACGCCACCAATAAATCGACGCCACTTCACGAGCCATTGCATCGATTATACCGATTATTAAGCAAAACACTCGGACGGAAACATCGAGATCATCACTCGGCAAAAACTGCCATATCTCATGCGCGTGCGCATATAAAGAGACGCGCTACATAATTTTCTTCGCATTACCGACTAATTACAAACGTCAGACGAAAAAATAAACGTTTTTATTGTGGGGAACTACTGTATATCGCGTTTGGATTAACGTCCACTCAAAACTCAACTTTGGAGCTCGAAATTAGAGTTGATTTTCGCGAAGCTGTGAATGTAGCACCTTCTTAGGCGTTAAAGTAATTAGACACGATCAGGTGATAACACTATGGTAAACCATTTAATTGTTAGATGATTTATGGCTTTCTATACTAAGATGTTTGTTTAAGAATTAAGGAATGTTACCGTACACATTCATTAAGAGCATCTTCCATGTAGGTAATGATGCTTGAGGATTTCGTTGTTAGACATGAAAACTACAGCTCTCCGAATTCCTCCACAAACATGAACGATATTTTCAAATGATCGTCTATTGTTTCTTTTTTCATGATTTTGTTTACTATCATAGTTTTCAGCAGTGTTAGGAACGCTGGATTAGGCTTTTTACAAAGACAGCCATTTTTGTGTTCTTCGATTATAATTATTTACCCTTTAGCAGGCCCGCCGCTAGCTGTTTGTTCGCCCGCGTGCAAAACTTATTATGCCGCCCTACGACTACATACGTTTTGACAAAAAATATATAAGGGGGGGGGAGCGGATCCAGGGGGTACGGACCCCCCCCCCCGCCAATTCATATCCATCTTACTTATCCAACAGAAAAAAATATGTACATGCACCGCTCTGATTGCAGAAAACCCACCTACTTTTGGATATATAAACATTGCAATACATAACATACATTACACATAACTTTTTATTTACTTGAAATGTTCAGAGTAACCTAAGCAGTCCTGGGTTAGCCCATAAGCAAACTAAGCAATTGCTTAGGGCATCAATGCAGTGCAATCATTACCCAAGTGGCCCCTATGTATTGAAAGATTGTGATTAACTTAAACTAACGCACTTAAATATCTATAACAATGTTTAAAGTCAGTAAAATATGTTATATATTGATTTCTGACACTTACGCGAATATTAGACATTTAAATAAAACTACTTTTACGGATTTTATCGCGTTATATTAATATTATTTAATCAGTCAGAGGCAGTCTGCCCGTGACCATGGATGCTGTAAAGGATCCGAAACGTCGGGATTAAATTATATTAATATAACGCGATAAAATCCGTAAAAGTAGTTTTATTTGAACACATGTTATATGTAAGGAAGCGCGAGCGGAGCGAGCGCGAAAATTGTTTAGTCTAAGGACACAAAACAAATAAAAATCAGTGTAAATTAACAAAGCAAAGTCAAAAAGTAAGATATGCACAGAAGCGAAGTGCAAAAGCCGCGAGCGAAGCGAGCGCGATTTTTTCCTTAGAGTTTTCATGAAGTAAACATATTATCATAAAAAGCCATAACGGACGTGCGCGAAAAATGTTTTTTCGGAATGGAATGCCTCAACAATTAAACAAAGATGAAATGCGACATCTGACATGGAGCCGCGAGCGCAGCGAGCGCGAATTTTTTTGGGGATGCAAAGGGTGAAACAGTCAAAATTGATAGGAGACGACCAAAGCTAGGGCGGCTTTTTCTGAAATTTTATTGGTTTAATTTTGCCGCCCCCTAAATAGCATTTGCCCCACGCTACGCCACTGGTTGATCTTAAATCGTTTTTAAGAATCTTTAATTTTGAAAATGTCCTTTCAGCAGATGTACCTAACTGAAACCGGCAGTGTAAGTAATATTCTTAGCGCTATTGCTGAGTTCGGAAATATTGAAATCAAATAATTAGTAAAAAGATATTGTATTTTTTAAATATTACGTGATAACTCGCTAGATTTGCCGCCCCCTAGGACGTGCCGCCCGCGTGCTGTGCACGCGCTGCACGCCCGCTTACGGCGGGCCTGCCCTTATGTTCACCCACTATTAGAAACAAGTTTGAGTGCTTATTTCAACTGGTGCCCTGAAATCAACATACTTAAAAACCTGCACACCCATAAAATCTATTTTTTACAATACAATTACTATTTGCTGTTACAATTCCAAAGATAAATGATAGACACGATAAATAGTGGAACATGACAGTATTATTGCAACAAAATACTATGCGATCTATCACTGAATCACTATGCAAATGGGTTTATCGCCAGACAGTATCCGTCTGTTGTTCCGGTGATTATTCTCGGTGGCCGACACTATTAGCCAGCTGTACAGACGAGCACACAAGTGTTTTTTTAAACGTCAGTTTAGAGAGAAGAAAAAATGTCTAGTAATTTTAATGGCGACTCTGTGGGACTTTGAGTTCAAAATCTGAATTTAGGGTCTTTGCAAAATTCGGAAGTAGTACGGATGAGCTAGCGTTCTTAATCTTATCTTTACTTTGTCTGTGAAGCTTTTTCATTACACAACGGACGCAAGACCTAAATATTGAATGTGCCTTATATTAGGTCAGTTTCGTTTTTGTTTGATAAAGAATTAATATGAAAATGCATGCCCATTAATCTTATAAGATAAAAAGTTATTTTCATGACAGCTGTCAAAAAAGCACTTTTGATCTTGACTGTACATATCACATTAATAATTGTTATGCCGACGGCAAGCCAGGCGATAAATTGTTATAATAATTGTTTATAACCATGCTAGTGTTTATCTTAATACCTAATTATTTTTCTTTATAACTCTTTTACAACTTGCCATGTTCACAAACTGCTAAGGTTTTATGACGAAAATGGTTTTTTTTTAGTTTTCTGCAAATATTGCCTCGTTTTTGGAGGTTACATTTAATTTCATTTATGCCAAGGTTACATCTACTTAGATATTCTTATTTTGTGAACTTTGATACTTAACTACGTGTAGGTATGATGATCATTTTTTAAAGTATTTAACTGATTTTCCAAAAAGAAGGAGGTTCTCAATTCGACTAAGTTATTTTTTATGTATTCTTACTGAAAATTCTATAGCACGTATTATATGGTTTTTAGTTTAATGAAATTTTCTTTGTTACAGCGAGGGACTGTTTACTTGTCCAGTCAACGCGTCTCCTGTTGATTACGCTAAGGTATATTTTTTATCTCTCATAGATCTAACACTTCTCTTTTTGAGAAGAATACAATTTAAGTATGTAGGTAAGTAATAATAATTATTTTACAAAACTTTCTATAGGCCTAAAAGAGAATGGGTAATTTATTTCTAAATCCTCACAATATAAGATTTCTTCAAATTATTTATGTAGTACTTTAGTAAGTAATCCATTCACCCTTTAAAACTAAGCAGTAAATAAAAAGTTTTTTAATTCAACCCAGTTGATACAGCTTTTATCACCATTACATGAAACGCATACAATAAGCACAGTGCTTCCATCAACGACATTTCTATGGCGTGCGCACGCGCCGACAACACGCGGGTGGTCTGAAAGTTCAACTGGCTGTCGCTAGATGGCGCTGTTTACAACTGCGGTCAAACATCACTTGTAACAAACTTTAAAACTTATTTTATTGGCCCATAAAACTATCGTTTCTAAGCTTTCTTAGAATCTGTTTTATAAACAATTTTAATTGTTTTGTCTGTCTAAATAATCATTTCTAGTGAAGAATGTGAAGACTGTTTTTGTAATTTAATGTAGGTTTTTTCTTTATGTTAGTAGCTATTTCCCTCGTCCCAATACTTTGCTGCAACAGGATCAAAAGTCCATCATCGGGCTCTGGACTATCTATGTACCAGTTTTCATTTAAATTGGTTCAATACTTTTGCTGAGGAAGTCGGACATAAAGTCAGACAGAGTTATATCTGCGGGTTGTTCGAAAGAGATACCGCGGCCCTGGTACATAAAAGGCCTATGATGGAACACGACGGTTTTTAGTCAGTAAGAGTCTGACACTCCCTCACCGCTGCTAACCCACAGCGGGAGGGCTCATTTGATGATTTTTGACGTCGTTAAAAAAAAAAAAAGACAGAGTTATATTGCTAAGGGTTTGATGTTTTCGCAATAGACTTAGTGCTAAATACTTTCCTTCCGCAATAAACGCTAACTTAACGCTAATTAATTGTCATTAAATTCCTTGAGAGAGATAATGAATATTAAATTATATTACGGTAATAAAAACGACTGCATGATAAAGCATTTCTCGATAAATCGATATCGTTCTATAAGATTTTATTGCTTAAAATTCCTTGTATCAAGCTTCATAGCGTTGTGATGATATTCAATGATTGCAAGAAAATCCTTGCTTCATTAATATTATAAATCAGAAAATGACTCTGTCGGTTTGTCTGAACGCTTTCACGAGAAAATGGGTGGGGAAATAAAAATGAATTTTCGTGCAGAGATTGGTTTAAAACTGTTGAAGGATATAGGCAAATTTTTACAGTAAAATAAACTTAAGTTTGCTTGGGAAATCAAATTCAGTATTAGGTACTTACTGACATTTTATTTTGTGTGGAGATAGAGGCGACTTTCCATGCGGTTATTGAAAAGTATTTTCCTCAAAAATGCAGGTGCAACCACGGAAAACATCTAGTAAGCAATAAAACTGCAGTTATCTCAAATAGATCAGCGCTTGCGCATGCCATCGCTACACACGCGGACTTATTTCAAATTCAATTACCTGCATTAAGTTGTGCGATTTTATAGCAACGTCTGATGATGAGGAAACTGATCATGATTTGATGATGATTGAAATTACCTACATGTAAGTAGTTGCGAATAAAATACCTAATTTGTTCGTGTTGGCATGGAGAAAATCATCAAGTAGATATATGCATAAAATAATAAAATAGTAGGTAATATGGCCGACACTTCCTCCTGATAATTATATAATCTGTGGCTCAATCCAATGTCAATGCCGGATGAAGCATAGGTACAGGTACAGGCCTAGCGTCTGTAGACCCAGGACCTATTGCTAATGTCTGGAGGGCTTTGTTAACAACTTTCAGTTTTAGAAATCCCAGTTTTCGACAAGGAATATACCTAGGCTAGTTTTTATTCGGTTGCGTGAAGTAGTTCTCACAAGACACGAGTCGAATCACTGGCAGCTACAGTACCTAAAGCTATATACCTAGTGTCTTTATAAAAAAAACCACTAATGATATGACGATGAACTACAACTATCACAAAAATAGATTGAATCAAAATATTTTTCTTTCCTCAATGAAGCTATTATAGTAAGTACGTACGTTCAAAAATAAACATTTACAAACAGTGAACACGTGTCTCCCCCCCAGATGGACATAAAAAACGATCCTGGGGGGATATACCTACGCAATAATTGTATCTCCTAGTAGAGGCACCTAAAGCAATTGGTACTTAGTAATGGACTCTTGCTAGGTTTATATCTATTTCTTACATTTGAAGTTTCTTCATGAAACTTGTAAAGGTTTGTTTATTTTGATGATGAAACTGTTGAGAAACATGCTTTTTACCATAAAGCTTGGCCATTTGACCAAGCTTTTTTACAAGATTATCTCAATGTAGAGAATGTGGTTTACCACAAAGTATCCTAAAATTTATATTTAGGATATATTCGTACTTATGTACTATGTACTTAACTACATAATATTATGCTTTTTAATTGACACTAATAACATAACAAATTATTACAACAATACAAAAGCTAAAAGAATTCACACAAGCCAAAAACTTCGCAGCAAAAAAGTACACACAATAGAATCTTCCTCTTGTTGTTAAGGAATTATCAAATTTGACACAGCATCTAAATTATAGGCACCGCTCATATCGAATCAATCGTAATCCATCGTTAATTCATCGATTAAACACCAATTGTGTCTACGAAATCAAAACAAGACGATTTGGCACGCAAAATGCGCCGACGCACCATGCTTCACGAGACCCCGCACACAAATATCAACCTTAATTTTATAATAATAGAGTCTAAAATAGCATGAAGGTAGTACCCACGGATTGGTGTCAGTCACCTCTCTCGACGACCTTGCAATGCTAACCAGTCACGCGACAGTGTTTTTGTCTCTCTCCTCCCGATTATCTCCGGTCGTAATGTGGTGTTGCTATCTCGTTCTAACAGTGCAAACCCGTACGGTTGTTTCGTTTAATGTGTGGTGTACTGAGGAGCTTTTAGGACGTTTTGTTGTTAGTTCGTGCTTTCTTAACTAGGTGGCGCTGCGTAGCTTAAACGGTAACGTACTTTCGTAGCGTGTCACTCGTTCATAAAACAACTTCTTCATATGATAACGAACAATGTTGACTTGTTATAATTGAAACTGAAATATTTTAGGAAACTCGTAGCCATTCAGTTTCTGGGATAATTTTGCGCTTAATTCTCGATAGTAAAATAGCTAGGTCACTATCAATAGGGATATCGATACTTATTTGTTCGGAATGTAAAATAATGTAAGCTTATTAGCAGTTGTCCATTGTTAATATATGATTTATACTTTCAGCCTCTTATTCTAAGATATTCTTATGCTTCAAGGAGATTTTTTCATTTCCATCATTGACAGTTTTTATTATGTGACTGGATTTTCAAGATATCCAATTATGCTCCTATTGTGAAACTGACAGCTACATACAAGGAAAGTCCACGATGGAAATATCCAACCAGCAAGAATTTTATTTAAATATAGGTATTAATCGGTCATCGACGTGCAAATGTCCGATTAGATGCCGTGTGTCGGACCGGGCAATCTTACGGGTGCGCGCGCGCAGGGCGTGAGAACCGGCGCGAGTGAGTACGGAACAAGTTTGCGATCTATGATCCATTGGATAATAACATTCGCTCACTTGATGAAATTGCTTTGATATCATGGTTTTTGTGCTAAGCTTTTTTTTAACTTTTTCGCTGCATAGTGAGGTACAGTACCTACCTGTAATTTGGTTGATGACAGTACCCAGGTAACAAATTAGTCACATAAATTTACATTTTAGACGTGAAAGTTGGAGTGTGGATATTTATTACTCTTTTAC
This sequence comes from Helicoverpa zea, assembly GCF_022581195.2. NCBI lineage: Eukaryota > Metazoa > Arthropoda > Insecta > Lepidoptera > Noctuidae > Helicoverpa > Helicoverpa zea. The sequence goes on from NC_061457.1 coordinate 12,777,318, forward strand.
GCAAAAACTACCGAATGGATTTTTATGAAACTTGGCAGTAATGGCATACAGTAAAATAACAAACTCTTTGCTACGTAATTTTTACCCCAATGTGAGAACTTAGAATTTTCAGTGACATAATAAATAACTTCAAAAATATTTAATTTTAATATACCAATATTATTGATACCGATTAGTTGGTAACAGATTACGCCACGGGCTATATGACCCGAAATGTTTAAAAACCATATTTTGAATGCAACGTAAAAGGCAGATTACTCTACTATCACAATCTCTATTGCACAAAGACATACATTTGACCATAAAAATCAATCTAGTAACATCAATGACAGATTGATATTATTACCATATTCTTGTCATAAAAATCCTCTAACACGTGGTGACCAATACTCGTCAATGTCGCATACCTACTTTATGTTCGTCATTGTCACGATAATTACTGTTTTATGACACGACAAAGGACGTAAATGTCAGTCAGATATACAAGATATGACACGCTGGGAGTGTCTCGAAGTTTGGTATTTGTAACGGAATTTTATAGAAATATTGTATCTGTTTATTTGTGGTTTTGATGAGGAGATTAGCAAATAATGTTTGAGTCAAAATATTTATTTCTCGATCGGCATTTGTGGTCAGTGGATTTTTGATCACTCATGCCAAGCTGGCTACTTATCTTATTTTGGTCCAGATTTGTTATAAAATAATTTAATGACTTTATTTGACACTAGCCGTTTTCCCGCGGGACCCGCGTCCCGTGGGAGCTACTGCCCGCACCGGGATAAAATACATAGCCTATGTTACTCACAGATAATATACCTAGCTTTCTAATGGAAAGAATATTTAAAATCGGTCCAGTAGTTTTGAATTTATCCATTACAACCAAACAAACAAACACAGTTTTCCTCGTTATAATATTAGTATCTATGGATAACCATGATCCAAACATAACTTGGCTATCGTGCAAAAGTTTTGCCCAAGTAGTCATTTATTTCTATGTACTTTAGCTAAGGACAACATTCATCAACCTACTTGGCAGTTTTACTTATAAGCAACCAGGCCCGCCGCTAGCTGTTTGTTCGCCCGCGTGCAAAACTGATTATGCCGCCCTACGACTACATACGTTTTGTCAAAAAATATGTAAGGGGGGGGGGGGGCGGATCCAGGGGGTCCGGACCCCCCCGCCCATTCATATCCATCTTCCTTGACCACCAGAAAAAAATATGTACATGCACCGCTCTGATTGCAGAAAACCCACCTACTTTTGGATAAATAACTATTGCAATACATAACATACATTACACATAACTTTTTATTTACTTGAAATATTCAGAGTAACCTAAGCAGTCCTGGGTTAGCCCATAAGCAGACTAAGCAATTGCTTAGGGCATCAATGCAGTGCAATCATTACCCAAGTGGCCCCTACGTATTGAAAGATTGTGATTAACTTAAACTAACGCACTTAAATATCTATAACAATGTTTAAAGTCAGTAAAATATGTTATTTGGTTTCCCGTTGAAAAGTCAACTTATAAGACACATTTCATATGTAAGGAAGCGCGAGCGGAGCGAGCGCCAAAATTTTTTAGTCTAAGGACACAAAACAAATAAAAACCACTGTAAATTAACAAAGCAAATTCAAAAAGTAAGACATGCACAGAAGTGATGTGCAAAAGCCGCGAGCGAAGCGAGCGCGATTTTTTCCTTAGAGTTTCCATGAAGTAAACATATCATAAAAAGCCATAACGGACGTGCGCGAAAATTGTTTTTTCGGAATTGAATGCCTCAACAATTAAACAAAGATAAAATGCGATATCTGAAATGGAGCCGCGAGCGCAGCGAGCGCGAATTTTTTTGGGGATGTAAAGGGTGAAACAGTCAAAATTGATAGGAGACGACCAAAGCTAGGGCGGCTTTTTCTGAAATTTTATTGGTTTAATTTTTCCGCCCCCTAAATAGCATTTGCCCTACGCTACGCCACTGGTTGATCTTAAATCGTTTTTAAGAATCTTTAATTTTGAAAATGTCCGTTCAACAGATGTACCTAACTGAAACCGGCAGTGTAAGTAATATTCTTAGCGCTATTGTGTTCGGAAATATTGAAATCAAATCATTAGTAAAAAGATATTGTATTTTTTAAATATTACGTGATAACTCGCTAGATTTGCCGCCCCCTAGGACGTGCCGCCCGCGTGCTGTGCACGCGCTGCACGCCCGCTTACAGCGGGCCTGTAAGCAACTATGTGAGTATCAAGTCTCATATAATATTCGATTCTACGTATTCGTTTGTTATAATAAGCCTGCTGACTTAGATTTCTAATTGCATCGCAGATTTTGATTAACTATAAATGTCTTTACATAGAGAAAAATAATTAAATAATTGATTAAAGACTACTACATATTACATCAACATCCTTTTACAAGCATTTAAAGTAAATCATACTATAGGCATTAAGAAACCAAAAGTCCGTTGCCTAATATCAAAGCATGCATCCCAAAAACTATAAAAAAAAAAACAATTAAAATTTGAAAGGACCCCAAATGACGTTTCCTTTATTAAAGAAACTGAATATTCTTATTCCCATAGACATTATAAAAAGGCAGATCACACGGTTATTAAAATTGAAAATCAAAATAATAGATAAACTTTTTCAAAAGAAATTTGACTCCCAAAGAGTTGGTCATGGGGACAATAGGACCAAAATCTATTCACCCCTTTTGGTATGAAAAGGCGTAATGATGTAGTTTCGACCAACTTGATTGCTTATCAGTTAGCCATGCGTGAAAAGAGTAGTCATGTTTTGTGCTGTTGTTATCTCCTGGCCCTTTGTGGATGAGTAAATGATACTCTTCGGTAGATGACATGGTTGGGGTTTCTATAGAGGTAAGGGTTAAGGGAAAGTGACAACCAAGTAATAACAAAGGGTTAGTTGAGCAAGTTTCTGGGCTGAGTGAACCTTTTCTTTCTTTATCTTATTAAAATAAAACCTACATCCCAAAAAGGAATCATTTTCAATTCGATCGCTTAAAGTTTTAATAGACATTGCCTTGTTGATCATGGTACATTAAATGCAACAGTCAAAAAAATACCGTAGTAGGTACATAAGTATATACACACCAAGTAATGGCATATTCAAAAATAAATAAGAAGCATATCTACAGATCATACCAAAATAGATCAATTATCCTAATTTCCTTCACTAAAATTCTACCCATGATCGAGCCACAAATGCATTCAATGCATATCCCATAAGTCATAGACATTGCATTCTTAAGCGATCACATACATAATAAGTTCCTTAGATCTTTGTATAGAAGTATTTAAATTAAAGATTAATCTGTAGAAGATAATAATGGTAAGGGATCAATGACCTCGTTTTCAAACGACCCAATTTGGACATATTCAGAATGAATAAGGGTTGGGTCACATTAGTACGTATCGGAGTCGCTTTGGAAGTCCAAGTTTACGTAGATGAAAATATTATTTGGAATGATATTGAGATTTAAGAAAAAAAATATGACGAACACTTTTCTAGATATAGAAAATGATGCAAATTACAAACAAAAAATGTTAATTTGGAATATTAGGGGCATATTTTTCCTAACCAAAAATAAGGCCTCAAGAAATTCATTCAGGCTAATAACCTGCGAGGTTATAAACTTAATCTTATTTCGTTCTTGCATTTTTTTTTGTTCCGAGTGGATCCTGCTGATTATTGCATCAATATTTCGCAACATTTTTATTATTGTCACCTTTTGACCTACAAATTACGATATTCTTTCTATCGTCAATAATTGCGTCATTCACGCAAATATTTCTTTAATTAGTTCACGCAAGTAGATATCTATCAAATTCTTAATTAAGAGTTTTCTCAAACCTACAAAAAACTGACATCTAATCAGATAGGTAAATTTCTCATGAAAATTTTCGCAGACATTATTAATTTATGCACAATATAACCTACTATATGTCATCAGTACTAATGTTTTTATTATTAGTTATTTCTCCATCGTCTACCTAGCCTTTTTCCAACTATATCGGCTTCTAGTCTTAGTGGATGCAGCTGAGTACCAGCGTTTTACGGAGACCTCCTATCTGACCTCCTCAACCCAGTCACCCGGGCAACTGACCGGGACCTACATAATAATTTTTAAACCTTTATATAAAATAATAATTCATTTCTTATTATTTTATAAATATCCATATATCCAACACAATTCCTTAGATCAAATTACTCTACGCAAACCAAACGCATTATCTACCAAAACTACGTACGTTACACCCTAATGTATGAAGACCTTTATACTCCTTTTATTAGAGAGGAGGTTAAACGATATATAAACCGGGTACCAGGACATTATGATGTAAAGTAGGTGCGAACAATGCACGTAAGATGAGTTCGTACGTGAAGGAACGTGTGGTCACCCGACAGGACAAAGGACTGGGAAACTGGTGACGTTTTGTAGGGTGTCTTCATAAGTTCAAACTGAGTCATATTATATTGTCAAAGATGGGATAGAATAGGGAGTATCAATCATCAATTTGTTGATAGGTCCATTGCATCCTGATTTTCATTTGTTTTGGATTTTATGTGCTTTGTGAATTTCTCAAGTTTGCTCCCAAAACCTTTCTTCAATGGTTCAATAGCTTTTTCAGTAGGCAAACCATCACGACTGACTTTGTTCCCATATGGATAGTTAAAAAGACGGTATATTGAAAATTGAGACCCAGGATCTTCACACCAATTAGGTATTTTTAACTGGGAGAGATTTGATGGACTTAATATTTTATCGTTTCATTTATCCAGATTCTTCCTCAAACTGTCCCCAACATCCAAAACAATTAGAAAGTAGAAACAATATCACTAACTTTACTAAGAACAGTTAACTAACTACTTAAATGCCGGTATCACTGTGATGCAACAGTTACCTCACTTTGAACCCAGTTCATAGAAGTTAACAATAAACTTTATCTAAATACAGCATTAACGGTCATTTGGAGTTTATCTTAACTTTCTCACGTTAGGTTGGGTTTGTCATGCGTGTGCGCAGGGGTGAAAGTCATTGTAGTGACCGAAGCTTACGATTAGATTTGTTTGAAGTTTTTTAGAGATGTGTTCTGATTATGTATTGTGTGGGTACTTGGTATTACTTTAATTTAGGTTTTTTTTTATTCGATAAGCGCATTTTTTAAATGTTTTTGGGCAGTGAACAGTGATTATGGAAGGTATGATAGACAGGGAATTTTTATCACTTCATGGTATAAAAGTAAGTCCTATGTTTGTCTGTCTATATTTTTGCTAGTGATACAATGAAGATCTGCTACAATAATAAATTATTGTAGCGATTGTTACATAGTGTTGTCATAGTGGGAAGTTTAATGTAATACACTTACTATTTCTTTCTTCTATATTTGTATTTCTTTTGAATCTTCGTAAATATTTTGCTATTCTGGAATGTGAATTATTCAGAAAAACTTTCACAGCTTGCACTTTTCTTTTTCATGCATACCTACTACTTTTTAAACATTTTTTTTCTACCGTAAAGCTCATTTTTAGACAGTTATATTTTTTTATCGTCATTAAAAGATCGGTTTTTTATTTTTTCTCCAACAATATGCCCATAATGGTAACAACACTATCCAGTATATAAACAGTGCATTCCATAGACACGCCATAGAGTATTGACTGTAAATCATGGCAGTCATAGGTCACACATCTATGACTGTCCCGTGTCTATGGGAATTAGACAATTTGATGGGCTATTCTGTTAAAGTATAGTGGTAATTTTTATCTAAGATTTTTTATTAAAAAAAAAAACACAATATCCTTTTGTGAGTATTTTCATTGAATCTGTTTGCTTATTCTCATTAATAAACTATATTTTTTATAGTTACGCATCATACCCAAATTCCTGAAAACTTCCAAAAATCTAAAGATATTTGGTTTCAGAGAATGAATGCATTATTTTTTGTATTTTTTAATTCAGCACATGTACGAGTAAGTACATAGATAAAAAGTAATAAACAGAGTATTAAATAATTAAAATTGGTGTATTTTCAAAATAAAATTCTTTGAATAAAAAAGTAACTAACCAAAACACTATACAAGAAACTCAAAAATCAAAACACCACCTTCTTAATTTCAAAGAATAGCCCTAATCCCTTTTGACGCTGCACTCATTTTGAACGGCCCTTCCAACGCAAGATGGATTATGATTACGGACGATAAACGGTCACCCTCACGTGACAATGTGATGTATCCTTTTAAATATTTTATAGAACTGTTCTTTTGATTGATATCTATGGTTTTGGAGATAGCCTTGTTTATTGAGGAGAAAATAAAGGAGTTACGGGATGAAGAGAACAGTCTCAAAAAGAAAAACTCAAAATTTAAAGCAAAAGTCAATCAGTATATGTATTTATCAATACCGAATGCCTATGTCTCCTATTTCCTGCGTCTTTTTCCTGCACACAATGATGGCAAATTTTTCACTGAAGTCAGGGGCAAGAGACATAAATTGGATATTTGTATGTTTATTCTGTACAGAAATACATTTATGTCGAATACAAGATTAAGACAACTTATACTAATGGTACAATAATAACAATGGTAATCAATAAAAGTCGAGACAGTCAATAATGAAAATAAATAGGTAGGTAATGTCAAGAAATATTCCTTCAAGATTCTAACAAAACCCAGACAAAACAACTACATACTAGAATACATTTAAACATATCGGTTCAGCTTCTACCCACAATAAAACATACACAATCAGTATCCAGATATATCTCAGTACCACCTTGCATAAGATGAAGGCAGGTGATGGATATGTAAGTAGGTATTTCTTTTTATTTTCATATCAGCAGTATTGACCAGATGTGCTACAATCGAGAGCTTGAAGGCTTATTGTCGAAATATTATACACCTGGAGTCTTATTACACTGTCTTGTACTTAATTGAGGGTGTATCGTATTGAGATTTTGAGGTTAAATTGGGCAGTTGACAACATCAGTTAGTATGTGTACTTTGATGTGTCAAAATTTAGCTTTCTTCAAGTCTTTAAGCACTTCGACTTCCCAAACCGGAGTACGTACGATGTAAAGATATCCTGTTAATTTTCTTAGCGCATAAGTGATTTATGAATATTTTTAACCGACTACTCCAAAGACGGAGGTTCTCAATTCGTCCGGGTATGTACCAATTTAACGATAATTTTGACCCTTCATTTGTTGGTCGATGATATCACTCACAAAAATCTGAGATGCACAGTTACGGGTCCAAATAATGTGCTCTTAATGATCACCACGATACATCTCGAAATTTCCCAACACCTGGACCTCTGGCGACCCCATAAACAACCTAACATAACTAATACAACAAAAAACATTAACAAATGAGACGTACTCTAAATTCAACTGAATTATTCATTACTTACTGCCGTACAGAATGCAACAAACATCAGCTTTTAAACAACTAACTATAGCCTTCGGTTTCATTCGCTTACATCGCTCCAAAACCGCATTAAACACATTTACTTTGATCAACTTTACTTGGCTCCCAATAGTCCGACAGAAAAGTTAAAAAGCCTAAAACATGCTTCAAAAATTTGTCTTTCAGATGCAAACAGAATTATGCAAATCTGACTAGAAGTTCCAGAGATATGGGTCTTCAAACAAACAGACAGGCTTGAGACTTTGCATATTAGTAGAAAGGTGGAAATGCAGTAGAGGTCAGGTAGGGTCATACATATCTATGGATCTAGATTGAAGATTGTTATGGAAAGAAGTTCCATGGTAATTGAATGGATAATATTAATGTTAATAGTTATATAGTGACCTCAGCTCATTATAGTAGGCACCTATTGGAAGCTACGATACAATGTTAACCAAATCATATTTCTTCTCTTCAATTTGTTACTGATTTGAATACAGTAAGGTTACGTTCAGAAGTCAAAACTTCATGTATAAAAAATATTTGTTACAAGAAGAACGCATTTTTGTGTTTCTGCCTACGGTAGAGTTTTATATGGCTGGTATTCAAGCGTCATTTCAAAGTTAAAATAATTATCTATACATATAATAAATCTGTAGAAAAGTAATTTTTGTACATTGAAGAAATTGGCAAAAAAAATAGCCAGCATGTTAAAGGATAACTAACAGAACCCATTTCCATCATTTTTGTCATTTTTGTCTGTTTGTCTGTTTATCTGTTTGTTTGTTAAAATCTACGAATTCAATGCAGACAATGCTTACATACAAAAATTCTACGTAACTTGGGGTATTACTTAGTTTTTGTTTCATCGAAATCGATTCACTCTATCAAAAGATATGATTAATTTTGTGAATTCAAGATGTAAAATATTACGACACGCAATCTGTTTGTCAAAACTGTACATTTGAATGTTGTACTTATATTAGTTGATCGGCCTATTATTAACCTTTACACAGAAAATCACACCTTCATAAGTATATTCGGAAGAAAAAAAAAATGAAAATTGTGTTTAGCCAAGGTTAAAGTAGCTCCATCTGTGGTAATCTGTGTTAAATAAAATACATAAAATTTGTCAAAGGAGCGAGGTGGTAAATGACAATAAATTACCATACATTCTTTATAGAGGATTATTATTTCAACAGATGGAGTTGTGTATTTTCCGTAATTCACCATATTTTAACACGTAGTGTAATTTTTCGATAGACATTTCAATAGTGTTTGTCAGTTTGCCGAGCCACATCAAAATCCAATTATAATTATTACCTTGATGAAAGGAAAATAATAGTTCTCAGCCAAATTTAAAACGGTGCCATCTAAATTATTTTTTGAATATTATGTCAAAAATGATGACTTTAGTATAACAATTAATTATCATTTAAAGTTACAGATGGAGTTTATATCAGGATTTTTTCATAAACATAGTTTAGCTTATCTTCCACTAATGTGGTGGCCTTAAAACAAATTACTTTGAGTGAGTAGTATTAAGTAGACCTCCATTATTTTTTCTGATGCAAAATATGTTAACTTAATCCTAGAAGAAAGGAGTATCTGTCTCTCGCAAGCGCTGCTAAGCGTGAGGTAGGTAGGTAATGTAGGATTCTGTAGCTTTAAGAACAAGCCCAGATACAAAGTGCAGATAAGAAATGGGAGCTTTCTCGATTTAATACCATACACACGTAAAATGCTTTATGCATCTGAAAACGTACAAATTGCGCGTCGCATACCAGAGACATGCTTACTTTCAACTTCTGATCGCAAATACACTGGTCACGATTACGAACAGTCTCAGTAAGACCCGAGCCAAGTCTAAAAAAACACCTTTTATATAAAACTACGTTTGATGTCATTCAATCACAAAGACAGAATTGTTCTCTGTTGCAAATCCTATCCACCTGTATCCTATCCTAATCCAGCATGCATTGCAGGTGTGCATTGCACAAAAACCAATGGTATCCTATTCGAGAAGTCAAAAGAGTCGACCTGCCAACGTCAGCTTCTGCGCTAAGCAAGTGTTCTTAATAGTACCATCAGAATTACATTCATCGTTGAATGAGGTGAATAAATTTTCAGAAACCACAATAACAGTAGGAGCCAAAGCATATGATCGCTTCATAGAGCTCTGATTGGCCCCAGGTGACCAAGTCAGGTCTGATTTGTTCGTTCATCAGATCTTTGAAAGCGTTTCGGTGGATACTTACTGTCGTCCTGGGTGACACAAAATATGGTATATAAACGTCCTCCGCAAGAGCGAAATTTTCCCGGTGTGCGGTAGTGACGCACAGTATACAACACTTATGTTCCTTTCGATTTGCTGGCTCCACCAAGAAATGACAAATTGCAAGCGTACATTTTGAAAATCTTGGCAAAACTGCAGGTTTCAAGTACCAAAACATGAAGTGGACTCTCACAGATACGTACATTTTGCCTATTCGTGAACTAATGCAAACATTTCGGTGGAGTCCCGGCTTAGGCCTCCCCCACATTAGGCGTGCGCGATCCTCGGGCGTGTGAGTAGCGCGGGCGTCGCGAGCACGCTGCATGAACGTCGCGTTTTGCTGCCCTGCGGCATTTACCTACAGCGCGCTCGCGGCGCGCACGCGCCGTTCTCCTTGACGTTTAACTGCTAAGGCGTTTAGCGGGCGGCGGGGATAGCAGGCGAAGGGGTAAGAACGCAACTCGAGCGCCGCGTGCTCGCCGCGAGCGCGTCGCTTGCACTCTTCACACATGCCGCAGGGCAGCAAAACGCGACGTTCATGCAGCGTGCTCGCGACGCCCGCGCTACTCACACGCCCGAGGATCGCGCACGCCTAATGTGGGGTCAGCCTTACCATAGTGAGTAAGTGCACAGAAAATCCCCGTCATACAAGTGTTTCTCCCCAGTAGTGAAACTATCCTACCCTATGCGCCTGCTGATGATGATGACTCATTTTATCATCCATCCAGCTATTCCCCAACTATGTTGGTGTTGGCTTCCAGTCACCGAATCTGTTTGAGTATAGTAAGTTCAACTCAGTCGTGCGCGCGGCCCTATGTGTGGGTAACCCTTGTACATATACAGTGACTTTTTGTGCGTGACAAGAGGTACAGTCGGGTACAAATACAGTTATTTAGGGGTTGTATACGGCTGTTTAAAGTACAGTTATTACGTTATTTAGTTTATTTATTTATAATGATTCTGTATCGCTACTTGAAAAATCAAATGATGAATTTTCGGATTCGCTACTTTCACCAATGTTAATTATAAATTCTGACTCCATGTCAAAATGTCTATAGTATTCTTCTTTTTTCTTTTGTACATGTCGACAAGTATTACCCAACATCCCTTCATCAATTTGACTTAAACGTTCATTTATGAGTTTCATTATTTCCGTCTTATTTTGGTCGACATTATGCGAAGCAATATAATTTTTTAAAATTCCCCACACATTTTGTTTCCATTATTATACTAAATTATAGGTCTTTTACATTCTTAGTCCACACATTTATTTATTGTCCGCGTACCCCGAGCTAGAAAATATGTAAGGAGTATTTAATTCATCTTAGATATTTCACTTCATTTATTTCTTAGATACTGTCAATGTCAATTTGAAAAGCCGTATGAGAAAATAATGATAAACTGTAAAATGTAATAATAAAAAGCTTTGAATGTTGTTTCATTTTTTTGAAACGCTACCTGACTCCTTAAAACATTTTCTCCGTGAAGAACTAGACATTTTCGTAAACGACTGTACCCATAACAAAAAGCGATGAGAACACGTCATGCTCGGACGACGTCACTGTCACACGAATGAAAGTTGTATATTTACAAGCCGACGCACACATAGGGCCGCGCGCAAATCTGAGTTGAACTATCTATACCAATATTTTGCTTGGAGCGACTACCTATCTACCTATCTTCAATCCAGTCAACTACACAAGCCGATATCCATGGTAAGACTGACAGACTTTCTGGCTTCTGATTAGTCGCAGCAGCTGCAGAAAATGTACAAATGACAGCTTTGTCAGACTCAAAGCATATAGACATAGATTATAACTGTTTCTTGTGAAAATTACTTACGCACCATACGTAATAATTTTCCAAATTGGCTGACTAGATCCAGAGATATTCACAACGTCACAAACTTTACTTCTTTTGTTTAGATAAATGGTCACATCCACAACACAACCTTGATCAATGAATCTATGCGACTGCTAAGTGCTAATCCTAATTATACTGTCACGTGAAAGAATGCACCTGCGGGATAAGTAGTATTTTGACTATTCTATATTGCCCACGCAGACGAAGTTGCGGGCAACAGCTAGTTTTTAATATTATAATTTAGTGCAACAGATTAACTACTAATTTGGGAGTAAGGCTCAATTACTTTCATTATTTAATTCAATTTCACCACATGCCTACCAGCTGGCAATTTGTTCTCATCAACATAATCAGATGTACCTTTTAAGGGCTTATTAAAACCAAAAGCTTCACCAAATACCTTCTTAAAAGCTACTAAAAATGCAGCATAACGTTGCAAAGTGCTCAAAAATTGAAACTGCAAAATGATGATGAGGAGTCACCTCATCAGCACAATTTAAATACAGGAATTATTACAGAATTTGAGCAAGAACTGTCACTTAGTGGTCGATTATTACAATTTGACAGAAAGCAAAGGTGCAGGGCGTTGCGGCGAGATTTTAAAATGTTTATGATCGCTGTGCGCGGGCGGTGGTTGGCGAGGACAGCTGCGCGCGCGCACCTTGCGCAGATGCGGCCGCACGTGTGGACTGTGGCAACTTTGTTTTATTTTTGCCCTCGAAGGACCCAGGAATGCTTCCATGATTTTATTGGAAAGGCTCTGATGTAATTTTAAGGGTGATAGTATGGTGTTAATTTGTGAAGGTCGATTGAAGCCCCTTGGCGGGCTGCGGGATCGTTCGAAAGAGTTACCGCGGCCCTGGTACATAAAAGGCCTACGAAGGAAGACGATGGATTTTTAGTCACTAAAAGTCTGACACTCCCTCACCGCTGCTCACCCACAGCGGGGTCATTTGATTAATTTTGCCATCAGGGGAAACATAAAAGCCCCTTGGTGCATGTCCTCGTGTTGTGATGTAAAAGAGGTAGCATGATGAATTGAAGATTTTTGCTCTAGGACATTTTGAATCAGGTAGACTAACAATAAAGCTTTCGAAGATCATTGTTCATAATTTGATGAACAGGTTTCAATTAAGAAGTGTGCCAAAAATAAGCTAATTAATTTTTAAGTCTTATTTCACGTAACATCGACAAAGTCGTTGACTTCTTAATTTGTTCCCATTAGCACGATTATTGTGTAAAAATGCCATAAAAAAGGATATTGACAGTATTATGTGGTTTTTCAACTTAGATGAAGGAGAAAGGTCACTGATAGATTCACTAGTCTATTCACCAATTATGAAGAAGACGCTGACTAACAATAACTTTATTGTTTAACTACAATCGTTATTGTTTTATTACCAAACACCTTTCAAAGGGTTTCGTATCTTTTAACCAACTGCTGAACAAAACACATTTGCTTAAACCTTTGTGAGTTTAACAGTCAAACTATGGTGACATAAATCTGGAGAATCCTTGACTTTTCTGCAATAAGGGCAGTTCTACAAAACACACCTGTCTTAACAGGGTAGCAGTCAGTCTTGCCTTGTCTTGTTTTGTATGTTCCTTAAAGAATTGCACAATAATTTTAATGTCTCAATCATCATTGAAGTTGCTAAAGCTATACCAATTCATCATCTTCAGAAACTTGATAATATTTTTATCTAAGAAGTACTACAGAGTGCGAAATTTAAACTCAAAAAAATGGTAGCCATAAAAAATGCAAAAAAAAAACAAAATCAGATACAGACATCGCAAGATCAATAAATGCACAACCAATATCTGCCAAACATTCACAATACAAACGAGTTTCGAAGTAAAAGAAACAAAAATAAATTTCCATAAAAGTAAGCGGTGAATAAAATCTAGCTTTAATCTGGCATACACTAATCTTTAGCCAGACAGATGAGGTGCGTTGACCTGCAATCCTGCTTAGTCTAGGTCGTAGCAAGGTCGTGAATAACAGGTTTTGGATAGGAGACACGTCATTACTTGTCGAAAGAGATCCGTTGATGGTAATAACCTAATTCGATTTGAAAGCGGAGCGGTAAATGTTAATTTTTATTTGAGACTTCGAGGCAGAGGTAGAGCAGTGTGTTTGTAGACGGAAAACAAAGGATTAGGAAGAATTAGAGACCGGATTTGCTGTTAAGAGCTTCAGGGAAGGTAAGAAGCATTCATTTTAGCCTTATGTCCTTAAGATTATTGAAATATTGAAATTATTCCAGTAGATGAGAACCAATGCGTGTACCTTCCTATGTTTTCTGTCGAATAAAAAATTAAGAAATTCTGCGCTGACCATAAAAGATTCTGTTAAAGAGGAAGATGATGATTAAATCAAGGTAGATGATAAGGCTGTGTTAATATCAAGAACTATGAGAGACAAAGGCTCGAATTCTGTTACGTCACTTCAAAAGGATTAATAGTGATTATATGTGTCATTGATACTAATGGATTTCTTTTATTATGATGCTCATAGAATTCAATATTTCTTTATTTTCCTTGAAACTGAGGGTCAAATAAGATTGAAATGTAGCTTTTCCCTCCAAAAATAAAACAAGGACTCAACCAAAGAATAACTCGAATATATGCAAAGCTATAAAACTTAGCTAATAGTAAATAAGTGTTCTCGTTCAAAATTCACGGTTTCCTGTCCTTAACTGGGCGCGTGTGGTTTATTCCTGTTTTTAATCATGTCTTGTTTGAATCTTTTTTTATCGATAAGCCTTTAATCCGGACTTTAGACATGTCTCGACTTGTTCAAGGTATATTTGGAGGCATCGATGGCCTTTGCGATTCGATGAACGATACGATATTGCGACTTATCAAACAAAGGGTGTTTTGTATTCATGGAGAGTAAATCATAATCGTATGTCTTTATACGCACTAATAATAAAAGCTCATGATGCTTTGTGTTTGTTCAAGTATGAGCTTTTCCTAAATCCATAGTGAAAATTACAGTGTTTGTAATTTTGAACATGCTATCTTTGATGATCTGATTGCATAATTCTACCTCAAAGAGTATATTCTATGCGCAAAAGACAGGAATTGCATCAAATAAAACTTTCTTTCAGGTTGTAACAAAGACTAACTAGTCTTGTTTCTATAGAAAAGAGAAAGCAGAAGCTTTATTACCATGACTATCAAAATTCTAACAAATCATCCAAACAATTGCAGTATCATATCCAAATCTTCTTGCAATTCATTCAACATATTCCTCAAAACCAAAATCATTCATCTTCGAATTGTAACAACCAATTCAGATCCGACTTCTACGTACAATCAACAAGGTCGTACATTCGCCTTTGACGACCAGACATCAAGACCCCTAACCGTACTCTCACGAGCCGTTATTGCAAACTTTAAGCTCGGCAAGCTAGAATCAGGAAAGACCAAGATTGGCTGGTTGTTGAAATCGCAAAAAGTAGCTGCATGCACCGGTCCACTATTTGCACAAAAACTGACTCGATTGAAGTATCGTGTTACTATGTATAATAAATAATATGCTTCTGGTGATCATGTAGCGCAAAAAAATGGTATCGAAGAGATAAAATCAGTGTAATGTAACCTTTTAAGAGCAGCAATCTTCTTGTATAGGGATAAAAAGTGGAATAATGTTGGTCTGATGCTTAATACCTATTATTTTCTTGTTTTTAAGATTTACGGTTAGGTCCGGTAGTGTGTTTAAGGATGCAGACTTATGGAACATTCTTTAAATGCCTTAAGTATTTATTTTGTAACTATACTGGCGTAATTATTGTTTGTAGCAAGATCTAATGATTGTTTTAATATTTGTTAAATTGTTGTCATTAAAACTTTCAAATCTTTACTTTCTTCCTCGTAGTACTTTTGAATACTTTCTTTTATCATATCTCTAAACCGAATTCTTCATTCATAGTTCATTCCTAAACTTTGTGTTTAACTTTGTGTCCACCGCTATCGTCTCCATAATGATGAGTACCTGTTTTCTTATCTTAGCTTCCGGTGACGCGTCGTTAAGCACAATAGCAGACAAGTATTGACATGTCACAACCCTTGTTTGTCCAGTATTGGTTACCTGTTGCAACCTGTTCCTATGTTTCTGTTCATTGAAGCAGCTAATAGGGAATCAGTACTTATAAGTGTATTATTAGAAGGCTTGATTGTTGTACTTACAATTTGGGTCTTTCGATGCATGTTTGTCATGTCATTCTCAAAATTTGGGGAGAATTCAGTTTGTAAAGTATCGTATGATAATATAAAAAGTTGTTGGAATGACGATTATAAATTATGACACTAAAAAGTTACAGGTGTCTTGCATATTTGTGATTCAATGTTTTTTGTGGTGCATTAATTAAATTAATTTTTCCTGTTATCTCAGTTTTTTTTACTTCATAAGGAAGTCTACAAATTTAGTTTCCAGTCAGCTCTTTCCTTTTCTTTAAAGTCCAGTTAGAAAACCACTGTTCTACACAATTATCGTCATCCCCAACACAATAGACGACAGTTACAGCAAATAATTCTAAATTAGTTACGTCACTACCAGTCACAGGTTCTTTTATATTTTTTCCTTCTTCAAAATGAAGTTCCTTTTCATCGTGAGTGGTTTCAAATGTAAACCGATGTATTTCTTTATGGGACATAATGACTTTTACAGGTAGACAATTAAACCGTAAACACGTCAATGGGGTGTATTGTTAAGCCTGTTAAGTAAGGGTGGGCAGAAACTGTTGACGGCAATAAACTGCTTGTAAAACAAACGGGAGTCGAAAGTGATATTGGATAGTAAAAATACAGTAGTTCTAGTTTTAAAGAATGTAATATGTTGGAATGTCATGGTATGGTCAAAGTTGATTTAAAAGTTCTTTAATTTTTATTGAATTAGGTATACTCTATCTAAGTCCATGGACAGGCAAGAAACTCTAGGAATTTCACGTTTAATTCTCGTAACGTAGAGTGAAGTAAAAGGTTTGACTTTCAGACTCTGAAAAATTAAAACTATCACCTCAGACTTAAAAAATAGAAAGAGTAAGACTTAAAAAGTACAATGCCAACTATTCCTTCTACCAATTTCTCCAAAACGACCCACCAATAAGGTTACCGAAAAATTGCGTATACAACAAAAGGTGACTAAAATAATAGAGGTGGTCTCTTGTCTGACAATAAAGGTGTGACGAACACAGAGACAAGAAGGATTATGTATGTACGGACGCATTTCGTTCCGCTGTTGAGATGGAAGCTGATAAATAGATCTATTTGGTTCTTGATTGCCGTGATGTGGTATTGTTTGGGTTGAAATGGTACAATATTTAATCTTGAAGACTTTGTCATGGCTGATTTTGAAGTTCTGTTGCAGATTATTTCTTCTGCCGTAACAAAGTTGCATGTGACTGTGTTGTGTCTTGGTTGGCTGGTTATTTTATAATATTCCTTCTCTTATCCTAAAATTATTTTCTGATTCGAAATCACCTCATTAATACCTTTAAGTATTAATCACTTCATTAATGTTTTTTTTGGATCTTCATATGATTTTTTCAAGATATCGTATGATTGTATTTTTTCTAGCTTTTCTAAATACATACCTACAAATTGGTTTAAAATTGTATCTTTTACGATAAAAACCAAAAATTGTCGGGACCTTTAAGTAACCTTTTTTTAACTTACATTCGGATCATTATTTAGTTTTATCATTTGTAGTCGAACAATCCAACTGTCGCCTCCCTTGATCATTATGGACACCCTTAGCCGACAATCTTCATTACTTAGAACCTCGGACCCCCCATTATATCGGCGCAAACAAACAAAAATACTATCTATTGGATTTAGTGGAAATATCTCAATCGTACCGCTTGCCACCCCGCTGATACGATGCACCTCCCTCGATAAAAACTATTTACAAGCAATTATCAACTTTGTTTTTAGGAGTAAAAAGTTCAGAATTGCCCTCCAGTTTTCTTGTGTGCAGTTAAGGGAATTTGAACGTTGTGACTGAAGCGATAGGGTTGAGTTTCAATTGGTTATAATTAAGTGAAGTAATAAGGTGTCAAGCAGAAATTTACAGGTTAATGGCAGAACACCATAGTTGAAGATTACAAAATTATTTATGCATTCAATATCGACTCTATTTCTTATAACATTAGGGTGAATTTAATTGAGGTAACTGCACCAATTGTCAGTCAGTCGGCATCGGTAATGCGAGTAAAGAATCAATCGAATGTTGACAACGTAAATTACGGTTTTTGTCGGTGTTTTCGGTTTTAGCGGCAGTATTTTGCTTTTAAAACGAATTGGCCACACATGGTTTCGGTATTACTGAGAAATTTATGACTCAGTGTGAGTGAACATTATGGTGGAATTTGACACAATTATGATAATACAAACTTTTTTATACTTAAGTTCCAATAAACCGCAAAACTAATGTAGAGGTACAATTTGCGTAGATAAGCCCATGAGCTTAAGATATTCAGAAAATGTTTATTGGATAAATAAAGCAGGATGCTAACGGAACTATGGAAAACATTTTAGCGTTCTATAGCTTACAATACAATCATTATCATGAACACAAATAATAAATTACTCCACAAACACATAATTTTCAAAATTCCGAAGAAAGCTCCTAAACATAGTTTGTTCTTCCATCAACATTTTTATAGTCACCAATAAAGCATAGTATTTACGATGTTATACGTCGATGTTTGCACATTCGGATGTTCCCGTAATGACTCATAAAGATGCCGCGAGAACTTTGGGACCGGTTATTGTCGCGTTCACCCTACAAAGGTGTCTCCGATTTGAAATGCGTAGGAGTGTTGTGATTAACGGCTATATTAATTTGAAATTGTCGGTTAGATTTAAATACCTATGTAGGTTTTATATCTGGTAGATAATGTTTACTTTGACAAGCCCGTTAATACAACGAAAAGCAT
The DNA here is from genome assembly GCF_022581195.2 of Helicoverpa zea. NCBI lineage: Eukaryota > Metazoa > Arthropoda > Insecta > Lepidoptera > Noctuidae > Helicoverpa > Helicoverpa zea. Next base: position 12,795,830 of record NC_061457.1, read on the forward strand.
GCCAAAACTACTAAACCGATCTAAATGTAATTTTGGAAATTTAATAATTTGGAGCTTATGAAGAGACATAGGCTGTGTTTGGATGGCACGTTAAACTGTAGGTCCCGGCTGTCATTGAACATCCTTGGCAGTCATTACGGGTAGTCAGAAGCCAGTAAGTCTGACACCAGTCTAAGCAAGGGGTATCGGGTTGCCCGGGTAACTGGGTTGAGGAGGTCAGATAGGCAGTCGCTTCTTGTAAAGCACTCAGCTGAATCCAGTTAGACTGGAAGCCGACCCCAACATGATTGGGAAAAAGGCTCGGAGGATGATGAAGAGACATAGGCTATAGTTCATTCGGGTGCGGAAATCAGTTCCTTAGGGACACAGGTAGAACCGCAGGGAGTAGCTACTGGTGCTTACGATTAGCAACATTTATTGCTGTTGACGATTTTATGTGACTTTGTTATAATTACCGTCAACAGTATGCTACTATTCAGTCCCCTTTTATTCATGTTATCTTTCGGCACTCTATCCACTTTTTCTTCGATCTGCAACTTCCTCTCCGTCCATTCATATAGGTATATACTTAACATTGTCATATGTTTGAAACATTTAAACAAACGTTAAAAGTAATAAAGAAGATAGAGATAGAGATGAAATGAAACATTATGTTTCATTTCATCTCTATCGTCTTCATTTTAACGACTGTTAAAATTCTATCTTCTTCATTAACTACATCTAATTAATTTCACATCTTTGTTACTACCAAACCCGAAGGCTCTTCCGTTTGTTTTCCGTTACGAACTAATTCAAGTTCAAAATCTGACTAGTTCACCATCAGAACCGGTGGAACAAGCTCACGGGCGCGGCGAACAGCTGATCCGATACCAGTTCGCTAACGGATGGACGGTATCAATTTTGTTATTAAACCTGTATTCATTGACCTTTTATATACGTTATGGGGTTATGATGGGGGACTTGGGTTTCAATAAATGGAGAGTACGGCGATTGATAGGTTTTTTGGTGACGAAATCCGAATTATAGAAATGTGGTATTAGTTAAACTAAGTATTTATAATTCTTGTTGTTATCATTCGCAATTGTTGTTGCAGAACTTGATCTGGTCCTGCATTCAAAATTGACCCTAGACGAAAGTACTCCTCATTTCTCGAAAAATTACATTCAGTTGAAATTGTCATTATAACCTACAACTGTCACAGCATTGTTTGTTTTAAAAACGCCATTATCAATTTGTAAACATAACGATTTAGTCTAAACATTAAACCATATCTATTTTTAACTATCCTTTAATTGCTTTAGCCTACAAGAATATCAGTTGGTATACAAAAAAAGTTGTTATTTTTACCTCTGACACAACAACGATCATACGATTCATTATCATTTATAAAAATACAAATGTTTACAATTGTGCTTATCGTAGCAATTAAATACATAATAAAAAATTGATGCATTTCATTGCGATTGTATGCTGCAAATGATAGTGATATAGACGAAATGTATCAGCGTGAAAATTAAAAAAAAATCCGAATCATATAGTCATAACAAAAGACTGCTCCCGAAACGCCCACCCTTTACCACTTTCTGTTGATCAATATGTTCCTTTATAGTCCGTCGAAACCAGGTAGAACTAAAATCTAGGTAGCCAAAATGTCATCATATACAAAAGGACGCCACCCATTAAATAATTATTCAATCAAAATCATATCGCTCCTAATATTATTACTAAAATCCACATCAACAACCATTAAAATAACTCCATTTCGGCAGACCACCTTTATCCGTCGATTCGTATCTAAAAGGAACCGACAGATTCCATTAATTCCAATAAGTTTCCTGATGTAGGGACAGACACTACAAATATTTCTAATGTAAACACGATCAGTAAGGTTCAGTAAAAAATAAAGAATTTTGATTTTGATATTCTTTTTGTTGGTGGTTCGTATAATGTTATGAATGAAGATGTTATAGAAGGTCACCATCTTGAATTTGTTAGTCATGTTGTGTGTAGGACAAACGTTGACTTTCCTTGTTTTTGAGAGTCAATAATTGCTACGGAACTTTCCAAAACAAATAAACGTTTTCTAGATGGGTCGATGGGTTGTAGTTCTCCGAGAAATGATGGTGTTCTTGTCTGAAATATAGAAGTCTACAGGCCAAGAAAAGAGCTTTGAACGTGAAAGTAGCAATTTACCAGATGAATTATTCTCAATTGAACAATCCCCAAATGACGAATCATTCTTGATATATTTTCAAGAATAGCTGTGACGTCCAATCCGTGATGAGACATAAAATAAAAATCTTTAAGGTATTCCATGACATCAATTTTAAATTTAAGTACAATACTATGACCGTTCGGATGTGAAGCTATTAGTAAAAAAACGAGTGTAAAGTTGGACAATGGAGGCATGGAGGCGCAAGGCTGTTTTATGTGAGGAATGCGCCTGCGACGGGTAGTACGTCATATGACACAACCCGTGTGGACTTACGGTACGGTTGGGAGATTTGATGCTGATCTTTTGACTGATTACGGCAATAGTTGAGAGAAAGATCTGCGTTGTTGTCATATACAAAAGGGGTTATAATACCTACTGAAATACATAATTATCATAGGGGTATTTTAAAGAGCAGCCTTGCTAAAACTTTTGAGATTATCGTAGACCACCGTAGATTCCTGCTCTGGCTAAGGGCAAAAAATAAAATATAAAGTCAGTAGGTAGGTATATAATCTATTTACCAATATTTCTCCAAGTTACAATTTTGTAGGTACTAAGACAATAATTTATTCATGCATCATAAAAGGGTCTACTGTGTTGTCATTTTCGGGTAGCCTTCCGTGACATAATACAGTAACTGACATATTCTAATTGACGGAGGTCGTACGGTGCCACGGTACAACAAAATGTTCAAACTTATTCCCTTTTTGGACCACCCCAAGTTACACAAATAGAACTTAATTGGGCCAGAGATTAGTACGAGATAAAGTGCCGTCTTTAATGTGTATTATTTAGTTGTTGACAAAAGATGACGTTTTGGTTATTCTTTTTGAAATTTTTGGTGTTTTGAAAACAGTCGTTTTATGGGAATGTAACAGGTGCTTAATATCGTAGAGACTTGCTTTTATGAAATAGCCTGGGAGTGAATTATTTCGCGTTCGATCATTTAATTTCGTTATTTGCAATTTTTCGGGGTTCCATAACAAAAGACTGTCAAGAGAGTCCAATTACTCGTTTAAGTATTGTTTTTGATAATCGAACCGAAAAATACATCGATACGGCATTCAATGCTCAAATACCACTCCATGTTTTCAAAAACCCTTCTATTTCATTTGTCCCTGCTTTCAACGCACACAATAAAATTCAAACCTCTAGGTGTCCTCTTTCAAATAATAACGGCCAAATCAAAGATGGCGGATCACAGCTGATATTTGACAGTTCGCATTGTGGTGAGCGCGCATCTGTCGTCTGCCATTGTTGCGATCTGCGCGGGAGTCGCTTTGTTGTTGAACTGCCGATATTTCCAGCTACGAATGAATTGTTGGGATTATGCGTTGAATTGAAGCGAATTATTTTGAAAGCCTTTGTGGTGAATCGGTATGGTGATTTCTACGGGATAAAATATGTAGGTATGAGTTAACTTCTGTATATGATGTTATGTTTTCAAGTTGCGCAGGTACCGGGCTAAAGATCATCCCAGTTCCAAATCATCAGATCTGATAAAACTTACTGAATTCAGCTCTATATTCAATGCAGTATTCAAAAAAGTACCTTAGAAAACAGAAAAATTACTTCCAAATCAGTGTACGAAATAGACGAGCATAATGACCATGTATTTTTCATAGCAATACGAACGAAGATCTAAACATATCCCTTACCACCTATTTATAAAGACGTCTTCAAAATTCCTAACAATAAACTCGTAAGCATCAACCAAAAAATATCATAAAACTTGAAGTCGTTAACGAAACAGTCCGGAATGGTGCCAAAAATATACGTTTTATTATCCTTCCACGATTCGTGTTCAAGATTTCAGAGTTTTTACAACAGACAGCATGACGACCAAGCCTGATGAATTGTCACTGATGTGTAAATCTTAATTTGATCCTGTTCAAGAGTTATTTTAATTTGGAAGGTCTGTACTGTCAGAAGGTTTGAATCGTTGCGGATGGTCTAATGTGAAAATCTTTCTCATTTGGCAAAGTTGTGTCCTTTTGCACAAATCTATAGGTGCTACTTAATATCATTATATCATAAAGATGAAAAGCTTGTTTGTTTGCTTGAATGTGCTTATCTTAGAACTGTTGGATTTTGAAAGATTCATGAAGTATGCCCGTTTATCGAGGGCCCTCAGACGACCCATTGACGCAGACTAACACTGTTAAGTTAAATTAAGAATTTAGAATATCTATTTATTTCTATCTGGATTCGGATTTCGAAGTATATAAAGTTCTTACGCGACTTCCTACATTGGTATCATTAACGACCGTCCATTCAAATTTTGACCGGATATCGTCTCTTGATCTAACCGCTTCTTCCGGCTATTTCACTGTTATTACCCGTACCCGGTTGTAAACTTGTAATTACAACATTAAATATACATTTAATTAAGATTATGAAGCGTGAGAGAAAGTCGGCCATTATTAATATACTAGGATATTAATTGATTATGTATTTATTTCCGTTTTGAGGTTCTGAAAAACGTATGAGGTAATTGCATGTTATGTTTCATCCTCCGAGCCTTTTTCCCAATCATGTTGGGGTCGGCTTCCAGTCTATCCGGATTCAGCTGAGTACCAGTGCTTTACAAGAAGCGACTGCCTATCTGACCTCCTCAACCCAGTTACCCGGGCAACCCGATACCCCTTGGTTAGACTGGTGTCAGACTTACTGGCTTCTGACTACCCGTAACGACTGCCAAGGATGTTCAATGACAGCCGGGACCTACAGTTTAACGTGCCATCCGAAACACAGCCAATGGTGTCTAAGATATACTTAGAAAGTACATACAGACTTGCATGTTATGTTTTTAGATCATAAATTAATGTTATGTAGTTGCTAAGTTGAGTTAAGTAATAGGCTATGTAACAGCCGTACGGGTCTATCAATCATAAGATTAAGCGACCCTTGGCACGGTCAGCACAGGGGCCCGATTCTCCTAAGTTAATAATGTCAAAATCGAATAGAAATCGAATCGCAATATGATCGTAATAGCAGTTTCAAACCATATCGGGCATTCTGCTACTAATAAAAGACCAATCGTATTCGATTGACATTTGATTGGTGTGCGATTGGTCTGCTATTTTGGTAATTTTGGTCTATACGGTAGTTTGCTGTACAATCATTTTGCAATCGTAAATCATTTGTAGACAAAATGATTCATTATTGAATGACAGAAAAGGATAAAAACGTTTATTTCAAAGAAAAAATAGAGGAATGCCACATACGCTTCAATCGTAATCGAGTCGGGATCGGATCTCAGTCGAATCGAGTCGAACGTGAATCGTATGTCGCTTAAGTAAAATTAGGAGAATCGGGCCCCAGTGGACCATTGGTTGACCTGACCATCTATGTCATGTCGAGTTCGTCAGTGTGTCGTCGGCAGTAGCTCTATGTAAAACTGGTACTCGGCTGCTTCTGGTTAGACTGAGAGACGAACGGTGTTAAGTCAGAACGAGTCAGACTTACCTACTCGTTTACCTACCTTATCGCTGCATTTGATAATTTGACAAAAAAGGAAATAATAACTCTAATACACTCTATAATCTAAAAAAAAGTAATAAATCTGTATCGGTATCTGTTTTGAGGCACATCAAGAAGAAAAATATACACTCTACGTACACATAATTTCCACATAAATGTTAAAATTAGCTCCGTCTGGCCGTCTCACAATTTGCGGTATTTCCTGTTATTGTACATAAGCGCATCCTAAGGTACCTTGGCGGATACATATCGAATCGACCTTTATTAAAATATAGCTTAGCAACAAAACAAGATGTACATATTGTATGTGTATCGTAATCATAATATTTTAAGTGCCTGAGATATTTAGTGGTAAGTCAATTTATTGAGTAAATTTTATTTAACAGCATCAATTAGTAGGTAGGTTTTTTTTCCTAAGGAATAGTTTTGACTTTGCGACCCTTTGTGATGTCCATTAAGCATTGAATTTGCTCTATATAGGTACTACATATAATCATTAATAACTTGTCACTTTAAAGACCATCAGAGCGATTTCCCAACACATACAAGATTAAAAAGTAAAAGAAAAAAATATATGATGCCCATAAAGTAATATTTAATGCATTACAAACTCAGCCAGTGTCAACGATTTAAAAATAGAAGAAGTGCTGTTGGCGCCATAACTTGTCGATGGCATAGTGACGCGCATTACCACGATTACGATTATGCTGTCTGACGAATTAGTCGATTCAAATTTCGAAATACGCTGTCACCGCTCGTAATTAGTTCAGTTAAGCCAATAAATGTTACTAAATATAAAATGGAGATGTGTTTTGTTATTTTGTTTTGTTTCAAACGTCGTTCTTTGGCTCAAGCATGACTTAGGAATAAAGGTAGTTAGTTTGATTTATTTATAGACACGTTGGTATCTACAAACACAGATAGTTGAAACACCTGCCGCCAATGAGCTAACTTTGCCTAGTTAAGGATATAGAAACTAGTATCGAGTAACTACTCTATTAGATTTTATGCGAATCGTAAATTTAAGTGACATTTGTGTTTGTGAGTCAATCGTTATTATCTTTAGAATTTACTTTTAAGTTCGGTTTTATTACTTTAAAAAACACTTAAGTATCCCATAAGCTACTCGCTTTAAACAAGAACTTATCGTTAATATGATGAAATACCATCGGATTATTACTGTTTTGTAACCATAAAACCATCGACGCAGACGCTAAAAGACCCAATTTGAATAGTCGATAACCGAACAATACTTTTAGAAATGTGAAAGCTGAAATCCGGTAGCATCCATTCGTCCACACATTTAGCTTATCACAAATTAAGGTTTAAAACTTATGAGCTGTCACACGTAAGTAGGAACGAATGACAGGCCTAATAAATGTGTCACTGCCTTTATTTTGTTTTTCTTGCGTCAATGTCTCCTCACTATTACATGATTTAAAAGTTCTGTGCCCTTTCTTTGTTTGAATTTGGAATTAGTGTGTAATGGGATGAAGCGGCTGGGCCGTTAATAATTTGTTAGTGTTAGTTGTAATGATTGATGAGAATGAAGTAGACGAATTCAATTAGTTTTGTTTATTTTTGTCATGTAGGGTCAAAGGTTCCTAAAATAGCCCTTTTCTTTCGACTTATGTAGGACAGAGTTTAAGAGCGAAAAGAACATTCTTACAGTCACATGACCATATTAATTAAAAAAAAAATGTTGCTGGTTTTTAATCCGTTCTGAAGATGATTCTTCAATCTATTAAACTTGAATCCCCTCTTACGATTAGTGAACCAGATTTGACGTCCATATTAAAATACTGCACATAATTCGCCTTATCAACAACCGAACCTCAACTCTCATCGACAACGTAGGTGGGACATTCGTATAAGAATTCAATATTGTTAGCTCTTGCACAAGCCGGATGCAAACCCGTTCTAGAATATTGTGCTTAAAAGGCCTAGCTCGGTCAGGTGACGAAAATGGCGGCCAGCTAGGGGCTACCTTGTTTTGAGATATCGTTGATTTAATAGCTGATTCTGTGGGAGAATTTTGCTTGTTGGTTTGTTTATGTTCAGAATAGATTAAATCCGCAACTTCGTCTGTGTGGAATAGTAACTTCATGTGCAAATCAAATCAAACATAATTTATTCAGAGTACGCTGAAAAACAGCATTTTTCGAACGTCAGAATTACATGAGGCAGCCCCAAAAATACCCACCACTTCCAATGTGTTGTTACTGGGAAGGAAAAGTGGCGCAGCAAACTCCCTATAGCTATCATAGGTAATGTTTTTCCCGTAAAAGCTGAGTCCTCAATATTTTGAATACCTTTTAAAAAAGTAGTTCTCCGTATCCAAAGTAACAAACATCGACATCGGTTCAGTCGCCACTAACTAGATAATACTTCCATTTTCATTGAGGCATCAATGAACTAGGCTGAACTTTTGTACACAATGGGTACCTTTACCTACAACTGCGGTTGGTAACCATATTGTGGGATGTACCATAACAATTTATCAAATGGTACCAACAAATTGCACAATCTGTTCAAAACTTGCAGTATGTCGTACCATTGACGTGTTGGGTCGTCTCAATTAATTGCAATATTGTGAAATGGTCACGGAACAAAGTTGTGGCATCCATTGGATTAGGGAGGGACCTTATTCTTGGTCATGGCGATGATTTATTAAATTTTAATGTAACAATATTTTATCACTAGCTTCTGCCCGCGACTTCGTACGCGGATCCTGTCCCTTATGCCAGCGACTATGGGGTCAGCAAAATCAAAGATCTGAATAGTCGCAATAGACGTGACCATAGGGATAAAAGTAGTGATTCTAATTAGACCGCATTTAAGTTGTGTGTGGCAAAAATATTACACGTAGGTATTATTTCGTAAAAAAACATTAAATAGATGACAAAGTCGTGGTGACTTAGTGGAATTCGTGGTGGTTTAGTGGGTAGAGAACCAATCTCTCAAGTATGAGCGTGCGTCTTTGATTCCAGGTCTGGCAAGTGCCTGCCAATGCAACTTTTCTAAGTTCGTATGTACTTTCTACGTATATTTTGGATACCAATGACCGTTATTTGGAGGGGATGTTAAACTGTAGGTTCCGACTGTCATTGAACATTCTTGGCAGTCGTTATGGGTAGTCAGAAGCCAGTAAGTCTTACCAAGGGGTAACCGGGTTGTGGAGGTCAGATAGGCAGTCGCTCCTTGTAAAACACTGGTACTCAGTTGCATCGTGACTGGAAGTCGACCCTAACATAATTGGGACAAAGGCTCTTGAGATAATAACGACAATAATAATGAGATATATGCACCGCAAGACATCTGAGGCTGATGACGGGGAGTAGCGACCCCGCGGGGCTATATATACTGAGTTCTCCAGGGAGAGTATACTGTCCCCCATCTCCGGCCGGTCGGAGTGAACCATGACGGGGGTAGGTCTCACGCCTCTGGCTTGGCTTGGCCGTCCAGAGTGGAGTCGCTAGAGCAGGATTAGTGGCCCTGCTCGGAGGGTAGGTGCCTCATGGTAAGCACAGGGAGCGCGTAATCCGCGTTTAAAGTCCGCCGAGGTATCCTCACCCTTCAGCCGCTCATGTCCCTATTGCCCTCTTGTTGCTATTCAGTGACTGGTTACAGTAAGTGAGGTGGCGAGTCTCCACCTGCCGTTTTTACATGTACCTAATACATTGTCATCCACTAACATCCCATCAAAATAGCCCAAGTAGTTTTCCTCCATAGTTAGCAATAGTTTAGCACAGAACCGGGGATTGTCTTTTTTTTAACGACGTCCACCGGGGATTGTCCTTGGGTTCATTTCTATAGTGTATAAAGGGATAATCGTCGGTTTTGTGTCACCATTTCATTAAAGTTGTCTCAAAAGGGCTTCAGCGTGTTGGCTTCGACCCCACGTTTGCCTCCCAAAAATTTGGAACTCTGTAGTCCCGAGGTCTGGAAGAGATATACAAAATAATAATGAAGATAAAACGCAACAAAGTTAGAGAGTGGAGGCTCGTGACGCCACGTCTAGGTATGTAAAATTTGTACTAAGCAGTGACTTAACACGAAATTCAAGCGTTGTTGTATCTTCGTTATTATTTGTTTGTGAGAGAGAGAAAAGAAAAATGCGTGTCCATTATTTTAGGGTTATCTAAAAGACGGACTAATTACTTATTTTGATTCACTATACCTATTTCATAACATTCATTTCTATACATTTCAAGTGTAGTATTGCTCTTGAAGTTCCACATCAGGTGTTCCAGATCTTCGATGTTTACACGTCAATAGAGAGTGCTTATCAGATTGAACCACTTTTGCTAAAACGTCATATCTTTATAAGCTATAGTCTAGCTGGGCTCCTGGGTTTCCACATTAGGTGTTTTACATCTTCAATTTTTATAAGTCAACAGAGAGTGCTTATCAGATTGAACAACTTTTGCTAAAACGTCATACCTCTATATGCTATAGTCTAGCTGGGCCCCTGGAGTTCCACATCAGGTGTTTTAGATCTTCAATTTGTATAAGTCAATAGAAAGTGCTTATCAAATTGAACAACTTTTGCTAAAACGGCATACCTGTATATGGTACAGAGAAGCTGGGCTCTTGGGGTTCCACATCAGGTGTTCCAGATCTTAAAATTTATAATCTCAGCTGAAAATGCTCATCAAATGAAACAATTTTTGCCACGGCACCATATTTGTATCTCTTATAGTTTTATTGGTCTGTTGGAGTTCTGCATCAGGTCTTCAAGTTTCGAAGATAAATTATAGCCTATATGTTGACCAGGCCTAATACTGATACAACAAAGAAAAAATCATTGAAATCCGTTCAGTAGTTCGGAAGATTAGCGTGTACAAACAAACAGACATACAGACATACAGACATACAGACATACAGACAAACAGACAGAATTTTTTTTTTGGATTTGTGCTCCATTACTGTTTCTAAACCCCACCCAATTATTATTTTTTTAATATATTCAATGTACAGACACAGTTTTTTTACAGATTTATTATATGTATAGATTACATACGAACTCGATTGAGAATTTTTGTACTTAGTTACTACATAGGTAAGCCACGAACGAGAAGAAAGACAAAAGCTTTACTCATGTGGCTATATGACATGAAGACTGGGGAGTTTGTTGTGCCACTTCTTCTTCCTACTTGAAACAAGTAGTAACAAGTGGTATATGGTGGGCATTTCGGGGGCTTCCTTATATAATTTTTGATGTTTAAAAAATGCTTCTATCTATAGTAAGTAATTGAAAAAGCTTCCAAATTCAAATCAGTCACGTCCCATCATCAACCGCGTGAGCACGTCCAATAGTTTGACGAGACAATCAAAAATAAAATGGCGCCAATGAGGTCATGTTATGGTGGTTAATAATCAGTTCTCGGTACACTCGTGCCGTGGACACACGACTTTTCCTATTATGTCATATTTTATTGATATGTTCAGGTGTTTTGAACGGATATGCCATGTGGACAGGTTGTATGGAGCCCTTTGGGTTTAGCATTCATGGCTTCGTTGCATTCATCGAAGGGACCACAGGTTGATGAATGAATTTTAATTATTGGTTGGCTTATAGGTCAGCAGTTGTGTTTCAAGACCGAGTAGTTAAAAGAATGGTTAACGTAAGTATACTGAAGCTTTTTTCCAGTTTAAGAAATGTGAATTATTTACTAAAAGGTTAATTCACTTCTGGAACGCCATTTGAACTCAATTTATCTGGCATTTAAGTTAACTAACCCCAAAGGTGGCAAATCCTCCTCCAAGTATCATGGCAAAACCACCCCTTTTGAACTAGCTTTAAGACCCAAAACGTAAAATCACCTCTAAAAAGGACTCCACAAAATTTGGGTCACAAAACCGAGACACGTGTGCAGTCTTCAAAAAGATCTGGAACACAATAGGTAGAAAAAAGGCCTATTTGTCCACATGTGCATATATTCTTAGGCTGTAAGATGTCCCGGGTTTTACGCCATATGCGAGCGGTCATTCCGTTGTTTTTATTATCGATTCGTGCCACATATGGAGTCTGACTGAAGGGCAGTTAGATGTTACAATGGGCTTAAAGTTTAAAAGGCCCGCTTGGGTCTGGTTTTTGTGTGGTTCTAATTGATTTTGGGAGTGTGGTTTTCGTTGGCAGTTGGTGTCAAATCGTCTGGAGTTTTGGTCATTAATTTTTAAGTTGGATCTTGATTGTAAGGCTGCAAGCATTGATGTTTCGACGAGATCAGAACTTCAATTTAGTATGTCAACTTTATGAAATAATCTATAATATCTTTCGAGGTTCAAATGTAAAAACTTCTGTAATAAAACCGTCTCCACATGAAACCAACATAATATCATCCACATAAAAATTATGATGTAAATTCATCCCTATTTGCTTTTCTCATACTAAAATTATTTTATTGGGTGCTTTCAAAAATTTATTGCTCAGCACAAAGCGTTCCCCATAGAATAACACCATCATTGACGAGGGGTGCAGATGCACGTGGGGGCATCGGAAACAAAGAAAACTGATGCACGCCATGAATTAATTGAAATTCCTTTCATACATGGTTATTGTCACGCTTATGATCAGTAGTAAGTAGGCGTGATAATAGAATTTACCGCCAAGTACTTAGTCAGGATAAATATGGCTGACGTTCATTAATGGTTACATTATTACCCGACTGCTGAGAACGGGTATGTCACTGAGAGAACTGTAGTCCTGACTAAGTTAAAGTTAAGTCTGCTAATCATACCTACTCAAAATAAGGAAGGAAATTTTATATTATTAACATGTATATCTTTGGTAGACGATACCACGAAATTCTAGTATTTATAAGACCAATAACATTTCTATAATAAACCCATACTTCTGAAACACCATAAATAGTGCATTTCCTTAATGATTTCTTGCAAATTGCTAACTATTCGAGTTATTAGCTTCTATGGCTTCAATATGGCTGTTCGAATGAAGGGCAAAGGTTTATAGTACTTATTGGTATCTGATTGCAATTACGGTCTTCTTAAAGGCATCATCAGGTAGGTAACTTTCACGATAGTGTAAACGTAGGAACAAAACACTAGCGAGCTGTGTTTTTGTTTTCTCATAGAACGCCATATGAAATTGGGTTACCCTTTTCTCTATTTCTACCCACATATTTTCAGAGTTACTTGTAGAGCTTATTGAAGCCTGTTTAAGTAGCAATATCATGTTTGTGATAAACAAGTCCAACTTGCGTACAGAAATGTGCTTACTCATCCTAGCCAAGGACCGTTTCATTTGCAAAACTAAATTGCAAAATACCTGTTTATATTTTTGTCAAGAAAATGTATTAGATGATTTTATATTTCTTCATTTATTAGTAATTCATCAATTGTGTTAGCACCCATAACACAAGCTAATAAATAGCTTACCTAGGGCTAGGGTAACCGACCGCGTTGAAGTTGTTTTACATTAAAATGAAAATGGTTGTTTTCATTTCAATTTATTTTTGTACCTATACCTAAATAAGTAAACAGACAAAAAAACAATAAATTCTTACCAGCACACATTTCCCACGGCTGGACACCCCAAAATACGAAACTCCCGGTACTTTAAACTCCCTAATTGATATTTTTTCTAACATCCTTAATGAGGAATTATTCTGCGGGCAAATCGATTATGTGTATTGTCCTTAATTGAAAACTGGCCGTTTTAGCCGGAAATGTATCCTCACCCTTATTTTACGGAATGAGTTTAGTTAAATAAGAGATAAGGGTATTATGACCATAATCGGTTTTTGGGTAATATTGGTCACGCATATGGGATTTCCAAATGGGGTATGTTAATTATAACCCAGTGGTTTCCACCAGCGGTTACGTCATCTACTTCGTCTTTTCCCAACTATGTTGGGGCTTCCAGTCTAAGCGGATTCAGCTGAGTACTAGTGCTTCACAAGGAGCAACTGCTTATCTGACCTTCTCATCTGGGCAACCCAATACCCCATGGTAAAACTGGTTGTCTTACTTTCTGGCTTCTGATTACACGTAACGTTTGCCACAGACGACGGTTTCATCCGTGTCCCGTAGGAATTACTTCGTTCCTCGATAAAAGTGCTATCTAACATTTACAGTCATCGGTCCAGTAGCTCCTGCGATTAGTGCGTTTAAACAAACAATTGTGAATATTCTTTATTGCTCTATTAACCCAGTCATGGCTGCCATATTGACCATTTAGAAACCATTTAATAAGGTGCTTTGTTTGAACTGTTGGTTGCAATTGGAGCGGTAACACTGGATATGCAGTGTGAAACCAGCAAATTATACATTGGAGTACTCGACAGTAATCAGTAGGTAACTAGGTATGGGACATGTTCAATATGTTAGTAAACTTTCATTGTCAATTCTATTGTCAGACTTTTGGGGAGCAACATTTTTGAAGGGTAGAGAAGCATGAACTCCTTTGTGACCGCTATTTAAATAAAATGTTAGGGTGATACATGATAATCCGACAAAGATTAAAATACCTACCATTATGTCTAAATTTGTTTTCATACTTCTCCATTCATTAAGTTATTAATTGCTAAAGCTTGTCACAACAGACAACCGTTTACCTTCCTTTGTTCTGTTTAAACAAAAATAATCAATCACTCATGTATTGACTAAATCACTTTCCAAAATATTTTAAACTAAGTTCAGAAGACTAATTAACATGATACGGTCTTGCTTAAGTATTTTACGGTATAGGAAAGTAATTTACGAGGCTCAGAAATAGCTTGGCAGATTGACAGTGAACTAATTTTGTACATGCGTTTACTAGTTTTTAATATTATGGAACCCTTGTCTAACAATGTAGGGTGGGTATGCGTTTTGGGATTAGAGGGATAAGTCCTGGTTTAGGTTGGTACTTAGTGAAATGGTATTAGAAAAAAGTGTGAATTATGTGGTGGAATATAAATGTAACAGAATTTTTAATGGTTGATTTTGTTTTGTGAATAAATAAAAAAATAGGTATTACTATAGGCATTGTGTGAATTGTGTCTATCTTGGTTTATGGTTCTTTTGTTTTAACTAGAAATCCGTGAATACAACAATGTGTTGATACGCAATAACCTTTTTGCCACCGGCTTAAAAAAAATATGGATTTTCCGTATCTACTGGGATAAACCAGTATTTACAACAATAGTGGTTGACCCTTGTATGTGAATCGATAACAACTAGACTTTACTCTAGTCTGAATTAAGCAATAAATTCAGATTGTGTTAAAAACAGGAGACAATTAAATTAGTTTTTTAATAAAGACAAGAACATAAAAGTTCAAAAAATATAGTCACCACACTTTCCTCGAAAGCGCGGATAAATCACAGTGACATTTTACACATCTTTGTTTTAACTTGAGATTAAGTTTTTATTTATAGCTTGCTTTTTTACTGAGCAAATTGACTTTAAATGCGTCAATAACTGTCGGCACAAAACACATGTAAATGCATATTAATTATTGGATTGTTAGTTTAATCCCTTAAGACGTAACAAATCGATGTTTTTCTGTGCCATATGGTGAGTTAAAAATTGCGTAACCAAATTCTTCTTCGCGTAATATTTATTTTGATTTTCAGTTGTTTTTTCAAAGAGGCCATCGTATGTCAAAACATGGGGATTGTATTTAGTATTGCGTCTTTTAGATGTTATTCAAACAATGCTTAGTGTAAAGCTTATTGTTATGCAGTAAAATAATGAATAAAAGTATTTTCGTTTTTAAGCAAGCAACACATACAAGCTGAAAATTCACTTTATAGGTAAGTGGCACGTTATTTTTTATTGATACTCTAAATCAGATTTACTTGGCAATCTAAATATTTATAGAACATCTAAACTGGAACTTAATTAGAAACATTTCTCATTCCCATAATGTTTTATGTGGTTCCCAAGCGTTAACAAGGAAGTGACATAAATAACGATTATAAAAGACTGTAGACGCCTATCAAATGGCAAAAAGGGGAAACAAATGTCAATAGATTTTGTTTTGATTTGCGCAATTCTTTTAGTTAAAATTCAAGACACGTTTTCAAGTATCCGGTACATAGAACTATGGGCTATAATGCAAACTCTTTTGCCTATTACCTTTTGTCGATGCCTATTATAGATTCGAATGAGTCATTTTGGATACAATTGAACGGTATGCTTTTTTGAATTCTAAAGCATTTATTGTTGTCACCTTGGCGGGCATTGTGGACACAACACTTGTGTACAGATCTATTTTTACTTCTTTTTGTTAGTCAATTATCCAAGGTTTATTTAATTATGTTTTTTTTTCAGCCTGTAGTATCCTTACCTATAGTATTATTTTATTTAACTCAATAAAGCATAGGTAAATCCGGTTTCAATTTTACAAGTACATCATATTGAAAGCCGCGGTATCATAGACCCTTAGAAAAATAATCTCCAATTTCATTTTTTTTTTCTGATGTCCTGATCATAATCCAAAACTTTTATCTCAAAACAACAGCACAAAAAATATCAAACAACAAACTACTCAAACTACCCTTACATAAAACCGTGCCAACATCAAGCATCTAAGTGGGCTTCAAGTAAGAACAACCCCATCACTATGAACAATAGACTGGTAGGGTAGGGTGGTCCAGGGGCCGATTGGACCCCTTTATTTATAGCGAGGGCAGTAATGACCCCTTTTTTGTGTATGGTAGTGTCTTTAATGGGATATGCCATCCTACTTTCGACAAATATTTAAGCGAAGAACTAGGATGGCTCGATGCGTATTTGATTCTCGTTCACGCAAAAATATTTATCAGTTTTAGATGTAATTAGGATATACCTTATCACGTTTAGTCCTGAATAGAATACCTCTGTCCTTGTGTCTGGACTCTGGACTAAATTCGATATTGAAAGATAAAGTCGTCAAGTTAGAATATGAATGAAGACCTTGTCCGGGTTTAGGCTGATTGGCTTAGATAAGATACGTATATTGAAAAAACGCCATGACACGTGCGAAGGAATTTTTAATAGACGAAGACTTGTACCTAAGTTAAAATTCATTGTCTGTATGGACTAGAGTGTTAAGTAAAAAAAAGTTTACCTAAGTGGATGCCAAAGGAAGCAAAAAACAATAGAGTTCTTACTATTCCACTCGCAGTTTCCTTCGAACCCCTCGAATTTTATGCTCTTGCGCATGCGCTGCGGGCGTCAGCTGCGCGCGCACGTGGCTTCAGGAAGTTGTCACGCAATCCTGCGCAGCCATTGTGTCGGATTCGCGTCTTATGCACCCCTGCTTATCCTGGGCCAGACGCTTACTGTTAACCTTTTTTGTTAATATTAACTTTTGGAGAGATATAAAACTAGGTAGAGTTGTACAGCGATTAAAAACTTGACGTTTCCAATATTGGAGTGTATTAAGATTGATTTCTGGACTCTCGGCAAGAATTCTTTATTTAGTTTAGTTCTATAAGAAAGTCTTCGTGAATCACCAGCAACAAGGATTCAGATGTTTTATAATAATTAAAGATGTTTATTTCGTCGTAATGTCCTTGTTTATTGCGTACCTACAACAATACGAGCAAATATTTCAAGCGGTCTATATTTGCAGTCGGCTCACACATATCTTGGCGTTTTAGTTTTACCCAAGTACGAAGGGTGCCACCCTCGTTACGTGCAGTTATTTTCTGCGTTTATAGGGCGTTGCAAATTCTAATGAATGTGTGAGGTATATGGGTTTGAAGTCTGCGTTAAAATGCACTTTTGAGTGCATGAGTTAATGGGCTTTTTTTGAAATAACTGTCAATAACGTACTTATCGGTATGTGAAATCAATGTATTTTACAGTAGGTATAATAATACATTTAAACCGGTAAATAAATACAAAGCATGTTTGAAAGGGAAAGGGTCATAAAAAGTGGTATTCCAACGGACCGCAAATACCTATAACGCCTCTCCTTAAAACTAGTTGTATGACTAATCGGATATAACGAACTAAATCAACACAACAAACTGTAAATTAACTGCCAATTCATTACAAGAGGTGACCGTTCAAACTTTTTGCTCTACAAAGTAGCCGCGATGCGATAAACAAAAGAAAATCCGACCCAAAACCCATAGGTGGCCGGAGTGGGAACTGCATCGAGACGCACACATCGCCACCCTACGCCCCTCTACCCGGTCAAGTCGCAACTTGCACAGGCTGTACGTTTTGTTGCCCTCCTCGATTCCTCATTCGCCCGCGGACCGTGTTAGCGAGCGCGCGTGTCGCTCGTCATAAAGAGTTCAGTGAACGAGTGTTGTGCTTATGAACAGTCAAGATGGTGCGTAGCTTATCGCAGTGGACGAAGACCCTCAGCTTTCCAGCGAGGCTGTCACCCAACCGCACTTCTAAGGAGAGCGTCGGGAATGGCCCATCCTCCCCAGGAGTTTCGCCAACTCCCAGCGCATCGTCGCTCCCCCAGAGCTCGGATAAAACCATCACACCAATTCCGATCACGGAGATCAGCCAAATCGTAAGTGTCCCTTTTTGATTAGGGCAAGTCCCTCCGTTGAGTTATTTCTTAGAGAGGGGACATTTGTGTAGTTGCAGCTGCAGTTCAAGTATGCGTTTTGAATGACAAATAGTTCATTAAGTACAAAAACTTACGGTAAGGTGTTTCGCGGAAAACTGACTCTAAAAATACTTTACGAATACATAAGATTAGGTATTTAAAATTTGTGTGTCAGAAATTGCAAAACATCTCTACATAGGTATTTATGTTGTATTTTGCAATACTTAATAGGAATGTCCTTGTAAGCCTTATCAATTTGGCCATCGTACACGCTTCAGTTATTTAATTGGGCTGTTATTATATTAAAACGTCCTTGAAAAAACAGCGAGCATAGTTACCCTACTTTGAAACAATAAGATTTCAACCCAGATTTTATTGCGCGATGACAATATGGATACTGCTGATGACACTACCACGTAACGCCTTATGAAATATCTTATTAGCTGGAGAAAATAACTCTTACGGAATTACACCTTTGTTTACAAATACCATCGCGGATGCCTAACAGTCCTTCTCAATAAGGCTAGCAACCGTTACCTAGCTTTCCCATAACCGATGGCATACGTGACGCGTATGAAATTTGAACAGTATTTTATGGAACAACACCATATTAGACGATCATTAAGTACGACATCGAAAGGAAGTGTATCAAAAAGTCATATTGATTTCCGACGAGGCACGTGTGTCAAGCGTGTCCATTGCTGTTTATGTTGTGTCTCACGTACGAGACACACTGTGGGAACGTTCGGTGGATGCCGAAGTCGGCGATGGTGTATGAAAATTAATGTTTGGTAGCGTGCGGCGGCTGGTGCGCCCGCGCAGGCACCGTTATGTCCCCCTTGCACTTACCTTGGCAAGGCCGCGACGAGATGCGAGTTTTTTGCGAAGCATGAAAGCATGACTTTCACCTTTTAAGACGCCTTTCTAAATACTGAAGTTTTAATTCAGGTCTTAGGTTTAATTCTTAAGTAGGTTTATGCTTGGTTGAATGAAGCTACCGATGCATTGATGGCAAGTTTCAATGAAACGGATATGTACAGGTTTCAACAGCGATTTAAAAGAATGTACGAGAGACGAATTCTTCTTTCTGTTAACTGTTTATTTCTCCTGAAGGTATGTTTTGAATGCCACTAATACTTATCGTTGTCTAAAATCGCGATACCAATGTTTACCTCTTCACAATCTGGGTTATTATGATCAGATAGCAATGCAGATTACTACTAGATGATCTAGAAAATGTTGAATATAATTGATAGTTAATCTTTACCATCTATTCATCATTTTCCTGAAGAAAATGCATTTATTTATAAACATTTGCATTTATATGCATTCTTGTATCTTTTATTTACAATATGATGCTTTAGAATTTCTAAATAATAATAACTTTTTTCTATAAAAATTCGTTACGTTCTAAGTTTTTTTTTTATAAATCGTTCTAAATAAAGGATGAAATTATGAAATTTTTCGTTGATCAAACATGTGACCTACTTGTCAAAGATATGTTATCTGTATCTGATATTATGCAAAAGCCAGTGGCAAATATGCAAGATTACACGTACGCCAACGGTATGCGGAGGACGAAGAATTTTACTTAATTTGCTTTGCAGATGTTGCAATATTTACCGCGTTTGTATTCCTGTTGAGATTTGAGAATCATGTGTCTTATGTAGAAGTGAAGTAAGTCAAAAACATACTTAGCCACTAACTTATATTTTGGAAAATAAGTAGATTCTTTAAATTGCGCATAAAAAAACCTTTAAGCATTTTTCACGAATGCATATGACTCTTTTTCTAACATATTTTCATTGGATATTTTAAAATAAAAGTTTCGTATAAGCGCAGTTAGGTTTTTAATATGTCGTCATGAATTACAACTATGTAAATAAATTCCCAATATTTATTGTTTATGTGAAGAGGCGTTGTAAATCACACTTCGTTATGTCAACATTAAAATGTTTAAGATTTTATTGAAGGTACTCAAACCCACAATGTGCTATTTTACCATTGGTATAAAAATACTTCAACGGTTTTTGTTTTTAGTACCTATAGGTACCTAGTAAGTAAACATAAATACTTATTAACATAACCAAAGAATTTTTCATAATATTGTAGGTATAAGATTTTCATAATCCCGAAGAACTTCATCCGTCCTCTTTATTCGTAACATTTTTGTCAAGCTGTAAAAATCCTTAATACATTAACAAGAGCAAAAAACTGCAAAGTAAAAAAACATGATTACTTTTACCGAAACTAATCAAAGAATTAGTTCATCTTAACCGATGACCTGAGGACAATCCGCAATAAAAAATTATTTCGTTTTAGTATTTCCAGCTACAAAATGTCAAACGGCTATGACCCGAACGTTAAAAAAAAAAAACTCGCAATAAAGAATCATCGTAAAATCAAATTGATGGCTTTCTCAAGGCGCCATTTTCGATTTATAGCGCGCTTTTTGACGTGTTCCAAATTTAAAAGTCGATAAAGTTATGTTGCTTAAAAACTTTTTGGTTAAATTAATTATCTGTTTTATTAATGTTGTTTTTTTTATTGGAATTCCGGAATGTCAACTTACGAATAAATTGCAAAAGTGCAAGCAAAATATCAAGCTATAAATATTCTAAGAGCCTAGTATCAGTTAGAAAGAAATTTTGCAAAGCATCAGGTTTCATGGCGCCAAAGTTATTTGCTTATAAGCCACTTTATCGCTAGTACATAACGAAGAATACATAGGTAATACATTTAGTGCAATTTCGGAGTGCGGATTGCGCATAAATACACGTAATATACGCTCTCGGCTGGTGAAGCAGGATTTCGCACATTCTTTATACGCTTGTTACGTTTTTAAACTGTAATAAACACGATTTAATTGGGTACCCAATTAAAGGATGGTTGGTTTGTTTTGAAAGCCTCCTTTTTAAAATTGGTTAAAAAGCTAATACTTTTTCTAAAGTTTTTAACTCACTTCTCTTTCTCTTCTCACTTCACATTTATTTATGTGGTCTAAATTATTAGCGAGTTTTTTGCTTAAAATTCTACCCTTTTTTACCACTGGGAATTGGAAACCCGTCAATCCTATATTAACACGCCCCTGCTAAATAAAGGCCCCTACATTAACCCTACGACTAAAAGCTAGTAAACATTAGATCAATAGGTCGTGGGGTCAATACGACCCTGTTGAACTTTCGTGGTAAAGCGTAATAGTATTTCCTTATCAGGCCCGCCGTAAGCGGGCGTGCAAGGCGTGCACCGCACGCGGGCGGCACGTCCTAGGGGGCGGCAAATCGAGCGACTTGTCACGTAATATTTAAAAAATACAATATTTTTTTACCAATGATTTGATTTCAATATTTCCGAACACAGCAATAGCGCTAAGAATATGACTTACACTGCCGGTTTCAGTTGCATCTGTTGAAAGATCATTTTCTTAGGGGGCGGCAAATTAAACCATACGGCAAAATTAAACCATAATTACGTAACAAAAATATTTTTAATAAAAATAGATGAGTAGATTACCAATAAAATTTCAGAAACAGCCGCCCTCGCTTTAGTCGTGTCCTGTCAATTTTGACGGGTTTACCCTTTGAGGCCCCAAAAAAATTCGCGCTCGCTGCGCTCGCGGCTCCATGTCAGATAGGTATCACTAAACTAAATCTTTGTTTAATTCTATTCCGAAAAAATATTTTTCGCGCACGTCCGTTATGGCTTTTTGTTCACTTTGGCTTTTTGTGACATGTTTACTTCATGAAAACTCTAAGGAGACAATCGCGCTCGCTTCGCTCGCGGCTGCGTATACATATTTGCACTTCATTTCTGTACATATCTTACTATTTGACTTTGCTTTGTTAATTTACAGTGGTTTTTATTTGTTTTGTGTCCTTAGACTGAAAAATTTTCGGGCTCGCTTCGCTCGCGCTTCCTTACATGTGAAATGTGTCTTATGCGTTGACTTTTTCAACGGGATACCCACCAAAAACCCTAAATAACATAGTTTACTGAATTTAAACATTGTCATAGATATTTTTTTCGTTAGTTTGAGTTACCCATAATCTGTTCTAAGCACTTTGATATACATATGTTGGTACCTATTGATCACAATTTTTCAATACATAGGGGCCACTTGGGTAATGATTGCACAAGGGCGCTACATAAGCTCGTTTACGGAAATTAGCTAGAGACACCTTTGGCTCCAATTACTTTTTTAGGCCATAAACTATAAAACTTGAGCGCTCGCTTCGCTCGCTCTTATTTACGATTGCTTCTCTCTTCTTGCATCGCACCAGGCCATTTGTTCCCAACGAGTAACACCCTCAAATGTCACACTGTTACTCGATGGGATTTTTTTCTGAAAAAATTCCCAACCGGTCACACTACCAGTCACACTGTTACTCGATGGGAATTTCTTCAGAAAAAAATCCCAACAGTCACACTGTTACTCGATGGGAACACACTGTTACAGAACTTAATAAAAATAAGAATTAAATCGGTTTTTTAAATTTTTATTAAAATCAACAAAATAACAACATTGGTAAATACAGTTACTTAATTACGGACGTTAAACGTTAACATTCGTCATATTGCTAGTAATTCTAACTCTGACTAATTCATTTTGCGTCCCTCTCCCCCACTTACGACACGTGGCCGCCGCCGCCGGGGCCGCGGGAAGAGGGATGCAAAAGTATTTTTACATTAAATGTGCATGGAAAATAACCGCCATTACACACTCGCGATAACTGATGTTGCCGGCTTATCATAACTTTATTTTGCTATACATAATTTTAATTGTCACAACATACTTATGGCTAATTATATGTATTTGGAAAATTGTTTAAAGTTCAAATTAACATTAGAAATTAGAACTGATAATTGTTGTAAAATATGATGATTTACTCTGATATATTATATAAAGCTGATTGTATTTAGGTACCTCCCCCCCCCCCTTATTACGTGGGACTTAAATATAGATGGCGAGATGTGGGTGTAATATTACACCTCTGCCTACCCCTTCGGGGATACAGGCGTGAGTCTATGTATGTATGTATGTATTTAGGTATTGTAATTTTATTTAATTATTTAAGAATAAAACGTTCAAAGGAGAATCACCAGCAATATGACGAATAAATGTTTTTAAAGTAAAAACCGATTTGATTCTTCTTTTCATTAACTACTGTAATATTGTGACTGGTTGGGAAATTACTAATAAGAAGTTCCCATCGAGTAACAGTGTGACTGGTTGGGAAATTAGTAATAAAAAGTTCCCATCGAGTAACAGTGTGACTGGTTGGGAATTTTTTCTTAAAAACATTCCCATCGAGTAACAGTGTGACATTTGAGGGTGTTACTCGTTGGGAACAAATGCACCAGGCGCACTACACAAAAGAGTTAAGTTTTTGTAAGGATTATGTGGCTTAGTTTTACACTTCAGTAAACAAATATAATTACTGTACCTAATAAAAATACATATTTTATAATCTTAACGAATTTTTCTTTTTTTTTTTGACAAAACCCAGTCGTAGGGCGGCATAATCAGTTTTGCACGCGGGCGAACTAAAAGCTAGCGGCGGGCCTGTTCCTTATTCCAAGTCTGTATGGGTGCTTGATGCATTTCAACACACGTTTTGTATTTTTACTATTTTACCAGCTTTCTCCATCGGTTTCACCTATTTCCTGAGTTATTCTAGTGTAATATGAGTTACATTACTATTTAGTTTCATAAAAACCCGATAAGTCGTTTGCGCTTAAAGTTTCAGCGCGTTTCAGCCTTCCAGTGACATCCACTAACATACTTAGGTATATACTTAGGTCTTTTAAGTTGCTCATTTTACTTAATTTTAATTCATATTATGTATTTTATAAATAAATACGCAATAAAGTAGGTATATAACATTCATAGTATGCTTGACATTTAGTAATGGAATGATGATCTTTCCGAGCGCATGATAATTCACACGCGCATGCGCTAATGGATGTTACAGCTTTCTTGTTTTTTTGTTTTGTTATTTTTATGTAGAATTTTTATAATGTGCAAGTTTAGGTTTACTTAATATTAGGCAATAATTAAGAATATAATATAAACAAAACAGACAATTTACATGCTTCAAAATATCCAATTATCCAAATAACTTTCTTTCATATCATTTAAATTAAGTGCAACTAAAAACAATAATAAAATTGCATGATACAAACCAATATAATATCCTAAAGTGCATCTCAGTGGCGGCCATCTTTATTAGGTATTTTATTGTCTGTGGAACATCTGCGTGTCAAATTCCTGTGTGCCATGTGCGAGCTTGGGAAACGAACCGTGCATGAAAAGGCGGGAAAAAAACGTTGTTGGTAATCGAATGTGCTAGAATTATTGTTAGTTAGATTTTTATTGGTGGATGTCGCGTGCCTAGGAATATATTAGGCCTAAATGAATAGAATTTGAGTTTAAAATTGGCTTTGGGACTTGAAGGCTGAAGGGAAAGAAGAGCCTTTGCTATGCGATCTCACCCACGTCCTGGGGAAACTTCTTCCCGTGCCCGGATAAAACAAGCCCATATTCAACGCCTATAATGTAGCTTCATTAAAGTGAGAGAATTATTCAAATCGTCTTATTACTTCCGGAGCATATTTGATTCAAACAAACAATCAAATCTTTCCTCGTTTTATATGTACTAGCAAAGTATACATAGAGAACATGTTATGTAATACAACTAATTGAAACAAAATACACAGAGTGTACAATTGGATTATCTTTCAATCTTACTTGGCGATTTAATAAGGTTTCATAACTAAGACTACATTGATTTACTTTGCCAAAAATGTAGGCTAAGAGCACAACTAGCTAAATAGCCCGCCATCAGTTGACTCGGTGATAGGTACTTTTTTTTAAAGGAAATCTTGATACCAATCTATATTTTCAGTAGGTCTGTTACCGGCTAAATACCTGATCATTTTAATGTGCGTCCTACCATTCAACTTCATACTGATATATGAGCCAAAATAATCGGCCGACTAAAAGTTTGCCGTGTATAGGAATCCTTCAAAAGTACCCTAATTTTTTAATGCGTTTGATAGGTAATATTAGGTACTTACTTAAAATTCCGAAACGACAGACGTACGCGTATTCAATATGAGTGTACAAAAGTGTTTTCAAAATTGAATATTATGGTTGTACAAAGGAAGAAGGGTAGTTTTTGTAACGTCAGCTGTTGCGAACACGATACCCGGGGTGTTCCGTACAAAGGACGCAAATAATAGAGATTTCTACGGATCTCTATTTTTTGTTGCCTATTTTATATACCTAACGTATGTTTTTGGGTCTTTTATTTTCATATGGTGGATACGGTTGGGTACCTAATTGCAATTTGTGGTTTGAGAGTTTTAATTATTTTATCGATAGCTTTTTTAATTTAATTTTGCTCATGAATGCAAAATTAGGTATTGTAATTTATGTTGAGTGTGTAATTAACTAACTTTTTTAATTTTAACACATGTTTTTTCTAATGAAGTAAGCTGCTTTCAGAAAATTACGTACTTCATGATTTTGATTACCATCTAAACTTATTATTTGAGTACAAATATTCGTCAGTCAATCTTAATAACATTCACACAAACAGACACAACAAGCCCTTATCTTTCGCAGAAGCTACATACAGATTCAGCAAAATCATTTCGAGACATATCAACTGAACGGATACGACATCCGATATCCGAGATATCGTAATCGGTACCAACATCGATATGAATCGAGTAAGGATGCGGACGCGAAAAAAATGCGGACTGATAAAATGACATATCCGGTTATGGAACGCAAAGTAATATGATTAGTAAGGGGAAAGGATTTTGTTTGCTTTTTTGCGGATATTGACTGAATTAAGGTTGTATGGTAAAAGAAAGGAGGGGAATATCTTTGTTATGTGTACTTAAATGAACGTTAAATAAAGTACACCAAAATTAATTAGCAGTAAAGCGCAGCCTTTTAAAAATATAAAAACCAATAAAATCCATCTTAAATAATCGTAAGCACGTCCGTTACCATCAATAACCAGGCAAAAAGTAATAATTCGATACAAGGAGTGTTCGAAATTCGAAAATTCCGGGACAGCACCTGCTTGAGCAGATGTTCGGATACATTAACGAAACTTCAAATTGTATGAAAATTTCGGGATTCCGAATGCGTGCACGCACTCCAACAGCTGTTGAAAGTTGCCACCCAAAAAACTTTTACCTGTCCTAAGAGGCATTACTGGGTATAATGGAGGCCGATCAGCTGATACCGACATATGGCTTATTTTTTCTGAATATCCGAATTTTTGAGTTGAGCTTTATTTATGGCCGACACACGACAATCGTTAATTTCAAACTTGATCGCTTTTGTTTTTCTATTTATGCCTTTCACAGTAGGCCGATCACAAAAATACTCCTACGCTTTTTTCGAATGAAGAACATAAGATTTTTTTTTTTATTATGATTCCAATATTAACACAAAAGAGGTCACTACTTGAAGGTTTATTTATGAATGTTCTAAACAAAGGGCCCTTCGTGTTAAGACGTCTGGTTTCTATCTGAAGCCCTACTGTTTATTGCTACATGTCCATTTTGAGTAGTTTTGCTTCCCCACACAGTCTTTGAGCCATCAGCCTTTGATAGTGTGGGGATCGACTGTTTTATTTAGTTAAGTCCCCTCACTATTCTTAGTCGATTAGTTTGTATTAAAGAAATGGGCCTGAATGTTGTTAGACAAATTATGGTGATTGGACTAGACGGGCCGGTGTTGTGTTGTTTTTTAAATAACTATGACTGTGGAATAATTACGTGTATCTTGTAATACAGCTGTCTTGTTCAAAGTAATTGAGTGTAGATTTAATTGGACGTAATTTTAAAACCTTTTCAATTTAGAATGGCGACTGAGAAATGATTAACTACTCACTAATTCCAAAGCTTTGAGAACTATTGTATAACGAACCTTTTTTCTTTAGACATCATCGTTCATGTTTTTCTCTATTCAAATAACAGTCTATTGTTGGCCTATTGGACTTATTTGAATACACTCATGAGAAAAACCCTTATTAATAAGCCTAAGCTTAAAACTGCCAATCATTCAATTATTCAAATTATAACGGATTCGAATCGAACATTACCAACCTAACAACAATTAAATCAAAGAATATGATTACCATCGATTTTGGAACGCTTTTTTAAATTTGAACGCATCAATTACAGGTTGTCAGAGTTGCCATATACGATTGTTATAATTATACGAATCTGATGGATGGATTTGAAAAGAACCTTTTTTGATAAAGGGTTCCATTTAAAATTGGTCAATGTGGATTGTTTAGTAATTTCAGTTTTTTGGACTATAACCCTTTTGAATATTATTACAGGTTTAGTGTCTTAAAATGTTCGATTAACATTGAATTAAAACTAAAATGCAGTCTTACAAAAAATACTTAAAATTACATAGGTAAAACATTTAAAATTACATAGGTACTTTTACTTCTATTCCCAGAAAAACTTGACTTGGGTATTCCGCAATTGCCTACCATATGTGTCAGCTATTCAAATACACATATTACTCATAATTTGTCTTCACATAACCGATCCCATTTCACTAATTACCTAAAACGAATTAACATATACAACGTTATCAGGAATCTTAATTATTTCGACATCACGGAAGGTTTGTCATTCTAAGTTATCAGATGGACAAACGGATAATCCTATTATGGTTGCATGTTAGAAATGCTTATCATGGTGCTTTTAGTTAATAAGTCCAGTGGGCATTTACAGAAATTGTATTTTGATGGTGGCTGTAAATTTTGATTAGTTTTTTTTATGGAAGTTGGTTCCTTACAGTAACTAAACGTGAATTGAATTGTTTTTTGGGCATTAATTCTTGCTATGTGTTGTTATTTATTAACTAACTGTGTCCAATTCAATGTGATTGTCTTTATAAGACGTATCCTTTATTTAATTTTATACAGTTACTTGTTTCCATTGGAAACAGATCCAGCCTTTTTAATTAGTAAAAATAGACACTCAATTGACCGGATGCGCGGCCATATTTAAACTGTGATCGCGATCCCAATAATCCAACCGCACTTGATTTCCGGTGGCCTTCAAGTTTTTACGCAAAAGAATATCAAACTTACTTCCTACTTATATAGTTTAAATTTAAATGTACTGTCTTTAATAGTTGACAGACTTATGTATGTATTTTGTTGTTCGTGGGAGAATTTCTGAACCGTGACTTTTAAGAAAGAATATTAACAAGTCAGACTGACAAATTCTATGGAATCTTAAAAGATTGTATGTCCTAATTTAGTTAGTTAATGTTATGGTAATTGGGCTCTTAGGGGCAATTTTGTTCTTATGTGATTTCACGGGTGAGTGAGCAAGAATGTGTTATTAACGACATTTGATACTTTTAATAGTCTTTTTGGAGCATTCAAAGATATAATCCACACAAATGATCTGCATTGTTGTTGATTTAACTAGCATTAAAGAAAAAAAAAACGGTGATTTTGTCAAAAGAGTTTCAAACGAAGAAATAACAAATAGTTAAATTTAAATATTTGTTTAACAATTTGTTTGTGAAACTCTAGAAAATCTTCGAAACAAACGAAAAATTAGTTATTTAGTTAAAAATTAGAATTCGCATTAGTCACGACAAAAATCAGGTTGTACAAGATTGCACGATGTTTAGTCATCGTTTTGTAATGCGCGCACGCAGGTCGACTCTTAATTTATTAGACCTATATGGTCGTTCGGACCTGAATCCGAAATTCTCGGCGCGAATCCGATCGTCTTTATCGATTCTCAGGACGAAGCAGTTTCAAAGTCTTGGCGAATGCAAATCAGCTGTGTTATTGAACTTTGTAGAAAGATTTTAGAGACATGACATTTTGGGTCTGACAGTTTGATATTATTTGCGTCCTTTTACATGTTGTACTGATTATTTCTGTTTGAAAACTTTTACATGATGGATAGAAGACATTAGTTTAAAGATAACCTTCATTCAAATCTCGATTCCAAATAACTGGGTACAATCTAAACAATTAAGTAACATCAAAAATACTATCCGCGAAAAATCGCTACCTCCTCTTGATAGTGACCGTATCGAAACGACAAGTACCATTAACAATCAAAATTTCGTATCTACTGCTGTAATTACATCCGCCATCTTTTTTTAACAACAAAAGCTGTCGCATTCGCAATTTCGCACCGCAAACCTATTGTGTTGAAGACAGCGTAATATTAAATTTAAATTATGCCGTACATGTATAATGTCCGAATGTCCGAATATTTCGCAAATAGCAACTCCGGATAATCGAGTCGATTAAATACTTTTTATTGTTCCAACGTTCCCACGGATGGTGCACGCGAACGCGACCGTAGCTTTTTTGTTTTTTTTTCGACGCATCCGCGCCTCGGGCGTGTTTCTGAAGGAGCCAAACGAAACTGCTTTCATTTGAATCTCGTTTGATTGTCGGTTGCTGAGGCAGCACTACTCTATCATTAGTGTATATTAACTGTGGTTTTGGTGCGTAAGCGCATTTTGACGTGTGTAACTAGCGTGATTTATTATTATGTAACCTCTTTTGTGCATCTTGAAATTGAAGACATAAGTATGGAGTGTTTGGGTCTTTTCCCGCGTTACTTTTTGTATTAAAGTTGTCGTGGCGTTGTTAGTTTTTTATTGCACCTGTACGTTATAATCTACAGTCAAGTTAGTTTTTTGTCGCCGAGAAATCACAGTACTGCATGATTACTAACACCGTAGCTGTATTTTGAAAGCCTACTTTTCAAACCGGTTTTGACGATGATTCGCGGACTGCTTCGCACACTTAGGTACATTGACATTTTTTTTTAAATCTTGATAATTACTAAGCATTTATGGTTACTCCTACTATAGAGAAAATACTTTTATAATTTTATCAAAGTTTCGAAATTACAGTAAATCATATAGGTAAGTACCAAAAATTTTGAAATTAAAAGAAATGTCTGCAATCTTTCTGCCGTGTCAATGACACAGATGGCGGGCGAAAAAAAATTATGAATAAAAAAACGGCAATGTAAAATAAAAATCTGTTGATTAGTATCCATATATAGAAAGGCAGGTGTCTCAAAAAAACTGCGTAGGCGCATAGGTGTGGTAACCTAGCATAAACAAATTATATTTTGCAGTTGCCACTCCGACAAGAGACTTTGTGCAGTGAGGTTCATAGTGAGTTATTTTTAACGATTTAATTAATCACCACGATAATGAGTTATGTGGAGTTTCTCTACGATTTGTTAGAGGTAAGATTTTTTATGTAATTTTTCATTGACACTAGATCAATGCTTTCTTTGATATTTCTTTTGTGGTTTCCCATAAAGTGATATGACAAACCTTTGTTATTTTGGAATATGCAACATAACAGTGCTATAATTTCTATCCCCACATTACATTTACGCATTTCTTTCATACAAAAACAAATGACACTCCAAAATTCACACCAACATTGGCTCCAACAACCAACTTCCTCAAAAATAACATTGGTCATAGTTGGGCCAACATTGAAACATAAGTACCAACTTAATATACCCATTACAAGAAGTAAACAGGTGCGCAGACGTCGAATTACATCTGCTACTTAGGATGGGGTTCTTAGAAAACATTTCACTGGCTTGTCATAACTAAGTAGGTATGTGTTCTTGAGTTAGATGAAACGGGCTAATAAAGCTATCTTATAGAATTAACTTGTCATATCAACGGTGACTACTTAACTGAACAAAATTGGCGTTTATTGTAATAGAAGAAAAAATATTGCATCTGAAAGTTCCAGTTTGTAAGATTACCTACCCATGTTCATGGGTTCGTAGAGTTGATCAGCCAAATTGAAATCCTAATTATTTTTTCTGTCAAAGTGGTTCTAATTTGCGACTTTCAAAGACTGTGAGTTTCTTTCTTTTACCATAAAATAGACAGTTTCCTTATTTAACTAATTACATGTATTAGTTAATGACAAAAAAACATTACCTAATAGACGCTTATAAAAAAGTGTCTGCACATTCAAAATTACTGGTTCATTAGCTAATTAGCAGTCTATTTAAAGAGCCATCATAGCCCAATTTCTATGTAAGTAATAAAACCTCTCTATAAGGCCATGTGAGCTAGTCCTTGCCCCCCTTTTATTACTTCCAGTAGTTCTCAAACATGTTCAGACATGTTCAAAATATCTTGCAAGACGAGAACTGCTTATAGCTTGATACTTCCTAAAGAAGACTTTAATTTAATTCATATTTTTTTCTTTGTTCATTGAATAGTGTTATACAGTTTTTTAATGATTTTGGTAACTGGTTTTAAGGAAAGAGAACGATCATTAGTTTTGTAATGAGGTTAGTTCCGGGTTTATTAGGGGGATTCCTGAACAAGAGAACGGGTCATTTGCTAATGTACTTAGGTATTTGCTCTTTGTCTGCCAAAAGTTATTTGTGTCTTTGGAATAGAATAAGCTAAGCTAAGCTTAGCTTAATCACCTTTAAGGTTTCGTTTAGAAAATGGGTATTTTTCTGTTAGCGTTTTTGCCGGATTCCATATCATCGAAACATTTAGAATTAATTTCTATTCAACAACTATACTTTCGATTCCCTAACTAGTTAGACTGTCTGATAAAATGATCTTAATCGATAAAAAAATCGCACCGAGCCACAAACATCTTTTTACCGTTTACCATAGATGTTCAAGATACGCAAGGCTTGCCAGACGAAATGCGTTTGCGCAACCGAATAAAATAGTCCTAACATTCTAGGTAATCTGGAAATCATAGGAATGTAGTTATGCTGGGGTCGGCAACTTGTCTTTGCGTAATTTGACGATGAATAGTAAATGGTCCTATGGCTCCTGGATTAATCTGTTGTCAGATGGTGTGACTAGTTTGTGGAAATCTATTTATTTTTGTCAGACGTAGAAAGCTAAACCTTTAAATATTACTAGATTTTAAATCCGGGACCTCCTGTATATCGTGGTCTTATTAGGCTTTACCTTACGCTAATGTATTTAAGTTTTACTTAGCAATTTCCAAATAAGTATCTACGGCATGAAAACTTTGTGTTAATCAATCAATTTTCCTTCACTCCAGGTTATCTAATCAGTCTCAATACAAAGCTTTAGGAAGTATTTTCTATCACCAGTACTTATAAATCTGTCTACTATCAACGCCATCTAGCAGTACTACAACGTAAACTACCCCACGTTTCATTTCACGTTCACAAAACAATCTTTTGCTTACTCAAAAATAGTTTCCACGCCACTACGCAAATACAATGATAAAGAAATTACTTACGCTTTACGATTAAGAACTACAACCAATTAGTAGTTAAGTAGTTAGTATAATTAATTAATCTAAAGTTGTACTTAAGTTAGATAAGGCATCTATTCCCACGTCATTTGAGCGGTTTACGTTTTGTGAGATTTATACTTGACGGTAATTGTTTGAGATTACCAGTAACAAAAATTAAATAACCGTAAATATTATGTTTTCCTCAAAGGCCACGTTATTAACTTAGAAGTAAAATAACTTTGGATTAATATTTTGTAACTTATAAAAATATTACAAAAATTTATAATTACAATCAATTCATCTTTTACCAGGAAATATGCAAGAATCATAATTTTACAAGGAATACTTACCTAATCATTTCAGGAGTCTTAAGTTATTCGCAATCGAAAATCTTGGCCTTTTTTCCTAAGTTACATACCTATGTGTACCTATAACTATATAAAAATTCCAGCTATATATTAAACGTTTAAAGAGCCCTTTATCTAATCGTCTGAGTATAAACCGCTAGTCAACAAAAACATTATGTAAGTCACATTCCGATGGTGACAGATAACTCGCACTGGGAACATTTTTAAATGATGTATTATTGTTACATGACTAATTTACAATGTGAGGTAGTGTTTTGAGTCATAGTAGATACTTAGAAATAGTAGGTACAAATAGAGAGTCAAAATAGTCTGGATATTCTTGTCTACGTTGACTAGACACATTTCGACTTGAACTTTTGAAGGTAGGTAGTAGATAGAGGAAAATCCCACAAATTGTTATCTCTACATAATATAACGACGGGTAAATGCGTCCTGCAGTCGTATCTAGGACCACATTCATACGTTGGTTTATAATTTTTTTCTACTTAGGACATATGTAGCTCAGTTAGTAAATAAGAAAAATAAAGAAATAAATCATCATCCTCCGAGCCTTTTTCCCAGCTATATTGGAGTGACTTCCAGTCTTAATAAAGAAATAGATATCCTTATGAAAGTACAAATCAAAATGACAAGTTTATTGACCGGATATCGCAGCCTCCATCGGTCGGAATCGGAAGTGACGAAGCGTTATCGTGGGATGCGCACGCACAAATACCGCAAAAGATTGTCATGTCGGCTTTATTTATCTATCGGGAACTTATCGGTTTTATTAACAGTTAACATGAGGAAGTTGAATATGTTATGGATTACTTTTGGACATCTAGCACACACTGCAAAAAAGAGTTCTCCGAAAAGTGTGTAGAATGGTCGCTTCTAAATTTACATTATTAGGGACCTATTCCAGGCTTCAACAAGTAAAAGTGTAACAAACAGACATGCAGGCACCTAACACATTAAATATCTGTACCTAAATCGACGTACACATACTCTGTGAAGTTATATATTCTACAAACCAAACTGGTTAGTCAAACTGAAAGCACTAGGCACGTTGTGAATCCATTTTTCCCATGGCCAGTACAAAATCCCAGCTATGCACAAAATGCCCATAGTATCGAGACCTAGTAACCTGCATCATGGTGTAGTATGACAAATATTCCACCATTGAGACTGAGTCATGCGATTATTCATCACCAGTAAATGTTTCATTGATAAGTTGCCTGATGCTTGCCGCATTGTGGCATGTGTTTACACAGAACGTAAAGTTAAAAAAACAGCTTATTTTATTTTAGGTTAATAAAATTGCGAACTTGTGCTTACACAGTGGTTAGGTGTGCTTGCACTTGCACCTTTTGTAGTCCCAAAAGTAGAGCCTATGTAAAACAAGTTGCAAACAATTTGTAGTTATTATTTTCTTTGATTTCAAGCATGGTCAATCAAATCGGGAACCATTGATAATCCATTCGGTGTTCACCAAATATCTGACACGGTCCACACATAAAATGATTACGTAGCTTTGATTAGACATTGGAATTCGTTCCATAAAAAGACTCCATTTGTAATTTACGACCAAATATCCTTAACTTAATGAATTTAAAACTGTAGATCACACCCTTTCACACCTAATACGTGCTTATTTATTTCTTAGTAACATTAAAATAGCCGTTAACTATTTCAAATGAGTTATCCGTACCTTAACTGAAGCATTAAGTCTTTTAACGCATTCTATAACTAGATTGTTTTACCACAATGCGTCATCGACGCCATTTTTGTTCTTCTCACTTTCTAACGTATGGTGTTTGAAAGAGATGGAAAGCTAGAATGAGTTTTATGTCTATTTACGTGTGCCTACTTATAGTTCGGTAATTAAAGCTTGTTTTTGGTATATAACATTTCTATTATAGGTGAGTTCATCTCATCTTTTTGGAAATTGATCTTTGTCACAAGATCAATCGCAATTTTGCAGATGGGGCACATTTTCTATGATATAAGTATACACGTACATGTTACCGTTGGAGTAAGT
This sequence comes from Helicoverpa zea, assembly GCF_022581195.2. NCBI lineage: Eukaryota > Metazoa > Arthropoda > Insecta > Lepidoptera > Noctuidae > Helicoverpa > Helicoverpa zea. The sequence goes on from NC_061457.1 coordinate 12,830,733, forward strand.
ACCTACTTACCTAAATCAAGATTGATCAATCACTAACAGGCCTTTGTTTATCAAGAGCTCGATTTTTATCAGCACTATCACCAAAATCTAGTCGACAAATCTCGCGGCCCCATTTAGGTCAAGGCAGATCGTCATTCAAACAAAACACATTTCTACCTATCTATAAACAATTTTACTATCATGTCCTATATAAAGAATTTCGGAGCTCCACGAACTGTAAATAAAAAGATTTAAAACTGCAATGTAGGACTCGTGGCAGATGCAAAATAGTGATATCCGGCAATCGATCAATCTGCGCTTGCACATGTGAAAACGGTTCCCCGAGTTCGTATTATCCAATTGAGTTAACTGGTTGGTGACTTCAATTGTACCACTCGTTAGGGCCATGGAGAACAAATAACTACCGGAGATGTTTTGATGCAAAATCTCCGAAGAAAGTAGCGCGCCAAAATGCAGGTGTCCGAGGGACGAGGAACTTTACTAGCTCCCCAGAACCCGCACATTATTTGCAAAATAAAATCACCAATCAATCAAGACCAATCTTTGACAGATTGGTTCTGATTTGACAAGGAACCCAAAAGCCTCGTTATTTTTAGTAACGGATCACGCCTACCGTACGTCACTTGACCTACAAGAAGGCCTGACCTACCTGATGTTTGGAATCTCTGCTTATCTTTCCCTACTCCGTGGTACCACTCGTTAGGACCGATTTGAACTGATTGTTTCGCTATGTCGGGGTTAGAGATTGCAAGATTCCTATCTAGCAATTGTTTTGTAAAACAATGGATGGTCAATAAATTGATGAAGCGATTACGTCTTGAGCTATTAGCTAGGATTATGTTGTTTTAAATTAAAAGGAACGGGTGTTAGATCACCTTTAAAGTTGGGTGTTAGTAAACTTTTTCTTGGGTTTTTGCTGCATCCTTACTATTGTCCAATATTGATTTAGGTATCTATTTCAAAAAGTTTTAATCAGTTCCGCTCTGTCACCGCATGAACGCATAACACATATACAAGATACAATTGATTGTTCTTATGTAGCTAGATTTTATTAAAACTATCGGAATCGACGATAGCTTTATTTATTACTAACACTTATGTCAAAACCTGGTTTACACCTAGGTAAGTCTTGTTGGAAATATACCTAAGTCTGAATTTAAACGAAAATTCATATATTTCCTCAAATAAATCAGAAATCAAAGCCCCACATTGTCTACCGTCGAGTCGATAATTACACAACGAACAATCGAGTCCATTTTATTACGAAAGCTATCGTTTGATGCGCGTGCGACGGCTGACACGCCGACCTCTGTCGCTTCCGGTGCGTCTGCGCAAGTTACAAGTGATTTATTGGCATTTATTAGTGGAATGGTACTGGTATATAGTGATAATGATTGCAGCGTGATTTTTGTTACACATTGAGGTTTCGGTTTTCTGGGTTTTATAATCACCACCAGATTTAAACAATAAAGTTTTATGATCGCCCAAATCTACACTGTTCAAAAGATTTTTTTTAAACATGAGACCTAATTTATTTTAATATTTTAGATTAGATTATAACAAAATGAAACCACCCTCATATCTAGCTGTTCAGATATGTCTTTTCTAACGGTTGACATCTCACGAGGCAGTACGTGTCAAAATGACGTTTCGGATGCGTACGCGCATGCCTGCGGTTTCTTCTGGAATTTGTGGCGTGACAGAACGACACTGCTGACCGTAGGCATTCGGGAAATGCTATTCGTCTAAATAACCTAGAATTTATCTTTTTAGGACGCGGTTAAGCTGTATTTTATAGTAAACTCTTTGGTATTTGACGTTGATTTAGTAGAATAAAATCCGTATTTTGAAACTTACAGAACTTTTACCATTTCCATTAATAGCAAGAAACGAATACACCATATTTTTCTTTCATTTAATTAAACAAAGAAAACTTGACAGCCAAAAAGAACTCGTATTTCAAATTAATTTTAACATCTAAACAAAACAAACTATGGATGAATTAATGTATCCCAAATGGGGGATAGGTTTTAGAATTCGACGGCAACTGGATACGTGCCTCGATGACGGACAACCTAATTGATATCGTGTTGCTTCTAACGAAGTGGTCTATTTTCGAAAAACAGTACTACTTAGAAGTGTAAGAATGTAATCTGTAAGTTGGGCTTGTCGTGTTGAATGGGAGATCAAAATGTTGCTCAATGAAATTAAAGCTGAGATTTTTTTAGTTGGTCTGACGAAGAACTTATTCGTCTTGATTTTATACTGGGCACAGATAGTTAATAAACGAGAAATAATACATAGAAAAAGATGGTTGGGCATGTCGTGGTGGCCTAGTGGGTAAAGGACCAACCTCTCAAGTATGAGGGCGCGGGTTCGATCCCAGGTCAGGCAAGTACCAATGCAACTTTTCTAAGTTTGTATGTACTTTCTAAGTATATCTTAGACACCATTGACTGTTTTTCGGATGGCACGTTAAACTGTAGGTCCCGGCTGTCATTGAACATCCTTGGCAGTCGTTACGGGTAGTCAGTAGCCAGTAAGTCTGACACCAGTGTAACCAAGGGGTATCGGGTTGCCCGGGTAACTGGGTTGAGGAGGTCAGATAGGCAGTCGCTTCTTGTAAAGCACTGGTACTCAGCTGAATCCGGTTAGTTTAACATGATTGGGAAAAAGGCTCGGAGGATGATGAATACATAGAAAAAGATCCCACGTTGAAAACCTCCTCCTTTTTCGATGTTTTTGTTGTGTTGATTGTTGGTTGAACCCCTTTGTACATAGATCATATTTTTTTATAGATGATGAAATTCCTACTGTGAATACAGCAGTTGTGGGCAGATGATTCTTTTATATCAATCCATCAAAAGATTCTGTTATGTCGATCCGTTGATTAAAAACCACGATTATCATTTGACGTTGCGTAAACAATAACAATCAATGCATTAGCGTACAGATCAGCGTGATGTCAGTCCATTGAAGAATTACGTTTTGTTTATGAATGAAGTTCAATATTACTCCCACGACGATAGTGAAACTGTTTGGTAGAAAGCCTCGTTGGTGAGGCTTGTGGGTGGTTCAAATATTACGTGTTTGAAAATTGTTATGGTAACGGCAACGTTATACTTATAGTCATCTGCCTAGCTATTTCCCAAGTATGTTGGGGTCGGCTTCCAGTCTAATTGGATGCAGCTGAGTACCAGAGTTTTATAAGGTTGTATAGCAAGAAGGCCTTATATGTTTTTTATCTCTGTTCGAAATCGAAAACATCGAAAAAAACCGGCCAAGTGCGAGTCGGACTCGTGCACGAAGGGTTCCGTAAATTACAGTTAAATCAACCTATCTCAAAAACTATAAGAGATACTTTGATCAAACCAAAAATCGTTGAAAGAGTTAATTAGCATGCATCACCTCTATTTTTTTTAGAATTTTATACCCCGTAGTTATAAAAATAGAGGGGGGGGGGACATACTTTTTACGACTTTGAGAGCTGATATCTCAAAAACCGTTCACTTTAAGAAAAATGTTTTTTAGAAAACTTTATATCATTTTAAAAGACCTTTCCATTGATACCCCACACGGGTATGTACATCGAAAAAAAAAATTTCATCCCTCAGTTACATGTATGGGGGGCCCCACCCCCAATTCTTTTTTTTACTATTTAGTGTCATATTTTTGTAGCGGTTCATACAACACATATTCCCATCAAATTTCATCACTGTAGTACTTATAGTTTCCGAGTAAATCGGCTGTGACAGACGGACAGACGGACAGACGGACATGACGAAACTATAAGGGTTCCGTTTTTGCCATTTTGGCTACGGAACCCTAAAAAAAGTGAATATGTTTATCAAGTGTGCGAATGCCTGAAACTAAAAAAAAGAACATTCAAAAAGTTCTACAATAGCCATCTACAAGTTTTTCAGATTTTTTTTCAGATGAAGTAAAATACATATAATGAGCAAATCATTGGCTTCTTAACACAGAAAAAACAAAATTACCCACGTTATATCACACGCGTGTTTAAGATAAAGATCATTACTAAAGAAGTCTAATATCTCTATCTAAGTAGTAACAATACAATTGCATTGTAAGCATCTAAATGAGTTGTCCGTTAGTAATGTAGTTCTTCCGACGTAGACACGCATTGATTTGTAGATAAGAAACTGCGTTTTTCTTGTTAACGAGCTGTGCTGTTTAATGTAAAAAATATGATTTGCTTAGATAGGTTCTATCTTCCGCCAGCAGTTTAACCCACGTCCCGTGGGAGCAGGATATAAAGAAGCCTGGTTCTTAAGGCTATCTAACAGTGATTAGAGCATTTTTCAAAACGGCCGAAGAGTTCTTGAAATTAGTGTGTTCAAACAAATAAACTCCAAACTCAGCTTTATAGTAACTTCAGCGTTATAATGTAGTAGCATCAATAGTACGACTAAATCGTAAGCGGTAGCTTCTTTATCAAAACTCTGCCATTAAATACATACTAACAAAACAATGCCAGAAATCACACATTATCTTACATAACGTTTAATTAGACATCATTACATATTCGTCGGTAACGTTCCGCTGGCGGGCATCGAACCCGCTTCCGCTGCGCACGCGCACGGGTGATAACCATCGAGCCTTATTATTTAAATTTCGTAATACCATGCTCTTATGAATATTGAGTTCCGTTGTTATGGTGTGGTGGCTTGTTTTATGAAATACCTACTTACTTGTACGTAGTGCTTATTTTGAACTACGATCATTTACCTAAATAAGAGTCCCTACAAACATCAAAAAACCATTGTTGGTTGAAGTTTTGGTATACACTCTCAAAAACATTGTCTATGAAATCCATACATATTAGGGTATTTAAACATCTTCAATTAAATTTAAACTGAAAAGGCATTTACCTAGGCATTTATAAACTACGGAACTACATTAAAACAATCACAAAACGAAACTCCAATAATCTAGCACAAAACCAAACAGGCACGCAGGTCAATACTGCAGATATAATTACCACATCTAACTTAGCTAATAAATCAAATAAGCCAAGTTAATTTAACTTAGATCGCTGAAAACTAAATAAGTATGGCTTAGCACGCGACGCCGGGAAATATGGCTTTAACTTTACACGTATAAGTTATTCCTTAGGGGCATTTTTACTGATTAAGTTACGTGTTTAAGATGAAGCTATGCTCTTTGATAATAATAGTGTTATTTAACTATCGTTATTATAGCTAATTACTAATAAATTATCGTTATTTGTGCATTTTTACAGTTTCTTTTTCAGAAATTGACTTGAAGCCACTGACTGTAGTAAGGAAAGGTTGATCAAATCATCATCAAGACCAATTTCAATAATTTCTAAATTAATGAAATTAAAAAAAAATAAAAAAACTAAATTGTGAAATAAATTATGTCTCAAGCATGGCCCTTCAACCTTACTACGAGTTCAGTTTACTACGGATATACTTGAAAATAATCCCTAGATATATTTTTGGTGTAATGTTTACATTCCCACGTCAGCGCGTGTCGATAGCTTAACGAAAACAAAATTGTATCAAGGAAAGATAAAAACATGCATGCAAAAATCAACTGTATTTCTAAAGCAGTATAGACTACAGAATCGTTCGAGAAGGTTTAGATAATTTTGTGGCTTGTACGCACATCACAGTCGGATGTCAATCAACTGGCGGTGTGACTTGATGAAAACAGAAGTGTAGGAACGTCAAAGAAATTGTACTAAAGAAGTGTACCAAGAATAACATTGAAGTAAGAAAAAAATAACGGTTTCCGAACCACTCCACCCGCCATTTTCTAAATTAGAACACAAATGACAGCAAAGTTCGCGCCATAATTTATATGGTGCGTTCCGTTTTAAATGATGATGGGTGCGTTTGGTTGAAAACTTTTTCTTTTAAAGTTCCAAATATATTTTAGGAAAGACATATTTTATGCAGAAGAGTTTACATTTTAGAAATTGGTGTATTTGTCATTGTCAATAGAAGTTAAACCTCTCTGTAATGTTTTGAATAATAGCAATTTTACCGTTAGTCATGAGACACAATATTATGCTAAAAAGAGTCTAAACCTCTTTTTTTGTCTTCAAAACAAATCGTTAAACAAAAAAGCATGTGCATATATTCTGTCCCCTCTTAAACACATTTATAAACCTTGGAATACCCAATAAAACACAGGGAACTGTGTTAACAATCACCCCGAATGTGGTCGTAACAAATTAGACACGACGACTCGTCGGCCGCCGGACACGGTCGTCAAGTGGATTGTGACGTACACGACAATTGTTTTGACTAAAATAACTTGGCCGTTAACAGGAGCTTATATTTGCTAAGTTTTTTAAATGTTTTTGATCATGCTGCATATTGTTGGAGTTTTGAACTGAGGGGACCAATCAAAGCAAGATCTTTAGAGTTGCAGCTCTGCTTCATTTGTTGCCAAGTTTCATTCTTTTTCTGCTGCGAATCTAGTTTCTAAATAAATGAAATCGAATAGCCTAATAGTTAGTATATTTCCTCAAGGTCTAACACCAATAGAAGGCAGTTCTGACTGTTGCGTGGGAGATGTGATGCAACCCCGTCCACTGTAGGCGTATGAAGTTACCTTGTAATTAGATAATGTTTTTATGCCATATAAGATTTGAAGCCTTGTTTTTTAAGTTTTTTACCTTCCTTTAAGTTGTCGTCGTGAGAATTGTTGAACGTGATGATTTTGTTAAGTGTTTCGTCAAAAAAACTTGTTTAGATTTTCTTGAGCGCGGCTGGGTGAGAAAGCTTTGCATTTGCGATTAGGAAGATAAAACGTTTTTTGCTTCATGCGTTCTGTGAAGTAATATCTCATACTACAGATATTATTTTGCAAGCGAAAAATAAAAGTTTCATAACAAAATTAATTATATAAGTAATGAATAATGGCGCATTTGACGGTCACAATATTATATTTATTATTTAATTAATTATAAAAGCCATTAAAATAGTTAAATTCACACTTCGCACGTAGGAGGATAAGGTCTTACTGCCTATTAAGGCTCTTGTTATCTCGGTCCGTTTCGTAACCTTTTTGTCGGCAATCATTTGCATGTATCTTGTCAAATAACTGATTAATCACATTCCTAATGATTTCCAATGTAAATATAGATACTATGTCTACAAAAAATCCGATTATGGTAATACAAGTGTTATTTATGTTACTTTTAAAATTGTCTACAAGAAAAACAAAACGCTGTTTGACAGTTAGATTAAAGATGTCATACATTTTAGTCAAATGAAAGAATTATTTAAAGTATTGTAATACATTATTGTGTTACATTTATTATCTTGCTGTCTAATGTCCTCGCACCTCGGCCCGTGATATTTTACAAATGGCAGCGTAACATCCTCATTTTCCATCTATCCTTTAGCTGGTGGTTGTTCCGCGGCAAAACGTCATAACAACCGCGTCACTTCAGCAACCTGTTACGTTTCGTTCCTACTATATTTACGATACAACGAGTTCTATAATTGAGCGATGCGGGAGAGCTCAACACATCGCGGTCCATCTTTTTAGAATACGACACAAATAACATTCTATATTTGTAAATTTATACACCACCAGCTTCGAAAGCACCTAGGGCTTCGCGAAATGTTACAGCAATCGCACCCTTATGCCTCGGCGATAAAACTCATAGTTAAGTAGCCGTAATAGATAGGATAAGGTACTTAATTTTACTTGAATAGAATATGCTAAGGTGGTACGTTACGCAGCAGCCATGCCGATGACCACATGCATCAATGTTTGTAAATAGAAACAGCGTACTATGAAGCAGCTTTGATCTCTGTTTCGAAATGAGTTCAGTCCATCGCTTGATTTCTTCAGATAAAACTTTTGAAGTAAGGCACAACTTTCGATGTATGCTGCGGCTTTCAAGAAAACTGACTGAACGAATCGAGCTGCGGCGTCGCGTCGGTTCTAAAAGATCTATGCAACGACTAGTGACATCTCGGGAGCAAACACACAAACTTCTCTTTGTTTACTAACAATATTTAGCATTCGGGACGCACTCCCTATTTTTACAAAAGCATTAGTCAACAAACAAGTTTTTCAGTCTTCGCCGTATCGGTTTCAAAGAAAAATTAGCTTGAACATGTGAAAGTAACCTGTTTAAAGGCATCTGACGCCCGTATTTGATCATTCCATTACCCAGCTGGTTTGGGAAGTGAAAAATCACGCTTATCGCGGCACAAACATAGGGAACGGTGGTCCGTGGCTCGAGCCATCTGTTCGTTGCACCCATAAAGATAACGAAAATGTACAAACGGGAACGCATTCACTACGTATCAGTCGTTTGCGGTGAACGCACCCGCGTCTTTACTTTGAATAAATTACGCGCGAAAAACAGTCGGCCATTTTGCATATTTCCGTACGATGTGTTCCATATTCGAGAGTACGGTGTGTATACAGCGCCAGTTTGATATTCTCTTTGAAATGTGGTTTATTTTTAATCGCGTTGTCCTATTTAATCCGTTATGCGAGTGTGGCAAGCGCCTCAATCAGTCTCAACGGTAGCCGTTGCTTTTGACGTCGTGTTTTCTGTTAAACCAAAATTTATTCAGCAAAAATGCTTAAATACATTATTTCAAAGATAAAAAAGGTCACTATATTTATGGATGGGTGCTTGGTTTGTTTGGAATATGATTTTAAATATTGGTCTCTTTGTTTCAGATTTATCCTGATCCGGAATCGGAGAAGGCTATTATGGGATCGGTGGTGTACTGCATTCATCACAAAGAAGGATGCCAGTGGTCCGACGAACTACGCAAATTGAAGGTGAGTGAGAAAGCCAAATATTTGCTTTACTTATACCTAAGTTAAGTAGGTAACTAGATCGATCGATCTGCGTGCGGTACGCGACACATTTATTTTTCTGGCCGACAATAGTCTATATTTTATGACATGCCAAGTACGAGTTGCCAGTCAAAATTAAATGCTCGTAAGTTTATTTAGCGTGAACACGCTAATTTGTCTAATGAGAGCTTGAATTAAAAACAAATAATAAGTCTTATGATTAATTACAAAAGCTGTCAAGTTTTTTAACACATAGACCGCAGATTTTACAACTTGCTACCGCAATAAATCTCATTGACAATCATTTTATTTTTAATTACTCCGTTGCATACATTACGTCTTTCAAGTGCACCGCACCAGAAAGCACCAAGACTTTTTCAACTTACTTGTACTACAAAACGACTACTAATTTACACAAAATGCATAAAAAAATACATAAATCTATATTGTACACCTCCAAAAATCTCTACCATATTCAAAGATCACCATTATTCCATTTCCCTAAACTTTCCTTCCCTATGCGCAGGCGCACCTGAACACGTGCAAGCATGACGCGGTGCTCTGCGCAGCGCAGTGCGGCGCGATGATCCCGCGGGTGCTGATGCAGGATCATCTGCGCTACACCTGTCCGCGCCGTCGCGCTAACTGCGAGCATTGTCATAAGGAGTTCTCCGGAAGCGCTTTGGAGGTAGGCTAGGAATTATTAACTACAGTAGCGAAAGCGTTGATATAAGTACATTAATGAGGATTTGGAGGAAAAATCTAAAGGATCCTAATTTTACATACCAGCGTCATCTTCATCAGTCGCAGTTTTTGTGTCTATCTTTACATCAAAAGTTGGCTAAATATATCGTTATATACGTTTAACGCTAACTGCAAAGGATCAAAGTTGCTTGACTGCCAGGAACTGCTCATGATTTTCACATCTACATAAGCATACAGAAAAGTCGAGAATCTAGGTAGTGGGTTCACACATATACCTCAATTAAAACCAGCATTGTCATGTCATGCTTGATAGAAAGTTTCTTCATATCTAGACCACCACATTTAAATTTGACCCAAAACCCGCTTTTACCTCTGACAGTTTACTTATCAATCCTTACACCATTTTCAGGAGCACCAAGGCAACTGTGGCCACGAGCCGGTGTACTGCGAGAACAAGTGCGGCGCTAAGGTGCAGCGCAGACATACCCAGCAGCACATTCAGCAGCACTGCAGTAAACGACTCGTGCCTTGCAAGCATTGCGGACAGAGTTATACTCAGGTATGGAGATGAGAAAATGTTAGGATTATAAAATTTACAATACATGGATTCAAGGGCACCTGTGTTAGGTCCGCTTGATCCGTGTATGATATTGTTGACCATTCAAGTCACTCAAGTCCATCCAGTTTATTTAAGTATTTTACGGTTTTGAGAGCCTATCCAAGAGTTCGACTATCTGTAAATTAGTCATACATACAGTGTGCTTTCAGATGACCCAGTAGTAGGGCTTAACTCTGACATAAAAGCCAGATAGGCAATTCGCTAACATAAGAGAATGGATGGTAAAGACTTAACTTCCTAAATTCTAGTTAATGGAGAAGAAACAAAATTACTATCAAAGTGGATACTCCACTCTTGACTTGTCTACAAAAGCTTTTTACGATTATCACCAATCTAACCACCACCTTCCTTTTCCAGGACACAGTATCAGCGCACGGCGCGTCATGTGCGCGCGCGCCCGTGGCGTGCCCGCAGCGCTGCGGCGCGCCCGGCGTGCCGCGCGCCGACCTCGCCGCGCACCTGCGCGACCACGCCGCCGCCGCCGCGGCTGCGGCTCTGCCTTGCTCCTTTAGAGACGCCGGATGTAGATTTAAGGTAGGTTCTTACCTTACAAGGTTGCAGTTTGGTTAGAATCTCTGGTACAATAGAAGAAGGAGGATACATCATATCCATCTCCCCTGTCAATACTAAGTAGGTAGCATTCGACAAATCAAGAAAAAATAGAGGCGATTAAATATTTTGACCTGCTTGCAGTCAACAGTCCGCCTGTTAAGAAAACTTGCCTTCAATTTTATTACTACCTCTCATCAAACCCAAAACTAACATTGATTTTACTACACAGGGAACTAGACAAGCTCTGGAAAAGCATACAGAAGAAAGTTGCCAACAGCACCTAGCCCTAGTGTCAGCTTTAGCCAGTCGTCAGGCAAGACAGCTGGACTCCCTCCGAGCAGCAGTTGCGCGACTGTCGGTGAACTGTTCCGGAGCTCTCGTGTGGCGCATCAGCGACTGGGCCGCCAAGATGGCGGAAGCGAAGTGCAAAGATGGCGTCGAGCTGGTTTCCCCTGCTTTTTATACTAGCCAGTATGAATATAAGTTGCAGGTGAGCTTCGAAAACTATTTACATTCTGCTATTTCCTCTTGTGGTCAGTCCTACCTAAAAGACCATGCTGTCCGGTCCTCCACTTTAGGTCCAAAAATATACTTCACTTTCCCCAGAAAATATAGTACATAGAGTCCTGGTTTCAAACAAATAATGCATTAGTCATGCTTCTAAAAACTTTCCTAATTGCGGTGGAGTCTGAAAAAAATGTTTGTTCCATTTTCACGCTTCACTAATGTCTAACTACCCATTTGCCAAATACCTGACTCGTTGCCACGTGGCCAAAATATTTGTGGATCACTGCAAATCTTTTTATTGCCCCGAAGGGAGAATGATGCAATGACCAATGCATGTTTATTTTCAATTGCTGACCTCTTTACGCAAAAAATTGGCGTTGCCACGCGAAATCTTCGCGATAAAGCCACATGTATTACATTTGTTGGTAAACAAACCTCGCTCCATGTATATGAGTCAATGATGACTAAACCCGGTCCCCACGGCAACTAAATTAGACACTTGCTCACTCAGTGTGTAATGTAATATTTCGAAGTGTGGGTAATAAATCATAGTTGTTCCTTTTGGATTGTGACATTTGTTAATTATAATATTTTCGTTTATTTTTTTCCTTTTGAGGATTTGAGTGACTAGCAAATAGGTGTGTTATTTTAGTTTGACATCTCAAGAAACCCATTAATTTGAAAAGATTTCTGGTAATCTGGCAAATGTAAAAGACATCAACAAAACATTTGTACTCAAAATTAACCTCTATTTCTTTCTTTCCAGGCTTCATTATTCCTGAACGGCAACGGTGCAGGTGAAGCTACCCACATGTCGGTCTACATCAAGATCCTGCCTGGAGAATATGACGCCCTTCTCCGCTGGCCCTTTGCCCACACAGTCTCCTTCACCCTATTCGACCAAAGCTCAAGTCCTGATAGGGCCTGCAACATCGTAGAAAGTTTTGTCCCCGACCCCACATGGAAGAACTTCCAAAGACCCTCAAAGGAACCTGATGCGTTGGGCTTCGGATTCCCAAGGTTCGTCTCCCATGAAATGCTGAAGAAGAGGAACTTTATCAAGGATGATGTTATGTTCTTAAGGGTCAAAGTAGACCCTAGTAAGATTGTAGCTGTTTAGTAGTTTAAGTTTAGCCCAAGTTTGGATACAGTGTAAAATGTCAAGACAAATTATTTTCAAAATTTTTGCCAGTTTAGATTTGAATCGTAACATTGTACATTTTGTATTTTGGGATACATAGTTTTCATATAAGGTCGAATTATCAAGTTAAATATAAACCTGAAATATTTTTCTAATGTTCAAATGTAGTACGTATATTTTTACAATGAAATGATTAATCGTAGAGTTTGGGTTAGATGAATGTTAAGGTTAGATTTAACATAGTTCTAACTTCAGGCTGAATCCAAGTTAAACTTAAGTTATTAACACATTATGTGTATTCTATAGTCATTATTTAGTACTAAGTAACTTGAAGTCATAGTTTTAGCTGTAAATAGTATTTTTATACTTAGATTAGTTTGTACATATTTGTAAATATTAGTATTAGTATGCGCATACGCATTTGTTATCCTTTCACTAAAGATCTCTTGAGTTTCATTGCCGGCAGAAGAACGTAACAAGTTCAGCATCATTTCAAAGTATTTTTGACCTTATTTCTTTAGTCATAGTGTACATATTTCTTTTACTTTAACGAGACTTGCTTTTCTGTGCCATATTTATTAGGTATGTTTACCTATTAGCACTATTTGCAGATATTTAGGATGCTCTACTTAATTTGATTTGGCCTTCAAAAAATATTGCCTGTAACTTAGACGATGTGATTTATCGAAACTGATTTCATCATGGGAGCTTATACCTGTCCCACTAATTGGTTTAAAATGTTCAGCTTCTACTGACATAATAATTTTCTAATACAAACCCTCTGCTCGGTATCGATAGGTTTTCAGTCTTTTTTTTCTAACTTACTAAAATGACTAATCAATCCCAATTGAGGATGAAGATGGTATTTATCCGGTAATATTATAGGCCAGAAAAAATATAACGAACAGCATAAATACACACATTTTTATAGTAGCCTGCAAAAATTGTGTGTAGCTATCCAAATACGTTCAGAACGCATTTTTGTTTGCCTTAAGCGAATATTATCGAAGGCTTTTTGAAAAATGCTTTGGACATTTCTATTTTAAAAGTACTGTCAAAAAATACTTTGAAAAATGCCCAGCTTAGTTATATCGGCAGATCTTTGTATATATTTTCTGTTTTTACGAAAATAATAATTTATAACTTTTTTTTGTTGACTATTTCTGTACATACTGCCTACGTTGTAGATAAAAATCTATGTTTTATTAAAATTATTAATATTTAATCTAAAATTCTTATGTATTCGTTAAGCTGGAGTTAAACCAAAGTGTTGTGATTGCTTTGCGTTCAAAAAGATAATGGTGTTATGTACATTTCCATTGCAAAGTATATCAACTTAAAAACACGGCTAAAGCTGTATGTAAGTTATATATATTTATCTCTATAGATATACGTTTAAGTTTTTGTTTTTTCGTATACTTCTATACATAAATGTACCGCAAATTTATTTTTAGTTCGATCTAAAAGATTTCTCAAAATAATTTTAGTACTAAATGACGTTAGACATTTCTGAGTTAACAGCATTGTACAGTATTTTTCTTGATTTTGCAGTTTTTTTTATTAAAAAAGGCTAATTCCACAATATTACTTCATTAATTTGGATCTCTTCTAAAACGCTTTTTAAAATAATTTAATCTCAACTGTAATATTACATTCCAGTAAAAAACATTATTTTAAGCCTGGAAGCCATTTTGTAATATTTGTTTTATTACAACTAGACATTAGGTGCAATTGAGAGAACACTAATAAACAATAAAATCAAATAAACAGCAAAATTGTACAAAAGAGTCTCTCAATTAATCCTCATTTCTTTGTACCTTTTCTATAAACCGTAGTTTTTCGGCTAGGCTATTTCGAATATAACCTTAGTACCTAACATAAGACTAATTAACATTAAAAGTAAAAACAGATTGTATTAAGCCTAGATTTAAGCTAATTCTAAGTATTTCGCAAAACGGACAGTAGACTAAGAGAATGAACATAATTTGAAAAAGGCCACATTAGATTTATAAGGAAAAGGCCCATCGTAGATGATAAGAGGAAATATAATATTTTTCCGATATAAATATGACTTTTACTGGACAATACCTACCAACCCATGAGTAACAATTTTTACACTCAAAATTGATGATTCTCCAAACAAGACTGTTTTAGGTCCACTATTACAGCAACATCAATTAACTACTGGATTATTCATAACAAAAAAAAAAATTATAAGAAAGCGAAACAATATAATAGCCTATCAATAAACTTTTTTTGTTTGTTTGTACCCAAGAGGCTCTGAAACTACTGAGCCAATTTGAAAAACTCTTTCACTGTTGGAAAGCTACACTTTCCACAGACACAAGCTATTTTATCCCAGTACGAACAGTAGTTCCTAAGGTACGCGGGTGAAACCGCTGAAAAACTGCTAGTCTATAATAACACAGATTTACAAATAATAAACAATATTACTTCCTAGAGAACAGACCATAAAATACTATCTACCAACTTTTACTACCCACCTTTGGCCGAAACGGACAATAAATCAACATTAAACTAAAAACCTATTTAGATAACATTAACTGCACTAAACATTGTTGATAATTAAATGTTTGAGCATTAACGCCAAGTAATAGATTGTAGAGAATTGCATTTACTATTATTTTGCTTCATTTATCAAGCTGCTTGTTTTCTCTAATTAGTAGGGCAGAGATTTGGCTGCTCATTACGTATTTGATAATGTTACTAACTGAAGATTTTTTATTCACATACAAGAGTAAAAACGATAAAAGCATATTTCTACCATCGTTAGATGGCAGTGTCATCTACCTAGACTTTTTCCAACTATGCTAAGGTCAGCTTCCAGTCTTACAGGATGCAGCTGAGTACCAGTGTTTTACATGGAGTTACTAATTTGCAGGTATTAAAATGACATTTTTATATTTAAAAAAAGACTGTCTGATCAGGCTTATGTCTGAAATGGGTAAACCAATTTTGATGAGCCTTCCATTGGCAGATAGCCGATGACACAATGAATAACTCCCTTTATACACTAGTGAACTGCAAGAAATTAAAGGCACAAATGGTAAATAACAAAACATGTAATTCTTTGTACAAATGGAAAATATCAGCTAGTTTGGTACTTAATATCAAAAATATTAACTTACTTGCTATCTTAGGCTTAATATTTAGTTTATATTGCACATTTACAGTAGATATTGTGCTAGGTACTCTGTGAGCTGCCGGACTGACTGAATGTTGAGGTATTGAGGGCTGACGGCTGTTGGACTTTCTTTTGGGCTTTCTGAAATTAGGGTAATATTCTTATTAGTGTATTACCACTACTAGCAACTGCATTATTCACCTTTTAATGCTAAACGTAGCACTTGATTTTGGGAAACAGCACCTATTGCTATTGCATTTCATTTTATCATAAGATTCCTTCAGACTATAAAAGAACTATGATGTGGGAACTAATAAAACATTATTAGTTCCTAGTAGTATAAGTAGTTCAAAGATCGTTTTATATAACAAGAATAATATACCCAACCAACATAAACAATAATGTGAACTATTTCCACTTTCATGTTTAATGAACTTTAAATTTTCTTTAAAAAAGAGTGTCCATAGAGTTTCTTGCCAGTTCTTCTCCATGATACCAACTCTTTGGAGCCGTGCACCTAACTTTGACGTTTCGAAAGAGCTTTCATAGGCCTATTTGAAATAAAAATGTTGAGTTTGAAAACTCTGTGACTGAATATTTGGTTTATAAAACATAATAAGTTATAAAAAAAGAAGTATATAAGGTTTGCAGATCACGGAATGAACATATTATATTTAAGACCTATTATTGTACCTGTGTATCTATACTAATATTATAAAGCTGAAGAGTTTGTTTGTTTGAATGCGCTAATCTCAGGAACTACTGGTCTGATTTTGAAAATTTCTTTCAGTGTTAGATAGCCCATTTATCGAGGAAGGCTACTTTTTATACCGGTACGGGAAGTAGTTCCCACGGGATGCGGGTGAAACGGCTGGCAGAAGCTAGTCACAAATAAATGATTTGAATTTAAATTTTTACTACTAAACTGCCTACAGTTTACATTTCCATCTTTGAATAAGTTAACTTAGGCACCATAAATGAAAATAAAAGGAACTTACCATCTGTATCTGCAGCAAATAATCCATAGCAGCCGGCAACAAAGGTTTAGCCGAGTTAATCTCCATCATGGTCAAATGGTCCAGTCTACCGTATCCTCCTCCGGACTTCATGAGCGCATCCATAGAGGTTCTTAGCTTAGACATGCGAATATCCCAAATATCTTTGATAATAGTCTTTATTTCTGCAGCATTGGGCACGTCTTCCGATGCAGCACCGAGAATAAGTTTTGCTTCAACCATGTAATGTTCGTTTGGCATTTTTGTGAAGAACCTGTAATATTTTTATTGTTTGAGTAATATACTTGATAGGAATATTTTTTTTTCTTTGTTTTTTTAAGCTATCAGTCTAAAATAGGATAGAGGAATAATATAATGTTGTATTATAGCATGGGTATTGAAATACTCATATAGCCCACTGAACTGAGAAACAAGCTTTTCATGAACCAGCGTCACGAGGTACTTGGATGAAAAGTCTACAGTCACAATTTGATTGCTTTTGGATTATATTTTTCAAAAACAGGTAGACATTTACTTACCTAATTTTAGGTTCAATTTGTAGTCTCTAACTCTTAAGAAGGTACTTTACTAATTACTAGAGAATTACGGAAGAATTACAGCTGAAAACACTTGAAATAAACAAAAACACAAAACTAACCTAGATCTTTTCTCCTCTTCTTTGATATTCTCCAAAGTATCCAATTCCATCCACTCTGGGGGCACGATACGGCACTTTTGTTTCTGCTTTAGCATCATAGCCAGCCACAATGGCACATTTAGTGGCAAACCAGCACGAAATGGTCCGAATTCGCCGCAAATCAAATAAACTTTGTCGTACGAAAAGTTCGGTATCACACTGATGATTCTATTCTCGCCGATAAACTCTACTTCGTAAGGATCCATCTTTGAGCTAAAAATTACTGAGATTGTAAAAAATTTGCTAGTAAATACATTTATTGAAAACTAACAAAAGTAAAAGTCTATCAACGAGTTTTGTTTTGACGTTCAAAAGTGCGGGAAAACGAAACGAAAATGGGCACAGATAATTCAGATTAAAATTACCATAGTGTGCATATTTAACTCAAGCTACCTAACTTACTTAATTAAATGAACATAAACATACACGTTACACACACACTAAAATTTATTATTTCGAGTGATTGATATTTTATAAACAAAAATCGTTTTTTTACAGCATTCGTTGTACGCTTTTATTAACGACATCTGTAGATGCAACTATACAACTGTGTCAGTGTTGACAAATGTCTAGATACACATATGAATGTTTATGAAAACTATTAGTAGATGTCGCTACTAGGCTTATTCTATGAAAACATCCTGTAAAACTTTTGAGTTTGAATTCAAAAGTCCTAACTAAATTACAATCATCCGATCCTTTTCATCATAAATTAGCACACATCTAGCCAAAGCTAATTCTAGAATAACAATAAATTAATAGCGTAGCGATCGATGCAAATCGTTTTGGCAAAGTGCAAACTCCTAATTACTAGCCGTAAATTAGGGTGGCCGGTTGACAATGTCTCAGACGGTTGATATTTATGGGAGGCCTTGCTGGCGGGGCCCGGACTTTTGCCACCCCCCATGTCTGTCATACTACTAACGTTTTATGTGACTTCGGAACTGAATCGACGGTCCTATTTCAAAATATTCGAGTTTTGTAATCTGCCTGAACTATGCGATGCGTGTTAATGAAGGCCAGTCGATTTATGTGAACTGAGTCCACGCTACTCCAAAAATTTGGGGTCGTAACTTAGTTAAAGTTTAATTTATAGACGTTTTCCTTAATAAAAATGGTGACTGATTGTTATGTTGCGATTGTGTGACTATAATCATTTAAAAAGTAGGTACCTAACTGTCACTCGAACGGCGAATTTTAATTTTAGTGAAATAATATAAGCACCTACCTACCCACGTATGTTAATTTATTAATAACATTAAAAACGTACGATATTTGTTACTGGGCAATGAATATTGGATTTTTACAGCTGGGTATTATTGGTATTGCTTTGCATCAAGTCTAGATTGTGATATTTGTAACTTTCAATAGGCCACAATTTTCTTCTTGTGTTTGAGATCTTAATAATGTTAAGATACATACCCTAGGATTTAAAAATAAATATGTTTCTAAGTATAGGTACCTAACACAGCGAAAGCTGAAAGAAAAAGAAGCACAACTTCAGTATTTTTTATACATGATAACTTTTTCATCGACACGTTGCAGTCAAACCGTGGCTCACTGTTGCTACCTCCAACAAATACTATTTATCCTCAAGTATTTAACAGTCTGAGTATGTATGTATGCAATAATACCACACAATGTACTAAAACACAGTACATTCGTGAACTCAAGAACACTCCTATCAACATGAGACGATATTTACATTTAAAGTTCGCTCTCAGAGAAAGAAACTAATGAATAATGCAGCTGTCGTTGGTTTTCTAGACTCCGAACGAAGATGCGAAGGTATGTGATAATATACATTCATGTATGTATTTACTGATTGTATTTATATTATGGAGTTTGCTTTTGTTCAGTAAGTTAAAGTCAGTTCCCATTTGAGCTTGGAATTAAGTCTTAGCAACTCATTTTTTTTTCAAGTTAAATAATGTTCTTTTGTGAAGTGAATCAAGGTTTTTATACATTAATCTATCTATGTTTCTACTGTTATATGTTAAGGGATTAAGATAAAACTAAACCCAAACAAAAATACGTAAAAAAATCAATTTAATCTTTGTCAAACATAAATTTCGATACGCAGATCTAGAAACAGCTTACCGAAACAAAATAAATAACAAAATCCGTCTGCACGAATGGAAAACACACTCAGACATCTTTCTTCTTAAATCTGCATACAAATTCGTGAGATCTCGCGCAAATTCGCCCAGTCATTTAAAAGCGATTCTGTTTCAAGCGGGAGCGCTGTTTTTTTGGCCATAAATATGTCGTTCGTGACACGTAGCAATGTAGTGCCATCTAGCGGCGGTGATCAGTATGCTAGTCACGGACTCTCGTGCATAGATGGCGCTACTTGTCACTCATGTACGAATGGTTTGCTTTGGAAGTTACTTTGAAATATTTTGTTGAAGTTTTGGCAAGTTGCGGGTACTTTTTTGTTTTGGTTAGTGGTTTAGGTAGTACCTGAGTTATATAGTTAATTGTTCGAAATGAAATCGTTTTGTGGGAACCTGGTACGTACTTAGGTACTTTGAACAAACTATCAATATTCATTGTTCTTACATATCATAGTTTAGTTAACATGCATCATATTTCCAGCAAATGTAAGTTACTGATCGCGACATGGTATCGAATTATATACATACTAGCTTCTGCCAGCGGTTTCACCCGCATCCCGTGGGAACTACTTCCCGTACCGGATAAAAAGTAGCCTATAGCCTTCCTCGATAAATGGGCTATCTAACACTGAAAGAAATTTTCAAATCGGACCAGTAGTTCCTGAGATTAGCGCGTTCAAACAAACAAACAAACTCTTCAGCTTTATAATATTAGTATAGATAAATGAAATCAAGGTGATCCCTATATTTATTTATTTTATTTATTTATTTATATAAAGGAAAACTAACAGCTAGTACAATAGTTCATAACTAATTTATAGAGAAGAATAAATGCACAGATTTGTTCTTTCATAAGACAATCTCTGTTACATTGTTATTGTTTACACCTACATACCTACCATTTAACCAATCAGTAGTAATATCATAAACCCTCATTCCAATTTTATTTGTGGTCGGTACTGGGTACAGCATGTCATCTTCTCCCATTTTGCATATCTGATAACAGTAACCCACGTACATACATGTTTTTATATGTAGGTAGTTATGTACCTTAGGTAGGAAAGCACAGCATCAACTTTTCGAAATTAAAATCTCATCCAAAAATTCTCCCATCCCAAAAGTCTCATTAACCACTTAAAGATAACTTATATTACAAGTTACATAACAGCACAGTTTCACAGTCAGTTATTAAGTGAATTATTATAATTACACTTAGCCTCTGCCAGTTGAGAACAACTTAGTTCACTTATCTCATTCTTGCGGCCGCTAAAGTTTCCCCCGCGAATCTCTATGTTTTTGTTTTTAATATAAATGTTTACGGCCCCTGGTTTGCAGTGCAACTGTGAGGATTTTATTTCATTAAAAAAAAAGAGAAAACAAAATGCATTTGAATATGTAGTTAAAATAATATAATAGGTTTCTTTAGGTATTTGGACACCATTGTCTGATGGTCGCCTCGACATTGAGCAAGCGTAGGTCAATGCGCATTCTTTCGCTGTGTGAGAACAACGTTTCCTCAATCGCTTTTATATTGCGTGGCAAAACAATTAGCTGAAGACCATTAAAATCAGAATCTTATCGTACTCCTTAGCCTTAAAAAGGAACTTTGAATCAGGTAATTTTTTAATATCCTTAAATATTTGTTTTCTACAGCAGAAGGGTTTCAATTTAATTCCTTTTTTTTGCAAAATATTTTAATGTAGGCACATAACAATGTACCTGAAAGCCTGAGGTATTGGGTAACTGGATCGAGGAGGTCAGATAGGCAGTCGCTCCTTGTAAACAACTGGTACTCAGCTGAATCCGGTTAGACTGGAAGCTGATCCTATCATAGCTGGGAAAAGGCTCGGACGATGGACGTAGGTACATAAAAATGTACCTATCTACTTATTTCAAAATTAAAAAAGGGGCAAAAACGAAATGCACCCAAACTTTTACCATCTCACACCATAGACAAAGGCCCAAAGTTATCAAGTCGCGGCGAAATCTTGCAGCATTAAGCCAAAGGGGGCAATTAGCAACCAGATAAGTTACTACTTAAAACTAACATCAGTTTGCTATAGGAAAGCCGATTTGGATGATTTATTCGTTTTCTTAAAAAATATCTTTATTACTCACTCGAATTAACCCTTTATTTGGCACGGATAAAAATATTCAAAATATATGAATTTGTAAATTTTGTGGTTTCAGGGGTTTGGTATAGAGTCCCGGAAAAATAATTAAAAAAAAAATCTACAATAGCCCACTGCTGGGAAAACAGGTGTCCGTCACAGCGGACCTTGCCAAATTAATAGTCAGATTTATATGTTCGCTGAGGCGGACACTGCCAAAGTACGGAAAATAAAAACCATAATTATTTTTATGTTTTTTTAATCAAAGAAAAATACAGAAAGGATCATTTTAGGACTAATTGATACCGAAGTACAGTTTATTTTGTATGATAATTTAAAAAATAATTTCTGGGGGTTCTCCTGTCACGAAACATAATTTATGCAATATACGACAGTTTTATTTTGCACTACAGTCATTTACACGACTCCATACCTTACAACAGAACCTGCAGCGTCCTTCTTCCATGGTCGAAGGGAAATGTCCTGTACTGTCGTATTTTAATGGACTTCAAAGGTGAATCATCTTCTGGCAGGTCTATGTTATCATCATCCTCACCCTCTTCTATTGTCGCTTGGTGACGGAATTGTGCTACTCTCCAATTGTAAGTCGGCTGAATTTTTTTGGCTTTTTTTGGTCTTTTGGCTTTGATTGTGGGTAGTTTTCTAGATCTTGTTTTTCGGGGTGCTAATGAAGAAGCGATTAGTGTTATAGGCGTTGCAGGCAAAGAAGGAATAGCAGATAGGGATGGAACATTTTCATAAAGTGAGTCGCGAATTTCACGCACGATAGAATCTGGTATAATATCAACATCTCCGGAGTTTGATTCTTCGTCGTTGGATATGTCTATCGTTAGGTTAGCAAGGGAAGATGCAGTGAATGGTGGGACAGCGGGGTGGAAGAGTTAGTACGTGCATCATGGAATTCAGTTTCCGAATCAGATATTTTGCTAACATCGGAAGGTGAATGTTCATTAGGTACAAAAGCAATAATTTTACTTGAGCGATTAGGCTGTTAGCAAAGAAAAAAAAAACAAAATCAGCACCATAACCAAATAAGCAAAAGCATACACATTTTGGCGTAGTCCGCCGCAGTGGCCACAGTAATAAAGTGGCACTTTTCTATACAATTAGCAATGTCCGCTGTGACGAACAAAACATTTTAGTTCCAAAAAACATCACAAAAATGTAATAAAGTGCGTATGTTTTTGTAAATAACGATTGAAATGTCTATTAGCTAATAAATAAATCTAAAATTAATTTAATTTTTGAACAAAAAATAAGAAAAACAATTATAATTACCTTGAGCAAAACAGGTGGCCGCCTTTTCGCTGACATTTTACGTCCCAACTGACATATGCAATGTTTTCACAATCATTATTTATTTTTTTACTATTTGTTTATGGTATAAATAAACATTTAATAGATTAGAAATCGATGAAAATTAAATAAAAACTTTTCAGGATTTATATTAAATAAGTGTCCGTCACGCCGGACTTAATCAAATAAAGGGTTAAAAGGGACTTGTAATTTTTGTGAGGAGCTCATGGCTTAGTAACAACTGATTGGGTTTTGATTGTTAGTCGAAATAAAGCAGTCCTGGGTGCAATCGTTTAATGGATTTGTGTCCATCTATATATGTCATTGTAATCTTTGTATTCATCAAGTTCTTTTGTATTTGGGAAAGCACGTCATATTTTTGATCCCGATGTTGACAAGTTGTGATGCAGTCAGCAACCAAATCGTCTGACAAGCAGAAGTACCAAGGGTTATCAGGATGCCGGAGTAAGTCTAACAATTAGTAGTACAAAGGGGTATCGGTCTGCCCGGGTAAAACTTCACAGTAACAGTAACCTACATTTCACAATGACCCTACTTTTTTTGTTCAGGTACAAAAAGAAGCTTCTTTAAGACTCAGGTTAAGGCTAAGGGGGAAAAGCTATATGTACTTACAAGAATCTCCAAATTTTCTTCACCACCTCTCCTCATTACCAATCAGACCTCCACACAAATTCTCCTTAACCCCCCACCGTTTTTACCTCCTTAACCCTTTACTCGCTTATCAAAAACTTGAAAGTTCCCCTATGAGTAACGTCGTGCAGCTTGAGCTGTTCGCGATATGACCCGTTACAGAAGCCATGGCAAGTCGAGGGTGGCTAATGGCTCAAGTTTTTCTTACTTACCCAATAATAGTGTTATTAATGTAATGAAGGAGGTTTTATTGTCTTTCGGTTTGGGTGATTTTTGTTTTTTAATGTTTTTTGTGAACGTTGTCCGGATAATATGTTTTTTCGTGAAATGAAAAAATTATGAATCACCATGGAAATTCTTATTTGGGTGAAAATTACACGAAAATCTTATGTTAATTTCAACGATAAGAAAGACACCTTTTCTTAAAAAGTCCCGTGTGGTGACTTTTGAGATGTGATCTCAAAAGGGTAATTTCTGTCTTAAAAAAAAAAAACAATTTAATTCACCAGCTGTATTTTAAGTCGCAAAAACTTGTATGGGACTTTGATTCACCGATTCCATGAAATTGAGTCTAAGAGCCCTGCCTCATTAGGACGCCAATGGCGACGTCGCCGGCTACGTATCCAAGCAGTTAGTATTGAAATGTATGGAACCTAACTCACTTGGCGACGGTTTGGCAACGTCGCCGAATTGGAGGCGTGGCCACGAGCTACAGCTCCCTACGTGGCTTCTGGCTACCGTGGCAGCTTGGCGACGTGGCCACAGTTGCCAGTATAATGAACACGGTAAAGCGCACCTCCCTCACACAGTCGCCAATGTGGTCGCCAGTCAGCGTGCAATTTCTTCAGCGACGACGTAAAGAATTGACTGTCGAGACGCCCCATGGCCACTCGACTTGGCGACATTTGGATGCCAGAAGTAGCCAGACCTGTGCCGCTGGCGACGTCGCCATGGCGTCCCAGTGAGGTAGAGCTCTAAAAGAAAAAGTTACTCTTGTGTATTGTCATTAAATACCCAGAAACGACTTTATTATTTTCTAGGAAAAACCACTTTGTTGAATTTTTCCAGCTGTAAGTTCGTTTGTGGTTTAAGATTTAATAAAACTGCAGTTTCCATGAATTTCAATCATCAACCGCCTTTTTATTTATCTCACTGCATGGTACAAGCCTCTTCTCATACAGAGAAAGAATAAGTGTTGATATAAAGATAAAGATACTTTATTTTGTAAAACATGGTACAAAGCATAATTGTTATAATAAGTAGTAAATAACCACGCTTAATTGCTCAAAGCGGATTGGCGATTCAGGTTTCCTCAAGATTTTTTCTTCAGTTATTCTCAGACACTGGTTTCTAAGATTTATGAAGTATAATTTTTTGATGCACTTTGTTAGTTTTGAGCTGTATACATAAAATTAGTTTTAATGTGCATTAAGTTTTGCAAAATTAAATATGCACAGAAAATCTTGAAAGTCACATTGTTACTTGCCTTACCTGGAATCAAAACCGCACACTTGAGATACTTCTAATTGAGATACCTAGTTGAGATAGTTCTAATCACCAGGTCACCACAACATCCATTCTTATATTTATACGGAACCCAACAGGGACGGACGGTGTCGGACAGCGTCATCGGGGCAAATAATCGTATCACTTGTGATGGACACGCGGACGTGACCGGGAACCGAACTGGTGACCCTCGGATAAATCTCTCGGTGCACTGGTGTAAGATGAGCTGTGTTGGGAGAAAGATGTTGGGTTCTGTGTTTGAGGTAACTACCGAAAAAGTATACTTTGCTTATATTATAATTGTCAAAGTTTGTGTGTTTAGATGATTGCACACATATAAAGTCTTCAGGAACTAAATGTATACCTATTTACATTTAGATTCGATAAATAGCAAAATTCATAATCATCTTTTCTGCAACACCCCTTTCGATGTTTTCTAACAATATCTTCCTCCAGCAGAGGCCGACTAACACTGGCTAGACGCGACTCCGTCATTATTGAACACGTTATTGCTATTATAAATAAGGATCTCATGATATTGTGGTCATATTAAAATGCTTTGTTTTTCTTTTGTTTTGTGTTATTTTTCTGCAGAACATAGCCTTGAGTGCATGCTAAATGTATGTCTATTTAGTTGGTAGAAGTTAATATAAAATATGCTTGCCTAAAATATATAAAAGTGGTAGTTTATATGACTTTGATGTTATTTGTCTAGTTCTGCCTTTAAGTTAAAAATACTCGAACTCAAACTCAATGCAATGTCAGAACACAATTGTAGCCGCGTAGTCCGTAGCAGGCCGTACTACGGCGTAGCCGATGTCTTCCTGTACGATATATTTTATCTTGATAAAGTCAACTCCATTATCATTCTTTGTAAGAATATGATTAATAAAATATAAGTCATGCAGTTCAATATTTTCGTAATTTTTCCACGTATATAGAAACTACCCCCAACAGCTCTGAAGTAAGACCCCATTACCAATAAAATGTCCCATAAAAACCCATAATACGCATTAAAAACATTAGAATATTACTGCTAAGGATATCATGGTGTTTGTGAGTGCAGACGGTGCAGTTTATAAGTCTATGGGGAATTGATGGTGTTATTTCTCAAGGGTGATGTTCAAACTCTGTATTACATATTTATAGTAGGTACCTTTTACCCAATTTAGATTCATATTAACCTGAAAACTAAAAGGACAAGATTTTTTATTATTAACACAAAATATATGTAGATTGGGCCGATAATATTGTGAATAAAAATTAATTATTGTGTAACATATAAAGTTATAAGCAAAATAGAAACACATGTTATTGACAGTTTAGACACTGTTAGCTATAGGATACTTTCTGCCCGGGTGAACGAAGTAGTTTACGTGGGTGAAACCACAGCAAGCCACTATAATATTCGCCTAACAAAACACCTTTTATCCCCAATCGCCCAGCACCTACAAACATCATAAATCGTTCAGCCTTCCCGTAGCTGACGAGTTACAGTTTTTATTACCCAGCCTACCCCATAGGGTACGTCACATATATTGTGTGTCTGTACGTCTGTGCATTATATTGGGGCGCGAGGTGCATTCGTCAGTGATTTATCTCCTAATATCATTTTATGGATTGAAGGGAGATGGATATTGTTTTCGATTATAACGTGGGCTTCATTTCTGAGGAAAATATGTCTAAGAATATTGGTAGAAGGCTTTTGTTTAGATATGCTTTTATAAGCTAATTTGTGGCGGTATCATTCGTTGAAAAAGCGATAGAATATATGTTTGCAAAATTGTGCAAATCACAAATTATGCCTTATGATCAATTTACTTTAACCTTGCCAACAGTTTTGGAAAATAATACACAATTTAAACTTTTCATTTAAATCATTTTAGAAAAGCCAGCACTAAAATAATCAAGCGAATATTCAGCAAAAGCACTAAACCTATAAACACTCTAAAAATCGTTTAACAAACATTTAAATGTACATCAAAACAGTCGCGTTGTTTATTGCAAATTAAATGCAATTTAACCCTCAAAAAGCATTCGACATTCCACAACAAATTCTGTACCAAATTGGAGGAGGATCTAGCCACGATGTTTATAAAGGGGAGAAGGGGGCCAAAGTAACCCATTTGAATGCATACTTGTCCGTCACTCAAGGCGATATCGGGCCGGAGCGAGCGCTGAGCGCGTTACAAACCGACAAATTTCCCTACAGCCCCCATTCCCCCCTCGCATCAAGCAAAAGGGAGCTCGCGGGATACAAATGCGAAGTTATCGGAGTTCAGCACACACTGGTCGCTTGCTCGTACAAGCTAACTTGTCACATACGCGATTAAGCCCGATTGTGATGTAGGCTCGCAGGATAACTGTTGATTTGATTTTATGTCACACCAAAACGTCTGTCTGTACGTTTATTGCTTATAAAGTCTCGTTAGCTTACGTTTTGTATCGACAAATAAAATTGCCTGTTAAACTGTTATGATCCCGACTGGATTGTGTTGGGAATGACAATTATTTTTCTCTTTTCTATATGGATCTCTTTTGTATTGGGTTTTTCGTTTTGTCTTCGTGAGGAGTTACTTTGTTTGGCTGACGTTTACTAAAGATTTGGTTTATTATTTTTGGTCAGCAATTTGGTTTGGCAGTACTGATAATAAAATAAATTTCTTTGGCTCGAGATGTGTGTTAAAAAAGTTTTAAAATACCAAAGTAAGGTACAAATACTACCGAAAGAACTGTAAGCATCAACTTGTGTCAAAAATCTTTTATCCAATATATTTTTAGGATAAAATATTAAGAATAGCCGAATAAAGCGATGACGCAAACATCTGAGTAACATCTTCATTACGTCATAGTCTTCAACAAAAACAGACAAACGAAAGTCTAACTCGTTTTCACAAATCACCGAACCGGCCCATCTGTTTATTGCCGCTGATACCGAACCTATTGTACCTTTTTCCCAAATAGAAATGAACAAAAACAATTCCTTCTCTCAATATCATCAACACCGCACAGAACACATTCTATTCGACAAACTTCGACCAAAACTTCCGCACCCCAAACGCACAATAAATAAAGAGGGGGGGAGGCACAACAAAAACTCTCGCAGCCATCACCTCGCCACGTCACCCTGCTCAGATTTCATTACCATAAAGAACTGGAAGCCTTAAAACCCCCCGGCTGTGTAAAAGGTGACGAATACCGACCAGTTTTGGAAGAGCCCTCATATATCCCGACGATTCCCCCGGTTCCCAACTATTTGTACGCCGCAGAGGGGGTTGGGAAGGTCTTGCTTGGGTGGCCGGTGGAAATCCCTAAGCGGGCCAGTCCCGGCGTCGAAATGTGCCGTAAATCGTCATAAAACTGTCGGAATCCATGATGTGACGCTGCCCGGGGGTAATTAAACTGGAATTTATAGTTTTGCGCGAGTTACCCCAGCTTCCCCCTTTGGTTTGCCAACGTCTCATCTTGACGGTCGTAACGCTCCTTTTTGTTAGTGTTTGTGTCATATTTTAAAAGTTTTTCTTTGTAAATAAGCTTCTTTTCCCAAATAAAAATGCTACTGCTCAAATACTGTTAATGTGAGAGATGAAATTCATGACTATGATATTCAGCACTATTAAGTTAATCATACCTAGTTGTAATTTCCTTAAGACCATTAAATATTCAGCAAAAAATACCTATCACTTTGTTTTCTTCAAAAGCAGATAAAGCCTGAAACAGTTTTTACTTGACTTATTGTTTATCAATAAGTATTTCTTACTTCTTAAAACTTTTACCTAACCTCTAAAGTTACAGCAATTATTCTAAAGACAGAACATTTAAAAGCTTACTTCACATCACAACCGTACCCTAAAACAGGGGGGGATTTAAATCGCAATTCTTTTTAAAGAAATATGTCCTTATGTCCTCGAGTAAATCTCAGAAACCCAGATTTAGTGGCATGCAAATCCGAGTTGCCGCGTTGAACATAATTAGCGTCGGTTATGCCCACGGCCCCCAACCCCACGGAACCCCACGGTTGGGGTATGGTGGGATAGATTACGAAGACATTAGACTTACTGACGTGAGGTAGCTAAACTGTGTGATCATCCTGTTTTATATTAAAAGTTGTTTCATTTGTACGACATGGAAGGATTTGTACTGAAAGTAGATGAAAGGTACTTTTATTTTTAGTAAGTTCATCATAAAAGAAAAGTCGCTGTACAATTTTGGGCAACGTTATACATAATTGAAATAGACCGGAAACTACATTTAAATTGAATAGTACTATAATGTTAACAGCATACTAATACAACAGTTTTTTAGCATCGACAAACGTAAAATATTAAAAATACATCCAAAATTACAGATGCCACTGCAATCATTCCGCCAATAAAACTTGATGACAATATTCAAAATAATCCTTGTTTAAAGCAGAATAGCGTTTTAAGCGTAATATTAAAGGTATTAAGTGCATACGCGTGGCATATTCGCTGTACGGAGCAATTAGATGTATAAATAAATTCGTTTTACAACCGACAGATGGCGGTAACGCGGCGCCATCTTGCGCTATATTCATAGGTGATCTAATTAGGCCACTGTTTTGTGTTGTTTATTTTTGTTTGATATTAACAGTATTGTGCTTAAAAGGCACTGTTTTGTTAATAAATGTGGCTCGTTTATGTACTCAGTTATGGGAGACAAAGGGTGGAAGAAGAATGTTTTCTAATTTTGACAAATTCAATTTGCACTGGTCTTATAACCTCAAATTATATGCCCATTTAATTCTAAAAATAAGTATTGGTAGCCTGTCTATTCATCTGCAACTGCCAAAATAGCTAACAATAAATAAAACCACCCATTAAAAAGGCTAGTCTAATCAAAAAAGCTCAATAACCTTTAATCACTTTTATTTGGCCCTTAATCTCTTCAGAAATGACCCGGTCCCCCATTAACGTTAGTCACCAAAATAATCAAATAAGTAGAAAAAGACAAAAACATTGGTTAATAGGATTCGGCAATAATAATAGAGGCTGTAACTAAAGTCCTACACATTAGGCTCCTAATTTCTAATTAGCAGGCAGGTAGCGTAAAAAGACGCCATTAGGAAGCGCTTCCCGATTTTCTGTTGGGGTTGCTACCTCTCAGATGTAAAATGTCGGATTAATATATTTAGGAATTCGAATTTAATTAGTGCATTAGTAGTATCGATTTGGGAATTAACATTTCTTTTTGAATTCCTTAGGACAAGGAAAAACAATTATTTGATCTGTTTAAAGTTACCTTGCGCTACTTTCTTATATAACGAAATTAATGAGATATTAAACCAAGTCACAAAATTACTTCTTATTAAATTATAAAAATATACATAATACCACAATATATTAGTACTAAAAAAGAAATTATCTCTTTCAGAAAAAATCATGGACATGGCAGCACCGATTCCCGCCAAAAGGTCGTCGGTCCGCCATCTTGCGGGTCACACGACCGTTCCGATACACGCGTGCGAATTATTGTCCAACGTTGCATATGTTGTGATGTTGTTTATTGAATTAATTTTGGTCATTCTGATTTTCGGAACGGTTTTCCCGTTTGGGAGATACGCTTTTGTCTTAATTTGGGGACTTAGTTATGAACTTATTTGGTATTGTAATCAGTGATCGTAGAATATAGGGAATACTCCAGAAATATGGCAATATTTAGTACAGGAAACCTCTTCATGGGTAGCTGTTGATCTTATTAATCGTACTATGTAATCTACCAGTAATTGCATCATCTAGCTTTGAATGTTTCGTAAGCACCTGTACCTAGGTATAATTGAACCAAAAATCTTTGACTATTGACTTCTATACTTGACTCCAAAATTAGACGACACGTCGAGCAAATCTTTCAAACTATTCTTTAAAATCAGTGTCTACGGCAGTTTTAAAAATACAATTTTTTCCCTAATTTAATACAAAATAAAGACTGCAGATATATCGTCTACCGTACCGTTACGAACTAACCAGACGCTCATACTTTGACGATATTGCAATCGCAAAAACTCGCGGGGACATCACATTTACAGTAATTAGAAAAGTTTGATACATTTTGAGAAAGGAGAATTAGTATTTTGTGGCTATACTCGTTTTGTACAAGCTATAAAAGCCGTTAACTGGTGGAGTAACAACCGTTCCGAGGCGGGTGATACTGTCATGTTAACTTTCGTTAGGAATATTAAAATGTTAAACCTTGATCTGGTACTGTAGGTATAGGAGGTGTAACACAATTTTATTTTCAGAAATAAGTAGAAATTTCAAAACATATATATATAAATTTTGATATCTTTTATACATAAGACACCATTTTGCGCGTTTTCACTTACACCACGGCAACTCAAATTGTAAATTATTTTTTTAACAAACAGTTACATCATTCGTTTAGTAACTTTTTTTCAAAGTTGACCATTGAACACGACACTAACCGACTGCTAACAGAAACAGTGTAACCGACATCAAAGCCTAAACAGTGAAAAGTTACGTCCATAGTTTGGAAAGCAACCATAGTGACGGTGTCGGACCAAATCCGAATGTTTTATTCTTAACGGCTACACGAGTTAATTGCTTAAACCCTCGTCCATCCCTAGTTTTAAACGACAATTTATTTCGGTTATAGTCGAGGTTATTATACAGGATGTTCGTTATGGTACACGTGTTTGTTGTTCTATTTTATGGCTGTAGATAAGGTAACTTTTGTCTGAATATTAGAAGTGTCGAAGAAATTAGTCATGGTGACCTTGTGGTCAGAAAATCAACCTTTCAGATATAATAATTGTGCAGGTTCGATTTCAAGTAAGGCAAGTGTCTTGAGTTAAGTTCATTCCTTCCCGAGATCTGTATCTCACTGAAGTAGATCAATACAAAGGTACAGTCATACATTCAGTTATCCACATTGCCTACAATACCTATTCAATAGCTTAACCAAAATCAACTATAATCTATGTACATCTCCCCACATCACCCTATACACACAAACACGACGGGCATAAAATTAAATTTATATGACAAACTATTGTTTAAAATTCAAATTGTACGTGTGAAATCTTGCCCTCCCTTAATTGTATTGACCAAAAGTCCCTCTCGCGAATTACTGAGGGCCGGAGGGACGGCGGTCGCGAGGAAACACGAATATGATGTGCCTGGAAGAATAATGGTGTAAGTCGAAAAACAACATGAGTGAAAAATAAATGGTAATATAAACCTAGAAAAAAAAAAACGTTGAAATGAAAATGCAGGCAACTTCAGATGACAATCCTTGAAAAATTACTGACTTCAATGAATTAACTAGATTTTACGGCTGCACATAAGTAAAATAATTACAGCTTCTCTTTTGAATAAGCATCTAATCTTTTGCGATTTGAGTAGCAAACTGTTTTTTCAAGTACAGAAAATTTACAATTTAATGTAATTTCTTATTGATGCTCGATGCTATTTAAAACATGTACGTACAGACGTTTACAATATGTTTTAAATTAAATATCATTGAGTACTATTATTTTCTAGTAAATACCCGGTTAAAGTTCTAGATGGTCTAACTTTCCCCAGAATAAAATAATACAATAAATAACTTCCAAATATTTTTTCATATACCTAATATTGAGACTATTTTTAAACAATTAAAAAGCTACACCCACGTACTTACGCCGTTACAGTTCTCCAATCATCTGAAGTAGAAATACTCCGGTACCCTCCTAATGGCTTTAATAAAGGTACGAATTTACGTCCCGCCATATTTATGATTTTGTTTCGATATATTTAATTAAAATTTTAGTGGAAACCCACTCTAAACGACTGTGTCTTTGTCATTTTTGTTAATGTTACCGTTTTTGTGTTTCTGAATTGGCTTTTAATATCGTTTTGTAAATATTTTTGGATTATTGTTCAGTTTATTGAGATTGAAAATAATTGTGGGGTTTTTATTGTGTATTGGCGGTTTTTGATGTGTATTTAATTTGGTTGTGATGTGTTGCTTGATAAGCTTTTCTTTTTCTGCTCTGAACTTTTAGATGGAGTAATCAGTTGATATTTTTGTCGGTAGAAGCTATATTAAACCTGTCGCTTCAACTTTACGTATTTTTACGCGACACTACATGACTGCCTCATCATTATCTGCCTAGCCTTTTCCAAAATACAGGCAAGCCAGGCGTTAGACCCGTGCGGCTGTTACTTTTCCTCTCAAGATTCATATTTTTTCCTTTTTTATTCAATCCAAATTAACACCTGTACACAAATTAAAAACCACACACCCAAAAATATTCAAAACAACCCAAAAATTCAAAACATGTCTCCACTATCAATAATAAAGCACGTATTGCCAATAAATTGCTGCGATGTTCCCGAAACAAGCGGCGATCGCAAAATCGATGCACTACGTTCTTGAGTTAGTGCAGAACGAACATACGAACATAAATATAACAGTATATCATATGCGTCGTTCCGTCCACCTGTTACGGTTAATAGATGTGCAGTGAACGGTCATCATACAGGCCTGTTCAGTTTATGGCTTGTTTGTGTTGCTCATAATTATGTCTGGTGATTGGTGATGGGTGATGGTGTCGTTCAAATTAAGGTGGTGATGGGGAGGGATAAGGGTTGCTAAATAAATGTGCAGATTCTAGACAGTCCAATTTTTTGAAAAGTAAATTGACTTATCTTAGTTATCATTATCTGAGTGTCTTAAGAATAAGTCGTGACAAGTGAAACATCGAACACTTACTTCTTAACTTCTGTGGAAGCGCTAATGATATATATTCCTATCCTGTTTTTATCAAAATCTAGCATTTAACTATTCCTTGAATACGAACGTAATTTGGTTAATAAACAAATCAGGTCCAAGTAAACCAATCAAAATATTACGTTAGTTTTCTTAAAACAACTAGTTGAAATTGGACTAACTAGGTTATTATTACCAAGATAAGGTCCATATTACAACTATAACGCCAAACAAAATTCGGGTACTAACACAAAAAACCTTATACCTACTATAAACGACAATAATAGTGGGTAACGGTTCCCATCCAGTTGTTTACTGGCCGTCCGGATTTCACGCCGTAACGACAGATATTGTGTTACCCTAGTTTACTAAATTAATATCGGATGATCACCTATCTGGTACGTATTTCGGTGGGTAAATATGGGATTAGGAATCAGTGTTGTACCTTCTATTTTTTTGTTATTATAAGGAAACTAGCTGTTTCATCAGTTTCCACCATGTACCGTGGGAACTATTTTCTGCATCGAGATAAAAAGTAGCCCATAGTCTTCCTCTGCTAATGGGCTATCTAATATGATTTTTCTAATTGGGCCACTAGTTCTTGAGATTGAGAAAGTAGCCCCAGTAGTGGCCAGAAAATAATGTTCTACCATTTTCGTAATAAAAGGAACGATCTTTACAAATGAACAATGCACCAAGGCAGACAAGCTTTTTTATAAAAAAAACTATATACATAACTCAAGATTCCTTCAAAACCAAAATACCAAAAAAAAAAACAACAATCAGCTAAACTGTCACCGATAACCCATAATCACGATTCAAATTAAAGCTCTCCATCAGAAAACAAATCGAAACAAATTAACGTATCCTTTAAAATCATCGCTAACAAACATACAGGGTGATAAACAATGACATTGTGTCCCTACAGCGGCAGATCAAACACATTTTCAATTCTCATCACAAAAAGTAAAACGTTATGACATTCCTAATAAAAACCGCTCGCAATATTCGTTGTACTCACAGCAATATCGTAATGAACACCCTGTATACACGGCGGCCATTTAATCTCGCACCTGTATCAGCCTGTATATGGGTGGTGTGAGTTATAGTGTGCTAGCGGGTGGTAAAGTTTTTATTTCATTTGTTTTAACTAGACTTGTCACCGTTCTATAGCCAAATATGTGTTTTCAAGTAAAAAGAGGCACTAATGCATAAATCAATAACAAAATAAATTGATACTCAAAAATATACTTTACTGAAGCTGAAAATATAAGAACGGCGGCATCTATTAGGTAGATGACGATGACTAACTTGCTGAAAGAAGGTCCTTCAACTCGTGCGAAGGACAACTTGTGTTCTCATCGTGCACTTTTCACAATTTTATTTTCTAACTTTTATTCTTCCATTCATTAACATTTATTCTAGCCGTATTGTCTTCCTCACAATCCATCCTTTATCCTCTTTCACTATACCCATGCAAGTCAATAACCAAAAAATTCCTTTAGTGTAAAAACCTAAATAACTTCAAGCCGATTTGCGAAAGGCTACGTTTTAACCGGGCATGTGAAGTTGGACTTGCGGGGCTTACACCATCGTGAATCGAGCAAGCGATGCCAAATGTAATAAATAATACTATAGATCCTACGATTCTTATCACAAGTCTAAAGACACAACCACCAAAATCGCTCTCGCTACAGCTTATACCTCACAACTCAGTCCGCTGACGGGTCGGTCGCTAAACGGTCGGCAGTTTGGTTGTCCTAAGCAAATAACCCGTGCCATCTGCGTAAGGGTGTTTCACATTAAAACATTGTTTAGCAATCCGACATGCGTCATTAGTGCGATCCGCTGACCCGGCTAATAACTGACATTGTTTTTTTTCTCCTTGATTGCGTCTCCATTTTGGGAGAAAAGTTGCTTTTATGTAACTTTAATAACTTCCCTGTCCCATGAGTCACATGTCATACACACCGATTGTTTAACTATTGTGTCTGCATCGTGGACAGTGAAGTGGTAGAAGTACATAAGAGAGTATATAAGAGAGTACATAAGAGGAGTACATAAGAGAGTACATAAGATAGTACATAAGAGAGTACATAAGAGGAGTACATAAGAGAGTATATAGGAGAGTACATAAGAGGAGTACATACGAGGAGTACACAAGAGAGTACAAAAGAGAGTACATAAGAGGAGTACATAAGAGAGTATATAGGAGAGTACATAAGAGGAGTACATAAGAGTGTATATAAGAGAGTACATAAGAGGAGTACATAAGAGAGTACATACGAGGAGTACATAAGAGAGTACATAAGAGAGTACATAAGAGAGTACATAAGAGAGTACATAAGAGAGTACATAAGAGAGTAAATAAGAGGAGTACATAAGAGAGTATATAAGAGGAGTACATAAGAGAGTACATAAGAGGAGTACAAAAGAGAGTACATAAGAGGAGTACATAAGAGGGTACATAAGAGAAGTAGATAAGAGTGTATATAAGAGGAGTACATAAGAGAGTATATAAGAGGAGTACATAAGAGAATACATAATACATAATAGACATAATAGAGTACATAGGAGATTACATAAAAGAGTATATAAGATAGTACACAAGAGTGTATATAAGAGGAGTACATAAGAGAGTACATAAGAGAGTACATAACAGGAGTACATAGGAGGAATATATAAGAGTGCTTTTGCTTTTCTTGTTTCTAGTTAATCAATATTACTTTTACAGCTCTGTACTTGATGAAACTTTCCAACAGACAAGCATGCAAACTGTCCACTATAACCCAATTCACAAGTCCAAATTTTAATGCAACTTGACTTTGTAACTTGGAGCAGATTTTAGGTTTAGTTATTATTTTATTGAACACGTACTAACCTAACTCCCTTAATATTAACAAATGACAGTAGCACCAATAAGAAAACCCTTAACATAAAATGAGCTTGCTATTGATGTATCACTTAATGCTAGAGGAGAGGTAGACCAAAACGCTCATTCTCCTTTGCTGTGAGACTACAATTATTTTTGCAGTTACTAATTTAAAGATGGGTGCTACTTAATACAAATGTAAAATGAGTTATTTTTAAACAAAATTAATTGGCAGCTATTGATGGATAAAATAAATAAAGGATACTAAAAATAAACAAACTCCAATTTCAAACCTTTACGGATGTTAGAAATCGGAAAACTTTGACCTCGTAAAAACCGAACCGATTTATTTAATACACTTCAAAACTCCAATACGAACGCATCCATTTTACATTTCTACCTTCTATATTCGAAAGTTGGCGTTATCTGTGCAATGTAACTTTCCCGCCAATCGCAATCGAACGTCAATGTCTGCGGTGAAGAAATTAAAAGTTTGTCAGTTGGCCTCGAGCGGTCGACGGCGCCGGTCGTTCTGCCAATAGTTTGATTACTAGAATGTCAGGGAACCTCGATGGCTTTGATATAGAGCTACGTTTATTTATGTACTTTCGCATTGCACTAGTTCTGAGAATTTATTGCAGTATTAATTTATTGATTAGTTCTAAGGTCTTCATTTAACAAAGTATCTTATTATTGGCACAGAGGCCATGGCTTACTCAAGTTATAATTTGATGAGGTCCCGCGGTGATTTCTTCAACTTTTCACGAAGCATGAATATTAAGGGCTTCCCTTTTTGGCGCCCACCGTGGGACTAGATTATTATTTCTTTTGTTACTCGTCAGATTATGTAACGAATTATGTTTTTTTAATCCAGATTGTTTTTATTAATCTTAAACATTAAACTTTGAATTCAATTAACAAAGAAAGATGCACAACTATGTACATGTTTGGAAATAAAAAATAAAAATATCGACCTACCCATGTGAAAGAAAACAGCAAAATTACATGAGCTGTAATTTTTCTCACCCACTCACATAAGTTTGAAGGCTGTGGCTCCTAAGAGAAATCACGGCGCACGATATGAAAACCTAATTGAACATATCTGAAGACGCTGGATTAATTGGACCACGATGGCGTTTAAAATTG
This sequence comes from Helicoverpa zea, assembly GCF_022581195.2. Classification (NCBI taxonomy): domain Eukaryota; kingdom Metazoa; phylum Arthropoda; class Insecta; order Lepidoptera; family Noctuidae; genus Helicoverpa; species Helicoverpa zea. The sequence continues at coordinate 12,868,370 of NC_061457.1, forward strand.
TGCTCGCAAGTGTAAAGGGGCGTGGCTTTATGTTACGAGGCTAAGAGGTAGAATGCTTTTTACTGTTGGTAGAATTTTAAGCGATTCATAGCCCAATGAGGCAATAAGAAAGAAATTATTAGTTCCTGATACATGTAAAGAACGTTATGAGCAAATTGTAAATGCTTATTTGTGACTAAAAGTTGATATAGTAGGTTCAAGAATTAGAAGCAGTTGTTTGCTTTCACAATGTAAAAATGTAATCAAACCATTGCTTGTTTGTTATGTTAAGAAGGGGAATAATATTATTTTATTTGATTCTATTATATTGACGCAAATATAAGTCGAATATTTTGTTTATTTTACCCACAAAATGCTAAGTTTTGTATATTTTATTTGGCTGAGAAAAGTTAGTTTGTGTTAACCGGGCCACGAAACCAACGTTATTTTGATATCAACTTTCTTATAAATAATTTACCTATGAACCTTTTTCCTTCTTCACAATAATTAAAGTTCTTAATTGACCAAAAAGAATTAATATTTGGTATTACATGGAAATAATCGAAAAATAGTCAAGGAAATAATATAATGTTATATCGGGTGTATCATACCTAATCAAATTAAATCTCATCACATCATCATCATCATCATCATCAGCCTATCGTAGTCCACTGCTGGACATAGGCCTCCATCAATCTCATCACATAATTTAAGGTATTCTTCAACGAATTCCAATAAAAACCAAATCCAGTCAGTATTGCAGCCACAGGAACTATTTTTAGTTTTAAATTTTTAAGTGTAAAGCAGAGATAAAGTACGTAAGTATCAATGATCCCGGCTAGCGATCAAAATAAAGGTCGCCATTCTTAGCAAAACCTTTAACTAAAAGAAGAAAAAATATTTATTTGAACTTATTTTAATAGCAATAAGGTCCATCTATTAAAACACATTTGTGGTTTTTAACAGACTAAAATATATTTGAATAGAGTTACAAGCCTTAATATTATTTACCCTAGTTTGACGATAGTATACTCTTTAAAAAAAAGCGTATTTTCATTACACAATATGCTTTCTTCGTGGCCTAACAAATAAAAGGGCTAGGGAGTCTCCATGAAACGGTAGGCGAGCCCCAGAGAAATCAGCCGAGTCCATATGTGCCGCTGTTAATTAGGCTAGCTACGTAAATATTGCTTATATTGCCGCGAATAATTAAAATATTGAGGAAAAATCGTATGCTTCCTTCTGTTTTGATTGTGGAATCTGTGATTTTCTTAAACTTGACTTGTGGAAGTGAAATGAGGTTGTAAAACATGGATTTTAGGCCTGATTGATGGCTGTATAAAACATTGTTATGTATCTATCAATTTATTTTGGTGATTTTCAAGCGGAATTTTACGCAAAACTCTTAAGGCCTTACTACAAAAACTTAAACTTCTGTTGAACACCTGTCTAAAAAAGTGTGGCTGTAAAACGGACCCTATTTCAACGACATAATCTGACATTTTTTTAGATAAGTGTTTCATCATCATCATCATCATCATCTCAGCCATAGGACGTCCACTGCTGAACATAGGCCTCCCCCTTAGATCTCCACAGATACCTGTTGGAGGCGACCTGCATCCAGCGTCTTCCGGCGACCTTTATAAGGTCGTCTGTCCACCTTGTTGGTGGACGACGATAAGTGTTTAACAGACGTTTAAAAGTTTGTGTGGTACGACGGTTAATACCTACGTGGTTTGGTTTACTCTCTGTTTTTAAAAGAAAGATGGCTTTTGTTACTTATTTTGTGAAACGCAATTTAAAACCGAATAGTATTGATTTTTTAGTTACAAGTTACTCTGCCGAAGTATTTAAAAATCGAACACCACCCACACACACAAGAAAAACCAAACGAAACATTCCAATTTGAAAATCTTAAAAAAGGAACGTTCTATCAAAGCTAGTAACGTTACAATAAAGGCGCGCTCTGATTGGTCGGCGAGGTGCTAGACGGAGGGTGCATTTGCAAAGGTACAGAAATATGTGACCGGTGCTAAACATTAACGATTATAGTCGCCTCACGTCTAATTGCGAAAGAGGATGGGAGTATGCACTTTGTTGCTATTACATCTCAAAATATTTAAAAGTAAAATTAAAAAGTTATCTTTTTATTCATTTACCACTAATCTAGTTTTTTTTCTACCTACGGGGCAAAAAGGAGACCTGATTTTTGTGCTCCATGAAATTATGTACCACTTTTGTGGAACAAGATCTATGAACTTCTTCATTGCTTGTCATTGGTACATAATATAAATTCCGGGAAAACTTCACACATAGTTCAGAAAATCTCGTGTTATCAAAACTTTGAACAACCTTATTATTCTTGAAGCAAGGTCCTGGACAAATATACTTACGTACATTACCTAAATATTTTCATATTCCCATTAACATTTTACTAAATTCCCATTACAATTTCTAAATTCCCATTCTAGCACAACGCCGTCCCAGCTAATTGTAAGCGCACGTTATCGCGAGACAAACGTAGCTGGAACGCATAATCGTTACCACTTTTTCGTTTCGGGAAATTAGCGCCTTTTTGCATTGTCTCGTCCACGATAGAGACTGTTGTGTATCGCCATTGCTATTGCTATCCTTTTGTTGCCTTTTAGTATTGCCGAACGTAATTGGGACTGAGTATTATTGACTTGATGATTTTTTTTTGAGTGCAATGGGAATTTCTTTGTTTGTTGGGTATTGGTTTCTGGTGTTTAATGGAAATTGAGGATAGTGATTTTAATTTGTCGTTATATCTGTTTTTCTTCTAATCGTTGAAGCAGAAGCTTACCTGTACAGTGTACAGGCACCTGTACAGTGTACCTACGCTTATCGGACTCATATTTTACTTGATACGTCAACGTGGCACTTTTGTTGTCTTCAAAAGATTTTAGATTGTGATCAATGAGGGTTACACTCAATTAGCTTTAGCCAAAAATTATAAATATCTCTTAATTTACCCACACATAACATACACCTAAAATATACCAAACCCAAGAAAAACAAACGCAACCAAGTCAAAGACATCAGCGTTTTCGCCGAATCGAACGGCGTCTTCGACATCCCAATTCCCTCACCTATCATTCTTTCGCCGGAGTGTTTCCGCAGAGAAATGGCGTACACAGGCGATCAGTCTGTTTAATTAACATTCCGGCTCACCTCGACCTCGGCTCGCGTCAAGACGCGCGAATTAAACCGATATCACTTCGGCACTTATTGACGGGGGCGCGCGGTGGAGTGGCGCAGTTTTGTGGTATTTCTTTGTAGGTAATATTTGAGTTAGATGATAACGTTTTTTTTTGAGAACTAGCCAAGAAATTATGAAGTTTTTCAAGCAACATAATCGTTTTAAGCACCCGTACATTGCTGGTCAGTATTTGCTCCGTCCTTTCGATCTTCCAAACGAAAATAGCATAAGGTAACTTTTGCTTTTTTTGTATTTCAAGAAATACAAATTACATTAAATGTGGCTTTAGCAACCTGCGCGTCTATTATAACAGTAATTTTTACTATTTTAAACTCCACTGCGACAATTTTCCTCGTCTGCTTCGGCACTGCACCCCGAGGCGACGCTTGGCGCGCTTGCGAGACGAGCGTTCGACAGGCTCCGTTACCGAATCGACACAGGCATCCTACACATTACAGTCCATACGACTAGTTGATGGGAAACTTTTAAATAGATAAAGGGGAAGATTAAAATATTTATTCCTAACATTGGTTGAGTAATATGATAGTTGTTGTCCATTTTATGCATAAAATTGTGAAAAACAAACCAGCTTAAATATCAGTTATCTATTGTAACATACTTTTTGGTTCATACATGGTGCTCAAATCCAGAAATCATGGATGGTACACAGTGCTTAAGTCTTCTCCAGCCAGTAACTTATCAAATTACTAGAATTTTCATCGTTTTTAGTGTAGTTTCTCAAAGAGCTTATCAAATCGGAACAGTACTTTCAGAGCCACCACAAAAATTAATAAATAGTTACTAATTAGTTACGAATAAATAAAGAAAAAAAAACATTCAATTTCACATCAACTCTCACCAATTTTCTTCCCATACAAAAAACTTACAAATAAAACACTGCACCGTTTCCCTTCGAACCTCCTCCAACCCTGTCTATATTAATGTGGCCAATTTGTAGCAGGGCGCGATCACCTCATTTGTCGAAGAGCGCCGGGGTACGCAAAACAAGTAGCTTCGGTGTTGCCAGCCTTAAGACGATCGGCTCCCGGGGAAGTTTTAATTTGTTGTAAGAAATATTCGGGGAAATTACTGGATAATCTTTTGGTTTTTTGATAAAGAGTTTTTTTTTTTGGTGGAATTTATGAAAGTTTGTTGGTTTGGTAAAGTATATTTGATGGGTACCTATACTGCATACGTATTTTGATAGTTTATTGGAAAATGAGTGCCTTAATCCTAAACAGTGGAGTCTTATTAATTCCTGCTAGTGATATATTCGATGTTACATCCTGTTGTCCTCATGTCTAAATGTCTGAGGCTGCTGTCTCCATCACCTCATCTAAATTTAAAAACATTAGACCAATTATGAATACATTAACAAGTAAAAATTAAAAATATTAATTAATAATGTAATCTAAAGCGCTTGTCTAAGTAAGTATTTATATTTTCCCCATTAATTTGTACCTTTCTAATAATCAAAAGTAAAAACTAATTCACCTAAAACAAAGGGCATTTCTCCACTCTAGCAACCCAGCATTATTTGGTACACGAACACTTGTTAATCGGTAACTAATTACTGTTTAATTAAACAACGAAATGTAAACGCGCGTCCGTTTGTAATACTACCCTCACTCTAACGAAGCTTGTTACTGTACCTTTTGTACATCTTTAGATTATTAGCACTGAATTTAGAAAGAAATTTTAAGTTTTACAGACGAATTTAAATATTAGAAAGACTTGAATTTAATAATTGCGAACTGAAAGGAGATATAAACTATAAACACTTCATTTTAATTGTTAATAACTTAAGACTCTGTAATCGTATCGTATGTGCTATTTGCAGATTTTAAACTCAGTTTTTCTAGGTGCGGGAAAATTCAAAGAAAATCCGGGTGTGGAAAAGCTACTACCCCTTCTGAGTTTGTGATCCAGTATTGAATTGTCAATTTTTGTACTTGTCAGAAGCAATAAATAGATTAGAAAAAATGTGCCCAAATAGGAAATGAGTGTGTAAATTAGTGCTATTCACGAATAAAAGATGTGATTTTATGTCGATAATCTTTTCAATAGTCGACTTAACACGTAGTTTTTGAACACATGTAAGAGTTAACATAAACCGATCAAGATATTCAAAAAATCGTCAAAAAGGGACCCATTATTGCTGCTACAAACCTGACACAAAAACGTAATCCAAAATACAATCAGCAGATTCACAAAACTTAATCAAAAGCGACTCAATATCAACGTTATCTTAATCTGAACAAATTTCAGCAACACAAAGCATTGTAGATACAAGTTTGTTAAGCAAGAGAACTCATTTATTCACCTCAGTACAAGGTGTGATGATAAAATCTTAATAACTTCGTCGATCTCATATTAAAAGGCCCAAAATGCCAATAATGATGGAGCTAGAGAATTTGGAAGGGAAGCTTTGAAATTGGGAGGAAAACATACGGAATAATGCACTGAAATTTTTCGGTTCTTCTTACCTAAGTAAAATAACAAGAATGAATTGTTTTAATTGTTTCTCCTAAAGGCTACTGAAAACATTAAAAATAATATTTCACTGTTAGAAACCTACACTATCCATAGGTGACATATTATGTTGTACTATCCAGGTACATACCGCTACCTGAGACACTGGTGAAACCGCGGGAAACAGCCAGGTAATGCGAAAGTAATATATTATCTCCGTCTGGTCAGACTTTCAAGCTAGAAGTTTTGAACCGAATGAAATAAAATGTGGTTCACAGAAAGGGTCCGAGAAAGGACGTAGGCTGTTTTTTGTCCAACTGTAGAAAGTGGTTCTCCTTGGACGTGGGTTAAACCAGTCTCATCCAGTTTGATAAATATCAATGTTGTCCTTATTTTAGCAGGTATCGAATAGTCCCAGTTAATCCAGTCGCGATATGAGCGACCAACAAAGAGATCGCCGATACACCTCGCGACTGACAACTATAGACTTAGCAATATTTAGAGTTGGCACATTGGACTTGCAGTTTTTTGGGATAACTATGGGTTGTTGCAATTATTTTTTTGGAGTATTCATTAAAAGATAGGATAAAACAGTAGTTTATTTAAAGTAAACTGAAAATCGGCACTTTTTGAAGTTAAATATTTACAGACAAATAGCCCTTAAAACTCTTGCCTTTCATCATTCTGCATTGTGTACTTTAATGTCATTCTGTATAAATGAAACAAAAATAACCACGTCTCGATTGAAAGTTGTAGTGTTATTTTGAAAAGCAACATCCGCTACGAAGCCGACCCCAACATAGTTGGGAAAAAGGCTCGGAGGATGGATGAACAACTTAAAAATTATACAATTTTCATTCTTTATTTAAACAGCAGTAATTCTCGCATTAAACTTTATCATACAAGAAGACAAATTCCCTATTAAAATATTGTCTTCCTAGATAAACCAAACCTGCCACTTCTAAACCAGTTGTCTAACTTCGATCTTTATCATTCGCAATCGTTAGCATCCGAGTTTTGGAACAAATTTCATTCGGTAACTTGTTGGGACAATGAGAAACATCCAGCTAATATCGAGGGGGACTTCTGATCGAGTTTAATCGATTAACCCTTGAGCTGCTAGCGTTTGGGAATTAAAGAGGTGCGTTTGTTTTTGCTGTTAAGATGATAGGGAGTTAAGTGGTGATGTGATGGTGGAGGTAATTGGACAATGTGTTAAGCAATTTTTTTTAGCTTAAAACTTAACGTCTGCACGAACTCACTAAAAAATAGCTTACAGGCTTCTTCAACAAATGGGCTACTTAGCACTAAAACGAACGCAAACGAACAAAAAAACTCTTCAGCCTTATAATAATAGCACAGATAGCTTTAAAAAGTTCTATGCTGTTTGTCAATATAAAAAGCGTTTTTTTCCGCTTGATCATTTATAAGCTTTCTAATAATTATATGGGCTACAAGTTTGTCAAGAGTTTTAGGCGGACAACACCTGAAGGTGGCGATTTTCCAGCTATAACTAGTCTAAAGTAACAGGGTGCAGAAAATATACGTTTTAAGACTCAATCTTTGCTTATTTCTGAGGATATTTTTTGGAGAAACCTACCAAAATACATAGCTGCCAACCTTTTACATATTACACCTATATACCTACTAACAATAAAATGAAGCCCAAAACAGCGATACATCGCTATACAATAAGCCTCACAGCTCACCAGTGTGCCGGTCAGCTTCTCAAACAATGCAGCGTTTGCCTAGAACTTAATACGTAACAAGAGTTATAGTTCAACTTGCAGCCTTCATATTGTTTACCTTGTCGCGAGAACGTTTACCAATGCTAAGTGATTAAGAATACTAGTTCGAACGAGGAGTGGGGTGGAGTCGCAGTGCGTGAATTTCATTTTGTAACCCCAAGATACAGAGAGAAAAAGAGAGGTTAAGTTTGACGACTATGTGTGTCTGTCTGTAGCCATGTATCTCTTAAGCGGATAAACCAATTTGGATGAGTTTTCTTTCAGCAGGGAAAAACTAATAAATAAAACACACGTTTCCTAATACACGTGAAGCACACTTGTTGTGTGCTTAATCGTAAACACACACACAAGTATATATTTAAGCTATGTACAGTATATTGCCTCTAAGATCATACATGTTACTTTATCTTAAAATTTTCTGTTAAATTGTTGAGTTTCTTGACGTACTAATTTCTTATGATTGCTACTACTTTTTTGCAACAATACCTTAGAAAGTAAAAGAAAACCGTCACAAGCCTTTTCCGAAGCACGCACAAACAAATTATAATCGAAACTACTTTAGTTCCAAATAAATGCGACTCCACTCCACCCCCTATCCAACACTTACACCGAACTACAGAAGATACAGTTCTCTACTCAAATTCCAAGTGTTCTCTAAGTTAAACTGAAATAACTTATGTGAATCGCCCGATCGCCTTTGTCGTAAGCTAGAAGGCAATTATCATTAATTATTATTAAATGTGACATTTTAGTGATAAACGGTGGGCCGATAACTTGGGCAAATAACTCAAGTTGGGGGGTTGGGTCGGTTGTACCCGCGGTTCTGTTTGATTTGCTATTAGCATTTGAGGGTTGAGCTTTCGTTAGTTTGATTTGGTTAGTGGGGGGTTGAGGTAATTTTGGTTGTGAGGTGTGTGGGTTCGATTGCCGAGTCGATTCATTGATGGTATTTTATAAAAATGAATATTTATCATTTTTATTAATGGTAAGGAAAATGTATTTAAACATTGTAAACTGTCTTTAAGATTCCGGCACACTAAATAAATACGAGTAGTGGATGCAATATGCAAACAAACTGAAAGTTCTAATTGTTGCAAAATCATACATTCAACTTATTTAAAGAACGATTTTAATTCGGCAGATAAATAAATATTCTTCTTATTGCTCGATTACTTATCGACTTTTTCAAATGGGTATGTGGTGTTGCAGTTCCTAAGATTAGTTCGCGAACCAACTCTGAAGTTTCTGATATAATTGAATGCTTACAAATTGCCATTTATGGGCCATTCTGCTTATCCCACTATGACGTACCCTTCAACCACAGCTATACATTCAACACTTCAACCGCAACAATAAATCGACGCACTACTTATCGATCACACCTTTACCCGGGTAATCATAATAAATAAGGGCAAATATTCCGGCAAATTCGTACATTAACCAGTTCGCGTCGCTTGCCTTGAGTTATATCGTCTACCCGGCATTTAGGTGAACCAGCGTTAGCATTAATTTAAAATATTATTTATAGTTTGAAGCTTTATTATGATGAGGGATCCTAGAAAAAGTGGAGGTGACACAAAAAAAATATTTAAAAAATCCAGTAAAGAGTTGTTCGAGAAAATTGTTAAGACAATTTGAAGTAAGCCACACTGTGTAAAGAAAACTGATATATAATAGAATATATCTATTCACCATGTTTGCCTGCTTACATATTATTTTGGGCACTTTGAGACAAGGAATTGCATACACGATATACACACACACACAAACATACACGACCACACGACACATCAGCAAGAATGAAAGTATGCTTACAACATATTAAAAAAATAAATATTGTAGTAAGTAATATATTAATTCAACATGTTTGACACAACTATGTCCAGCAACCCTGTCCATTTAAAACTGCCAAGTAATTTAATATTTAGTTTTCCTACAAATATTCAATGCAAACTTTGCAAACTAAAAACAATACAAAACCTCCTTCTAACGCTCACAAATCTTCGTAGCTCAACATAATGCTGTGTTGATGATCTCGTTAAGGGCAAGATGACACCAAATGACCGTAATTATAGCGAGTTAAGGGCAGTTATAGCCGAGCCGTGTTTTGGCGAATTCGCTGGTAGCGTCGCCTTTCATTGTTTATTAAAGTTTTTTATTTTTATTGTTATTGCTGCGGCCTTTAATTGGTATTGGTGTGATGTTTCGCAAACAGGGTGTTGGATTGGGGTAAAGTTTGGTTATAATTATTTATTTTCTACCATATTATATTATGGATATTTTTAGGTAGTTCTACAAGTTATCATGGCCAATGGATTGAACTAATTTGGAAAACAATGTTATGCAGAAAACTGAGACCATAAAAGATTTTATGCACATTTGCTTACTAGATATTATTTATTACCGAGATGAGCAATCATGGCAAGATGTCACATAAAATAAAATGTATTTACTTACAAAATACACCATTTTCTACAGCTGATATTCAAATAGTCTATCAAAAGTGTAACTAATTGTTCGGACGGCGTCGATCTGATTACTCTCGCGCCATCGCGCCCGAGCCAATACTCATAAATATTCACCACGCTCTAGATATGAGATCAGATATATTTAGAAACCTGAATATTTCTCTTTTGATTTTGTAGGTCGGATTTGGGGCTGGTTTCTTAGATTGTACTTAGTAAAGTAAAGTAGTGATAAAATTAAGTTCTTTATTAAATAAATTAAGTTCTAAGATCATGGTAACCATATGGCCAATATGGTTGAAAATACTTTTTCCGACTAAAGAATTACACCAAGATAGGTTTTCAAGTTTTGACATTAATTTATTATAATATTTTGGACATAATGTTACGAACGTTCTTTCAAAAAGATTAAAAAAAACAACGACCTTTGACAAAATAATATTTTGCGCGTAAATAAATCTACAATCAATTTAAAGCGTACAATTTTTGTCTATAGCTTTTGCCATTTCATCTCCCCGGTAAATATTGCTAGTAAATATTAGGTATCTACACAAAAATTAATAACAACATAAATCAATACCTCCAAACTTCAACCTTGCAATTCCATCAAGACCAACCCCAATCAAGGCCAATAAAAAAGCAAAACAAATGACGAACCAACAGCATAAACAGTGCAGAAGAAAAGCAAAATGTATGTGGCGTATCGGCACGAAAGCCCCTTACAAATCTGGCCAGTGGATAGCGGGCCTGATCGACAAATCCGGTAGATTACGCGCTGATACGGGAGCATGTTTATGAGACAGCAGCCGGACTGCCGGACTACTGGCCAGGGCTGCTTCGGACGGAGAAAGGTGGTCTGGGTATGTGGTTAGTGCTCGGTGTATGTATGTAAAAAGGCTTTATTTTCAAAGTATTGTCATAGTGCTGTGGTGCTATAAGAACCGTTGCTGTCCAATATATTTATTTAATGTTGGAAAGAAGCATAAATTATTAAAAAAAATTGCTAAACGCTTGAGTCTTAAAGGCCGGCAAGAATTGTTAAAAATATGCGTAAACCGATGTTTAAGAATAAAAGATTGTTTGCACGAACCCCTCCTCAAGTGACATTTAAGTCATCATAAACACAATGTAATACATAATTGGCAACCCAAGTAAATAAATCTCATAACCTGTGCTAAAAATCGTATTTTGACTGGTACCATTTCTGCTTGCAGCCTTCACTTTGTAAGACGATATGTTTCTCAAATAGGTATTGTGGAGATACTACCGGATTCTACTTACTTCTCTAAGATGTTTATGATGGTGAGTATAACTTTAGTACCGCATCTTTACAAAATATAATCACACAAACAAACCCAAAATACAATTAAGTACAAACTTGCAGCAAACGCATTTTCCAATCCCAACTGCCAACCGGCTATAAACTGACGAAAAACTATTTGAAACGAGATAACATTTCACGAACATATCTTGTATATGTTGAAATAAAAATGTAAATGTTTCTGGCAGCCCTACCCCCGCAGATAGAAGGAAGGTAGTCCGTATAATATTTTGGCTTACAAAACGAGTCCAAGTTTTAATAGTGTACCCCTATGTTTATGTTATAGCCTTTCGTATCGAAGTATGGACTGTCCTTAGGGGTAGCCTGATGTAGTATGAGGGGTTTTTTGGATAGATTTCATTTTTTTTTGGTAATATTTTGGTTTGACTTTGATCTTATTTTATCGGATTGTAAAAAGTTTGTAGCTGAATATATTGTTCATAAAATACATTATAACATGGATAAAAAATAACATGCAACTAAAAGCCACAAATTCCCGAAGTCCGTAACTAAATGTTTTTCAAGTACATAGGTAGTATAGGTGTCTTGGCATACATTTTGTGTACTGTACTTCCATGTAAAACACCAACAATATTTTTTAACTGATCCATTCCTAGCCTTTTATTGTGTACATCAAATTATTCTGTATTTACATAAAATATTTACGTTATTGAAAAATGTAATGCAGTAAGAATTATTAACAAATGACCAGATTGCTACATAAAGCAGCTGTAACAATAATTTGAACTGATCGAGATCGTAGCAAAGCTACGAGCTACGGTTCCGGCCGTCTGCTACGGCGTAGCAAGTGCATGTCGTTACTTCTGCCCACTGCTTGTATTAATAATGCCTGTGTTTCTTAGCATTATTTCAGTTTTATTATTTTCGTTCTAACGTTGACAGGTCATTTTATGTACCAGAATAGTTAAGGTTCTAATATTTTAGATTTTTTTTTGAATTGATTAAATCCAGTGTCAAGCACAAATCCATTTTATATGAATGTATATTATGCAAAAGTGATAACAGACTATTTTAATAACCTACTGGAGATAGGAATTGCTCATTTTACTGGAGCTAATATAAAATCTACCTCTAGTCAAAAACTAACACATCTGTTAAACTATTAAAATTCACGATACCTTCATCTTTATCATCAAACAAAAAACAACCACCAAAATTATTCAAATGAACCAAAAACACAAACAAACAAATAGATTACAACAAAACAAAATAGCTACAGAACAAAACTCGACCGCGTAAATAAACGTAGGTTAACTATCTCAAAATGTACGCGACCGGTCATTACGCATAATCGCGTCCAAAAACTACAAAAGCCCATAATTATTTACAACTACCGGTGTTTGTGCACGTTTTAAAACTACCCGCCGACCGTCCCATCAAAGTCAGATAACGGGGGTAGTATGAGAAGCCTTGTTTATTGAGAGAATGTCAGTTGGGTCCCGATGTTCGGATTGGGGGAGTGAGGAATATTTTTGGTGTTTTTTGTTGTGTTAATATTGGAGTTTCTTTGTATGCCGTATGTTATTTTTTCACTGCATACTTGCTAATTGTAAAAGTTGTATATAAACTTTGAGAAAAAAAAAATTGTTTTGATTTCATAATTTTTCATTTAAATTAAGAAATCAAAACAATTAAGAAAAACAAACATTTAAATTGAGACTTTTAATTCTTTAACCATTCTCTGTAAAACATTTTTTAAATAATTATTATATCTTTTTCAACAGCTTTACTTCAATTTTTTCAAAAATATTTTTGTTGAATATTCTGACTTTATAACTAACGCATGTTTTCAAAAATTACAAAATGCAGTCCCCAAGTCTGAACACCCGGTTAAGCTATATATCCGCCGATAAGGCCTTTTGTATCTCAAAATAAATAAAATAGCTTAAATATGTCCGGCCGGGGACTCGAACATGGCGAGCTCGTACCGACGCGTACAACATACATACTATAGAGGTATATGTATGGAAATTAATGCCAAACAAGTTGTTGTGAGTAATACTAGCTTAAGGTTTGTTGGTACGTTTGTAAGTTCGTTGTTTAGTGTTATTGTTGTGGTCTTAATTTTATATTTAGGGGTTGAATTGTTATTTTTATGTTTAATTTGTATTTGCGAACTCTTTGAGAGACTACAGTTTAGTTACCTTGTCTCAATTGCCTTTTACCCTTAGTTATTTATATTTGACCACCTTCATACGTGGATAAGAATTATTTTTTCATCGAGTGGATGTAAATTAAATTATTTTTTTTCATTTTAAGTAATATTTGGAGTGGTATTGTCGGCTCTGACATTAGAAATTCGTCTTTAAAATATTAAAAATTGCAATTATACCTCCCTTGCAAAAACTGCAATGACACATCAACTCGTACACTGTAAGGCCTGAAAGCACATCTCACTGACTATTGTAAATTAATACGTCTTGCAGTGGCTCGTAAATCGGGCGGTTCAATTTACCGGCCTGCGTGGCAAGACGAAGCCGGGACCACTGGCCTTATTGATAGGATGTTGTCGCCTTGAGATATAGCTGGGCAATTTGTACTCGCTTGCAGAACAGAATTAGCGGTAATCAATTAATTGGACCGTTTTATTTTATGGCGAAAAATTGGGTGGTTTAATTTGTTTTTGAGGGGGTTTTTTAATTCAAGTTATTTCGCTGTTTTTTGGATTGGGTGTAAAGTATCAAAATAACATCAATTTCCTCTGATGATCATTCTCTCTGTATTGCAAATACATATTACCTAAAATTTCTTATTCTTCAAAATAAATAACATACATAGTGTAATAATTATTCTAATTATTTTAAAGCAAATAAATATTGAATGGTAATTTTGTAAAGTGCTTAAAGTCCAACAAAAATTACCATCTGAATCAGAAACGAGAACCAGGACGTACAGTTATAGTTTTCGGAAAACAAACCCAAATAGTAAGACGTAGCCACGATAAAGCCAACAGTTGTATTAATTACTCAATGAAAAACCCACACCAATTATCCCCCCACTTTTTTCAAAAACACCATAACCACCATAATCCAGCACCAATCATGCAATAACATTGTCAAATCCATCCCAGACAAGCGAGCGGATTACCGCGTATTTATTGCAAATTAACCGCACAATTGATGGCCAATTGATCGTCTAATGTTCCCACATACCCATTATATTAAATCAAACAGCCTCCGATGGTCTTCCAAGTACCTGCACAAAGACCTATTGATTTAAGAGCTGTGTTGCGCCTGTTTACATAGATTGATGTCATCGAGATCTCTGTCTTAGAACGGTCTAATCTCTCTTGGACACCATTGAGCAATGACAATTGAGTCTTTGGTGGGCTTGGGATGTTACTGCATTCGTGTGGTTTGGATTTGATGGAAATATTATCTAGATAGGAAAGATTGTAAAACAAAACAAAAATGGTTAATTGCGTAGTAAATTAAGACAAAAGTTCTAGTAAGAACCTTCAAGATGGGTACTGCTTTTCAATAAATAAAATAAGATTATGATATTATGTTGCATTAAGAGTACTTACAACTTTATAATTAGAAAACAGCATCTTTGTAATTTAATTCAAGTTTCAAACTAAAACTAAAATCCGCAACAATCAAACCCCCAAAACTGCAACAGAAACCTAAAGTGTTCCTAAAAACAAATTCCGTTGGCATACAAAACGCCTAGTTGCACAAAGACAATAATTCGATAGTAAGCCCACGGCGCGCCTCAGATCTCACCTGACTAACTACCTCTAACCGCCGCGCGCCGGCACGAACCGGTTTAATCCGCCCGGAACCGGCGCAATCCGGTTCACAAACTTTGTTCTGTCATGCTTGCTTTGCGGTACACGCGCCGTGCCACTTGTCGTGTTGTCTGTAAACGATTTGTTAATGGATTCCGGTTATTGCGCTGCCCTTTTGTGGGTAATTGGTTGAAGTGATGAGTGTGTTTCGCGGTTTTTGGAAGTTTTTTGGGGGTAAAAAAGTAATCGGACCACGAGTTTTAGGGTTTTGAAGGCTCATATCTGCTTCAAAATAAGTATAAAGCAACTTATTTTAGACTTTTACTAGGTTCATGAAAACAATTTCCGCAAATCCTAATTTTCTTCGTACTATTCAAAACTTTGAGGTTTTTCCCCAAAAATATGTATTATTTTGCATTTAATATCCATCTTGAGGTTCTAAAAGACTTATTATAACACCACCTTCACTAAAAACCCATCACCGAACCCTTTACCCAAATACCACTGTACAGTCCCAAATGTCACCGAATGTCCCCAAATGTATTCGAATGTCCCTCGGTAAAGATTGCCGCCGCGGGCTTAATGCCCCATGTTAGCCGCGGCCCATTGCATCGCAGGTATCTTTGTTGCTTTGCAAAGTTCGATGTACCAGATAGACAGGCGTTGGACTACATAAAGTGGTGTTAAGTGCAGCTGGGTCTGTATTGGAGTTTATCGAAGATTCTGTGGATATGGGAGTTAATTTTGAGACGGTAACAGTAAATAGTTGTTGTATATGAGTGGAAACCTGGACGATGGTACTAGCAGTTTCCCCCGCGTCTTGAAGGATGCATATCGTATGTACCTAAATAAAAAATAGCCTAAACATGCCATTCTAAGAGTGATCATTAGTTTTTTAGTAGCATATCTAGACACACGGCAGTGTGTCCGCCAAGTTCGAGCAAAAAAAGCGACACACCGGCCGTGGGTTATATTACACGAACCATTTCGGGCCAAATTCGACCCCCCTGTAACTCAAAATTTATTTTATTTATGCATATCAAATTTCTAGTATCTGTTGAGACCCCCTCACTTATCTAAAATACAAAATTTCATTAATATACCTATTGTAGGTCTTGAGATATTGACGTCAGAAAATAGCTATTTTTACTATACACTCACTGACTGACTGATTCACTGACTCACTCATCAAAAACCTAGACCACTTCCAATGGTCGTATTGACTTGAAATTTGGCATGGAGGTAGGTCTTTATGTCAAGGTAAAGGGAAAAATCTGAAAATGGCCAAGTGTGAGTCGGTTTCAAAATAATGAAGGTGTTTTATACCCGGTGTAAATTTATACCCCTAAGGAACTAAAACTACTAAATTTATCTATATTTATATAATATATCTTCAAATGGTACAAAGGTTTGTATTTAGTCAAAGTAAAGTAAAAATCTGAAAACGGCCAAGTGTGAATCACTTTCGAAAATAACGAATGTGTAACTTTGATACACGAACATAATATATGATAACATGTCATGTCAGTCAGTTGGTAAATCTAGTCCATTTATTTAATCTAGTTCATTTCTTTGTAAGAAACATAGTGCATATAAAAAAATCTAAAAGATAGTATAAATGAGACATTTCTTTAACTAACTTCATCATAAGAAAAAATAAAAATAAACAACCTTACAAAAATAAATGAAATCCCACCCAAAACAAAAATGTGAAAGACTGCCAAGTTCGATAATATGGGAATGCTTCGCCTATAAAAGAAGTGAGATCTGAATAAGTACCAAGTTCCATACACATACCTCAGTTAAAAATAGTTGCTTTTTAATGATGTTACTTGGCAAGTTTTAATAGAAAATTAAATACTTGATTCACTGCGTTTATTAGGTTTATAACGGTGTATGAAAACTTGCCAAGTAACATCATTAAAAAGTAACTATTTTTAACTGAGGTATGTGTATGGAACTTGGTACTTATTCAGATCTCACTTCTTTTATAGGCGAAGCATTCCCATATTATCGAACTTGGCAGTCTTTCACATTTTTGTTTTGGGTGGGATCGGCTTATACTGCAATACTGTTAAACGTACGTATGGACACTTAAATATTTAATACACTAGTTAGAATATAAAATCCATTATAAATGCTTATTTTTCAAAAACAGATGAAACTGTTTTCTTCACACCAAAAAGTTATGAAAACGCATTTCTTACATCATATTCACATGAAATAACTTTACAGCAAGTTTAAATCGAGCCTAACCAGTATAAACCGGTTCAAACCGACGTAAACCAGTTTAAGGCGGTCTGAGCCAACTCACGGCGCTAAGTTTGTTTTGTCACTTGCTCCGTTTAATAGCAAGTTGGGCTCACACTCAAAGTACACAGTTTAATTGAATTGATTGTCTGGATTTGAAAGGAATACCTGTATTAACAATAGACAATACCTTCACCTGTTTTTTCTTACAAAACAAACTTTATTTCATGATTCTTAACCGCATCGTCTTGACGTAGTATAAGATCAGAACGTATAGAGAAAAAAAAAGGAAGACGAAAAATGGCTCTGAAATTTTTTTGAAGTTTTCAGCAATAAAACCAGACGGCACGGTCAGTTAGTCTATCAACATTGGTCCTTTACAGCAGCATCTGTCCCCAAAAATCCACAAGTGAACTGAATTTGAATCGAAGCGTCCGATAGTAAAATACAAGGAGAAGCCATTAATCACAGCATTGTTGAACTGGGGTGACAACGAGTCAGCTTGTATTGTGGATTTGTTGACAGGGATCACGTCTGGACGTCAGCGGCCGTATTCTGGCAGTTTGATGTGGGTTTGGCCGTTTCTTTCGTGGATGGTGGCTGATTTCGTAATGTGAAGTGTTTTGTTGGACTAAATTGTGTAGTGATTTCTTTTAAGTGTAAGATTTGGTGAAATTTCCTGTGGATATATGTTATTATTTTGACATTGCACTACTCATTTGTATTAAAAGAAACGTATTTGCATTATTTAAATTAAGAGTAATTGGTTTACATAACAGTTTGTTTTTGACAGTATAGCTGAATGATTTCTTGAAAAAATAAAATTCATATTTTTGACAGTAAAAGTGCTCACGATGAGTATTTTTTTAAGGAACTATGACTTATCTGTTGTTATAACAGTCCTATTGGTGGTATTGGCAAGTGGTACTACAATTATAAAAATAAAATCTAAATATTTTATTTTTATATAGCCACAAATTAACATCCAACAGCTATCAAAACAAGCGTCCAGAATAAGTCACCTCACTCCTCACTCAGTAGTGAACAATCGCGAATGAATGGAGTGGAGACAAAAGGCTGACTCCTTTGTGCTAATGAAGAATGGTCACCCTTACCCGTGTCGTGTTAGTGTGTTAGGCGTTAGATTAATATCGTGGCTAGTGCTCATTGGAAGTAGCAAAAATTAACGTTTAGTGATTAATTGTTGGCTGATTTTGGTGAGTCAGCTTTTGTGTTGGAAAGACGTTTTTTATTGGTATTTTTTAACCACCGACTGTAAGTTTGCGTGTTGGTGTCATCTGTGTGTGGCACACTGTTCTTTTAAATTAATATTTAATGGGATGTTCTGAAGCATTTGTAAGAAAGGAATCAGTAACGATAAGTTCGTTTAATTTAATTTTATAAGTTTTTAAATACTTTATCGGGCACTCAATATTTTGTATTTTTGAGCTCTTTAATCACACCAATTAAAAAAAAAAGTTTTTTTTTTTTACTTTCAAAATACCAAACAAAACGAGAACACACAAACACGATTTTCTTTACGTGATTTCCAAAAGTCACAAGGACTTATCCCGTCACGACATATCAGCGACATTTTGCGACGTCAAAAGTCTCGTCAGGATTACTGGTGACGCGGCGGCCGGCCCCTGTCCACCACTGACAGCAGAGATGGACACCCTTATCTCTCACTAAAAGCGTGTCTATTTATAGTGTGTGTGTATGAAAAAAAAGAATTATTATTAAAAAAACAAAATACCCGACTGCACACTAAAAAAAGAGTAAAACAAGCCCCACAATAATATTTAATTTATAAATATTGATGGAAAGCATCGCAGGCGGGGACCAACAGAGGCTTATTTATAGTCATTTCGGTTGTGCACCATTTAGCAGAATTTTCGTTGGTGGCGGTCAAGGTGGTCCCCGCCTGCGATGCTTTCCATCAATATTTATAAATTAAATATTATTGTGGGGCTTGTTTTACTCTTTTTTTAGTGTGCAGTCGGGTATTTTGTTTTTTTAATAATAATTCTTTTATTTATAACTTTTTAGCTGTTTTTATTTAACGAAAATGTTGTAGATGTAGAAGACTATGTATATGTAAGTACCATTTTAAATTATTTCGACGACATTTGGCTTTAGATTACGAGTGATGTTACTCCGCAACATAAATTTACCGCCAATCTGGACTGTTGGTAGTGAAGAAGAAAAAGAATTAGGTGAGTCATTACTGCTGAAGACCGTCAACGACGTGTGCCCTTATGCGTGTGCCCGCATTCGGGCTGTATACTCGAGCATATCCCCCTCCGCACCGCGCCGCGCGCCGCATGCCAGGCCACGCCCTATCTTTTTGCTTGCTAACGCATGAGTTGCTTTGCGTTGACGCAGAATTAACATGTTCCCGTGGGAATTTTGAGAAAAAACGTATCCTATATTAATTATTACTCCCGTGATTGAAATGAATCTAATGATACCGCATACATATTTTTTTAAAGGGAAATTTAGAAAAAATATCCCGTGGGACTTTTAGGATAAAATGTATCCTATGACACTCCCGTAATCAAGACAAATCTAACGATACCTCATACATCAAAATCCATCAAGCCGTTTAGGCTACAGGAGGTCACAAAGGAACAGACATACATACATACTTACATACACTCGAAAAACATTACCCTCCTTCTTTGGCAGTCGGGTAATAATGTAGGTACTCACCTAGTGTTTTTTTTTTTATTTTCAGAATGAATTGATGAATGTAGTGTATAACTGTCTCGTGAGTGCTCTCTGTCACTCTATGAAATGTTTCCTTCATCGGATCATCTGTTTCTTGCGGCATCGTCTGCATTCCAAAAAGCTACTGCTGGCACCCAAACAAGAGAAAGTAACTACAAATAAAGTAAAATTAGTCAAAACATCCACCTCAATTTCTAGCTTCATTCCAATTGATCCAATTTATATAAAAACTGAAAAAAAAATAAATGTAAACACATTCGTATTTATAATATTCGCAACAGTTTCGGGTATTTTTCTAATCAAAATCATCCTGTTTTACAGTAATTGATTGAAATAATGTCACAAGATCTAAAGCCAAAGATCGCCAAACAAAAACCCACTCAGTGACAATTGACACTAGGGTGTGTCACTATGACTAATAGTCCGGACTGACCTGAACTCCTAATTACAGACACATTAATAGTAGGACCACAGTAGACTGTATCTTTGGGGTAGTTGACACAAAGTGGACAGAAATGGACACAATTGATTAGGTAAAACATGTATGTCCACTTAAAACTATGGTCACCCTTCTTGGTGCAATTAATAGCAACTGTAGAGGGTAAGGTTAAGTCTCTCAAGCAAGTGACCCATTGCAGGGTAAGGGGTTACTTTCACAGAAGCAGTACCATTGATCAGTATGTCAGTTGGTCGTAGTTTGCAGATTTATCAAGAATTGGCAATCATTCATCTTAACATTTTTGAGTAGGTTTTTCTTACTACATATACCTATTATGTAAATATTTTGTAATATTATGTTTTTTCTTTTTTTTATTAAATTGACCCTGTCTTTTGAATATTCGATTAGCTACAATTCACTAAAGTTACTAACTTCTAGTTCCCATACGATATGTCATAGTTTCACTATGATATTTTAAGAGTAAGAGAGATCAAACTTGATTTATAACATAGACAAATTATTACTGCATCAACACCTCGACGTTGATTTTTTCCAAACAAACTGCTGTAATTTTTTTTTACACTTTCGTTGCGTAAATGGTAATCAAAATGACCAACCCTCGACTGCAATCAACCCCATATTTATCAGACAACCCGAGCAACCTCGTACAGTGGAGGCGAGCTATAATTACCTGCATCATAAACAACCACGTTGACGCTCACTGTCCCACGTGGGTACGCGATACTCCGCGGTAATAAGCGTTAAATATGGCCTGCTATACATATGGTATGTTGTGTGTATGGTATGTGTTTGATGGTGATAGGTACAAGCAGTATGAGAATCGTGAATATGTATTTCCGAATTGCTTTTAAAAAAGGTCCTGAATAATATGGCCAGGCAAGAAGCAATATTTAATTGAAAAAGATTGGCACCAAATGTCTGATAAGCATTGTTATAGGTACTGTGTGAAACGTGAATATTTCAATATTTTTTCTATGATATGATGGCCTTGATGTTATTGCATTTATATTGCAATAATCGGGTGAAATTAATTTTCACCTAATGTGTGTAAAATACCTGTCTATCTTTGAGTACTGTTTTGTAACCCAGTCTGCTACAAATGCCAATACAAATGCAACAAATCTGCAATCGAAACCGGTACATTTAAGGCAGTAATCAAAATTACTCAGCATTATGCAGCAAATAATAATGTTGCTATATAAAATAAATAACATGATATAGCGACCACAATCTCCCTTGGTCATTCCTAATACGATAATATATGCATCTACGAGGGACCCCGAACTTCTAACGTAAACCTATTGTGCAGTAAATTCTAAAACTCGTCCCAATTATCTATTGTAGTTCGTAAATCAAAGTCCGAATGCACATAATCTTATCAATTTATGGTCCCTGTGTATCGAAACTTGGCTTCCATGTGCAAGCGACAAAGTGCTCAAGTTTGATAATAAATTAAAACCGCTAGATATTTAGTGTTACGTTCTTGTTTTAGTGATGGGATGTGTGAACAGGAAATGTGGGTAGAACTGTATTTTTTAAATTAGTTAAATCGCGATCGCTGAGGAATTGCACCTTTACAAAATAACAACTTCCTAAAAATATTTTATAAAGCTGACGTAAAAACAGGTAGCTTCTTAAGCCCTTTACTAAAGGCTTTCGGGTGTTCTAAAGGAAAAAATCTACCATGGTAAATAATATTTTAATTATTTTTTCGAAATGATCAATATATCCTGCAGCCTTCAGTTGCCGCGAGTTTTTACTTTGGTCTGACACGCCAACATTACGCTATAGATCACCCAAAAAAGCTGTTACATAGCTCAAGAATACCTTATTTACACTGGAATATACCTAAAGGAATATAAAAGGAGCATCACTACCCACAATGCATTCGGCGTGTATGCAAATATATTGCAACAGTTCGACAATATCGCGTCATTAATTAATTAAATGACGTAATTACAATGTACTGAGAATGTTACCTTCTATGTATTTGTGAAATTATAATAAACTTGCAAGAAATCGATACTCCTTTACCCTTTACATTCACATCTGTTAAAACAATTGATTTTATTAATGTAATGTCAAATAAATTATCGGCAAAAAACAAATTAATCGTCATTAGTGAGTTATTTTAAAACAAAAATCGCATTGTCATAGATTTTATCTTAGTTACAGCTGCAATCTAATTTAAAAAATACATGAAGGACGATTTTTTTCTTTCTACCCTCAGTTAAAGTTATATTTCTCAAACACGAGCTGTCAATAATACCACCCAAAACAAAAATGTGAAAGACTGCCAAGTTCGATAATATGGGAATGCTTCGCCTATAAAAGAAGTGAGATCTGAATAAGTACCAAGTTCCATACACATACCTCAGTTAAAAATAGTTACTTTTTAATGATGTTACTTGGCAAGTTTTCACACACCTTGTTATAAACCTACTAAACGCATGAATCAAGTATTTAATTATCTATTAAAACTACAACTACAATAGGTATATTAATGAAATTTTGTATTTTAGATAAGTGAGGGGGTCTCAACAGATACTAGAAATTTGATATGCGTAAATAAAATAGATTTTAGTTACAGGGAGGTCGAATTTGCGGGTTGTTCGAAAGAGATACCGCGGCCCTGGTACATAAAAGGCCTATGACGGAACACGACGGTTTTTAGTCAGTAAGAGTCTGACACTCCCTCACCGCTGCTAACCCACAGCGGGAGGGGTCATTTGATGATTTTTGACGTCGGAAAAAAAAGGCTAACACTGCAAATTTTTCTAACAAAACGTAGTCTTACACCACAAAAGAACCTTACAATTAAAGTATTAACCGACATATTATCGCAACAGATCAAGTGAGTTCCTCCTCTAATAAGCGACAGTGTTCACATGCCGGCGGTGTCAGCAATTATTGATGACGATCACTTAACCAATGAACTACGACCAAGTGGTTAACTGGAACTCCCAGACAGATTAACCGACCATTTACCCTAAGCTGGTAATGGAGGCTATACGTATTTTCGAATAAGTACTAGGAATTTGTATGGTAGGTCTTTATTTCTACATTATTGTCTCAGTTTTTAAGACGTCTATAAAAATAAAAAAAGTCTCCAAGTTGGAAGTTCTTGGAATTTTTGGAAGTTCCAAAGAAGGGGTACTGGGTTGCCCAGGCAATTGGGTTGAGGAGGTCAGATAGACAGTCGCTCCTTGTAAAACACTGGTACTCAGCTGAAGCTCAGCGGTTAGACTGGAAGCCGACCTCAACATAGTTGGGAAAAGGCTCGGGAGATGATGACCGATTGGAAATTACCTGCTCAGCTTTGCAAGCCTTGCTATTCTGTATTTGTAAATAACTAAATATGTATAAGAATATAAGTATGATACTCAATATGGAAAGAATAAATTAGTCTTGTCGAATTTGCGAGTAAGGAATGCTGATGTTCCGAAAAAAATAAAACTTTATATTTGTCTGACACATAGCATGGGAGACAAAGTGGGGATCTTTCATACTTGTAATATTTTCTTTGGTTACTAACAAGTTGCTAAGTAGTTTCTCGGCTTATTGCCAATATTGTGGACTTCTCACTGTCTGACTCGGTGTGACCAGTTTGAAAAACAAAAGTTCGTATTTTGTTGTACTGTTTTTGTCTACAGATGACTACCGTTTGGGGCCAAAAAAAATATTTCCCCACGTAGTTACTATTCCAAAATATTTTTACATTTTATAAAATTAATTTTAAAAAACTTTCTTTAGAAGGTGATCTTAATTCGATCATTTATGTTTTATTTTATTTTTATTAAAGGTCGATATTAAAAATGTAGTTGGTAGGTACCCAACACTTCAATGATTAAGAAGCCATTTTACATTAAAGCCTAGCCTAGTAGCCTAGTAAAAGGTCTCGAAAAAAATAATGTAGAACCTCTTGCCACATCCAGTACCCTATATCAAGGTCATGAGAAATATAGGGCGGGCTGAGGTCCAGGTGATGCGACTTCCAGGACTAAGAGAATTAATTTGTGGGCGAGACGCGCCGAGCCGACACGAGTTTGTGATTACCAACTGTATTAATATATTGATGAACGTTTAATACACTTTAATGGGAGTTTGAAGGCTGATTTTGAGATTGTCATAACTAGTTCTTAGGTGCGGTTTCGTTTGTGTCCGTTTTGAAACTAGTTCCTATAACAAGGCGAAGTTATACAAGATTATTCCGTGATACTCACAGTCATCAGATAAAATAATGCTGTAAATATACCCAAGGTTTTTTTCAATCTCTATAAGTATATCATTCTTTATTGGTTAAGCAGTTAAAA
The DNA here is from genome assembly GCF_022581195.2 of Helicoverpa zea. Taxonomy (NCBI): domain Eukaryota; kingdom Metazoa; phylum Arthropoda; class Insecta; order Lepidoptera; family Noctuidae; genus Helicoverpa; species Helicoverpa zea. Next base: position 12,893,079 of record NC_061457.1, read on the forward strand.
TATACCTACATAAACGTACATACAGAGTTTTTTACACATTTCTCATGCTTCTTACTTAAATCTGGGCTTTGCTAACTTTTTCTCGACATACGTGGACTATGTATTAAATAACTATGTATGTTGTTTATACCATTGGATGGTGCTTGGGCATAAGCTGAATGGATTCAAAAATTACCCCCAAGGCCCTAACACATGCTGCGGGTTGTTCGAAAGAGATACCGCGGTCCTGGCACATAAAAGGCCTATGACGGAACACGACGGTTTTTAGTCAGTAAGAGTCTGACACTCCCTCACCGCTGCTAACTGCTATAATTTTTGAAGTCGTTAAAAAAAAAGGCCCTAACACATTACTTACCTTCAAAATTGGTACACACAAACAAACAACAGACGATCATCGAATCCAGGCCCCTATTCTCATAATCTTCATCTAAGGGTGCGTCCACATCTGGCGAATGCGCCGCGAATGCGCAGCACGCGAGCCGATCGCGAGCTGTCCGCGAGCTGCGCGCGTGCAGTCACTGCAATAGTTCGGTGCGCCTCTTTAGCGCAACTCACGCAAGGCTCGTATAGAGCGCGCGAGCGGCGCGCGAGCGGCGCGCGATCTGCGCGCAATCAGTTCTCGCCCTTACAGTTCCGTATATTGGCTCAGTACTATCGAAGATGTCAGACGTCGCGCGCCGCCTGCGCGCCGCTCGCGTGCGGCGCTTAGGTCGCGCGCGAGCTGCGCGCGGGCGGCGCAGAAGCGGCGCACGAACAAAAATGCACGCGCGCAGCTCGCGGACAGCTCGCGATCGGCTCGCGTGCTGCGCATTCGCGGCGCATTCGCCAGATGTGGACGCACCCTAACTCAAGCGACTTATTTAGCGTGTGCACTCGCTTCATAAATCAACGCTACGCAGGTGCGCCTAATGCGCTGGCGCACGATATATTGTCGTATGCGTTTGTAATTGACGGTGGTATTGCAGTATTGATTTAGTGATATCGTTTTTGTTATCGAGTGATGATGGGATTGGGTTCTGGTGGGTTTTTTACCTGTAATTTTGGGGGTTGTAACTAATCTTAAACAATGTACCAGTAGGTGAATTATAAAACGTACAGTAACATAATAATTATGTATGCTTTGGAAACTAAAGATAAAATTTTATTTTCATTTTTTAAATATTTTCATTAACAGTAAAATTTTCATTATAGTTTTAGCATTTATTTTGCTTAGCAATTTTTTTCCCACTTTTAGTTTTTAGCATGAATATCCTTAATCTAATATCAAAATTTTTATGTATCAGGTGCCTAACTAAACCCAACTTAACATTTTCATGCAACGCTCTTATTTAAGACAATAATTGACCCTTATTTCTGTAAAGCCCTTTGAAAAATTCCATCAAACTTAAAGGTGCAATATTTAAAAAAAATAACCAAAAATATTTGTCGGGGCACTTCATTGCCCCGGGGGCAGTGACGGCAACATTTTAGATTGAAGCGAATTGAAGTGTCAACTGTCGCCTGACAGAGTAGTGTTATTGAAAATACACTGGCCAGTCAGAGGGTTAGGGGGTGTGGAAAAGGCTTGGATATTTTTGTTGAAGGGTTATTAAAATCAAGTAATTCATGTCACTTCTTTAGCCTTTTACAAGCATTTAAATATAGAAATCAGGTAAAATATAATTAGGTAAATGCTTAAATTTGTGGGAAAAAACATAACTGGCAGGATCTTATAAAGAAAAAATAATGAATTTTGTGGGAAAATTACCAACTTATTTTATTATATTTATAAAACTCTCAAAGATATATATATGGCATATTTTATTGGTAGAAAGATAGAAAAAAAGCAATAACCAAATAAATATTTAAACATTCCCCTCAGTTTTTCTTAAATTTAAAAAAAAATAAGGAAGCAAACGCAATGTTGCGGTCATCGACATACCTAATTACAAATCGGATAAATATTAAAAACAAAATATTATGTAATTTAATTACATAATTTTCACTACTTTGTTTATAACCAAATCCTTACAACAAAGCAGTTTTTTTTGTAAGGCAAAACTACCCAAAACATAAAGCCGACGCCACACCACTCCGCCGGTCAGCGTAGCTATCAAAAAATCGTAATTGATTTTTTCACGGGCGATGCGTCAAGCGCGAACGCAAATGGCTTACGTCGGCCGTATTGAATTAGTGCGTTCACGACGACATTGTACGACGGATAGGAGATCAATGGAGTTGTTTGGTGATTTTTTTGGGTGGGAATTTTTGGGTTGTAAGTGTAAAATTATGGTTGGTTTATTGTTAAAAGTTGCAGGTGAAATAAGCTTGTTTAAGGAGTAGCTATTGTTGCTTTACAAAATTATGATGAGAGTGGAAAATAAATTAATTATTGTTAAAATCTGTGGTAGCTATCTTGTTTATTAACTTTATTTATTCAAGAAATATATACACATGCAGTTGCAGAAGCTATGGATAATCAAATCAAAATCAATACATATAATTAATAACCTTAATAATCTGCTTTACGTCAGGCGATCAAATAAACGAATTAGGATGTAACCATAAGTTAACTTGCCTAAAAACCTCCAACATCTACGACATCACGAAAAAAAACTACAAAAAGCAACTCCACGCAACATTGTCCTGCAACGAAATTCACTCATAAAATTAATTAAAAAACACTTCGCGCGGGCGATTTCGCACAAATTGATCGAGAGCGGCCGAGCCCGTGACGTCACTAATGGAGCACTGTTGCCCTTTTTATAACCACGTTAGTGGACACCAGTCTTTATGTCCCCAGCGTGTCTTAGTGTGTAATGAGGTGACAACACAAATTAGGGGGCGACGAAGTGGTTTTAGGTGAATGTCATGTAATTAACAAAAAAATCTCATAAAAATTAGAGTAAAATTTTGGAGATCCAAATTTTTTTGCAAAGGTAACTTTTACCTACCTTCTCTCTTTGCTTTCAACTATTCATATCTTTGGAAAGCCATTTCTTTTGTGATTTGAAAACAGGACATATCAATTTAATATGCATATGCTTCCAGAACACAGAAGAGTTCATTATGACATAGATGGTCACCCATCCACGGACTTACAACTTAAAGATAGCACAACTCTTGCGACTGTTACTTACCTTACCTTCCCACTTTCTTTGATTGACCAATCACCAGTCATCAGTTTGAGTGCGGGGGTCAGTGACCAAAATAAACACCGAAATGTGTAACCAATAACCTTTTCGCTCAGACTATGCAACAAACATACTTGTCGTGTAACACAGCAAGTTTAGGAGTCCGATGCAACCGCAACACATTGTGTCACACCTAATTAAACTGCTGCTACTTGTAGTGGATGACCCATTCACGGACCAAACGCTACTTAACCTTATAATTGACCCTTGCACCTGTAACTTAAGACCTTGAGCGTTATCAGCCTTTTTATCGTCCCACTGCAGATCACAGACCTCTTAGTTACCGCGGCCCTGGTACATAAAAGGCCTACTATTTTTGTCAGTAAAAGTCTGACACACTCTTAACACTGTTAACCCACAGCGGGAGGGGTCATTTGAAGTTTTTTGCCATCGTTAAAAAAATATAGATCACAAACCTCCTCTTACAGAGAAAAGGATTGATCTCTTAAGAGAAGTGATCAAAATAACTCCAAAATGTGTAACCAATAACCTTTTCACCCAGACTATGCAACAAGCATACTTGTCGTGTAACACAGCAAGTTTAGGAGTCCGATGCAACCGCAACACGATGCGTAGCACCTAATTAAACTGCTGCAACTTGTAGTGGATGGCTCGTACTGAATGAAGGTGGCTGGTCCACTCTTAATTAATACATTTTGTGAAGCTCGGACTTGGTAAGTTGGGATTTTGGCTGGTGTTCGAGTTTGATGGTGAGAATTAAGGGGCTGTCTGGTTATCATGAATTTATATTTATAATTGATGTTCCATGGAAATGCCTAAGATATTTTAAAAGTTAAAAGTAATTTAAGTGCTAAAGAGAAAGACGGGTGGCCGAAAAAAATGGTTGATCCTTATCATGTTACCACCGTTTTCTAAATACTTTCTTAAAATAATTTATTTCAATAATTACAATCACAACATCTTACTTGTCAAAAAGGTATAAATAATATCTAGGTACAAGTACGTACACCTATCTATTGCATTCCTTATGAAATTATTTTGAAAATATTGCCTACCTACTACAGTTTCACATTGATAAGTTTACATCTATTTTTTGTCCTAACTTCACACATCCACACTCACACCCTTACCTCACACATCTCATCAGAACTGCTGCAAACTGCCACAAACACGGAGAGTCCAGCTAATCAGTAATCACAGTTAGTCAATTAACAGCATCTGCCTTCAGTCGGATCCGCTGCGCTCGCGTTATTGTGCTCGGGGCTCATAAATTGACAAACTGTCCAACTCTTGAACTAGACCGAATAAGTTTCTGCTTCCGGTCAGTGCGCGAAACATGGTTAATACAAGGAAAGATATTTTGCACGGGCCTGCAGGAAGTAACTGCTTGTATGTCGCTGATTATAGAACAAAAGAAAATCAATTGTGTATCGCGTATGTCAGGCGTACAAAGGGCTAAGGCAGTTTCAACCTTCAATTAAACAAACAATTGACAATATTCGCAAATAATTAAAAAAATATTCGACTGGTTAGAATAAGAATCAAAGTGAACTGGGTCAATCCAGGAGATTTTTTCAAGGGAAGTAAAACAAGTTGAATTGCCGAAATACTTCTATGTTTATGATATTGATCTCAGATTTCATCTCATTCTCAGAGAATAACACGAATGCCTTATTACAATAACGTTTTGCCGGTAATGAAAAAAATACTTTTGTAGGTACTACAATAATTTAATCTTTATTCGAACCTTACCAGATAACCAAGGCAGTGTTTAACAGATCTATTTCTTATTATCTACAGTGTATGCAACATGGTAATTTGATCTCCATTAGCTCAAAAATGTATTCACCACTTACGTAACATTTTTCCATCATCATCACCACACCGTCCCCGCTCCAACTGTTCCCCCGTGGGTCTCCAACCTAGGGGTCCAGAGGCACCGTTCGTGATTTAGCGACTAACTTGGCCCGTGTCCTGCGAGGACCTACGGAACCAAGCCACGGTTGTTTGGTTAATGAACCATGAATTTCTATTTGTTGTCCGTACAGGTAATTAAGTAATAGCTAGGTAACGACTCTGTTTGTGTTGGCATATTTCGTGTTTGTTTTGGGGATGAAACAATGGTATATCAGATATCAGATAGATATGATAAACGTCAAAAAGTATCTCTTCGTCTTTGAAAAAAATTAATTATAAATTAGTAACTTACAACAAGTAGGTACATGATCTAATGATATTATCAAAACTAAGCCCAAAGACAGAATTTATAGTAACTTGAGGTTAATTCTTATAAAATCCAGTAATCGTGATGAACGTGATTTGATATTGGCAAATTGGGCAGGGCTGTCTAATTAAAATACCTCCACTGTACAAAGTGTAAGTAAAACAAAATACCGTTTAATAATGTTGAAATATTTATTTACGACTTACAAAGTAAAATGTTCTTTACATATCTTTATAAATTATTCAGTTCAATTTAAAGCACTACTTTAAAGTAAATGTACTATTTAATTACCTTAAACATTGGCATAAAACTATAAGAAAAGCTACTCTATTAACAAATATTTTTAAATACCTACAATACAATAATATTCTGAACTAGAGTTTTTGGTTTACATTTTGAACATATTATTATCCTAAATTATCTTTATATTAATCATATAAAATAACCACGTCATTACACTATTCATACGTAACTCGAATAAAATTATAAACTTTTTAAATGACAAAAAAAAAATGACATGTAATAATAGGTTGAATTCAAAAATAAATAATAAAAAATAGCGGACTCTTAACTGAGGAACATAATTTATCCTAAAACTAAACACTTACCCATAACATACCAAAACTATAGGTAACAGATATTAATGTTTATCCTATAATCACATTCGATGTCTTAACACACTACCTATGCATAATTATGTAAAGTTTTCACTCACAAAACTTAAAATATGAACTACAGTCACAGTACAAAAAAGTACCCACACAAAATATTCTACCGAATTATCACTTCACTTCAATGTCCAGTCTCCCGTTCATGGAACGCCTGACTTCTCCAAAATTCCGCCAACTCCTTAAACTTGTTACAACACTGCCGCTGTCTTCTCGGGCTACAGTTCACAGCTGGATTAAACAGAATAGAACTGAATTTCCTCACAAGAGTAGTCACCGACTCCCTCGTCACATCATCTTCCATAGTCATGTCAGAGAAGTGACTCAACTTCTCAAATGCCTCATCTATGTACCTTTCCACATCTTCGCTGTCACTCTTCTCTTTTTCAGAAGGTGTGTCATCAAAGGACAGGTCGTCTATAGAAATGCTGCAGCTCACTTTGTCTGGTAAAGCCTTTTTGCGAACGGTGCTGGTGGCCGAAGAAAGTTTCTCCACAGACTTGAAGATGTCATCAATCTTGTCACAAATATCCTCGACTGATGCCGCTGAAATTATCTGGCCGTTGATGAAATAGAACTGCTTAGGTGGGTTCTTTTCTTGAAGATCTTGTAAGAAGTCCTGGTAGTCCAAAACTCCTGCTTTCGACAGTCTTCTGCCGACTTTCCTGCGGACTTTTTTGAACAGAAATGAAGAATCGAAGGTAGTTTTCATCAAGTCCAAAGTGCTGAAGACTGGTTTGAGCTTCCTTGGGGGGTCTTCATCAGTTTCAAGGTCTACTGGTTCCCCCCACTTTTCTTCTAGTTTTATCCATTGCTCGTTGCCTGATAATATGGCCTCGGGGTCAAGGAATGTGCTGCACATTTTGGGGACGTCTTTCCGCTGTGAGCGATCGGCGGTAACTGACGTTTTGTCACATTTGTTGTGGTTTTAAACTGCGTGTGCGCATTGTTTGAGTCATTAGGTCGTTATGCTATCTCATTAGTGTGTTTTGATGCTTCTGTTTGTTTTAAAAAAAGGATTAGACATCCTAATAAGATTATTGTTTTTAATAATTTGCAAATGAGCCTAATGACTGTCGTTAAGTAATTAATTAATTACTTTTTCTTTTCCGATTCCATGAAGCTGAAAAAAATATACTTAAGAATTATCTGGAATTCTTGCCCTAATTATCTAATTATAATCGGGAAAATGTTTGTTTTGGTCATGGTTTCACGGTAAAATAACTAGGTACTTAAGTTTATAAAAGCTTGTAATTATTGTAAATTTTGTTGTTATTATTTGATTCATAGCTCAGTTTTTGGAAAACAAAGTATATCACTAATGAAACCTATGTATAGGATGTCAACTTTAAATAATCATTGTAGTGCAGTAGGTTTCTAAAGCTTTCGTCAAACATTTTTGCAAACTTTTTTTTGCACCCTCTTAATTAATTCCTCATTACACCTATCTAATTAAAATTATAATTTCACCATCAACAATTAAACCATATAGCAGATACATCTTCCATACAGAGGGGATATGCAAAAAGGCAAGTGTTGCCATGTGCTGCCATAAACTAGGCACCTTTTGTGAACAACGGTCGCCTGTCGAGTAATTATCGTTTTGGAATGAGTGTTACACCGGATTTATAATACTGGGTACGCTTGTGAACTATGGTGTTTTGCGTCGATTTTAATTTTCGGAAATTATTTTGGGGAATATGTGATTGGTGGTGGATTTAACACAGATAAATTAAGAATAAGAATTTATTTACTAAAAGATTACAGTTTTAAATTATCATTAGCTACAAATCAGCCAAGGGTTTACCAATACAACTATGTAAGTAAAATACAAGTTTGGATGGACTTACTTTAATGAACTTAAAAATAACTGATAAAACAATCAGGATTGCATGTTTTTCTTATAATATGTAAAAGACAATTAGGACTATACTCATAGATACTAATTTAAAATTTTGACATTAAAGTTAACAAATTATCTGTTTATACAGTTGAACGTTAAATAAAAACATTGTAATCAATTTATTGAATGCAGATAATATGTTCTGCTATTAGATAATCTGCAGATAATTTTGTTTTCATATTTATAATGTAATACATTTTTTAAATTTGGGTTTTTGGGTCAAAGACTAACCAAAAATTGATTGATCCAAAAGGCCCATTTAAATAACTTTTACCATGAGTTTTACTTAATGTAAAACACTTTTGTGCTCACATACCCAACATTCATACAGTAGCACCCTAATGAGAAGGTCTGATATTACCTACAAATACGTAACGTTGTTTTGTAACAAATTGTGACCCGAGCTGTTATTATTTTTAACTTTTTTACAACAACATTTGTAGGTCTTCACTTTATGTATTTTCGGCGGTTGTTAATTTTTGCTAATTATGGGATGTTGATTGTCCTTCTTCTTGTGAGAGGAGGCCTGTGCCTAGTAGTGGGACGATAAAAAAAAGGCTGTAACAGTAACAGTATGGGATGTTGGTTTGTTAGCGAGCTAAAATTTTGACCCATTATGCACTTGATAACTTTAGGAACTATAAACGTATTGGAATCACCATTTAGAGCAAATAATATTGGCTGTCATGAATCTTACTGTGGGTGATATATTTTCTAAAACATACTTAAATTACATTTCGTTCGTCATAAAACTTAACTATTTGTTTAATTTGTCCAACTTTTTAAATTTTGAAGCAAACCGTTATGGTCAGACACCTGCCAGCAACTTATTCACAAAATTTATTCAAACTATATCACCACAATCACATTACCAACAAAAACAATAATACCTTCAAAAATACATTTACCCTAAAAAATATCGCTCACAAAAACATAAAAGGGTAAGTACATTCTATATTATAAACATCCAAATCCACTATTTCCACCTTAATCTTATTATTTATCGCGGACTGGGAAAGCGTCCGTGGCAATTAAACGCATCCAGTGCTGGCTATGTATCATGGCCAGTAATCCAGGGGACAGAATCATAATAACAAAAAACAATAAAAATAACGAATTACCCCGTGAACTGGGCTTGAATCGGCTCCGAGGATGCCGGTCGGGGAAACCTGTGGAGATGGTGTTGGGGCAACAAAAATGGTGTTGCTGACCAGCGTAAAGAGTGTTTTTGAACGAAAGGTACGAAAACTGAGCTGAATTATTTTGATGATGAATTACTTCTTCCAGAGTTTTTAACTAGAAGTAGGACTTTGAGGTCCTAAAAGGCACTGTAAGTAAGCTTTGATATTGTCCCAAAAGATACGCTTTGAAAAGACCCCTATCTGTTTGCCACTGTGTTGTTCTTATAATCATTTCGCTGTCACATTTGCTGATGCTACAGTCCAGAAGTGTAATTATTTCACTGATAATAGCTTCAATTTACTATGAATAATTAGCAGCTATCAGCAAATATTTGTAGTCACATGTCTACTCCACAAACTCGCGAGTTCCTGTGCCAAATCCACATTCTGTTTGTGCTCATTCTTAATATGGGGCAAAACTGTTGGAAGAACAACAGTTTTTGTTGTATATTTTATGTTCTGTGACGCTATAACTCAGGCTCGTGACACGCCACCCTGAGCCGCTTGATATACAGCCCTATACAAGTACTACTCTAACATTATTTATATCACAGCAGTTATTTTTATTTATATTCTTATTTTATTGGTTTATTGCGCCACGGCTTGTTGGTTCCGTATCTTCAATAAGTAGATATCTTCCATGCTTATTACTGTATCTTTGCCAATTGGGAGTTTTATGTCCGAGATAATAATTTGTTGAAACAATAATTCGTTTGGAGTTCGATGCTCGGATGTTGTAATTCTGTGTCGATGTTTTATTGCTGTCTAATGTTTTATTTGTTGTCGTCACGGTTTCCTTGAGTTGCTTAGTGGGCAGTTCTCCAAAATATATCTGACATTACATACAATGAATATAATCTTATATTCTAAGTGCACGTTTCTGAAAGATTTTGAAACCTGCACCCGGTTGACTAGAAAGATACAAGACTAGGTATGCGAAATGTAGCAGTATGCTTTAATACCCTTTAGAGTTTCAAGTAAACGGGAGGTCAGGCAGAACTCCCGATATTCCCGGCAGAATTACAAAAAAATATACCTACCACGTCATGGTACTAAAAATCTAACTAGACACTCAAACTTGCGGAAAACATAGACGGGTGTCTCAAAATACTAGGTATATATTAAACTCAAGAAAAGCCAGTCGGTCTCACTGAAAGATTTTTCTCATTAATTTTCAATTCAATATTTTTTAATAGTCTCTTAATAATGATTGAAGTTTTCAGAATAACGAGGTAGCAATATAATGATATTAATGTGAAATTACGATTGATGATATATTATTTAATGGTTTATCAGTACATTATCGTAAATTAATTAGATGCAAAATAATGTGCTTCCATTACACGGGCTGATGTCAACGCGGGCAGACTATACAGGCTGTTTCAAAATGTTTTATTTTAAAATTACGGATTTAGGAATCATTTACAATAGTAACCTTATGTGTATGATTATTATGATTACTATGAGGTTGTTTGATCTCAGTTAGGTCAATATTAACTATAGTTACATAGCTATTCACATCACACTGTTATTTAAGAAATATCCGCCCTACATGGGTTGATATATGAAGAAAAATAAGTTAAGTTGAGTAGGTTACATTTAAAATACACACACACTGCCTTCTGTGTATTTTTGTAGTTTCTTTTCGCAAGACATTGTGGCATATAATTCTTCACAATTTTCACTTTAAAATATAAGTACCTATTCTAACTGTCATGGACACAGAAATCTCGTTTTAATGCCTTCTAAAATTTCAACCCTGCCAACACAAACACCCTCTGTAGGTATCGCAAAAATATCAGCAGTCGTTCAGTGATCGCATTGATTGCTATTATTTCGAGTCATTAAATCAAAGCAACGACAATCGCGCTCTCATTATGGCGGGGCCGAGCTATTTTCCAGCGGGGATACACCCGCGGGGCTGTATGGTTTAACTGGTGGCAGCAATCGGTTGTTGGGTTGGTTGTCGTGCTGTCTGGTAAAATGAGATGATGGATGGAAGACTTTTTTTGGAGCTATGAAACGATTTTGAAACAACATTATTGCATTTAATTACATGTAATTTGTGTTAATAGTAAATTGCTACATACACATTATAATTAGGTGTGTAAGGCAATTGACATCCAGACAAATACATGGTCAACAATCCAGGAGTTTATTTGAAAATAGTTCCTACGAAAATATTGAAAACCAAAGGACAAATGTTTAAAAAAAAATCCTCGTTTTTTAGATCATCTGCGTAGCCATCTTTAGGAAAACTGAAAGATAGTTTCCACAGTAGCTGACTGAATTGTTTCACCCCTAAATCAAGATATAGTCAAAAATCATTAAAGTGGACTTGACTGCCTACAGCAACCTATGTAGGTACATATGAAGGCATCAGCTACGGGTGGTCTACCCATAAGAAAATACAAATGGCTAAAGCCATCGGGGATTTTCGAGTTTACCAAAATATGACATTTCCAACGACCTTGACTGCCCTACAACTCAGCAACCAGTTGCAATTTATACAAGCAGGTCACAGTTAGCTATGAATTTAATCATCCAGGCCGACTAGCCGTTGTTAAATTTTGATTTACGCCACTCTCTGCGGTAGTTTTTGAACTGATTGCGTTTAGTTTTATGGGTTAGTGCGCCATTTTAGCGGCAATTTATTTCGATAATTATTTTAGTTGATAATTTTTTATGTGCTGTCGTTTTGACGGTAATTGTGGAAATTTTCGTTCGATTATTTCGTTTTGTGGGTGAAATTATGGGTGACGTTATGTAGACGTGCTTATTGTTGCAAGTTATCTAAGAACGTATTTGAGTTTCAGGCTGCTAAAACTTTATATTTTCTTTATTTGAAAAATAGGCAAAGCATTATTGAGCATTCCCACATCGAGGACTTCCAAGTCTTTTCAGAGCGATAAGTAAATCGAGAACCTAGGCTCAGTTGTTGCGCTTGCAATCACTGTATGAGGCTGGCAGTAATTCCACATGGCAGTCAAGGTAGGTATTTTATTAAAATAACTTTTAGAAATTAACTATTTCCTACGAATTAATGTGAGTTCTTGAAAGTCATTGTGTTTTAGAGGGTAAAGAACCAACCAGCCTAGTGGCATGTATCAACGCAATTTTCTAAGTTTGTATTCTAAGTATACAGTGGCCACCAATGACTGATTAAAAGGTGAAGGAAAAGATCTCGAGGAAACCTGGACTATAATGTCTGAAATCACCAACCCGCACTGAGCAAGCGTGGTGATCAACGCTCAATCCTTCTCTGTTTGAGATGAGCTCAGTAACAGGACGATAAAAAAAGCTGATGATGAACTTCTAGAAATTAACTATTTCCAACAATTTAATGCGTACACTTGAAACCATAAATTCAAATAAAGCCAAAACAACCCAATCACCAAAACAAGGTGCCAATATGAAAATGACACAACGTCATCAGCAACCACCCGAACATTTCCGAATGTTCCCGAACTTTGCCGAATTCAGTGGAAATTAGCATTAATACGCTCGTAAAGCCGTCAGCGTGGTTATAGGCAGTGTGATTCGCGTCGCGTTTAGAACAATGTTCCCATGTTTTATGCTGGTAATGATAAAGTTTTAGTATGGCAATAATTTTTGGTTATTAGTTCATTAGCTTGGGCTGTTTCCCTGATTATTTGTCAGGCTTGTTGAGTTTTTGGTCTATTTTGGTTGAATTGTCGAACATGGAATTGTTGAACATGGAATTTCGCTGCAGTCTAATGACGAATGCAAGTCTTTAAATTAAACTTTGTTTTTCATAAATAACTGCTTTAAATTATTGAAGCCTCTGCTTTAAAGGGACATTCTTTACAATATGGTATGAAAACTATGGCTAAAAGAAACGAATCCACTCCCTGTTCATTTCACATTACATACTCCAGGGTGGCACCGGATTGACCAGGTTACTTCTAGGTTGATGAGGTCAGATAGGTAGTCACTCCATGCAAAACACTGGTAGGTACTCAGCAGCATCCAGTTAGACTCGACCGACCTCAACATAGTTGAGCAAAGGCTAGGCAGATAATGAACTCATATATTAAGTAACTACTGTCCTCTGGTGGGATGGCATGATAAAATTAAGTTAGGTATACCTTTTGCTAGTTACAAAAAATATGCCGTAATTAGGTATACAGAACTACATTCACATCGACCATTGTTTTCAACAATTTATCATCTAATCTGTATAACGGCTAATCGGAAGGCCACAGCGCTGTAAAATACGAGGGTAAAATTAGAATCTCACCCAATAGCTGTTATTTATTATGAGCGCACTCAATAATAATATCGTGCACAGAGGCGATAATGACTGCACTAAATATGATTTACTGATAATAATCATCGAAAGGATGCGCTCGCGTGCGGTATTATGCTGTGATTAATTCTCGCACTGTAATTAGTCCGATGGTAAAGGCTTTTGGGGGTTGTTAGAAAAAATATATCCTCTAATTATTCCTAAGTATTACAACTCGGTGTTAATAGTGTGTTCAAGGAATTTGGATGTCAAACTATTGGTCGGAGATGCTACAATACTGCACTCACTAACACGCAAGCCCAGCGCGGTGAATATGGGTAAAATCCGTCTAGAGTGGGCCTTTGTCCAGCAGTGAACGAACGAACCACGATTACAAATATTTCAGGAGTTTTATTACGCTTGTTGTCATCATTGGGTACAATATTTTTTAATCATTATAAGTCAGTCCGTTTTTTCCCTCCGTCATTGGTAGGATTATCGCCAACGACATTGTTAAAAACATGTTTAAAATGTAACCAGAGTTCCAACCGAAACGATGCCACTTTTCCGTCCGTCAGTCACGGCTGGCTGTGTCTCATGAACCGTGATAGTAAGAGAGTTGAAATTTTCACAGATACTGTATTTCTGTTGTCGCTATAACAACAAGTGCTGAAAACTAGAATAAAATAAATATTTCGGGGAAGGCTCCATATCCATAAATATATATAGAATATTAGTTTGGATAGTACGGAACCCTACGTGCGCGAGTCCGACTCGCACTTGGCCGGTTTTTTATTTATATTGGAGAGTGTGTGTGTGTGTGTGAGAGTAAAATCATAAAAATGGACCTCCCTGAATCGGCTTCGAAGTTTAAAAATAATATTTGAACACTTAATCATAAAATTGTAAAATATAACTATAAACACCGCTATTTATAATCTCATTCATATCTGATATTAACATAATGACTGTCTGCACGTACGCTGAAGACGATAAATATATAAAATTAAACACAATAGGTACATGACCTACATAGTGAACGATAAGACCATTCAGACCTTGGGTCTGACCTAGTGTTATCGTAATTAGCCCATAAGTAATACTAATCTAGTTTTAATCAAACGCACCGAATGTACTAACGTTACTAAGGTACGATTGGGTGCTTATTATAATTTTTTATAGGTAGGTACTTAATACATTTTACTGCACATTATTTCTGCTGAAGAATTGGTTACTGTAATCTTAAATCCTGTCAACAATCTGTTGACAGACGTTGTTGTTGTATTACAATAACAACGAGGACAAAAACAACGATAGGCAAACTATTGAAACACAAAATTGTATCAAGTTTATAAAACTTGATGACTGATGTACTACTTTTCTATGTACAGTCAAAGTGTTGATAACACAATGCTCAATATTTGGCCGATTGATTGACTTAAAGTTTACAGGACTAGTCACGTCATTGCTCACATACAACAGCAATAACAAAACTGACACCCCCCAAAAAAGCCGGCACCTCAATCAGTATTTCTTCTACACTGCATCGGATGCCAACACAAAATGCAAACTAGCGTCCCATTCACGGGTATAACAGTAAATCGCGTTGGTTGTACGCACACAGCGGCCAGCCGGCACCGAAGTAATAGGTACCGCTCAGATATTGCCAATGCACGGCGCACAGATTTAAGATGGCCGACGTCGACTTGCCTTGTTTTAATTGGTCAGTTTGTGTTTGGAATTGTTAGAGTTGTTATTACCGCTTTAGATTTTTTGTGTTGCATTAGGTGAGTTTGACGATTTTTGGGGCTAATGGTTGAGGAATATTCATTAACAGTCACATAATATAATTCAAAAAAATATTTTTGTGATGTAATGTAGCCTACTTAAGACTACTTCAGTAGCCGTATCGGCGCTTGTTAAAATAGGTACTTAACTATGTGAATTATGATAACAACGGTGAAATAGATTTTGAGTGACACATTTTTCTTATATTACCTAATTTATCTTTCAAAATGTAAACTAGCGTCCCATTCACGGGTATAACAGTAAATCGCGTTGGTTGTACGCACACAGCGGCCAGCCGGCACCGAAGTAATAGGTGCCGCTCAGATATTGCCAATGCACGGCGCACAGATTTAAGATGGCCGACGTCGACTTGCCTTGTTTTAATTGGTCAGTTTGTGTTTGGAATGAATGGAGTTGTTGATACCGCTTTAGAATGCTTGGTGAGGACTTATTTAGGGTTTGCTTAGACATTTCTGGGGTTAATGGTTGAAAAAGGTAACTTTAACGTCACATAAACATTAATTTTAAATCTTTCCTTTGTGTCGTTTGTATGGACACGTAATGTAACCTATTGACTGTATCTATGCCTGCTAAAATACTTGGTGAGTAATAATGGTAATTGGCAGATGGGGCCGAAAAGTGCTGGAGTGGAGACCACGGACTAGCAAGCGCAGCGTAGGACGTCCACCAACGAGGTGGACAGACGACCTTATAAAGGTCGCCGGAAGACGCTGGATGCAGGTCGCTTCCAACAGGTATCTGTGGAGATCAAAGGGGGAGGCCTATGTTCAGCAGTGGACGTCCTATCGCTGAGATGATGATGAATAATGGTATCCACTGTAAAATAGGTTTTGAGGGTGACTGTAATTGTCTTTTATTACCTTATTATCTTTAACCTAATAATACAGTTCATGTACTAACATAACAAATTAGTCACTTCAATATACTTAGGCACACCAAATGATTTTTGACAAAAAAAAATGCAAAAAGTTTTGCCATTGCAAATTGTTATTAAGTATGTATTTAAGAAATACCTACTTTTTGCAGTTTGTACAATGGCGGAGTCTACCTTTGGGTGGTGGAGAAAATAGCTTAGATTTGTATTATGCCTATTAAAAATGACTTAATCCATTAAACAATATACAAACCACGTATCACCAGCTCTATAAATTCCCGTCCGCTCGTACGCAAACCGCACGTGCGGAGTTACGACGCGCGGCTGCGTGCGGACACGAAGCGGTTCGTATTGCGACGCACTTTATTGCGCTCCGATACATTTTGACAACCGTGCAGACAACGGACCGGGTAGCCGGATTTGTTTTTGGAACAACCTGTATATGGATGTGGGTTGGCTGTGTTTTTGGTTGTGTGAGAATGTTTTGTCATAGAAACTTCTATCGAATGCAATCAAGCGTATTTCTTACTTAAAACTTAAACTGCCTTCTTAACATAAAATGTTAAGGCCTATTTTTAATGGTTAACTATAAAGTCTCAATTAAGTACCCGATAGTTAATGCTAACTATACTACGATAACTAGATAAAGGCTGCTTATAATTTCTGCCAAATATTGCTAAGTATCTAAAACCTGTGAAACCAAAAGTTATGGATTGACTGTGAGATGAGTTCCTGATAAACTATCAGAGGTTTTGTTAAGAATGGCCATAAGAAATATAATAAATCATTCTACCAGGATTTGGTAAAATCGAAGCATCTTATGTGATCACAAGGTACCTCAGTATGTCTAAATGCCCCGTTGAGCCTACTGGACTATGTGTGAACAATGGGGGCTACCGTTTTTTGTTTCACTAGATGGCGCAACTGTAGCGTGAGGTCCTAAACTATGGCAATCAAAGTTCGTATTATGAGCGCTAAAACTTTTATATACATTAGATGATTATATTAAATCATATTTCATACAATAGAACTGCAGTATGAACGTATTGGCGATGCAACAGTATTGCGCAGTGCCGTTTTGCTCGAAAAAGAACGGCGGTCATAAGTTTCCGAAAGATAAAAGTGTGTCAAAGCAGTGACATTTATAGATCCGTAATCTGTATTTGCCATAATTAATCTAAAGTATTGTTAAAAATTCACAATATTAATTTAATCAGAAATATAAACCCGCGCGCGTAAAAAAACAGTGACATTTGACGTTTCGAAGACCTCACGCTACACAAGCGCCTCTAGCGGCGATTTCATACGCGGTAGCCCTCTGAAATGTCATATAGAAACGTAGGTTTAAAATTAATACTCAATCTGACAACTCAACCCTTCAACTGCCATACCTCGGCACGACTATCCCGAAATCCCATTCACACTTCACACACGCACACTAATTTAATTTGGTAAATCTCAACGGATGGTAGTCCCGAGCCATATCGATAACATTATCAAAAAGCGATCAGTTACACTCATTAGTCGGCGAGTGGTGGAACAAAATGGCGTATTTAAAACTGCATCCCGGCCAAACGGCACGAAACGATAATTATTGGTAATTAGACCCCGCGTGGTTAGTGGTGGCTATTGGTTTATATTTAGTGCTGTTCCAATGGCTACCTTGCATCAGGGTGGGGCTAAGTGGCTAGTAATGTGTGCGGTTCTAACGGGAAGGACGGGAAAGAAGTCGGGTCGGTTGACGTGACCACTGTTGAATAGCTGATTTGAAAAATATGTGGAGGTAGATGTTTCGATACTTATGCAGTAAAGTAGTGACTGTAAATAACAGCTACAAAGTATAAGATCCATGGACACCACAGATAAAATTTTATAATGTTAATTATGAAATATAAATAAAAACAAATAATGTTCGACCACTCAATTTAACCCATTAAAACTGTTATCTAAACCATTAACCAAACATTTTCACAAATACAAAAAAATAAGTAAAAACGCAACAAAATATCACTTCAGCATGACAATATTAACCACGAAGGAGAAAAGACTAGCGGAGATGCCCTAACGAAAAATCTCCTAACAAAGCAGCGCGCCAAAATTCGGGTGAGCGGGGGACGAGGAACGTTACTGTCTCCACCCGTGCTCCACCCTTATACGCCTTTTATGGGAAGCCACCCATTTTTTGTAAATCCATCTAGCGTGGAATAGGATGATTAAAATCTAACCCTAAACTAACATCGACCACTAGTGACATACTCAAAAGTAAAGTAAATAGGTACTCAAAATTAATAATTCTTTTAAAATAGTAATTCAATTAGAAAGTTTAAAGAAGCATTCATTTGAAATGAACGAAGAAAAAGAGAGATAAAAAGTTAGAAAATTAATTGTTATATAAGTATTATTTTGTGTAGAGAACTTGCCCCACAACAATTTATTTACTCCTCCAGAAATGAAATAGGTATCTAGGAACCATTAAACGGAGACTCGATGAAAAATCATTTTTATTCACCACGGGTCTAAAATACCCCCATGGTGTAATTTAAGTATCAACTTATGGCATTGTGTTAGTTCGTCTACTAGCCACTATGGCATCACAAGCACGAAAACTCGTTCTATTTGTTCTAGAACCGTGCTGCGATGACTGTTGTTATTTTCGATGTTGCCACATTACGAAATTCAGCAAGAAAAATGGGAATTAAAATTATAGGGACAGTGTTTATCAAATTAGAGTTTTCACAACTGTATCATAACGGCGCATCCACTAAATAAGTAGCAGACTTTATGTGAGTCGGATGTTGCTCTGAGTAAAGGTACATTCAAAAAATATGTACGGCAAGAGAGATATACATACCTATGTAAAACATTGCTGATCTATTCTAATATTATAAAGAGGAAAACTTTCTTTGTTTGTTTGGTTGTAATGGATAAACTCAAAAACTACTGGACCGATTTTAAATATTCTTTCACTATTAGAAAGCTATATTATCTGCAAGTAACATAGGCTATATTTTATCCCGGTGCGGGCTCGTAGCTCCCACGGTACGCGGGTGAAACCGCGGGAAAACGGCTAGTGATGAATATAAATAAATCTACATAGTTAGAGTTATGATTAATTTTAAGATAATTGCAGCTTTTTTAAATAAGACCCTTTTTAAGAATGGGTGATTGCATTTTCGATGTCTGGTAGCACTTAATTTTGTAACGGATCTCTCTGTCTTGATGAACACAATTTTACTTCAAATATACGTAAGTCGACTACTTACCGAAAGATGGTGTTTTTATAATATAAATTTTTCATGATAATATATCATATGTTTTGGTTTGTAAATAATCTATAAAAAAACTTGTAGGATGCAAGGAAAAATGAAGCCGCTTTTTAAGGCAAAAATTGGTACCAATAATATACATTGATACAAGATTGATACGAAAATAATACAAATTCACTTAGAGGTTCTAGAAATGCAGCTATTCGACGACAGATGTCTCTAGCAAAAAAATGTTTTAAAGTTAAAATATTACTTACACGTGAAATGTTATCCTATGGTATGTTTGAGTTTGGATCCTGAGCAATTTCTACAATTAATGATAGCGCATTTCATCATTTTAATCGAGTAACAAATAAAATCTGTTGAAATTGTGGTAAAAATACAACTATGACAAGATGTCAGTTTGATGTAAAGGACGGTATATGGGCGGTGTCCAGCCACGCCTGCCGTGACGTAGTCGTGACGTATTTGACCTACCTGAAGGCGCGTGACCTACCTGCGTTAGGGCATCTCCGCTAGTCTTTTCTCCTCCGTGATATTAACACATACAATAGTGATACATAACAATTCAAACATTAACACAAGTTTATTGTAGTGATTTCCGTACAGCCCGCCCATTTTACATCGTGACCAAACGCGATATACGACGGAATTAAAAATACATAAACATGTTCGCATTTTACGATAATTACGGTGCACTATGCATTGGTAGGGTTATAATGGCGGAAATAAATACGTTCAATTGTTTTAATCGGTACGGCTACTGTTGAACGAACGATTGTAATTTTGCAGAATTAAGTTGCATTGGGCTGATGTTACTAGTTGTATGGTTTTGGGGAATTATTTTATGATGGGCTGATATGGGAAGTTTATTTTTTATTGTTATTTTCATTGGGTAATGCGTAGGTATAGTGACGACTTGCGAATGCTAGCAGAGAGCTAACTGATCTTTTTGGTGATGATAATATAACGGAATGACGAGTGTGAATCAATTACGTCGCATAGGCTTAACACGGATAGGTTTTAGTGAGTAAAAAAATAAGTCAAATCATGAATTCCTCCCGCTGCTGGTACTCCAGAATGACCAGTGTTAATCTTCTCTCATTTTTATAAAATCATTTTGCCTACTTGTACAGAATTTTGGGAAACTTTTTAAACTTGCAATAATGACTTTCTATCACTTGTTTTTAGACTCACTTTTTGCGTAGGCGCTTCGTCTAACTTACTCCTATCATCCACTAGTGTCTTAACTTTCTAGCAATATTTAGAAGTAATAATAAAACAGAAACATAACAAATGGTGACGTTACGATGCAAAACAACACATCGGTGACATACAGTAAATCCGACATCATATAACCCTGCAATGTATGTGAGTTCCAATAAAATGACCAACCCTACTGCCGCCCAATACTGGCACAATAAACAACAAATAACTATAGTAATTCAAACGGGGTGGCTTTTGTGTTACCAGGGTGTAACAATTTCCCTGAATTTTGTGTTTTTTTTTTCTAAAAATCTAGATTTTTAGGTAACTTGCATCTTGAGAGAATTTCTTCTTATTTTCTCAAATGAAATATCCATGTCTTCTCCAAGTTTCATAGTGTTTTCATTTTTTTCGCCGCCTTAGTTGTTTGAGCAATTTACAATGAAATTGTTATAGGAAAAAAACTGCTCAATTGCATACAAACTCGCATAAACATGACAACAAAATCGTGTATATACAGAAAAGTAAAGTATTAATTTCTATAAAAGTATAGGTTTTAAAATGGTTTAGTGTCATTCCTCTAGTTATTTAGTTAAGACATTCACATTAGATAGTAAAAAATGGTAGTAAAATTACTTGCAAATTAATTTTAGCATAGCCCAATGCTGCAATTTTTGCAAACCACTTTCTATCAGGCGTCATTCACACTTACACATAAAACCACAAATTTTTCCCCACCAAATTACCCATCTAACTCCCGAAAATAAGGAAATATTATCGTTTTAACTGGCAACCCTGCCGCTGGCTGGGTCGCTGTGATACCGGTCAATGTCCATCAGTGGCCACTCGTAAACTAGGGTTAAGTCCCCGGATTTGTCCGTGAAGCTCCATATATTTGTGTATTGATATGCTCGTGTAGGATTAGGATATATGTATTATTTTATCTTTTGTTTTGGTAGGTACCTAAGTATATTGATTGTTAATTAAGTGTATGTATTGGCATCGAGGCTATTCGTAATATTAATATGTTACAATAACAGCGATAACGAATTTTCTTGACTTTATTAAATTGATATTTTTAAATGTAAATATCACAAATCTTCAAAAACTTTTTTTAACGATTGAACGTTTTAGTTAGTGTGTGCAGTGGTAACAATTTTTTTGCAAGTTTACAGATATATCTAAAAAAGTTGATAAGCGATACCGGACTTTGTTTTTCTGTTGAGAACAGTTTTAAATACTATTATTATCACCCTGTTGTTATCGCCACTGTTTAAGCAGACGTTAGCAGTAGCTGCAAAATGTACTGCTGTTTAATAAGTAAAAAATACTTTTATATGTAGCAACAAAACTCAAAAGACAAAATTAATAATCAAAAAATATGTCTACCTTCTAACATTATAAAAACTTTGCCCATTCATTACATAACAAAGCCATTTTCATTTCTTATCCCAATTCCAGTCAATCCGAGGCGCCTTTACATCCAAATTCGTAGCGGCGTAGCAGCGTAGCTCCGTAGCTCCGTAGCTCATTACAATAAGTATGCAAAAACATAAAGTTTAATTTGCTCACTTGATAATAACAAGAAAACACGACAAATTAACATTACTAAGAGACAAAGAATGCTTGGAGTTTGATACTACGTTCAAATCAAGCAAGCATACACATTAAATATAATAGCTTAGGTCTGCGCCTTCGGATGACGACGAAAGACTAGTGTGGATATTACGATACAGCTGCGGTGGGAGAAAATTAAAATAGAAAAGATGATTTTAAAATTCATATTTTTCGGTACCTGTGGTTTACTACAAATTCATGAAAATTGGCAAAAAGAGTCACTATTTACTAATAATATAGTGACATTGCACACAAACTGCAAGAGTGTCGCTTACGCTGGTACGGACACGGCCACTTACGTGGGGAACAAATGTCTAGCCATGGCGCCTCCGCCCGGCCGGGGCAGACTGGGTAGACCCAGGAAATGCTGGCTTGACGTCGTAAGGGATGACATGCGTGCCAATGGACTAACCACCAGGGATGCCGAAGACCGAGCGAAGTGGAGGAGAAGAAGCAGGAAAGCGGACCCCGGGCCCGGAAGGGCAACCGGGACAACGCTAGGATGATGAATATATCTAGTTCCTTGTTGTTGTTTTGATATTGAAAACCTTTGTTCTATTAATCTAATTAATGTATTAAGAGTATTGGATACATTATAACACAGTACTGGGTATTATAAACTATTGGATTATCCGATTATATACTTATAAATAATCCCTACAATTTTGATATCTGGTTCAATGACCTACATCGTTGCTTCTTGTTTTATAATATCACAACAACAGAATTAGAAATTACTTGAGACTGTTTAGCCAATTTCAAGCGTATATTCTGTGCAAATAAATGTTTCTTTTTCTTATTGTTATAGGTAGGCACTTAGTTTTTTTTTTATTTTTAAATATCTTTAATCCCCTTTTAGCAAACTTAAAACCCAGTCCTATCCACCCAATTCTTTAGCATTCCGCAATAGCGCAGCGCACCAACAAATTCTTGGCTCATTTGTTTTTTATTCATCCACAGCCCAGTGTAATCGAAAGTATAAATTCGCTTTAACTGCTAGCAGGCCTCCGACCGATAACACAACCCTTGTTAACTGCGTAATAAGAAAAATAAACTTATATTTGCTGCCTTATGGAATATCTAAGTTTAAACTGAACTTAAACTGAGATAGTGGGGGTAAAAGAAGGGATTGTGTGAGTTCAGGTATTGGATGGGACGTTATGCTCAATTTAAAGGTGGTTTGGTGGGTGTGTAGTTTTGGGGGGGATTATAGAGTTGATTGATTGGGTAAAATGATTAAGACATTTACTAACTCTGAGACATTATTATGAGAGTGTGTAGACTTGTGAATTGTATTAGATGATGTGCGCTATTTGTGACCGCGTGTTTAAGGCAAAGTTTGGTTTCGCGAGTCATGTACGAGCCCATGACCGAAACCAAACTGCCGATATATGCCAGGGTGTCACCGTCGACGGAAACGTCTAGGAGGACATCATCATCATCATTAGATGATGTTCGGTGGTTGACGAAATGAGCTGTCGTTGATTTTTAGATCTTGTGGGTGACCATTGGCTAGCAAAACTGATTTCAATCTATTGTAATACAAAAATAATACGTGTAATGTGAATAATGTTAATAACTTATGACTTCACAAACGACTTCGTTAAGACTGACTTCTAGTGCTCAATCGCTATCGGGAGACATACACGTAGGTATAATTGCCCGGGTAAGATAGTGGTATGAAACAAATTGATTGCCTATTACTCGATTTAACCCTTCAGCGTATATTACATATAATCTAGAGTACATAAAATATAAAACAAAATCTCAAAGAAAGCTTAAAAATCTCAACTAATATTTCCCTTCCTTTTCCTGATTTAATAAGCAAGGACCTCGCAATGGGACGGTAATAGGCTATACTTTACTTTTCCAACTAAAAACAACAGTCATTCGGTATTTCCACCTTACGCTGAGAAAAGCCTCTTAAAGCAGGAAGAAAGTTAAAAAATAATTAATGCTTTCGTAAATATTCATACCTTGGACGGAGTTTAGAGTTAACCCTCTAAAGTGGAAATATAGTGCGACTGTGTTTTGGATAGAAACGCTTACCTTTAAAATAATTGTTGACCATATTCGCGTTTATTTATTGATTCGTATTTCAGGGATAAAATTATTCAAAAAACCCAATTACAAATTAAGTAAAAGTAAATATTAGTAGTAAATATAGCACTGAAGTCAAATTAATATGTGATAAAAATTTAGTTTCCAATTAATTGATATTAATAGTAATGCAGATAAAATCATAATAATTTCGCGTGCGTGATATAAATTGAGCATAGTGACATATTTATTTATATCGAACTACAAAATATGTTTTTTCTTACGAAACTAACTCTTAATGCCTATTGAACGTTGATTGGGTGTTCATAATGTCCCAGAACGATATAAAATAATATTTTTGGTGGCTAGCAGTTTCTTTCAAAATATGAGTCCGTAAGTTTACAAAAGTGAAGGGTTCGTCGAAACGACTCCGATTTAATTTAAGTCCAGCACCGTTATCGTCGGTACCCCATTGTTTTTCTTTCTTGAAATTTTACGGTCAATTTGACGTGATTCCTTTTTTTTACGATTAATTTGAATTTAATTAGTTCCAAGCATTGTTGTCGAGTTATAGCGGTTGTGAGCTAGCGTTTATTGCTGGTTTATAGTTGTTTATAAGTGTGTTTATTTTGGGAATTCTTATAAATGAAGTTAAAGGTAAAACTAGAATAAAATCTTTTTTTTTTAACGGGTTTTACGTGGCGCAGATATGGGTTAATTTGTATGTTGTCACTGACGATTTGAAATACATTATCTTGTAATAATATAAAATATCGTCAGGTAGCCAAAAGATATCACTTGTCATTGCTATGACAAGTAAAACCTTCATACAGATTAAACATTCTTTAAAAATTTCACCCACCTCAAAAAAAATAAGTCTCTCCACAATTACCTCGATAACAAACCCACATTAGCCGATCCGTCGGCACAGATCGACAAATCTTGACGCACTACAACTTCGCACAAAAAAGATCTCTCCACATATACATCTTTAGATATTGGTGGTTGTTGACATATTTACGAGCTCCTCGACTATTAAGTGGTGATTTACTGAGGGCATATCGGGATGGATACGTTTTTATCGCAAGCAATATATCCACTTGGCTTCTAGCTCTATTATGTGCGCCATTGTGAGACTTTGAAGATTTCCCCGCACTTTTCCGTCGGGGGTTTTTTTAGGTGTGGGTTTTAATGAAGTTTTCATTGCGATGAGTTATGCAGTGATTTGCGCTTATCACACTATTTTTTTAAAGATTGTTAGGTATTTGCTATTATTTGTTGACTTATGTACCTATTAACCCCCTTATTTATTATTGTGCTGGTGTAAAGTAATTTAGATACTTATCGATATAATAGACTCAAACTGTAATGTCAAACATTACTTCAGTAAAGCTTGGGTTTCCTAGGAAAGCGGTGCCGTCATATAGCGGCCGTCATATTACGGACGCAAATAGACGATCGTCTTTACGGTGATGACATGCGGAAAGTTCCACGGCCGTTTTAACACACCGTCATAAACTTTTTGTTAGTTGTATCATACTTACTAACCTGTTTTGTTTAATATTTCTCAAATTTCACGACACCAATTCTGTTTTAGTTGACTTTTTCTATAATCTTTATTTTTTATATTATATATTGCTTCGTGGTTACGAACGAAATCTATTAAAATTTCGTCGTCCTCGCTGCTCTAAGAGTTGTAACTAATTTTTGACGTTGTTCCGAAAAAAAAAACACAAATACGTATTAAAAAAGCTTCACCGCTTTCAATAAAACGTTCACCAAACTATCTGACACCGTCAAGACGGCCGTCATGCAAATGGCGGCACCGCTTTTTGAAGTTACGGTGTCAGTTACCGCTCTCTAGGAAACCGCCCCATTTTGTTTACATAGACAACGTTCTGGTGACGTCTTTCACCACTGTATTACGGCCGCTATATGACGGCACCGCTTTCCTAGGAAACCAAAGCTTTAAGCTTGGTTAGCGTAAGCGTAACCACGAAGCAATATATAATATAAAAAGTAAAGATTATAGAAAAAGTCAACTAAAACAGAATTGGTGTCGTGAAATTTGAGAAATATTAAATAAAACAGGTTAGTAAGTATGATACAACTAACAAAAAGTTTATGACGGTGTGTTAAAACGGCCGTGGAACTTTCCACATATCATCACCGTAAAGACGACCGTCTATTTGCGCCCGTAATATTACGGCCGCTATATGACGGCACCGCTTTCCTAGGAAACCAAAGCTTTAGTGACAAAAGTTGTCAATAAATCTAAGCAAAATAATAATTAAACCATATAATATAAAATCATAAATGCATAACTTATGCCCCGATATTTACTAATTTACCTGACATTACTTATTGTCTTTGCATTGGCTACTTCTAATTGTTCACCGTTCAAGTATTTATTTCCGTTTAGCACATATATCAGTTTTATGATTTTTCACTTTTGAAAATACCTTACTCTTTATTATGTGTGTGTACAAAAATTTGTGAATAAATAAATACCAATCGATTTTTATTACCATTATAACCTTAACCTTATACATAGTTACCCCAATCTTAAATCTTCAAAATGTTAAGTCCTGAAGGGTTCACGGCGACATTAACAAGTTAATTCTTGCTTCTAATCTGAGGATATCTGATGATGAGGTAATCATGGTATTGCTGTAATGCTAGGTCACCGCAAACAGTTACGTCATGGGTACGAGTTAGGGGAACTGGATGTGGTTAAGTTTTGGAAAGAAATATAATTAGATAACACCAAGCTTCTGCTTCATACTTGCATTAAAATAAGTGGTTTACTTGGTTAATTTGACATTTCTTTGGCTACTAATAAAATAACAGAAGGCACTTCTTATGTTTTAAGTCCCTGAAAATATTTGAATACCTAAGTATTATAAATCATTAAATTCAAAGTCAATTTGCGTTATCGTGTTATCCTCAAATAATTATTGAAAACAGTTTATTTTTCCTTTACATACACGCCATCATCTTATCACCACGAAATTTTTTTTTCGTTTGAAATCAGCCCAAATGTTCATGAGTTCGTTCATTTTACATGTACATGTATCTGATAACCATGATATCAGTTCCAGTATAGTAACATCCATGTAGCTATCGTTATGTACAAGCTCGGGTGTAGGCCGGCGCAGCTTGTACCAGTTAATGCCTTAATCTTAAGAAGGTGGACGCCAATTGTTGGACTAGAGTGGATGTGACCGCTTTTACTTCGGTTTGTGAAATGTAGCAGTTTAGGGTGTTATTTGAATAAATAGGCAATATAATTGGCTCTAAAACACACTTTTAATTTAAAGAAATCATAGTTATTGTATATTTTTGGCGAAAAATAGTTCTCATTGCACAATTTCAATTAATGGATCAAAACGAATTTAAAAAATGTGAAGGGCAGAATATGTTGCGTTAAAGAAAAGTTAAAGCCAAATGTTTCTATTTCAAATAGGCTTTTGTAGGCTCTTATGAAATGTAATCATACAAGGCTATATCTCGGAAGCTTATCAATTTAAGCCCATTTAACTTCCAAATACCCTCCACGATTACCAACAAAAATTATGACACAGCAACCATTGCAAAAATTCCCGTCGTATCCTCTTTATCCCAACCCGGAGTCACCTTGGAGGTGTCTCCCCAGCCATAACTCTTAACGGTAGAAGCGGCCGTCGCCGCGTTGAGGAATTATTATTATGCGAATAAATACTCCAAATGTCACTAGTAAATGTCTCCCCTCTGCCCGTGTAATCCGAGGGGTGATGGGAGGGTAGGGTGACTATGATGGTGATGGTGGGATAGGAATAGTCTTTGTTGGTCGGTGATGAGTGTGTGACTGTCAGGTTTTGGTCTCTTCTGCACTAAAATAGAATGATTCCAAGCTACTTCTTCAGTTTGGTCGCTACTATCTTTTGGTGTATTTTAAATACTTAGGTGTAGATTTTATTCAATAGTTTTACAAATGATCTTAAGATAGGGAAATATTAAATGATATTAGTGTAGATTGATTAGTGTCTGCAGTAATCAAATTATTTAGCTGTAACAGATGCACTCGAGACTCAAGAATGATTACGGTGTAGAAAAGCTAATTTAAAATTTTCCTCTTATTTTAAGTTCTTGTACACGATGAGATCAAAAGCATTAAAATATTACCCATACTTCTCTTTACTTCCTCGTAGATATCACTATCACATTTTCATGAGCCAGGAATGTCCCAAGTAATTTCTCAATTTGTGGCGACAGTAGCGGCCCGGCCTCTAGACAAATGCCGTTCGATCCGCCGAAATGTCCCAGTAATAGTTTTAAAGTGTTGCCAATTTCTTGACGTTGTCACCTTGAAGTTATTTAAAAGATGACCACTTTACTTGGCGTATTCTGCTTTTCTTTTTAAAACGGAGAGAGAGCAAAGGTTTTCAATGTATAATAACATACAATTCTACCATAAGCTAAGTTCTTTCACACTAGTGAATTTCCCGCTTGTTTTTACAACCTAAAAGTTCTTTGCATCCAAAAAGGATGTGTTTGTTTGTTGATTTTTCATTCATTTTTTAGATTTTGTTAATATCTGTGCAATGTACAATGCAAATACACACACGGTCGGACATCGTACAATAGTATAGCTGTGATAAATATACTTTCTATTACCTGTATTTTAATAACTTAGGTATTTGTTGGGTAAAAAATATCTGCTCATTTAATTAAAAGTAAGTGAACTATCACAAAGAAACCCCTCAGCATCTTTTTTATCTATATCCTTGCTACGATTATTTACGTGCCTGGTTTGTTGGATATTAACTATTTTTCTCATACATCCTGCAGCAGTCAGGTCAGCAAGTGACGTAATCTCGCGTCCTGCACAAAGGTGTAGCTATGGTCATTGTAGTGTAATGGACTTCTTTATCTCAGTATATCATGGTGTCGCTCACGCTAGAGGGAACGAGCTACGAATGTGTGGATGGTGAGGTATTCTTGGTAATGTACGTGTGTGGTTTGAGAATGTCAGGTCATTGGAATGAGATAGTTGGGTTGTAGACTGTTACATATAAAACTAACTTCTTCAGCGGAATCACTCGCTGATAATTACTCTTAGATTCCGTTTAAATAGTTGCTTCCTCAATAAACGGACTACACACTGAAATATCATGTAACAATCCATGTAGCGATCCGTTAAATCCTAAGATTTGCTCCTAGAACAACCAATAAACCAATAAACTTCACAGCTTTATATTATTAGTTGACTGATTTACTTTAAAGCTAAAATAATCATAATAATAATAATCAATAAGCCCCGCAGGGCATCTGAGGCGGATGACGGGGAGTAGCGACCCCGCGGGGCTATATATCCGAGTGCTCCAGGGAGAGTATACTGTCCCCCATCTCCGGCCTGCCGGAGTGAAGCATGACGGGGGATAGGTCTCCCGCCTCTTGGCTTGCCTTCATCGGCCGGTCAGAGTGGAGTCGCTAGAGCAAGGTTAGTCCTGCTCGGAGGGTAGGTGCCTCGTGGTAAGTGGCGAGTGGGCCGGTGATGCTGGACCCACAGGGAGCGCGTGATCTGCGTTTAAAGTCCGCCGAGGTATCCTCACCCTTCTCAGCCGCTCATGTCCCTGTTGCCCTCTTGTTGCTTTTCAGTGACTGATTCCCGGGGGCCCAGTAAGTGAGTTGGCGAGTCTCCACCTGCCATTTTAACATGTATTTAATACATTGTCATCGGCAGGTGCCATAGTTCCCGTAGTTTCCCCATTCCTAGTCCATTAGCATCCCATCACAATAGCCCAAGTAGTTTTCATCCATAGTTAGCAATAGTTTAGCACAGAACCGGGGATTGTCCTTGGGTACATTTCTATAGTGTATACGGGGATAATCGTCGGTTTTGTGTCGCCATTTCATTAAAGTTGTCTCAAAAGGGCTTCAGCGTGTTGGCTTCGGCCCCACGTTCGCCTTCCAAAAATCCGGGACTCTGTAGTCCCGTGGTCGGTCAGAGACATACAAGATAATCAATAATAATTCCCTTAAGGAGCATTAGGTTAGTTATGTTAAAGAAACTATTTACGTTACAACATTCCTTGCTTTGTCGCATCCTCATCACACCTACCACCATCAGCAAACCACATCCTATTCTATCAAACCTATGCCACATCTACCAACCTTCCACCATCCACGTTTGACGAGGGACTGCGGCATAACGTCTTGTTTAAATCAAGCGGCGAATGATGGCAATAACAGTTAGCAGTCGAGTTACGGCCGCTAAGATAATGGCAGACTCGGAGATTCCCTCAGAGTAATTGCTAATTTTGGTAGACGCCCCGCGATAATTGTTTGTTTGTTTCTTTGTTTTTGGCTGTGGAGTGTTGGGATGTCAATATGTTTTTGTTGGGTGGTGTATTTTGTTGAAACATTGTTGAAGATGTCTTGTTGGTGATTTGAAGATGTTCAAATGCCATTCAGTTATGGTGGTTACGAAGGAAAGAAGTCAGGACACCCCTAAGTTAATTCAAAAGCAGAGAAAATATAAGCGGTTGGCTACTTTGCTGCAAGTAATTTATTGGATTACAATAGGAGTAGTATTTTCAGGCTGTGGACGTACTGTATCTGAATCGTCATCTGAACGTAGTGAAGAGTAGTTATAAAATATATGATATGTCTGAAAAAAAAATTATGCAAGTAGTATATAGACTACGCAATGTCCAATTAATCTACCACTTCACACATACATCTTCCCAGCAATCCATTATCGACAAATTAAAGCCATCTATCGTGTCACACTGGAACTCGCATCTTAATTACGTCTCCGCACAACAGATGGCGCTGCCATCAATATCGCCACCCGTTAACAGACCCAAAACTACTTAATATACATAAAGTACGAACTTGTCTAACTATAAATCGCACGTGTTAGACTAAGACAGACATGTCGGACGTTTGCGACAAGTCAGCGGGCCCTTATCAAGCGTCTAGCAGTTATTTACGGCCTTTCCTGAGTTATGGCCAATTTACAGGGAGTCATTAGTGCCGTAATGGCCTTAAGGTGTCCGGGTGAAAAGTACCCGGCCGGATAAGTTTGGGCTTCGTCAGCGTTTGTGGCGCATGATGTAGGGTTTTTGTCTTGCATTTATAATGATAATGTTGGGGGTTGGATGGCTTCTTTGTTTTTATGGGGTCGTGGTCCGGAGTGTTTATTATTTTTGGTGCTGATTTTGAAGTGTATATGGCGTGTGTGGGCTGTAAGATGTGTGAGACCAGCCTACATGTTTTGGGGTCAAATTAAAGGCATGTTACTTGACGTATAGAATATAAAAGGATATCTTCCTTATTAGAATCAAATGTCATTCAGTGGCTTATCCAATCCTAAAACAAAAAAAAAATCACGTCCAAAAACTCCCAAAACATATGCACAGATAAAACGTCAAAATGATTTGTTAAAGCCATTCCCTTTAGCTGGCCGACAATAGCAAAATTCATTACGACTGGCGTTACTGGCAATGATAACCTCATTTTGTAACGAATGAATCAAACGTACATTAAAGCATTGTCGTGCGCGAGAATTATTGTGACGGCGCTCTCGTTACTGGCGTACTTCGATGCTGCCGGCGGTGCACGAACAGGGGAGGTGTGGAGCTGGTCTGTTGGTGAAGATTTTTTGACACTAGTACATGGAACCAGGCTGGTGTAATCAATGTTTCGATATGAGAAAGTCTGTAGAAGTCCAAGATGAAGGACAGTTGGCACCAGTCGGTTTGTTATTGCTAGTCTATGGCTGATGGACTGATCAAAATAGTAATCGTGACTCTGGTACACAAAAAAAATTAACCGTAAAAAAGATTATTTTCTTCAGCATTTTATATCAATCAGATGCTTATATTTGTAGATTCATTCAGATGTTAAATATTGCTTTATTTACATAGTTATAAACATAGATATTTACAACACAAAAAAAAAAAAACTATTCTAGTAAAACAATTAAAAAAAACATATATATATATACACTATATCTAAAAGGCGTCAAAAAATTCATCACCATCGCTGTCAACTGGGAGTGTACCCAAGAGGCTGGCAGCATTACCTCGTTGGATGGCCATGCTGATCCTTTGTCCGAGGTAATAGCCAGCCTTTTGGTCACGAGAAGCGTCAACCAGCCGCCTAGACAGATCTTTAAATAGGGTGTGCGCATTCGGACCCCACGACCCGAGGGTTTCAACCCCAAACGGTTCGAAAAGACCACTATATTTCCGCCGCTTGAGGTTCTCCGCGGCCGCAGTTGCTTGATTCTTTGACCGACCGCAACACCCAAGTTCCAAAATTTTTGTTTAAGGCGAAAACAGAGAAATTCCGTCTTAGTCATTTAGCCAATCCTAACGCACACTCGAGTCTTGCATAAAAGCTGAAAAGATTGATTTATATACACAAATGTTCCTACAGAAAAACTGTCGTGTTTTTGACATAAACTAATTTTTAAATTAATCAACCAATTAACCGAAATAATTTCGTTAATCACACCACTCTACGGTTTCGTTGGCCACAAATTTTGCATTATCGCGGTTGGTATGACAGCTCTATGATATATTCTCCGTATTATAAATGGTATAAATAAATAAATATCGGATATTTAGGATCGCGCTATTGTCCATAATGAGCAATGTGCGCGGTTGTCTGCAGTTCTGTTAACAATAATTGGTGTTTTAGAATTTTCAGACTGATTTTAAGCGTGTTTGGCTGGTGGGCTATTTGGTTTTGACTGTCTAATTTGTGGGAAAAATAACTTATAATAACTGACCACGTTAGGTATAGGTAACAACTGTGCTACGTTTTAAGCTATATACGGGGAAATAAAATTTTTAAGTTGTTGTTAAATTATGAAGAGTTTTTTGAGATAACTTTTCCTTTTCTTCTGACAATTCTAGAAACTAGTCACTGATTAATATTGTGACACAGTACCAGCACCATCAACTATTCTTTTGTGTGAAGAATGCTACAAACGCAAGTTACTTACGTATTTCTAAGTAAGTATAGACCGAGACAGACTAAAACAAACGTTAAACTTAACTTTATCGGTGTGATAAAGTTAAGTTTAACGTTTTTTTACACAATTTTTAACTAAAAAAAAGCTACAGATTTTTCAAAATGTATAATTATTAAATAGATAATTATAAAACCAATTGCCATAAAACACTTATAAATCCAACCATAACCGGTTGGAGCCGGTTTTAATCGGTTTCATCTAGTTTTTGTGGTAAATGACAGGGTAGCATCCGCACAGGCAGTCGTATTGTTTTGACATGTGGCTTGTGCAAATAAATATATACTCATTTTTGTTGATAATGAATTGTGGGGTGGATGTCGTTGTTGGTGGTTGTGGGGAATCTTTGTTTTTGGTATAGATTCTTTTGTCTAGGTGTAGGTGAGGTTGATAAGGTTGTACCTAAGTACAAAGAACTTCTTTACACCTAAGTGTAAAGAAGAAAATGTATGGTCACTTTGCAGATTTACACATTACAATTCAAATAATATTTGACTGTTTTTTCAAAACTATGCATTAGGAAAACCGTTGTTTTAGACAAAATAGACCTAATTATGTTTCTTTAAAAACAGTCTTAGAACCCCTGGAGAAGAATGTCTTGCACTACTGTAATAACATGGAGGTAAAGGAATACGACCAATTATAACGTAATACTATCAGAATATACGTAGTTTTATTGGTATTAGGTATCTATGCGTATGGTGTAAAGCAAAATGCATCGGTTTTTGTGAATAAGAAGGGTGAAATAGCCATGTGTGTATGTTTTAATAATATATAAAATATGGAGAAATCCGAAATAAAATATTTGAATTTGAATTTAAAGGCTTCAAAACTTACATACCCTTCATAAGTAACAAAAAATAAATACCCAAAAATAACGGACGACAACAGTGTCAGGCACCCTATTTAATGTGCAACTGTGTTTGATTGCGGTCGTAAACGTTTGTCGTCGTACCAATAGTAATTATGATTTTTAATTATACCTCGCCAATGCACATTTTGTTTAAAATTTATTATTGTACACGTTAATTTAATTATTATTCAATTTTAAACAGTATTTATGTTTAATCGAGTGTAATTGTTAAATAATGTGTCAAATAAATGAAGTTTATTTTTGTTTAATTAATCAGAAAGCTGTGTTTGTACGTACTTAGAGTGTGTGGTTTTAATCTGTGCCCTTTGTGTGAATTTCACCATGTTTTAATACATATTATTAGCTTTTATTGGTGTTAAAAACATGATAGAGGAATAAAATAATTAACAAATTATTTGAAACGTGGTTATAATTTTTGAGCACGGTTTCTTGGTGACATTTTAAATATGTATCCGTGAAACTTGGTAATTAAGGAGATTGATCTATTGAATAATAATATACTGGTAGAAAAATAACTGAAAGTATTACCTAAGGGAATACAAAACAGGCAACATTGTCTAGATTTTTTTTATTTTTAACACTGAAATGAAGTGCTCACTAATCAATCATACTTTAATTATTATTCCTGAATATGAACGTATGAGTGTTTGTTTGCATGTTTGCGTGCGCAGCTGTGTGATGCGCGCGCGCCGATTGACACGACTCAGCGAGATTGAGCCGAGGGAATCATTGGATTACGTCTTATTTTATACTGGGATTGTTTTGAGTTAGGAAGGTTTAGATGGGACACACACACATTATTTATTTTAAACCTTTGGTTTACCTTAAAAAATATCGGAAAACATTTGCGCGGTCGATTTGAGAACTTACCTATTTTTGGGAAGTCGATTAAAAACAAAATACTTGATAGTATTATTTTTGTTTAATAACTTCTTTATATTTTAAGCTATGGTCTGGAGCATTACTTCAGTCAAAAATCTGGCAAAACATTTTCTACTTTGATATTCGCACTTCTCAATTTAATAATACGAATTAAAAATAAACGGTGCCTGTTGTATTGCCGCCATTATATCAAACGAATTTGAAATATCTATACTAATATTATAAAGAGGAAAACTTTGTTTGTTTGTTTGGTTGTAATGAATAGGCTCAAAAACTACTGGACCGTTTTTTAAAATTCTTTCACCATTCGAAAGCTGTATTATCCACGAGTAACATAGGCTATATTTTATCCCGGCACGGGCAGTACTTCCCACGGGACGCGGGTGAAACCGCGGGAAAACGGCTAGTGTAAAAATAAAGTTGTTCAGAAACTGGTTACAAGATACAAAAATAGCCAGACGTGGAATTATGAAAAATCCATTCGTTTCTTAAGTTTCTGAAAAATGCCTGAAATATTTTAATCACATTCCAGCATAGCCATTTCTCTGTCACTCACTTCTCTCTACACAAATGACTGACTCGACCTTCCACAGAGTTACAGTTCACACAATTATCGATGCCAAGTCTATCCGTTCAGTGTGCACGTCTGAGCGTGTCGACAGATTCATTTCACTGATGACGAATTGTTCAGAGATCTCCCGCGCAAGTAAACATTCTAACTACTGGGATTATAGGGTGACTATGAGTCTGTTGGGCTGCAGGATAGTTGGAAAGAGTTAGCGCTGACCTATTACATAAAGGGTTCCAAATAAGAAATGGGAACAGGGTGTATGTCATCTGATTACTGCCCATTTCAATAATTTTATTGCAATAGTTAATTATACAGTAAAAAATACTCAAATTGAGATAGCAATGACAGCAAGGCAAAATATAGGAGTATGGATCGCCAAAATATAAAAAGCTTTTTTGAACCATTCATATTTAAAGTAGGTTCGTTATCAAATACTAATTATTTTTCATGAAGAGGTATGGTATATGAGGTATGAGATATGGTATCTACATGTAACATAACAAAATAATTTCTCGGACTGTCTCACCCTCAGCCAAACTCATACCCACCAAATGCTCCCGCGCACGTTTCTTGATTTAAATCCTACAACAAAATATGTACTGTTTTACTGGCTCGTAACGACGGATTTATTTGACCAAACTGCTCGATACACAGCATTTTGCCTGTATAAGTTTTTAACATATAAATATTTAGAGTAGTGGCTACCGTACGGTGTATATTGGTATACTGTATTATTGTTTTACTATGGACAGAATTAGTTATGGTACGGCCGTGTTGAAGTTTTATGAGTTATGTAAGTGCTGGGTTATGGAGTTTTGTTTTGGGTTCACGGAATTTTTGAGATTCCTTTAGGTTTTATTCTGGGAGAGAGCAATTATTTAGCATTTACAGTGCTTTTTCCTACATTAGCGGACCTTCACTCGGGTTTTCGTGTGGATCGTGTAGTAACAAACGATTGACAACTACCGAGTCAGTAGATAACTGCGCGACAAGTTTTTTGCCACGCGAAAAAATTGATAATTTGAGAGCACTGTAAATCGATAGCCAATGCGATTCAAAAATATAGTTTTCTCTCACTTTTTTTAGTTCATTTTAAAATTCAACAAATTCAAATTCCAGCAATTCCGGCTGTTCTTCCGAGCTGGTAAGCCAGCAACAAAGAGACGGGGGCATCGTTATATCAGGCGGCGGGATCGCGCCTAACTCACTCTTAAACACACTATAAATACGAGAGCTAAATACCTGCTACCTCTTAAGGGGTAGGTACTGCTAATTACCGGAATAATTTTTTTAAGTAGGGATTTTCTTTAAACTGAAAAAGTTTTTTTTTTGTTGGACGAAAATACCTTTGGTGTGTGTATAAGTTGAGAGGTATCATAATAATTGAATTTTACTACTTAAGATAAAGGAACTATGGAAGAATAGGGCATAGTATGATGGCTTCAAAAGATGTTGACATAAAGACAGAATGATGACTTAGAAATAATATTATGATGCCCAAATAATCTGCCAAAGTATTCCAGGAATATATACCTAGTAGTTTCTACATATGCCATATTTGAGTCTGAGTTGAAGTTAAGTTTTATATATTATGTGCGATACATCATCATATCAGCGAATTGCTGTCCACAGCTGAATTTAGGCTTCCTACAATGTAACAGTATACACTTGGTGTTTTAAGTGCTCATTTTCGTTACAACTTTTACATACTCACTGTATTATTATGAGCCCCGAGAAAGATCAGGGGCTAATACTGACCATCTCAAAAGTCGAAACAGAATGTACTAGAAGTTTTTCCACCTTCAAAAACACCTGAAAATCCATCTCCTTAACTATGCGGTGAGCAGAAGCCCGGGGTATACAAAAACTGCAAGTGTGTGTCCTGTTCACTGCGGTGCCCGCCAGAATTATAAGAGGTTTACTACATACTACTAAACAGATATTAAACTACCCCTTCTTCTGCGAGGATTTTGTCTGAATTTGGGCACTGTTTTTTGTGTTGGGTAATGCGTTTGGAGTTTAGGTTATGCGTGTTTTGAGCTCTTGATTGAAACTTCAATTGAACGTACTAGAATTAATAATCATATTTGAGTCTGTGGCTCTCTCAAAAATCAGGCTGAATATGGACCTCTCAACCCCTAGGTCATATCTAAGCACTTTCAGATTTAGTGGTGTCATTACAACCCAACTTTTAGGTATCACTTTACTCATAAGACCTGAGATAGACCAGTGGCCATCATTTTCAAAACCCCTCAATGACAGAATTTCCTAGATATTGTCTTGTTGAATTATAAGAGGTTTACTACATACTACTAAATAGATATTAAACTACCCCTTCTTCTGCGGGATTCTGCTTGAATTTGGCTACTGTTTTTTTGGTGGGATTGTCGGTTTTTTGGTTGTATGGGTGATGGCTTTGGAGTTTGACACGTGTTTTAGGAGTGATACTTCTGTATGAAATTAAATTCAAAATTAAAATTAAATTTAAATTCTTAATGAAATTCTGTGTTTTATGTAATAGTGCTGTTTTTAATATCAAACTAGGTCAAACCTTAAAATGTCCTATGTTTACTACATACCCCTTGAGTTTCTTATGCTATCTCGCAGCTTTTGTCTTTGTGATCTAACATTATTTGAATATTATAATTCAATACTCGGTCAACAAAATCTATCTCTCTATTTTCTTTCCATTTGTTCTCTAAACTTAAACAACCTCAAGATATGATGAGCGCGGCCACTGAAAGAGATTCAGCTCAGAACTACCCTCCTTTAATAATGGCGTCCAGACCGATTGTCGGCCATGGCTGTTCTCACGGACAACGGACATACATATATTGAGGATATTCTCCTTCACACACCACAATAGAACCAACCATGCCATCATAACTTAACTGAACACAAGTTCTTAAAGCCCAAAAACAGCGCAACTTAAAAGCTAATGTTATTAGAAGCGCGTTAAGGCGAGCGCACACTCGCGTTGTCGCGCTGATGTAAGCGACCGAGCGCTCGTAAACATGCTCTACCTGGCTTTGCTAACGGTACCCATGGTCAGTGTAGTGGGCGCAAATTAAGGATGCTGGGGGTGAGGTGTAATTATTGTCCTTTTTGTTGCCAGGTTTTCCGCTCAAGTACTTATATAACCGTGGTTTAAAAAATGAAAATAAACCTTATTACTTATGTACCTACGTATTATTTGATGTATTTGGAATATTTTATTATTCAAAAATCCTTTTTTAATTAATGTTTATGCCAAAAATGACCTAATACTTGTAAAAGAAATTAAAATTAAAGATTGGTACAGAAACCTGGTAAGTTCATAGTGTATACCTTGATATCAATAATTATTTAGAAAATCTTCATTATAACACCAATCTTTTTGCGCCTTACATATTCCTTATTATAAAGGTACTTGCAACACAATTTTCGAAGCATCAACTTACTCTAAAACTTTTCTGCTACCACTACGAGGATCTGCACCTCGGCCGGTATCGGAGATATCAAAAAGCTTACGCCGAGTTACAGCGCTCGATTAAAGCGAGCCTTGTTTGCATCGCCACTGAATCTGCTGACCCTACCACTAACACTTGAGCTGTTTTATGATAATTAAAATTTTTGTTAACTACCCTTATTGTTTTGCTTACTGTACTTTTTGGGTGGGATGTGTAAGTTAAGCTTGGGCTACAGTACCTATATGTTTTGGTTTATAAAATTGTTAACTTAGCTATTCGATAGGAAAAGCTCGAATAAAAATTATATTAAAGAGAGCCATCACATAAATGTAACTACATAACACGACTGACCTCAAAAGAAACAAACAAAACACTACTTAGATAATAAAACATCAAACATCAACATTGAAATAATAAATCTGAACTTGCCCCCCCCTGCCCCACCCTCAAGGAGGCATCCATGAATGCTGTCAGGGTATGATGGACGGCGGAGCATAAAACTGACGAGACGACTACCCACGCTACGAAATGGCTCTACGGAGCCCACTATATCACTTTTATTACATGCCATCTTCATTTTCATATTTCATATTTGCATTTCTGTAACCCCCCCACCCTAGGTCGTCTCCCCCCGTTTTAAGCGTTTCGCACGTTTTTCTATGTAATCGCTCGCTTTGTGTGTGTGACGTGCTGGGCAAGGCGTCAAAGGAAACTTTTTATGGTGTTATGTTGGCTAAATTTGTTGGGGGGATGTGTGGTTCCGTATATAAATAAATAAGATTTCGGTGACCAGTACTAAGTATTCGAAGCACTGACAATTATGGCCTTGTTTCGATATTAGTCTTCCGCAAATGAATACTGTAAATATAAACGTTAAGGTAAAGATTTTTATAAAAATATCAGAAAATAGAAAAGTCAGTTCAAAACCATATATATTTTTAAATTAATTTCTTTTACTTTGTTAACTTTCTACATGACATTTATTTTTTTAATTCTGTGTGTTATTTGGTACATTACAATATTAGCTAACATTTATATTAATAAATCTCTAAATGGGCCCAAAAATAAATATGACAAGTAATGTAACCGTGTCATTTTGGTATTCGCTTGGCAAGCCAACCCGTACAGCTTGACGAGTCGTTTAGCTGACCACAACTTACATTGCCAAAACCACCAAATAATTTGCTAGTTCATATTTGTGCTCAGAATAGTTATAGATCAAGGATTGGAAACAAAAATTGTATAAAAACTGAAGCTAATTAGATCTAAACCAATTTGTTAGACAGTAATTTATAATATGCTCAAACGATTTCGAACTTTATTTAAATAATACGATGTCAGGTCAGGTCAGAAGTTAATTCCGTTCAAGATTTCTTATATGGGAATCGAAAAATTAACCCCAAATTAACATAGAAACTCTTAATTTTTCCTTTATTGACCGATTTCTTGCAATATCTCTTTTACAGATATGAGTAATTTTTCAGATTACTGGAATATTTATTACCTATAATATTTATTTTATAAATAAAATTGCCGATAATTTTGACCACAACTGCGGGACCCTAAAAAGCTAAGTCAAGGAAATGTATAACAAAGTTGAGGGCATGTTGTGACGTGTTCTTTGCGGACCCGGCTAAGCTGCTTACTACATGTTCGCGTTAAACGGAATATATTTTAACTAAAACAAATATTGAACTATAGTTAGATCGGTATTACTTGGTCTGAAGTTGAGAACTTACCTCCTACTAGGGTATGTATCCTTACCTATCGACAGACAGACAGTCAATACATAAAAGTGTTGCACTATCTAAAGCTGCTCATTATGTTTCTATATGTTTAATAAGCTATTTTCTGCGGTTTCACCCGCTTTCCCAGACAAGCACTTCCCATTATCGACCAAACGATCTTTATAATACTACATAATGTACCAATATTATAGGTAAATAACTTTGTCAGGTGTCCGGTTTTGATTCCAAAACTACTAAACCGTTTTAGTGAATTCGGTCTACAAATAGTCCAGAGCCTGAAAAAGGACATCGACTATTTATCCGGGTGTGACAAGTAATATCTTCGCGACGCTAATAGTACTACGGAAAACAGCTAGGTCCTTATAAGTCATAGGCAGCATAGACCAACTTAAGCAAATCCAATCAAATCACACTCTAATTACCAAACACCCATTACTACCTTAACCATACAAAACCATCAACTCTAAAAACCCCATATTTTTCCCATAGGCGTTCTCCCGTCAACAAACACAAAGATATGGCAATAATTCCTTCTGCGACGTACGGAACAATACTGGGAATTAATAACCTGGTACGCCCAGTGTGCCCAGATGTTTTTCACTCATTGTTTGTAATGGGGTATGTGGGTATTGATGGCAGGTGTTTTGGTAGACAGATACCATATCGGTAATTGGTAAAATGCACGTGACAGGTAAGTCTTTCTATGGTAAGAAATTGAGATCTATCTCTTAGGGCAGTGTAGGATGACGAAATCATAACTAGCCGTCATATAAACATAATTAGCCAAATCGGTGATATGACGGCTGGGTATGATTTATCTGTAGATACACGGTGCAACACACCCTAAAAGTCCATAAATCAACCAATAGTCTATTTGTGTATTTCGATCGGTCAACGAGGTTTTATCACTATCAAAAAGTTAATGTTATTACAAAGCAAACGAACATTGAATGCTATTTCTATCCCCATCCATGAGTACTAGGAAAGAATGATTTAAATACTGCAAAAGGATGTTAATGTTCTAACTCTATGTTTGTTTGGTCCAAATAAAACCCTAAGCATGACAAGGATGTCGCAGCCCAGGTAGCATGTAATTTTCACAAGTTTTCAAACTGATTGTTGTACGTACATTTGTTAGTAGGTAAATACCAGTCTTTAAAAATCAAGAAAAAAATAATCCCATTACACAATTCCGTATCACACAAACATATGACGTCACAAATCATAGAACTTGCAAAAGTGAATGTGACAGGCGCTCATATGTGTGCGTTTATTCTATCCATGTGTGTGTGAGCCCCAACTCCATCCGTGTATGTACAGACAACAAAATTATAAAAGGGTAAATAAAACAGAAAGCTTACACAAGTCATAAATTTGATTTATAGAGATTAAAAAAGGCGCTTTAGAAACGGCTCGAACGAAAATTTTCGGTGGGACGAATCGGGAGACGAGTGTAGCGTTTGCAGAATAACAGTGGGTGCTGCTTATTTTAATGTACTTCTACATATTTCAGTTTTTTTTTTGTATAATATGTGGAGTCGCAATATAATGTTTTATATCAACTTATCGATAATAATGATTCGTGTGAATAATTTTTGAACTTAATTAAATTACTGTAGGTAAAAAAAAATATAACACCTAAATCTTTGTCATCTCCTTCTCATCCATTATTCACAAAAATTCAAAGGAAATTAACAACAATAACAAATAATACATAACATTATCTTATACAAAAATGTCTACATAATCTTTATTAATTTATCCTAATTAATAATTAAAGAATACCATATCAATAAAAAACCATTAGATATTAATAAATAATTCCGTATATAAAAAACAATAATCACCTATTTTTGCAAACCGTCCTCATGTCAGCGCAGTGTCGATGCTCGCCCCGTCAGAGGGGGCGCCGCCGTAAGAAAATTTACAGGCACCGCCGTATTTCACCCCCGCCTTTTTTGTTAATCTACCCTCCTAATGCGTCGCTTTGTTTACCTGCTGACCGTACATAGTGTCCTTAGCTAACGTGTTCAGATGGTATAATTACGCTTAGAGGTGCTTTTGTTTGGGTAAGCAGAGGTGGTAGAATTAAAGGGTGTTTGGTGTTGAATGCAGGGATAATGCAAGTTAGAAAGGTGATATTTTCGTCTTTGTTAGAAGACAAGGCATTTATAATAAAAACACTTACTTAAATATCTACTTATAACCATCCGAATAGTACATACGGACGGCAACTATAACGGTCGTTCATTTATGCCTTCACTGATATGGATAAGATGTGCACTCCCTCATATTTACAAATAAGGTAATTGAAAAAGAAAACTCAATAATAACATCTGGTATTTAGTATTTAGTTAAAGATTTTAGCCATTGGCATTCCAAGCCTACAAGTGTATCAGAATGGAATACATCTTTAGTAATATAATGCGAAAGTAACTCGTATGTTTAACACGGCGGACACGGTTGAACCTATTGAGAGGAAAACTATATGGTCAGGTGGTACTATGAAGTCACGGGTAAACCAGGTGACGGACGGGAGGAGTTTACTATGAGGTG
Organism: Helicoverpa zea; assembly: GCF_022581195.2. Taxonomy (NCBI): domain Eukaryota; kingdom Metazoa; phylum Arthropoda; class Insecta; order Lepidoptera; family Noctuidae; genus Helicoverpa; species Helicoverpa zea. The sequence continues at coordinate 12,936,355 of NC_061457.1, forward strand.
CGGGTGAACAGAATCCAGTTTAAGCACTAAGGACATTCCAGATTACTAATCTTATAGGTCTTTTACTACCCCAAAGAATACTTAACAGTTCAAATTCACAATCCGAGTCCTATATTAAGTTTGCAAATGAGCTCGCAGCTGAAACTTGTGCAATACAGAGATACAGGGAACTTACGAGCGCGGACCTAGCTTAGTTTTCGATTTGGCAAGCTACGGAGCAATATTGTTCGGTTCGCGACCATTTCTACAGTGTGTTATGGCATTTTTATTAGTTATATCATTTTGGAAATATTGGGGCGTGGCTTTTTTGTTTGGTTGGGTGGTTTTGGGTTCTTGGGGGAATTTTGAACAAGGACATGTAACTGATGAGTCAGTTATAGGAAAAATGCAACACACAAACAACAAATTCACTAGAATATCTAGCTCAATTTTCACATTGAGTTCAATTTTATGATATCGGTAAAGTCCAAGTTATTATTATCAAAAAACATGTTTAAAGCACACATCAACGACAACTCTTTTCCATCATACCCACTGACAAGATTACCAGCTCATCCATTAACCATCGCAATGCACCGAACTTAATACCATCACCATCCACTTCCAAATTTAACCCTTCGACTGGTCATATAATTGGTCCAATGAGGGGGCGAGCGGGGTTATTTCATAATCTACGGTAGCCCCCCACCCCTCTCTGCAGACGGATCAACGCTGCACAATCCCGGCGATAGAATTTTATGAGACCCCCGGATGCAGCGTGGTAAGCAGTAGTCATAAATAGTTGCGAGTTTGAAGGTTTGCTGGATGTGCTAGGTATTTTTTTGTAGGAGTTAGTTAAAAGTGGAGAGAATTGGGAGACCAAAAGAGATGAAAAAGTACAAAACATCATGCTTGCGTACGTCTTAAATGCTGTTCAAGTTCTGTATAGCTTGTTGAAACAAAACCCTTCTTATCCGCATTGCTATAAATACAACACACCAACAGCCGCATCAGACTGAATTAGAAAAAGCAGATAATTAAAACAGTTTCCTGTTATTACGCATATCAATTAACCGTAAACAGTTGGAACCTATCAATCAAATAATCATAAGGTTCAGTGAAAACAACGAGAACACATAGGTAAGTAAGTTCCCTCTAAAATAAGCAGCGTACCCAACCACGCTCCCACCGTTTCCAGTGCAACAAAGATCTGTGACCAACACATTAATGCACTACGACTGTACGTAACTATTACGGCGTGAGTTGTGGATTTGTTTTGCCGGTCAGATAGTTGAAAATATGAAAATGAGTTTCAAGTTCCACTGAAGACGTGAGGCGACATCAAATTTTATGGACTAAACAACTTTTGTATTAATTTTACTGAGTTCCAGTCGAGGTTTTATGAACTGTGTTTTTGTTCTTGGATTACTAAGTAAACTGAGTTCGTGTGCTGTAAGAATTGATGGTTTTACATTAAAAAAAAATAATAGTATTTTTATGTCGAGGTGTTTAGTGTCTGATTGTACTGGTTTGCTGAAGGCCGACCGATGTGGCGAACCTTGGTTTTCATGTAGGTCCCACGAAGGCCTCCGCCTTTGTCCAGCAATAGACATATTTTGGCTGAAACGAAAATATTTTGAATAGTGGAGTTATTGTTTCTGAATTCCTACATGATACATAATGTTGGCTACTTACATACTTTATCTAACAGTACCCAATTATATGGAGTTTAACGCGTCATCCATCTGTAATTTTGACAGCATTAAAAAGGGGTGTTGCTTTGCAATCTTTTAACTTAATAAAAACTGAAATTACCTCAATTAATTTAAGATAATCACCGATATCTTCCGTTACATGCAAACATAATATCATATCCTTCCCCATCCATTCTATGAAGCAATTCTACAAGTTCAGTAAGCAAGTCAGAAGTTGAACAGTCTTGTAGAAATATAAAAGATGGCTGAGTGAAGCGGGGTGACATGATACGTACAAAAGCCAGCAGATTGCACCTACCTCCCCTTTCTTAAGGGGAAACTTCGTATGATACCTTCAGTTTTTGTTCAGATTTTGGTATATGGCTGCTGTAAACTGGATAGTTTTTCTTCTGAAATGTGTTTTATTGTAGCAAGCTTTGGTGCTGTGACCTGTATTAACGAAACTTTGTGTACTTATTATATTATGTAAAAGTATGATTCATTTCACTCATTATTTAGGTTTGTTTTTAAAGGTCCTTTTTTGTTGATTAAGTAAAAATATTTTCAACTTTTTACTGAAGAGTCCCATTGCCATAGCCTTCACCTCATTCTAAAAGTTTTCAATAACAAAAACCGCATCCAAAATAGTTCATCCATATATGATTATACCACCGACAGACAGACACACATAGCAGTTAAACTTGTAATATCTTTGCATTGGAGGGTTAAAAACGCAAAAGCACTATCTTCAAAAATATCCTTGAAGCATCCAACATCCCCTTAAGAGTTGCAGCGGATTTCAAGACGGACGGACGGACAGTGGGAGCAGGTAAAGGGGTCAAACGCCATCGATCGGAGTCCGCCCCACCCGTAATCATACCCCACTTGTTTATTTTATATTGGACTTGTCAGCGCTGTATGTGATGTTTCTTCAGTTTTGTTTTAGAACTAAGAAAATGTCGGAAATGTGTGTTTGGTTTGGTGTCTTTGTGTTGTTCTATGTGGATTTTGGTTTGTAATGGGTAGTTTTTGTGGCTTTGTCATGTTGTGAGTTCAGTTGATTTGACTGATATATTATTTGAAGAGTCTGTCTTTATTAGTTTAAAAATTAGGTGGGTGTGTTGGTTTTCTAGACTGCGCCTGATTTAAGTGAAAAATTTTGGTTGTCTTCCAAATTATAGTATATGTTGTATTTGATTAGAAAGATTGTTCGTTTAATGATTAGTAAGATTAACGTTTACTTATAATTGAGTATCAGGAAACTGGTAAAGGACGGGCGTTTTGGGGGATGCTTTTGTCAATTTGATCTTCAAAAAGTGCTGATTTTTAGCCTACTTTGAATAAATGACTTTTTATCTTCTATAATTGCAACCGATATTATCATACCAAATAGTTTAACTCAAGTCCATGTTGTAGATATTTTATGCAGTCGATTGGTCGAAGGTGATACCTGTGGTTCTTCTTTGTCGGAGATAATATTGTATTCTGTAATATTGTATTTAGTCTTCACCAAGTACATCACATACCTTCTACCCCCAAATTATCAGGTGCACATTCACAAGTCCCCGTTGACCTGCGGTGTGTCTGCCGCGCATACAACGACGCCTCAAAGAGACCAGACTCGAGTTAACACCTTACTCGAGCAGCAGTGAATGTTTAATAGCGGTCACTTTGTCAAGACACGCTCTCGTGGGCTTTTTGAAAACTGACTGTGGGTGTGTTTCCATTGTGAGATGTAGTTTGGACTCTTGTGTGATAGAAACATTGTAAGGTATGGTACCAGCAGCGAGCAAGTTTTCCAAGATACTTTTAAAGATATCGTAATTAAAGAGTAGCTGATAAGAGCTGACAGAAAAAAGACTGCTTTTAGACACACTGGAGCATAATTCGCATTGATATACTGCTGAACAAAGATTAATCTTTATCAAGGTAAGATTCAGTATTGTTTATGCTGAGGCTTGTGTCCGCTCCCCGGTGTATCGTGGAACTTTGGAAACGTTCCCAGCAAGTGCATGCACGAAGTGCGTCGCGACCACACGGACTGTCTTACCCCTTTATGCAGGTCCCCTCAATACAAGCGCTGCATATTTTAACCTTACCTCGACCGCAGCCCGCTTCGTAAACGCTATCTGCTTTTGAGTTCACAAACATAACTTTACCGTACCGAGAGCCGATGTCGTTCCATTTTCATTTGTATCTTCGTCGCGGTAAGAGGTGGTCGTCGCTTTTGTGAGTGCAAATAGTATTTGGCAGGTGAGTAAAAGCAAAGTCATTGGTCGCGCTTGAGATATTAGCAGCCTCAGTCCTCCAGATGGGTGCATTTACGTGGAGATATTTCCGATTTGATAGCCTTTGAGGCGGCGTGAATTCTGAATGAGTTTGGCTTCGGCTTGCTTTTGATTTAGGTGTCGTGGGCGCCAGACGGAATAAGATGGTAAATTTTTTGGAAATGAATTTTCTGGAGATTTTATTTTTCAGCTGTTTATTTGGTTTGAAAGATAAGTTTCAGTCCCGATCAAAATACTGAATTTGCTGCTGAAACTAATCTGGAATTAAATATATTTTCATTACTAATTTCAATAAAGTACTTTTGTATCGTTTCAATTTGTATTTCCTCTAACCTGAAAACCCCTCAAACACCCACCAAATTAGTAAGTAGTACAATTCTTCTCATCCAACATGAACATCAGTCACAAAACTCCAAGACCTTATTCAGATTCAGCAAAAATCCACTCCCTCATATGTTTGCCACATCAACACGAAAACTAACTATTGTTCTTATACAACCTGCCACTGTTGCAGCCAGTAGCTGTCACAGTTGTGACGTCACTGTATTTTTGTCAACAAGGCTCGTGCATAGTGGGCTGTAGTGGGTATGTATTTTGGAAAAAATGGGTGTATGTTGGGATGGTTAATTGATGTTTATATAGTGCAATCAAATTATACGTATATTTAATAAGATTTGAGTTATTTTATTTAATTCCAGAGAAAATAATAAAAGTTGTGTCGATAAATTAAATCGTCAAAGTCAAGTTATGATTTCAGTGAGGCTTTTGCAGGTTCTTGGACCCGTGCAACTACGTACATATATGTACTTCTTGGAACCGTGCAACTTTGTTCATGCGTCCAAGAAGTGGATCACATGGAGTGGAATCGGCCAGGCATTCAAGGAAAGAATCCTTAAGGAATAGTACTCCATAAGAACTGCAGTTGGTATTTAAGAAGAAAGTCAGAACTTTCTACATATTTTGAAATTTAGCAAATATGTATAAAAAGTACAATCAATCAACAAACAAAACACACATTCAACAAACACACATTCGCTCAGGTATAAGTTGTTACACTAAACTAAACCTTATGCCATAATCTACATAAGACATTAAATAAACCAGCAGTAAATATAGCAGTTGGTAGGCAGACAGCGTCACGCGTCGCTGATAATTCGCGCCACAGCTGAAAATGAGCTGCATATCACTGGCTATCCTGAACATGTACAGGATGTGCACAATTATTCTGGTGGTATTTAAATAGTTACAAAAAATATTCCATTAGTGTATACTAATGGAATATTTTTTTTTTATTTCTACTGATAAAGAATACAAGGACATAGCAGAACTACAAGATGTCATTTTCAATTTTAATTCGTATTTTTATCAACTTGCTATTTCTTATAGCAGAGAATATAACAGCATCAAATAAAAAATTGAGTAAACAATAATTTTTCTATGACAGTCTCCAAAAAAAAACCTCTTTTGGGATGACCAAAATTTTTTTTTTGTCAGTGTGATGCAATTTACAAATTGGGATGAAGATATAATAATCATAATTAGACATTACCTACTAAATCTCAATTAAAATAAGAAAATTATCTCAAACTCTTCTTCATAAAGTACAGGATAAAATATGTTACAATTTTGCCCACAACCTGTAGAACCTCCTTAGCATTGCTAGACAGAACAGCGCAGGCGTAAAAATTAAAATAAACAATGCCAACACTCGTCCCATACCCCGGGGCCGGTCGTATTAAAGCTTTTGTCCTAAGATTAGCCGTTAAGAAAGCCTTAATACAAGCTATGTCAGAATCTCTGTAGTAGGAAATTAGCGGCCTTCTGTGAAAAACTTTTGTTGCTGTGCTTTCATAGCCTAGATCATCTAACCAACTGGAGGCTCAATTGCCGTGCCTTCTCTATCTGCTAAAGGCACGAGAGCTCCTGTCTACTATAATATTCACATTTTGCGATCAATTTAATTTCATCAGATTAATCTTTTCATATTGTGCATCATATTTATATTTGTTTCTGAGAATGTTGTCATTTGCACCGTTGGCATAATCAAGAATACATGAGAATGATTGGTTATTTGGTTATACTGTCTCGTCCCCAGCGCTAAAATTGGTAGAATTATTCGCTCAGACATTTGTACTTATGGCGGTTTCAGCTAGTTAAATGCTCTAAGTTTCAAATGGGTAACTATGAGGAATGAAGTAGTGCTAAGAGTTGATGGTTTCTGTTTTGTTTTAATGTGTCCTCCGTTGTTTTGTTGTCGTCGCTTTTTTGTTTAGTTCTAGTTGTTTTGTTGTTCACATTTGAATTTGGAATTGCTGATTGTTTTGTCCATTCGATTTTAGTGGAGTTTTTCTCGATGTCTCTTGAGCTCGAGTACGTTATATTAATCAAGGGCTTATGTAGAAGTGATTAATTATAGTAGTGTATGCAGTGCTGTAAGGTTCTTTTAAAATTCCATGTAGATAATACAAGGGAAACCCGTTGCCACCAAAAGAACACTAATTAGTACTTCAATAAAAATAACTACTTTTCCTGACGCCCGGGAATCAAGCTTTGAAAAAGAATAATCAAGCCTAGAAAAATCATTTATTTTTTTAAGTTTAGTACATATTCATACCTACAGATTAATGACTGCAATGACCTAACAAAATGTATAACAATGTTACTAATGGCAAGCTCACATACACAAGTTATAACTGTTCTATGTTATAAACCTATGCATGCAATTATGATTACTCTAAATCGTATTTATTACGCGCTGACCTTAGTGAATAATAAAAATAATGTAACATTGAAACTATTTAAGATAATTAATTAGATGACGCGATGTGACTGCGCAATCGTACCATCCTAGATAACTAGCTAAAGACGACATTCAATAGTTGCCTTGAGAAATAATTAAATTTGTAATATCCCAAAGTGCTTTTAGAGGCCAAGTTATAATATGCAAATTATCACTTAATTTGGAGCATCTTATTTTAAGCAATTTACTTGTAAGTATAATCCATTCTAAACACTCGACGATTGACTATTAAGTAATGTTTATGTAAATGCTGATTTGCAAATTAATGTAAGTATAACTGTGTGAAACTCAGTAAAAACCAATCTCTAAGTATCTCCCATAAAACACTAATCAACAAAAAACAACAATCTACAAAATCGCACAGTGGACAGACACTAAATTTCTCTAGCCAAAAAAAAGACGACAAACAGAAAAAAAAATTATCTCAACATTTATCACAACGTAGAATTCCTTTTAAAAAGTAAATTCTTTTCTTTAGCATCGATGGAAAGAACAGCGAAAGAGAATTAATGCAAAACAAAAGTCTCGCTATCTGGATGGTGGGAGGAGTAGCGGCACTAAATTACTCGATGGGCGTCAACCCACCGCCATGTATCAATCAGACTGGCCTGGATTTATGGGACAGTTCACTTCGGAATCGTTAGCCTCCGCGACGAAAATGTGTTACTGTTATCCTATGTCTTCCGAGTTTTCTCTTTTTTCCGTAGGGTGGGGTGTTGCGTTTATCTAGACTTATAAAATACGAGGGTGATTGTTGGAGTTGTAATTTTTGGTAAAAGTTGTTATGTGGTGTGCAGGTTTTATGTCGATTAGATTTTCTTTTGTTAGGTTCTAATTTTAGAATGGCTCGTTGATCCTAGGAAATTGTAAAAATGCTATACTGATAATGCGTATGATACCACAGAGTAAACAACATTGATAGATGTATAATGCAATGTGAAAAGAATTTTTTTAAACACACACCACAAAAACACAAAATCAACTCAAAAACCCTTACACAAAAGCAATAATATTACAACAATACTTAAAAAAAGGATTTATTTTAACGTTTTCCATCGGCGTACGTCGCCATCAGCATTGATGCTTATGTCCCATCCTTTGTAAGCGTGAAGCACAGTGCTCCTGTCATGTTGACATAAATGGAAAAAATGCGAATGGGCGCCACTGTGGGGCTAATTTCCTTTTCAATGTTCACGTCCATGTGTCCATGTCAGTCCGGCTTGATGTCGCTGCCAGCTATTTCAAGCTTTGATGTTGTTTTTGATGGTAATTAATTAAGTTTTTAATTTTTTTTGTGATGTGATTTTTTTATAAGAGTAAGTAATTATTTTTTTTTGTGTGTTGATGTCTTTTTTTTAATTGGGTGGTGGCCTATGCTTGTGTTATCGTCGACTATACATAAATCATATATAGCACACTTGTGGATATATTATTATATGGCACTTTCGTCTTTAACCCCCTCTTACGTCTTCTTCTCTTTCAAGTTTCAATATGCATTGTTGTGATTCTTAGCCTAGAACAACTGTAAACTGGAAAAAATATAGTCAAAATCTTGCCATTGGCTCTCAAAATTACTCCCACCTCAATCACAAGACAAATAAAAATGAAACAGCATAGAGGTTCAAAAATATTATTAATAGCAGAAGTCATCGAGAGAGTTCGAAAAAAAAAACCATCATCAAAAATGAAAATATGTCAAAAAACCATCTTAATTTTATATAAAAATACAGGTACAGTCGCGACCCAAGTCACATACACCTTCTTGGCGCGAGTTACGAGCGACACGCGTACCCATAACGATACGATTGCGTAAACACACTACAACTCACACCTGCGTTGTGTTTACGAGTTTGTGCTCGACTGTACGCGAATTTATGCATCGTTGTTACTTTATTTTGCTTTATTGTACGCGTTTATTGAATGATTGCTTGTTAATTGTGATTAATTTTTGTGGTGGCAATGACAAAATTGTTAGAGTGTGCATCTGTCAATTGTTATTTTAATTCTGTGTCACATTAGGATGCCTTGAAAAAATAGAACTAAAGCGTATCAAATTATAGTTCATTTTTTTTTAGTAACAAAGATTTTTTAAATATAATCTTCCTTGAAAAGACGTCATAACGGTTTCACCAAAACAATTGAAGGCTATGTGGATACGCAAAAGTTAAACTTTCGTATAAATACGCGTTTTTGGATTAAATAAATCACCCATTGCTACATTATTTCCTTAAAACCAAGAGACCAGCCACTGCAAAACAAAAAACAAAACACAAAAGTACAAGACTAATCTTTACTACCGTCAGACTTTCAACCCCGCCACTAAGTGCCAAAAAAAATATAAAAAAATTAATAAAAATGCAAATTTCAAGTTTAATTCAAACGGTCCGATTAGCCTCCTTGAGAGTACAGTGACGTAGATAACAGAGCGCTGAGGTACAGTCGCGTAGATAAGCGGCTTTCATTACTGGCGTGTCGCAGCGACAATGGATTGCGACAACAAATCTCGTCTCTGAGTTATTTGTTGCTTCTGAGGTTATGTCGGCGACTGTACCTGTTATTGATGCTTTTGTACTTGATTGTAGTGCAAGGGTGGGAAGGCGAAGATAATTAAATCAGTGACCGAACAGATTTACTCATCTTTCCAAATTAATGGACTATCAGTTGAGGGTTTCAGTAGTAAGCAGATTTACGTATTTTGCAAAAGTCAATTCTTTAATTATCGTCCGATATTACAGTGGATTTCAATAACTTATCTATCTTTTGACTTCCTTACTAGAGCTGGGCATTTGACATTACTCATATCAGATGAAAAACCCTGATACGTTATTTAAATCTGCACTTAGTGTACAAAACGTAAAAACTTGTTCAATCTATTAACGGATGTTTTCCAAACTTTACACAAAATTTATTTAATTCGCCTCTAAAACTAATAATTACACAGATAATTTCACAAGATTAAGATTGAAAAGAAGAAGTTCTATTTATTATTTCTAAACTAAAAGTTATAGTAAACGATTATATTTTAAGCTCAGTCTAGATATTGATTATACCTAAAGTTTAGCTTGTTTTAGAACATTGCAGGCAGTCGGAAATACCTAAAATCAATTTAATTTCACTCAAACACGACATGGTAATGTAAACATATCTGCCTTTTATAACCTCTACTTTACGATGACACCAAAGTAAACTGCGCTTGCGCATATGCATACTATGTAAACTTTTACGCTTCGGAAAAATATGTAGACGAAAAAGTGTTTTTTTTTAAGCGACTTTCTGATAAGAAGGATTTTCTCAATTGATGTTTACTTACGTATATGCGACTTTTTGGAGACCAATTTATCGAAATATCTTCCTAAAGAAAAATATTTCGTAGATACTCGGTCTGAACAGTGATAAGGGATATGGTAAAAGAAAATAATTATAGAAAACTTGAGAACTAGCTGTATCTGAATGTCACAACGTAATCCCCATCTTCATAAAAAAAACCACAATATTTAGCGCAAACCGCTCAACCCCAAAATAATTTTGAAAACGCAGATGATGGTTTAGTAGAGCAAACTCTTAAAAACCGACACGTACCAAGGTTACATCCCACCGTTGTTCTTCACGTATGTTTTGACACATTAACGATATATTACTCGATCCAGTAAACGTTCAGTGATGTACGGCGCCGCACAGTGGGCAACACAGGTGATTCTCTGGAAACAACCAATAAAATACAATGGTTGCGTCAATTTCAATGTTTGCATACTTCAATGACTCATTTATTGTACCTTGCACACTGCAAATAAAATTTTAAAAGTAAATTTTTAGATTGAGATTAATCTTTGGTTCAACTGGTTTGTTGTTGCAGTAATCAATATAAGTTTTTTTTTTTTTTATACTGTGGAGAATCGTTTTTTTGGTGTGCTAACGTAGTGTATGTTCTAGTAATAGATTTGTGTAGTTTTAGACTCATCGAAATGAACGTCACTGTAAAAATGTTTACACATTATTATATTGGTTGTGAATTTGGACTTGTTTTTGGAGTTATCATCATGAAAGTGGCTCACCCCGAGTCTAGTGTCAACCTAAATGCTTGGAAAATGGAATGGAAATGCGGCTTATTGGACGATTCGCACGAATTTAACTCGCACAAAACGTGCGAATCGACTCCTTTAAAACATATTATTTTTTCTGTAGTCGATTCGCACGAATTTCATTTATTGGCGTGCGAATCGACATCCTCACAAATATGTAGTAGGCTATTCGCACACGTTTCATTTTAAGGTTTTAAAAATTAAAGTACAGTCGTATACAGCCATCACTGAAATAATAAAAAAAAAAATAATCGAAGTTTAAACAGCAGATATTTATTTGAAAGTAAGAAAGATCTGTATGGAATAAGTGATAATAATAATTACTTAAAACGTGGTATATGTAAATTTTTACCTTTGGTCTTAGCATGATAATATATAGGCTATAACCTTCCTCGATAAATGGGCTATCTAACACTGAAGAATTTTTCAAATCGGACCAGTAGCTCCTGAGATTAGCGCGTTCAAACAAACAAACAAACTCTTCATCTTTATAATATTAGTACCTATAGATTACGCGGTTAGTGGAGTAGCAGTTTGTTAGTGACACTTATTTATTATTCTGTGTTCGATATTTGCTCATTTTTAATGCTCAAACCACGAGCTTAGAAGATGTTCAGTACTTAATTCAGTAGTTTTAATTTTAATACAGATCATCATCCTCCTGCCCTTATCCCAATTTTATTTGGGGTCGGTGCAGCAAGTTTTCTCCTTCCATACTCTTCTGTCTGCCGTCTTCTCACAATTAACATTCTTTCTTACCATATCTACTTTCACACAATCCATCCATCGTTTCTTTGGTCTTCCTCTTCCACTATATCCGTCCACATTCATACTCATCATCTTTCTCACTACATGATTCTCATTCCTCCGCATCACATGCCCATACCATGACAGCCGGTTTCCACTCAGTTTTTCTGATACCGGCGCTACTTTCAAACTTCCTCTTATATACTCATTCCTCACTCTATCCATTCGCGTAACGCCACACATACCTCTTAATATTCTCATCTCTGCCGCATGCAATTGTCTTTCATTCGTTTTGTTGGGGTTCGGTCGTTTGGTTTGGGCTAGCACTCTGATCCATACAAGACAGCAGGTCTGACCATACTCTTGTAAATTGTTGATTATAGATTGTGTTTCTATTTTCTCTCTGTTACGAGTAAAACATATTTGACCTTACTACTTCTGTGCTCAACTGTACTTTATCGTAACTGCATTTCATAAAAAAAACAACATGTGTGCGAATAGCCTACTACATATTTGTGAGGGTGTCGATTCGCACGCCAATAAATGAAATTCGTGCGAATCGACTACAGAAAAAATAATATGTTTTAAAGGAGTCGATTCGCACGTTATGTGCGAGTTAAATTCGTGCGAATCGTCCTATAAGCCGGAAATGCTTAGTATTTTAGTAATTTATACACCTGTCTTATTTTTGTCGACAGCTCACTTACTTATTATAGATTGATTGTTTTTATTTATATGTTTAAAATAAATATCGAACAGTATTTTTGGCTTTTATTTTACACCGTACGACTCTTATAACACTCAACCTGAAATACACAATATATGAGCCCTGAAATGTAAGACCATTACAAACACAAGTTTCCTTTGGAAATATTTCTCATTATGTTATTGCATACAACCTTCTGAAGTCATTTAAAACAGGCAGTAATTTGTCGAAGTTGCCACACTCTAATAAATCTGTAATACTACAAACTGTGTGAGAAGTGATAGTGAATTGAATGTACATTCACAATAGGTAATATATTTACCTCTTACTCAGGGATTGGCAACATTTTTGTTACTTATAATCATCTTCATTTATTGAAAGTATTTCTACTTTCTGACTCAAAATTGTGTCAAGACTTTATTTTACTAGTCTTGTAGTAGACCAAATAATTAGATAAATTATTGCTACTTATTTACCATCCGTTTACATCCAAAAAATATTTTTCTGTATAAACTTAAACTTTCACAATCTAAGTAGAAAGTGGAAACTACATTTTACTGTACTTTGTTTTCCATAATAATCAGAAGCACATACCTATTCTAAAATATTTCCCTGCTGTTTCTATAGATGACAAAAGATACTACAATCCCTAGGAATGTAATTTTTTAACATTTGTAGTATAACACACAAAGACACAATTTATTTTTATTAAAATTATCTATGACTTAATTCTCTACTGTACAAAATAGAACGTCTGAAAATCACCATTGTACTAAATTGTCCGTCTACCAAATGTTCAGAACCCCTGCACTTACATAACTTTATTTCATATTGTTTTACTTAGTAAAGTTTTGATTCACTTGATTGATGGGTACTATTCTAATCCGTCTGTCTGTCTGTCTGTAATGATAGGTTTGGAATCAGTTTACGTAATCGGTAAAAAGAGGTTATGTTTTCAATGTAGTTTACTAGATATATCAAGGTTTATGTCTGGTGGTGTAAGACGGGTGTGTCATTTTTTATTTTAGTCGGCTATCAATGGAGATGTGACTGTTGATGTGTTTTGTTTTGGGAGAATTCATAATAATTTATAAGAAACTATTTCTGGCCATTTGAACTGTCTTGTTATTTAGTATTGCTACTACAATAATATACTTAGATACTTATTCGTAATTTCATTTCTGAATCATATTCAACCATTCTAACACTCTTACCAGTTCTTATTCATAGAATGACTGCCTACCTCTATAAAAAGAGGCCTATGCCCTGTACTTGCGAGATTAAAACACTGATAATGACGATTGCCAATATCTTCTGTGCCGAAAACTATCCGTCTCTAAATTTATTAAAACAAACATCATCATCATCATCATCATCCTCCTTTCCTTATCCCAATTGTATTAAAACAAACATTTTATATAAAAAAAAGCTTTGTTACAGTTTTGAATATATGAACTTTAAAATACGATTTCATTAACTACATTAATTAACTAACTCTTTTAAACCTATCTCATCATAGAGCCTACACCGACCAATAATTTGACATAAATATGTTAAAGACTTGGCAAGCCTTTGTAAACGTGAGATGAATCACTTTACTCTCATGAGGAGCGCAGATGCTGGCTCGTCGCAGTACCCACTAATTCTGTTAACTATAACGCCTACTGAATTTTGAGGAGACATAACTATATGAGGTTTAGTGTGAACTCATCTTTGGTGTTAAGTGACCATTTATTTTATAACTAGGTGTTCCTTGCGGCTCCATCCAGGTTCCGTGGGAACTACTCCGCGTAATCGGGTAAAAAGTAGCATATAGTCTATCTCAATAAATATACTATCTAACGCGGAAAGACATTTTTCAAATCGGACCAAAAATTACGTGTTAATCTGCTCGTACAAGAAACCCAACTCTTCAGCTTAATTATATTTGAACAGTAGGTAACAAGCATTTCGAGTGTAAAACACTAAAATGACAGACAATTTGTTGGAATATACGCACGATGTACGTATAATACCTCTTTTACAAATATAAAGCATACCTACTTCAATCATTCGTCAAACATTCAATCATTCAATGTTCACTTTAATCGTACGTTCTTACATTCGAAATATAACAGTCGTTCAGGATACATGTGTTTTCTTTGTCTCACCTGCACCCATATCCAACAGGTTATGGGCCCAGGCCGTTTTCTGTAGTTAAAAGTAATACAACAAAATTTTAAATTCAGTGAAAGAGTGTAAATTAAAATTGCATTAACAATGAATAAAATATCACATCTTATGACGGTGTTATTTCTGCGTTGCTAGGTGATGAGCAACTCAATATGGTTTCTGTGAAGACTACGCCTACTCGAACATGAATTGTATAATAATAATGAGACCCACACTCAAAATAAAAATAATTAGTGCTCTCGCTGTGGCGGCATATTGGGCTGACATTGTGTAGTCTCACTATAAGACATGTCATCGACACGAAAGAAGAAGAATAAAAATAATTATCAACCCGGAAATTCAATGCATAAGTATAATATCAAAAAAAAAAATGTATTGTGATCATTGCGGACGTCGGAATAATTTCAAAAAGGACTGCCGTTACTTAAAGGGACTGCAGCAAAATAAATCAATGGGTGAACTTCAAAAGTCTGCCAATAACATTGAATACTGCAACAATGACCAGGGCGGTTTCGTTTTTATGATTTCATAATGTAAATTGTCTGCTAATTATGTAGAAAATAGCTAATACTGTTTATTTTCTTTTAGATTCTGGTGTGACAGATCATGATGACATATCATATTGACAAATCAAAAAAAAAATTAAATTAAATTAAAAGATTGACAATGTAAAAAGGTTTTAACCTCGTACGTCGAATTATCCACACCATTGAAGATCGGTGTTGCTAGGAAAGGAGTTTCAATCCTGGAGTTTGGTAAAGGGTAAATCGAGGTAATGAACAACAAATTTTAAATTCAAGGATCAATTGATGACGTTTTATATTCACCGGAGGTACGTTAGAATATGCCAAAAGACTGGTACCTATGTCGGTATTTTTTTTTTACATTTATGGTAAAAATAATAAATGTTTTATGACAGGTGAGAACATCAATCGATAATGTTTTTAGTATTACTTTTAAACAGTAATAATTCTCTGAGTAATTTAAATTTAGTTGAAGAGAATCACCAAGACTGTGTAAAAGAGTATAAATAATACGGCATAGTACTCACTTAAATAAACAGAAAAATTTTATGTTCAAATATGTAGTTGATGAAAATAATGTTTTTATTTGATAATTTGGTAATGCTGATGAATTATTTGAACCTTGCATACTTGGTAAAAACCATGTACTGTAGATAATAAGAACTATTTTGTTACTTTTATAGACAATTTTATACATTACAGTGTAATATTACACTGTTATATATATTTGATGTATGCTAAGTCAGGAGTGCTGAAATGTTTTCAAGATTTTGTTGCTAAAAGTGAAAACTTATTTAACCATAAAGTAAACTAAGTTATATTGCGATAGTGGGCGAGAATATCTTTCTAATGAATTTAAAGATTATTATTGTGTTTGTAAGGAATTACTTAGGTACTGTTTAACAGTATCGAATAGCCACAACAAAATGGTGTCGAGGAGCGTATGAATCGTACGTTAACCGAAATGGCTCGACCATTGGTTACAAGTGCGAAATTATATAAAATATTCTGGGATGAAGCTATATTAATATACATATTTAACAAATAGACTACCCACAAAAGCGCTCGCCAATAATAAAACACCATACGAAACATGACACAATCAATACCGAAAATACGAAACCGAAAATAAGTCATTCAAGACATTTAAAATAATGATGATGATTCGGTTCAACATGTTCATGATAAAACTAAAGCCTCGAAATTTGACGAAAAGTCATTTAAAGCCATATTAGTTGGTTACGACCAAAATGGTTACAAACTATTTACCTAATACAGAAAATAACCAATTCCCTATTGCGAGGGATGTTGATTTGATGAAAGAAAGTGCTTGCGGCACTAATAACCGCGTAGACAAGCACTGCCACAATCATCTGTCCAAGATGCTCTGTGGCCAATGATGATGATGATTTGATGAGTTGTATTTCTATAATACCTGTTCAAATTCCCGCCTAAATTAACAAGCACGATAACGACGATAAATCGGCAAAGTTAATAGGCAACAAACACAAACATAATCATTCCCCTTATAATAGCTCAGAAGCTGGACCTTCATCTAGCAAACTGAGACGTAATACAAATAATTCTCAAAGTACCCCAATAGATTATAAAAGGATTGATGACCCATTTTTGCTTATCGCTCACAACTGTTCAATCACTACCATGCACCTATTGTGACATTTTTAGTGGGGATGATTCTAGTATACATATGTTGAAAACCACAAAAAGTGAAATAGAGTCTAATCATAGAAATAATACTTGGACCCTCATAGCAAGACCTAAAAATTTTAACATAAAAAGCTCAAATTGGGTATGTACAATTAAAAATAACGAGTTGGGTAAACCTACATGGTATTAAGCCCGATTAGTAGCTCGTGGTGTCACTCAACAATGCTTACAAGATTATAACGAAACGTTGACTCCAGAAGCTCAAATATAATCTTTCCAATTTATTTTAACTCTTGCAAATCAGTTTGATTTACATGCCCATCTTATGGATGTAAAAACCGCCGTTTAGAAAGGCATTCTCAAGGAAGATATCTATATGGAAGTGCCTTATGTACGCAATGCGCATGCAATGCTTAGTACATGACCAAATATTTGTGCTGCTATAGGTATTATAAGTCAGTATCAAAGTAAAATTAATGAAGTTATGGAAGTGGTTAAAACATCTTTTGAGATACATAAAAGGAACTCTTAAATTAAAGCTGACCTATGTGAAATGTGATTACAAACAACTGATGGCAGGGTATGCAGATTCTGATTGGTTGAGGCGACGTTATTGACCGCATAAGTACAACAGATCACATATTTAAAGTGTTTGATAATTGTACAATTTCGTGGAATACACGGAAACAAAATAGTCGCCGGTTCCTCAACAGAAGCTGAATATATGCTTATTTGAAGCTATAAGAGAAGCTATTTGGATAAAATCATTATAACATAGTTCTATTCTGATAAAACAGACAATGATGATATATGAAGTAAATAACAGTTGTATTAGCATCGCTAATAATCCTACAAATCACAAACGATATTGTGACGAATTTAGTTAAGTTTTTATGTGTTGATTTGTGTGATGTGATGTGATGTGTTATTTATGTGTTTTTAGTTTAGAATTAATAAGAACCCATCTGCCGCATTAGGCACGTCCTGTAAGGGTAGATGTAAGGTTGTATATGTAAATAAATAAGTAAATGTAATAACAAAATACCAGACAACCAGGCAACAGTCTGGAACTGAATGACATGAGGTTTAAAACTCATATATAAAAAAGCCACACTTTGTAAGAAAGCATATTATAAATAAAATTAGAACATTAAGTTCAAGATAAAAATGCTTAGAAATGTGGTGGTCCTGCTCCATAGGACATAATAACAATATCTAATTAATAACCAAATTAAAATTACATTTTAAAATTGTATTTTTCCTTTGACTATTTGTCTGGTGACAAAATATGTACATATAAAAGTATTAATTAATGGGTAGTATTTAAACGCAAATCAAAAAATATCCTTTTTCTATGCAATAAGATTCCGAATTCCCATCAAAATTACTGATTGCACAGCAAAATATTCAACTCAAAATATCACTAAACACACTACAATTTATTTTCGCAGCGTACAGCGATTTTTCCTAAAGCAAAAGCTTTTTCATCAATGCACAGCTAATAATCTTAATGCACATTATACATGTTAACTCTTTTTCTTTTAAATATAGCTTCTATTTTTATATTATTTACAGCAGTTTTTCAGAATGAAACAGCATTTTATTTGTCTCAGTCATCTTATTATTTATTAATTACGGCATAATGAGACCAGCAAAAAAATATAAAATTAAATACAAAATTGTAATTTATTGAATTATTAAAGCGCGTCTTGCTTTCGCGGGGCGTACACGTTTCCTTTTTTGCCCTAATAATAATAGGCAACATTTTTAGCTTCTGCAGCTGGCGCCACGTACTTGAGTCGGATCGCAAGTCCGATGATATGCTTGCATATACATACTATAGTTCTTTAAAAAAATAGGGCTGGTGCATTGTCAGTCATTGTCAGTATTTCCTTTTGGCATACATTTCATATAAGTAGTCATTAAAAGGCTACTACTATAATATCATATTCAGAATGTTTATAGTCAGAATCATCTTTTGGCATAGTTTTGGAATTTTTATTTTCCTGTAAGAAGCATGCAAACAAGCCTGAAGCATGAAAGCAGGCATGCAGCATGTAACCAGGCATGCAACATGGAAGTAAGCATGCAACATGCAGCAAGCATCACTTCTGTCACGGCTCCGGCGCTTCGTGGCTCCGGCGGTCAAATGCGAGCTTATCGTCGCAGATGATTTTCACGCTCACCACCGCAGCTTCGGCTTACTGGCCGGCCGAGCCGGCCAGCCTCAACCGCGTTGGCGAGCGTTAAAATTACCTGCTCCTCAGCTCGCAGGCCGCCTCGCCCCTCCGCGCCTACGCGGTTTTGAATTGCACTCTAGGGGTAGGGCAGACAAGACTACGTGGAGTCGGTTTTGCAGCGATTTGTTTTCGTTACTAGCTTCAATTTTTAATACAATATTTTTTAATTGAACTCTATCTTACTCACTCGCGCCACTCTGCACTCCAGTGACGAAAAAGCGCGCGAAGCCGCGAACCTTTTTCAGTTAATTTGTTCTGTTTTTAGAAATAATGCAATGTGACAGGATTTTTTTGTTATAATAATCATTTAATTTGTCGAGCATGGCTTCTTGAAAATTAAGACAAATATGATGAACAGGTCTTGTTGTACTTACTGGTTAATATGCGACTGGGATAGTTATTTTGCTATGAAATATGGAAAATTTGCTGTGCAGTCAGTATTAATGCTATGTATGTAGTATT
The DNA here is from genome assembly GCF_022581195.2 of Helicoverpa zea. Classification (NCBI taxonomy): domain Eukaryota; kingdom Metazoa; phylum Arthropoda; class Insecta; order Lepidoptera; family Noctuidae; genus Helicoverpa; species Helicoverpa zea. Next base: position 12,955,714 of record NC_061457.1, read on the forward strand.
TTTGTACAAGAATAAATTTAAGTGTATTGCATTATAATAAAAAAAGCAATGTCATATTGATGTATAATTTCGAATTATCTGCAGTTTGAGTGTTGTTAAACATTTAGTTTATTTGTAGTGAACTAAGTTATTTGATGTAAAAAAGAATATAAATGATGAGTATTAATTGATAGGCGATTATTTATTTGATATGCAATTTATAATATCCCTTAATTAATGTAAAATATGTGAATGTTTATACTTATTACAAGATAAGTTACAAAGTACATTAAAAGATTCATATCATGTTTAATAATTATTCTTATAAATGGTATTTGACTCATGCATTTTCGTGAAACATGAAAATTTGAAGCATGAAGCATTTTAATGGTAATTTAATTCTCATATATTTTTGTTTGTGATTCTACATGACCTTCGCATGCTGTTATTGTATGTATCAATACATATAAACTGTAATACCATACTATGTATTAAAAAAAAAAAAAAAAAAAAAAAAAAAAAAAAAAAAAAAGTAACCATGGAGTTACTTGCCTGTTCTTCTCCATAGGAAGCTACTGTTGGAATGAGCAACTAGAATCAAACTTATTTATGTTTTTGACTTTCATAAGTGCTTGTTATGGTCTAAATGAAGTAAATGTTTTGACTTTGACTTATGATGCAAAGTTTTTAGAATTAAGTTGAACTTAATGTAAATTTTTGAATAATTTCAGTTCAATGATTTTATTTAGAATGCTATTATGTTTATAATCTAAGCTGTTGATCAAAGTTATTGTAATTTGATATGCAGCAGGTACTATTTATGACTGTATAAATTGTATGTAAATATTGCATATTGTCCTATACTGCAATGTACAAATTGTATTGTATACCGACTTTATATATCAAACAATGTTTAAGGTTCTTCTAACCTACAGACAGACATGTGTTGCTGGGGAGTTTGTTGCGCCACTTCTTCTTCCCAGTAAAAACACATATGAAGTGGTGAAAGGTGGGCGTTTTGGGGACTGTCTTTTATAAATTCCTGACGTTCAAAAGGTGCTGTTTTGCAGCCAAGTTTGAATAAACGATTTTTGACTTATGATTGTATAGAATGCTTGTACATTTGAGGGGGGCTGTTGGAATATACGCACGATGTACGTATAATACCTCTTTTACAAATATAAAGCATACCTACTTCAATCATTCGTCAAACATTCAATCATTCAATGTTCACTTTAATCGTACGTTCTTACATTCGAAATATAACAGTCGTTCAGGATACATGTGTTTTCTTTGTCTCACCTGCACCCATATCCAACACAATTCAATCGATAAACTCAAAAACTCTCAACAAATAAAGTGTCATTTTGATTCTATGTTTTAGATTTTTTATTACTCGTGTTATAAATAAAAAGCCATGCAATGAAAACAGCCAATAAATATTTAAAGCAGCTAAACCAACCGCAGTTTAAAAATGTTACACACATTTGAGATCCTCATCAAAAATTGAAAGAAACGTACTGAAATATAATTTGAAATAACAAGTCATTAATGAAGTAAAGTTCAACAAAAGCTTTCGTTTAAACAGAGTTGTCATGTTAAAATATAACTGACGGCAGTTTTGTTTTATTTATTCCGCCTCTAAAACCCCGGCTGGCCGAACGTTTTCAGATACAAGTGACAATTCACGCCAATTCGTTTGCAAGGGCCGTCTGTTACACCGTTGTGTAATGTAAACGAGAATGGATGTAAAACGGTTGCATATAAAAAAATGTGATCGTCATCTATCTAGAATCTAGATTTTTTATGGCCGCCGATAATGGCTAGTTATTTATAAAAATCTTTTTTCATTAACAGTAATTAAATTAATCTAGTTATATAACACATAAATTATAAGTAATATATCGGGTGTATCGTTCACAATCACATTAAATCATATCAAATATACTTTATGATATTCTATGGCGAATTGTAAAAAAAATAACCCAATCCATTCAGTGGTTTAACCACAGGAGTCATTTTTCGTTATTATAATTTACAACATCATGTGTAAAGCAGAGATAAACTTAGGAGTATCGTATGTTTTGATCAGTTGACAGCTGTCAGTTTTCAAGGGAGAATTTCAGTTGTTTGTAATGACTGACTTTTATACGGTGTTCTAATTTTTGCACATTTTTATTCCATTTACTTTGTTTGAAAAAAACATTTTTTTTTATTTATACGTATTTTTCTTTTATCTTTGTGTTAATCGACATATATTAACCAGTATATTAACGCATTTCATTTAATGTGATTATGAACGACACACCCGATATAATCTTTTAAAAACTAATTCACCAAATTGGCATTTCAAACAATTTTTCAATTAAAAGCCGCCATTACACCAATTTTGATAATAAATAAACTGCAATTAAGCGTTACAAAACTATGCATCTGTTTCTTTATTAGGTACCATCGACGTATAATTTGCAACAAATAATTTAATCGGCCATATTTGACCGAAAATATGTGAGAATGCTAAATAAGAACCACATAAAAATTTATTACGATAATTTGACGAATTCTTAATTTGTCGACGGCCGAATTCCTTTACGCTATATTAAACTGTTACTTTTAAACGTTTTGAAAAGTAGAAAGTATTTTTTTGCGCTTATATGGATAGATAGGTATTTTAATATTTTAAACGGTCTTAATTGGTTGAATGTATAAGAAAGTTACACTGGATTTATGGAGATTTAAGTTCAATTAATTTATTGTATTTAGTGTCAAAAACTGTTTTGTAATAATTTTGAATTTTTTATAATGTTACACTAGGTACATAATATTGTTTGTTACACGACTGTGTCACAGACAGCCATGTCCCGACCAAAAAAAAAGACGTTGACTTATTTACATTTTACATACAAACGCTATCCATTGGTCGTCAGTCAATCGACTTTCAGAATTTTATTTCTGTACACCAGACATGAATCCACGACTTTTCGATATAAACATTTTTTCACTCGATTTTACGAATTGAAGTCGTTGAAAAATTGACCTTTCGGGTTTAATTGGTTTATTGATAGTTTTTTTTTTAAATATAAATAAAAGCCGATGGTTTTTTTTCACGTTTGCATTTTATAAAATTGACAAGTGTTGTGAAGTTAAAAACGGTTTTCTAGTTCCCGTGAGTAAAATTGATTTGGTTAGCCAATATTTCGAACATTGTCGCTCTCAAAATGTCGGTCTAATTTGTGGTTCAGTTTTAAATATGCAAATTTTAGTCTGGATTTTGAGGGTATGGAAATAGTTTGCTAAGTAAAGTGTTTTCATCTTTTATATTTAAATTCAAATATTGAAAAGAACCAAGTTATTTTGAATTTGAAAATAATTTGGTGTCAATTTTGAATCACATAACGTCTCGATTAATTCAATTGATCATTACATTTATTATATAGGTTTTGACAAAAAACCAAATAGTTTATAGATGAGACATTTTAAACTTCGGTAGTTACCAAAAAAAATCATGGTCTATTTTTCTTAGCTACCTACCTGCTTATAATCTTGACCATCATACCTTCTCAAAGAATCATTCACCAACTCACACAACCTGACGAAAACCCCATCCTATCTCAGACACAATCAGTCTCGCTTCCAGAATGTTCCACCTAAACCCCGCCTACCCCCTTGTTAGACAAAAATACACATCTCAGCATGTTCGGACCCTGGCCCGGGTTTAATTATCGGTCACTAAATTAAGTTGGGGCCCGTTTTGCCGCCTTGCAGTTCAGTCGTGTTTTGTGAGAGCGCTGCGATTGCAATATAGGGGTTAAGAATGTCGAGGACTTTGGGGTGGGGAGGGGGAATGAATGGCCTTTTTATTTTAAGTTTAGAATGTGTCTATTTTTTTTTCTCTGTGAAAGAAGGTTTGATGCTGTATGCAGATCGTCATGGTGAGTTCATATGAAAGAAACAAAAGAATTCGATATGCAGCAAAATAAGAAAATCCTCCTTCTGTTCTGGTTCTAGTTCGTGTTGTTTTTGTTTTATTTATACAAGACACTCAAAGTTGTAGTGGGCGGTTGGATTTGAATTGGGGAAAGAAACGTAATGAGTAGTATATCATTGCAGATGTTTGTGTCTTGTATTAAGTAGATTTAGCGTAATGACAATGAAGATACCATGTCCTACTATGGCTACTGTTGGTCTAAATGCCCTTAAAACCTTGAGTAAAGTACCTCTTTATTTACAATACAATAAGACGCATATTCCCACATCAAGTTAATGTATTCCGAAGTTCAATGTGATGTTTATTATCGTTCTAGTTCTCACGGTGCAAGTCAATATTTTGTTTGAAAACAATCTATTACCGCTAACTCTGAGAATTTATTGCAACCTTTAAAAGACAATATGAAGATACAATATGGTTTCTGCTAAGTAAAAACGTTGCATAAACACATAATATGATTCAGCATACACAATCTTGACGAATAAATTGAAGCTATCCCTATTATTTTGAAGGGCTATCTATCACTTATTAAGGCTTTATGAAAGAGAGAACCTCTTCTTTTTTGGGAAGTCGGTAATAAAAGGGAGAACAGGGAAAAAACGATCATAGGTAGACAATACTGAGGCAAGGTGACTTAATAAATATTATTGAACAATATTATTCTGATTACAAATAAAACCAAAAATAAAACCATTCTCTTCAAAAATTCATACCACAATGCAACAAACAATTGAAATCCCAAAATCCTTTGATCATTCCAAACTCAAAAACCGAACTACTCATACAATTAATAAGCACGTGACACGTCACCGGCACGCGTATCGGTACGCTAGTACGCATCATACGCCAAACGCCCCGGGACGATACGCCGGAGGACATCGGCGGGACAGTACGACAAAACATCACTTGTGTGCTCGACTGTGTGTCAAACGTCTTTGGTGTAGTACAGCTGTATGTAGAATGCAAAATTATAAAAAAAAAATTAATTTAATACGCTGCACTGGACAGTGGTCAAATCAAAATGAACTACTGCAAAAATGACAATTGAATATTATGGTAAAAAGTGACATATTATAGTTCGGCCATTCAGAGAATGCGTTCCTGACACGTCGCGATTGAACTGACGACGTAACTACATTCATTGATTATTGATATAATAATGTTGTTTTAATGCTCCTCAATTGTTAAAACGGTAAACAACCAGCAAAAATATTTTTATCGTAACTGCAACGCCATTGCAAAGTTACGTCGTCAGTTCAATCGCGACGTGTCAGGAACGCATTCTCTGAATGGCCGAACTATAAATAAAGAATATGAAGGAAAAAACATAAAAGGTATCAAAGGTAATACAAAAGAGAAAACCCCACCCATAGCGAGCCAACTTCAAGTCCAAATGACGATTAGAATTTATGTTAAAGACAATAACAGTAATGGAGGTTAGCAAAAGAACACAGAGGAACAAAATAAAACATACAAGTACAAAGTAAAATAATAATTACCCGTACCACCTGAGGCGATGCGAAGATAAACCTCACCGTTCGTACCTTTTGTTATAAAAGATTTACTTTTTTATTCAATTAGTCACATAATGCGAATGGAAAACGTCTAGGTCTTTGCCGTGATACGGACAGCCGCTTTGAAATGTTAAAGCTTATGCGTAATTGGAAAATTTTGCCTTTTTACGTTTTTGTCTGGTGTGTTCACGTTTGGCGCACTGTGCTCTTTGTTCGGTTTAGTTTTTCTTAATAGAGCTGATGTTTTAGTTGTGGATGGTGGGTGGGTTTTTAGTTTTGATTCGTTATAGTTTGTTGGTTGCATTAATTGGGCCGTGAGTAACGTTTAGTAACTATTCGTTTGCACACTCTCATCTGTTTGCATGCTGACCACTACTACCGACTAGCTGTGTAGATAGATAGATGGTTTTGGTCCCTAATATATTAACACATGATGCTAAGACCACCTGCAAATCCTTTCCAGGTCGCAAAAGTATTTGGGCAGAAATGAGAATCCGTGCATCATTAATGTGATTGATTGATTTACCCAGCTATCATGGAGTCAGTGAATCTTAAACATCTTCAGAAAACAGATTAAAAAAAACTTTCATTTATAATATATTACATGTCCAGTCAAATACCTCTTCCATTTAAAATAAACTCGAACTCTCGTTAAAACAATTTCTTTCAACGATAATTACACATTACAGCATTTCCTGTAATTACATTACACATGCATAATTGTTAACAGTGCAGTGATTAAAACAGGTCTTTGTTCAAGAAAAAGTATATAATTAAGTTTTATCAGCTAACCTTGTTTCTTGACCCACTGTGTAATTTGGGTAGTGGACGTATGCAAGTCCATTTTCACTTTTTAAGCCATTCGCTCAAAATCTTGCTCGCCTTGGTAAGATCTGATCTCATTCCGTTCTCTAAAAAAAATACTAAGTTTAGCGTTGCCTAATAAAATGATGCGGTCTTGTTAACAGAAGATAATTTCAATAAATTATTATAATGAAAAAATGCAATAGCAATGACGTACCTACTTGCGGTTCTTCAAGGATTTTCATTCACTTTTTTGAATATCACAACTATTGTGACATTTGGCTCTTTAAACTGAAATATAAACTTCGATTGAAGATGAATAATATTTTGAACTTAGATATTACATACATATTATTTTGAAAACGTCTGAGACACGCCTTCATAATTTTGAGGTCAACTGCATAGCTATTATGTAATTGAATCTATTTCATAATGCAATTTAAAGTTCAAGTCTCGTGCATATAATAAAAACTGCAACATAAAGAGATGTAACCACAGTTTTGTCATAATATTTTATGACATGATCACCAAATTTGGAGCATGGTTAACGACTTCCTGTTTAAAAATATTAAAGTTACAATAACTCAAAAAAAAAACTCGTTGACAATGGAAAAGTAAATAACAATGCTTGCCGTATTTACGGTAAACAAACAAGCCTTGGCCTATTTTTTTTCCGTATGAACATTGTGTTCGACGCACTATGCGTCTTAAATTAATTAATGGTTGAATTAAAGGCGGGCAAAATGAAAGGCCAAAAACCTCATCGTGTAAGGTTAAAGCACAAATGATTGTACTGACATCTCATTAGCTAAAGCGGGGAACGATACGCTTCGGGCACTATCGGAGGGTAGTGCAAGTTGTGAGAGGAGGGCGATGTTCGATCAGGATGCGCAGTTACAACTACATAGTCCTCAATTTTTTGCACGATATTTTTTGTTATTTAACCTTTTTTTCTTTCTATACGTATTCACTACCAAAAGATGGAAGAAGGCACCCTACCGTAGCTGAGTGCAAAAGATTTTTTTCTGCGACAGTGTACAAAAAAACCATCTTGAGTTAGTTCATAACATACCTTCCTATAGCAAAAAATCCTTCAATCATGCTAAATGAAAGTAAAAGCAAGGAAACATTTTCTAATTTGCAACTAGCCCGTCAATATCACTTTAACACTTTGTATGTCAGAGCGCAGATATACTCGAGGCAATAGATTTTCTATTGTTTTATAATTAGCGGCATACACGCCGATAATCGCTCTCGCTACCGCTCATGACTTAAACCACGATATAAGGCAGAGCACACCACATATCTGTATTTTTGCCGATCAAAGGAGCGTTGCGCATGACGGCCGTTTGAACCGGTAATCAAATTAGCTCGCTTCCCATTCTCAAAGAAAAATATGTGTCTATCAGATCACTGGAGTTTGTAACAAAAAACATTGTTAAGCACTCATTAAGTTTTGTTATTGTAATTTTTTTATAAAATTTTGTTTTTTTTTCGAGGTCTGCTTTTGTTTTGATCTGTGAGTTACTGTTTTAACTTTAGGTAGATAGTGAAGTATAAAATATAAATTCATACAATAGACTTCTAATTTAACTGAGTTAGTGTTCAGTCTTAAGTTACTATTTAACTCTATACGTATAATAGTATGGGGATATCTTTAGTAAATTCACAGACATCGACAGTTGATTCCTATTTGACGGGCCCAAAACATTGTATCATTCGTACCCATCAACACGTAGGTGAGCTAAAATATTTTTCCGGGACCTATTTATACCAAACAGCCAATCTAACCCCCCATAGTCAAACTGATGGTATAAACGCACTTCTCCCTATCGTAAGCCCCTTTAAGCCCTAAATTTTGTTACCGTCCTGATTTAATGACGTCACATGACGCCCTCTATCGAATGTCAACTGGCATCGTTTATAATCACAAGCAGCAAAACGTCACAACAACCACAAACGTACAAAGCAAACTCAATTTTATGTTCGACGCATAAGGTGTATAATTGCAAGAGTTGGGTTATAAGATATGGGAGTATACCCACGTTCACAATGCATAGGTTAGATATTTGAGTCACGAATCCATTTTATGACTAATTCCATAACTTTGTATGTGAATTTCGGGATCAGGTAGGTACACATACAGGGTGTATGTTTACTGTGTCATATCTTCTTCGATCTCACCCTGAGGGGTTTTGATTTAATGGCCAGATCATGCCTCGGAATTTTGGAAAACTTCTCGAGTATTGTGTATGTCATCTGTTTTTCTGGGAGCTATTTTATTCTGTAGAAGTATGGAGAATGAAACACTAGAAGAATATTAAGTAAAGAGGGATGTAGAGTGTTGATTTCTTATGAATTAACATCAGGTTGCATAAAAATTATACAGTTTTACCAAGAGGTATAATTTTCCTTAACGATTTATTTTTAGGTAGCTTTCTTATTTTTAAACAACTTCACAAAAAGAAGAGGTTCCCAATTTCGATTTTATACAAATTGTAGTGGCATAATACTACAATTATAAAAATTTAAACGTTACAATGACGTGATTTGTTGTAATTAGTTGAATTTTGATGCAATCGGCCATCACACTGATTCAAGTAACATAATTGACAGGATGTGGTCAAGCATTTACCAATCGTTTTACCTTCTAGCTTAAAAGTCATTATAACTATATTCATAAATTGATGCCAAGCTAGTTTTAAATATAACTGTTTAGTTACATTTTATTTCGTAAAAAAAATACCTTTGAACGTTTTTTTTCAACGTACTTAGTTAACTACATACTTGTTATTTATATCGTTTATTTACATTTTAATATTTATTGTAGATTGATTTAAAATGTAGTGTAAATATTTTTAAGTTGAAGAATAAATTGATATAATTAATAACATTAACATCTTTTTAGGGATAAATTACGTCTAAAAATTCTATTTTACATTAGTAATTAAGCTACAAGGATGGTGAAATGCAACTTATTCGCACATGTATTTTTTTCTTTTAGTTTAGCATCTAACTTACTTTTATACTTAACTTAGTGTTAAGTGAAGGTTAAGTGATGTCTATAATCGGTCACTACTTATGTCAGTGTCGGCGAATGTCCAAGCTTTTATATTATTATTTAGACTGAATATTTTTTACTTTCACTGCACCGCCAAACCAGTTTTTACAGAATCATAGAGATGAATGTTAAGTGTGTTTGGTGTTACTTTGGTGTGTTTGAGAGGAGATCTACGTGGTATACATTACTAAGCATCTTGAAAAGTAGATACTTAATATTATTTTTTGAGTGTCGTTGTATTTCTCTCAGTTTTTAATCTGAAAAGCGTGAGTCTTGGGTGTTATTTTGTAGGTTCGAGTATGGTTCGAAAGAGGGAACTCAAAGTTAGTATAAAAATATAACGAGCAAGAGAAATACGTGAGGAAAAGATGTACCTATATACTATTTCGTAAAAATATAAGTAACGGGATAAAATTATGTCGTAATCGTAAAAATATAAGCAGCTGTAAAACAGTATTTTCTTTAAATAAACTAATTGGTATTATCATCTCTGTATTATTTCATCCTTCTAACTCCTGCGATAATATCATGCGCTTGCGTCCATTTTTTAACTGAACTCGTTTAGGTTTTTTTTTCCTTATTTTATGACCTCCGACATTTTAGAGTAAGTGTGGTACCTAGTGGTACTTTCTAGCATATTAGCAATTTAATATGAATTTTTTTTCTAGTAGCATTTAACTTTTTGTAATCTGTTTCGTTGTTTTGGAGTTTATTCGTTATACATACGGACATCTTTCCGCTTTGTTAAAGTTATATAAAATGTTGCATATTGTTAAGTAAAGTGAGGTTTTGTTTTTTTAAGCCGTAGTTAGCGTACAAACTAATATTGATGAACATTTTCCTTAATGGGTGTGTTACTTTAAGAACATTTTTTGATACAGTTTTGTTCTCTATTTAGATCAGACAGATTTTTGTCAAAGTTTTTTCAAGAATCCCATCAAAAAAATCGTTCAGCCTAATTAACGAGGACTACTAGTAATTTTTTTTTATTCAGTGTGCATAGTAGTTAACAGAAGTCCCAAGTGAAACCGAGGTCAGAAGCTAGTCAACAAAGTATAAGTGTAAATTACAAATATATACGACAAAAGCTCATTCACTGCCATTGCCACCGTAAAAACTAAAAACTGTAACATATCTTATCAGATCTGCGATATGTTCTCAAACAATAGATAACCTTGTCTCAAGCAGACCGTTAATTCTCTTATTAGCTTACAACATAGCTAACTGTCTTAAATCGTTCACTTTTGTAATAGCTATAAATAAGGCTGTGGTTATATGTACCTTTCAGACTTATATCTTTTACAATAACTTTTTTTGATTGTTAAAATCGAATTCATTAGATACGAGGAGCTTAGAAGCTCATTTTATAAGGGTTTTATGGTGGTGATATAGAGTGGTAGCTTGATTTAAAAGCACCTTGCTTAAAATAACATAGATCAAGTGATCAAGAAAGCTACCTAAATTAGATGTTTCCCTACAGTTTCATCCGCGAAACCTCTACCTGTATCCGAACAAAATAGAGCTCTTTTTACCTGGGAAGAGAGTAGCTTCCCATCTGCGAAAAAAATCTTCAAATCGGTGTTTATTAAGTGTATTAGATAAAAAGTTACTTATATAAGTAACTTATTATAATATTAGTGCCTCTAGATTCAGTATCAAACATGAAATAAGCATTATTTTCCTTAGATATTTAGCAGGAAGCACACGCTACTACAATACTTTTAAAATTATGAAACATCTCTAAACTACCCAATTATAAGATACAACCAGTACCTCAGTATTTCCTAATCCTATCACAATCATGTGATCACCGCCTTATCCGATGTGCAACTGATAATGCATGAGTGCAATACCAGAAATTATTGCAATGTTGCAACACCTATACATTTTATTTAACTTAGTTTTAATAACCGGCAGAGCGTGGACGAAAGTCTTATTGTGAAATATAACATATCAAATGAATCAAGGAAGATTATGAGATTGAAGATATTACTTACAACTATAATATTTCGCAGATTTCAATCAGAGCATTCTTATGCACAAAAAAACTATAAAATAAACTGTCATTTGCAGTATTTCCGAACAAACCTTTAAACTTAAAAAAAAAACTTGGATAAAGGCTTAACGCATTTGCATCTCCTCGGGTATCCACAGGCAAATAATCGCTTTCCATCTCGCAATAGGTACCTACATCGGGTGGATTGCTCCCTATCACACAAAAGTTATATCCGCTCATAATTTGATGTCTTAACTATGCCAACAAAATATTTTATACGTGGTTTTCCTGTTCTCTTATTGAGTAAGGTATTCATTTCATATGATCTACCCGACTATATCTAATACTGCATACTTAAGCTCACAATTAATCAAAACTATACACGTACCTATACATCCATCCATACATCTTTCGAGCCTTTTCCCAACTATGTTGGGGTCGGCTTCCAGTCTAACCGGAGTCAGCTGAGTACCAGTGCTTTACAAGAAGCGACTGCCTATCTAACCTCCTCAACCCAGTTACCCGGGCAACCCAATACCCCTTGGTTAGACTGGTGTCAGACTTACTGGCTTCTGACTACCCGTAACTACTGCCAAGGATGTTCAATGACAGCCGGGACCTACAGTTTAACGTGCCATCCGAAACACAGTCATTGGTGTCTAAGTACACGTATACATACAAACAAAATACTTTTACATCGTGATCTGCTAACACCGCCTCCGGCTAAGCAAAGTAAGTTATATTATCTAACAAAAGTCGGCCATTACGTATCAGATGTTACAGACCTGATCTAATAAGTAAGTGGGTATTAAGACCAGTGTGTCGCAATGTATGTGACATTGTTGGTGCATCTGTCTGTTTGTGGTCAGTGTGTCGAAACTGCTGGATGGATTATGATGTGGTTGTTAAGTGGAATTTGGAAATAAGTAGTCTGGGTTTGGCTGTCAGCCTAATTCGATGCAGCTGTGAGCTGAGTACCAGTGTTTTACATGAATTGACTGCCTATCTGACTTTCGCAACCCAGTTACCTGTACAACCCTTTTCTAACCCCTTGTTAAGACTGGTTGTGAAACCATCTAGCTTCTGACTAACCGTAATGACTGCCAAAGATGTTCAAATGACAGCCGGGACCCATGAACTTGCCGTCCGAATCATGACAAGATGGTCACCCCTCCGACAACCGTTGCTTAACCTTATGATCGATCAACCCATATGGCTATTACTTAGACACGAGCACCCCTAACCAGTATCTTAGTCCAGTCAATAATGTACAAATAATAAGTGAAGCTAAACAGTAATACTACGCTTGTTTGGTTATGTAATGCAGTCTAGTGGTTGACTAATGCAGTTTTGCGCAACACGTACTGGTCAGTTCCTGATTGCCACTGCGCACATCCCATAACTGTCTGGACATTGTCGTTATAAGCCTGTATGGTGATTTTTTTTCCCTGGTAAATCGGGCTACGTAGAACTTTTTCTTTAAACAATTTTTAAGCGTGAGATTTGTAGCTATATTGAAAGTAAGCAAGCTCGAATATTCATAATAGGTACTTACATAGATAATCAGACTGCTTGTTACATCTTTGCTTGATCTTGGTACAAGATCTTGTCGAAGCAAAATAGACAGTCAAACACTCTCACACGAGGTTCCCGAGGACTGAGTTGACCAGATCAGATAGTAGGTCCATATAAAATACTGGAACTCAGCTGTATCTTGATAGACTAGACTCCAATAAAGCTGGAAGACGCTAGCAGATGACCCATTTAATATCCTAGGACCGAATAACTGCTAAATCAATGGATAAAAATACAATTACAATGCTTACCACTGTAACTGTAAATATGAGATTTTTTTCGCCAGCTCACTCAAAGCCCTTGACACTAAGATAACGATCGCACATATTGATAATAATATTAAACTGGTCTGGTGACATAATTATATTATCATACTTACTTGTTTTTGTACAACGGTATTTAAACCAAAACTCTGTAGGCCAAGAAATTCATTCAGTTGAAGGGTAAGGAATTATTTGTATGTAGTGTAGTCACCGTATTTCTACACTTATGATTCAGAATCTCGCTTATTAACAGATGCTCTAAGGATCTTAAAAATAATCCATCTATGTTCAATTTCCCTAAATCAGTTCTGTGGTGGATCTCAGGCCTGCACCAATAGTGTATTATATATTTTTCAAATTTTCTCATATTTTTGATCACTTAACACAAATACGTATATTATTGTATCTTGCAATAATGTATCTGCTACTTATACAATCACTTCATCACTCTGTCTTAGTTACGCACAACGACTATGTAAAGTAAATCACTCCAACAACAAAAAACAAATGTAAAAAGATCACAATCAGTGTTGATAACACCATGAATAGACGTTACTTACAATTTTGAATACACACTGCAGAATAAACAGTCGGCCGAGAGTTGACCGACCATCGGGCCAAAACTTTTTTAAAAGAAAATCTTGATTCCAATCAAACCAGACAATCTAATACTGGCTAAATACCTGCAGTTTTAATAAAAAAACTTAAACATCTGTTGAACACTTGACTAAAAAAAGTGTAGCTGCAAAACGGACTTTATTTCAACGTCATAATCGGACATTTCTTTAGACAAGTGTTCATCAGAAGTTTAAAAGTCTTTGTGGTACGACAGCTGATCTTTGTAATGTGCGTACTACCATTCATGCTGATTTTGGAGTCCAAATAATCTATCGGCCGACTAAAAGTTGGTAGTGTGTGGGTAATTGAAGGGATTACCATAAAAACGCCATAAGAATTCTGAGTACAGTCAGAGTCATCGCGAATGCGGGTCAATGGCACAAACTTACGGCGCACGTAGGAAAAATGTGCGTGGGAATGTGGTGTAGGGTAGGAGAGGAGGCGATTTGGGGTATAAGAGGAAATGTTTTGGCATTTATACGTACCTATTAACATAATTTTGTAAACGAATATTAATATAATATTGGTATCTTGTGTGTAATTTTCAAAGGGCATAGTAGTATGACGGTGTAAATCAATCTCATCAAATTGTTTACAAAATCGTGTATGGTACCTATAACAAGAGTTTTGGAAACAACTTTGTGTAAACTTTATAACAATGGATAAACTCACGGCTCAATCGTTTTAAATTAAAGTTAACTGAAAAATAAATGAAGTACAAATGAATACCTACGCGATAAAAGTAGAATTGATATTTTTTAAAGTGTTACAGAATCGACCCCGCTCCCGCGTCCGCTTATCCAAAACACCACACACAAACCATTTGATATTATATTCTAATATTTACATAACACCTGATCTACTTAGAAGTAAGGTAGCTTACACTTGCTTGCACAATTAAGTACCCAAATGTTAACATGGGCTTCAAGAAGTGTAATAAAAACATGGTCACATGGTCACTTTTACTTAACAAGAGTTACATCATATGGTCTATTGGCCAGAATATATTAGACTTCTAAATAAAGCCTTGTATAGATGTTACGGAAATCTGCAAAGTTTTGCGATGAAATTGTGGCTTTTTAATTAGTTATGTAAACTTTTTTGTTTTGGTGTAAGGATGGGATGTCGCGTTTTAATTGTTTTATCGATATCGATCTGTATATAGATTCTTTTGTTATGTAATTGTTTGTTCTTTTCATCGGAAATGCTCATTCTGTCGCAATTTAAAAATTAATTGATTTTAATTTACTTTCTGGTTATTTTATAACTCTGTACTTTTTATAGAGTAGTTGATCTTAAGGCTAACATATTTTGCCTGTCTATAATAAATATTGTATTTTTACCCAGTAAATATTCTCAAAAATAAGTCGAGCTTCATAAGAATTCTGCATAGTATCAAGCAGAATTTTACAATAGTTTAACACATAATAAGATATGCTAATCGTAAAGAAATGCGCAATCATTAACATAATTTTATAATTTATATTCAAAGTGTAATAAATAACTGTCATAATTACACTATTATGTATTTTCAATTCTAAAATGCATAAGTTTGTCGAGTATTAAAATTACCTTCTCCACACTTGTTGCCAGAAAATTTGAGTCACTTTCAATATTATATTCTTTGCTATTAATTGACGTCATCACCTTATTTTCATACTGCATTTACAGTTTTGTTCTTGAATGTTGATACCCATTGGAATAGTTATTGATGAAGAACGAGAGCAGCAATGAAGACTTTCTTAATTCTCCGAGCATTATACCAAAAAAATATTAAATAAGTGTTATGACAAGGTTATATCACTCCAAAGAAAATACATACAATATCCTTCCTCTTTTTAGATATATTCTCTTGCAAATGCAATGATCCATATTGTTATTTAAAATAAGTAATGTATTGCGTGTATATGTGATGTAACTGCGCTAGTCGTTTGTTTTTGTCTGTTAAGATGATATGCACTGAATATGATTTGATTTTACCTCATACTTTTACACTTATTTGTAGTCGTGACAACTTTTACTAATGCTCTTTGGCGTACGACTCGTATTCCTCGACATCAAACGATATTTGTGATGGTTCTCTTTCTCTCTCTCTTTCTCCTTTCCTGCCTACTGCATTTGACCCAGCTTTTATCTGTCTGGTAGCCTGCGAAGCCTCTGACTTCCGGGCTGCAAGTTGTTATTATTGATCCTATTTTTAAAACTGTGTCTTATTTTTTTGTAATCCAACTATTTATTATCCTCGTGAATATTATAAAAACCAAAAATATTCTCTCTATCTGTCGCACCTTCAAGACAAAAATCATACTGAAATCAAACAATATTTGATACACAGTAGCCCAGCAGCATTTTTTATTTATCCAAGTGCAATGAGTAGTTCGTTCGGCTCCCAAATGGAACCTCGATAAACGTCCAGTTTCCTTATACTGCTATATTTAAAGGTAATCATCGATTGTCCATTTACAAAGCCAATTACATCTGCCATCGCATTTGACTATCGCAATATGCCAAAGGTAACTAGTGCAGTCTGTTCTACCTATGACTTGTTCGAATAATGATTATATACCTTTCACTGTTACGATTTGTAAAGATATTGCCAATATTTTGTATTTTGAGTGGGTTAGGACCACACAGGTGTAAAATATAACCCTTTTTTGGTACAGTCGGGTAAAATTAAGGAGGGGAAATGAGTAGACAAACCCGAGAAGTTTAAGTGAATATATCCGACAAAAACTGGTTTCAGTTTTGCTAAAGATGACCAATGCACTAGACTTAGTTGAGAGTGACGTAAAGCCTAACTAATCAGGTATTTAAAATGTTAATCTCTTAAGAAAGCTAAAACCACAACTTTCCAAATACTGATACTTCAATAAATAAATTACCAAATCACTATGCTAATGTCTTAAGTACAGACGAGAGGACATCAACCTACCAAAATCTGTCAAATTTCTTCAATCGATTTTCAACCTTATCACAATAATAGAAGGTTAATATTCGATTGGTAAAATGTGACAGTTTCGGGTAGGTACCTAATTAGAAGAAAACTTATACATGCAAGTTTTCTTACCTTTTTAGTATAAATAGTGTCAGAGTATCCATGTCACATATCCTCTTTAAAAAAAACACAGGATGACTCGATAAGGTTTGCGAGCCGGTTACATCACTACGATCGATAAAATATCGATAAATTGCATCACTAAACAAAACTGATATGTACTAAAGTTGATCTTAAATAGTGATGTTCGATTTAAGTAACGTTTTATCGATTAAAATCCTGTCTCTTTTATTATTGTTAATTGTGTTTCAGTTTAACGATAGATTTATAATTTTATTATGATTGAGTAGTAACATCTTATTTGGTAAACTGAGAAACTCATGCGCAAGTGTAGATCATAATGTCTGTAACTGTATACGTCTTATGTTGCTCATTAAATAATTTAAAAATAATATTTGAAAACCATATCTTAAAACGAATGCAAGAATTTTCAAATAAGTTATCTTTTTCATCATGTCAGTGCATTAAAAATATACTCACTACTGTTTCAACTTTTCCGATATTTTAGAACATCCAAACGATCAAAAATGTATTAATCATTTTTCAGCTCACTACTGTGTCAACTTTTCTGATATTTTAGAACATCCAAACGATCAAAAATTTATTAACCATTTTTCAATTATACTTATCGATACTTACTCCCATCTCTCAAAACAACATTACATAACAATGACTCGCAACTGACCAAGACTGACCCAGTAGGCCCGTTTTCTATAGCAATGTAAAATAATGCAAATAGTCCAGCCGGGAACAGGACAGTTCAATTGTAAGTGAAAGGCCTGCATTTACTTGTAGGTTATTGAAGAATCTAACGTAGTAAAGAGGTAAGGTTATATTTAGGATATTGGCTATTTAGATTAAAATGGCTGCCAGGTGTTGTGATGACATAATAGAAATTGGCGTAATGTTCACTACGCTAGACTACCGAACTCGGAGTCCCGGATTCAATTGCTGGTAAGGCCAACAATTTGCGTGATGAGTATATAATGTTGACTGTGGTGTCACAATACTTATGTGAAGATTTAGTTATTTATTAAGGGTTAGTTTTTTCATCAATCAACTGTTGAAAATAATGGTGTTGCTGGGATGCAGTTGGGGATGTTAAAATTTTAGATAAATACAAAGAGCTAACTAGTTTTCCTAATAATATTTAAGATCTCGGCAAAGAAAGAAACTTATTAGCCAGCTAAAAGTGATTATTTATTAGATTTTTTTTTTATAAAACACCTCAGTAAGTCACTCTCACCGTTGAACTGCATCATGGGCACTATAAATTACGTAACAAAAGCTGCACAATCTTCAAGCACTAAAATATCAATAAACCACTACCATTACGTACCTAATTTGAGAACGCTATCGATTCAGGCACATCACTACAAGGAATAGTGACGTAACAGTGAATTACAATAACTAGCCAGTGCTGACCCACGGTCGATGTACACCATGGAGAACAAAATGACTAGTGGAGGTGCCACAACGGAAAATCTTCTAATAAAGTAGCGCGCCAAAATGCGGGGGACGAGGAACGTCACTGTCTTCGCCTTTATACGCCTTCTTTGCACTCAATCATTTTTCGTAATATCAAAAATCGTTGACAAATATCTCAAAGAACTCGAACGCCTCGTTAGTTTACTCGTAACTGATTTTTTTGGTTATGCCCACCGTACGTATTTGACCTAGAAGAAGGCGCCTGACCTACATACATTATAGCATCTCCGTTCATCTTTCTTTTCTCCGTGATGTAAACTCTATGGCCATTTAACTGGACTAGAGGAGCAAGAAGCGGCCATAGACAGTGAAAGTTTATAGCTAGCTGTAATTCCAGTTTGGTCTAGCTTCAAAATGCAATATATGAGAGGATGTGATCATAAATTATGATCTCAGTCAGTTATGAAGCCAATGATCTTAGAAGGTGTGGGATGAAATAAGTAGGTAATGTAAAAAGTATGGAGTTCTTTGCTTAAATGATCTTGGAGAAATAAAAGCTGCTAGATAGGAGAAATATAGTCATCAATTTATAATTTACTGTTATAAAATGTATTGGAAGAAATAAACTTGCAGACAGTCTTAAGATTCATTGATATCGAGACCCTAATTTTCTTATATTTTTTCCAGAAGTAAACAAAATGTTATAAGGCTGAAGTTTAGCTAGTGATTAAATAGAACAATAACAAAACGACGAATCACTTTTTCCTCATATTATTATTTTTCACTATGAAATTCCTAATAAGATGGCAGGTATATGTCATCTTAAATCGGAATCCAAGTAGATTCCTAATGCAGTGATCCATAAAATGAAATAATAAAAAGGTATGCTCACGCGCAGTGCTTGCTTTTATATTGATTTTAAAACATTATTGAATGTGGTGCAACTTTGACATTTTGGTAATATGTACTGCACTTTATATTGTGAGGATAATTTTGGTTACAAATGAGAATGTCCTGTTTTTAGTGCCCACGCAAAATATATTTTTTTGAACTGTATAATTTGGCAATCAATTGCTTTTAGTATAAGATGGCCTTTGAAAAGCAGTTAGTGAATATACTATAGGCCTATAAATAATCTGAATAAACATTTCGAAGATAGTGTATGACCTTGATTAATTTAAAATGAAGCTTTATCCTTGTATTAATCAAATAAATGCAATGTAAAATTCAAGGTAAATCGTTTCTATGCAAGATTCTGAAACAAATGTAAGCGACAACCTTCAATATTAGGCACTGCATAAAAAAAAATACGCCAATTTCATAATTATACAATTCTGATTAGTCTCGACTTTGCAAATTACAGTTTTGTGGTTCAGATTAGGCAATAACCGCATTCTTTTGCTTTAAGTTATGTTTAAAGATGAGCCTATAATTTAATTTATGTAGTTCTAAAATATTAATATTCATGGGGACGTCAGAATTGATGGCGTTTAAGTTATAGTGGCATGTCAAGTGGCGCTTAGATGTTTATCAATGAATTTAAAACAGCGATTAGTGCCCTATAAAAACTAATTAAGTCGTTAACTTAAAACATTTGTTTTTCTTTTACAATTACGAATTAAGATGGTAATAGTGACATAATTAATGTAAGCATCAATTATTGAATAATATTTGAGTATTCAACAGTATATTTGATTGTATGTGGTTGATTAAAAAAATGTCACTTTAGTAGCTGTATAATAGTCTGAAATAATATCGTAAGTGCCATCTTTCTTGCAGTTACTTTCCGATAATTTGAGAATTCATATCTTATTCGGCTTATTCTTCTTATTATCTTATTTACAATTCATGTAGGTATTATATTCTTACACCAAAATTAATCTAATTAATATTGCACTTTTCCTGTGTGTGGTCACCCTACATTGAACGTAAAGTGATGGCTGATGGACGGTCGATAAAATATAGTTACATCACTAAAGGTTGGAAATGTTACAATACAGTGTAACATCTAGAATTGAGTGAAAGGTTTCGATAGATCAAATTATTATTATGACCCTAAAATTGAATTATTGGTGTAGATTATAGTTGGTTGAATTAGTGGTAGGTACTGTTACGGGGTGGGTCTGGATAGGCTTTTTAAAAAAGAAAACTTTAAATAGAACTAGAAAAAACTTTAATTAAAAAAAAAAAGGTCTACAAAAGAAAAGCCTATATCCGCGACGACGTTCAATACCACACTGACTAAACCCGGTATAATTCCTAAGTTATTCCAATACGCTGAGTCAGTGGAAAACATGGGAAACAAGTGCTGCAGCGTCAGCTGTTTATTACTGTATTCTTATTAGTGTTATTTAATATATAACAGCCCCCCGGATAAAATGGAGCATCTAGGAGAAAAAGATGCGAAATTGAAATTCACGAGGTAATATCGAACGTCGTTTCAGATTAACAGCCATTACTTAATAATTATAGCGATAGAACATAATGCATATAATCTTAATACAATCTATTAATTCTAGATAAACATAAACAATAACATAAGTATATTATTAGTAGTTAAAAGGAGAATTAAGAACATTATAAGTTCTAGTTTATCTTAGACACTAAAAGGTTACGTTTAATAGGCGTTGGCCTTGACATTGATGAGTAAGTATCATCGGCCACGCTGTTTTCATTCATGACAGATAATTCAACAGAAGGTTGACGAGTTTCAGTAACTTTCTTAGTATTACATTGATTGAATATCTGTATACAATAATGATCCTTTGATTTTGGACAAAAATATCTTCTGATTCTATAAAGTAGGTATACAAAGAATACAATGAAAAGTACATAAGAAAGAGACATGTAATGAATGCCATATTTTTGGAAATGATTAGGACTCTCAAGGCTATCTAATTCCTTTTCGAATGAATCTAAATGTAAACTAGCTTGTAATAGAGAATCCAAATTATTTACATCGTTTAATTTTGAATAAGGCAACCTGGTAAGTGTCTTGTTGACTCTATTTTTATTACAACAGTCATCGTCTACTAGATTAAAGTTAGAAATAATCTGTGAACTTACATTGAGAACAGCGTTTGACTGTGGCACGAACTGTAAGGTTTTAAAGAAAGCTTTACAGGTTTTAGGTATTGACAATAAGCCCGTGCCAAACAGAGTTTCATCAAAATTGTTTCCGTCGTTACTACAGGAAATATGACACTTGCCTGGCTCAGATAAAACAAAAATCCAGTTATTATTATTTATTTTATGAAATACTTGTACTGAGCCCTTTAATAGCTTAATTTCACAAGAACTAGGTAACTTACTTACTACTTCCGTAATTAAGATAGTCTCACAAATTGGGTTAACGACACTTGAAAAAACACTTTCTAACTCACACACATGGAATTTATCCGGAATCACTTTGCACTGATTTACACTACGCAACAGTGAATAGAACATATGATCGACTGTTATTGCTAAGTAAGGATGAGCGGGAGCAATAAGTGCAAACGTATCAGGTTGCGATACGTCATATGGGACAGGTATTGGAATCACGCGGTACAAAGTATATGTTTGCGGAAGTACGAGCGGGATTTTAATGACGATAATTATTTTGTTATTATGAAAATAAGAAATGATTCTAGAAATATCGATTAGTTCATGAACGTTTTGTAACGACAGGGATACCGGGAGTTCGTAATACCTTGGCATATTATTCCTATTTTGTTCAAGTTCGTTATATAATTGATGTGGACTAAGTATAGTTGGATGCAGTACATTCATTTTGCTGAATAAAATCGCATTATTGATATCTTCTATATCAAATGATAGTGAAATAATAATACTTTCAAGAGCACTTAATAGTGAATTAATGTTAGACTTAATTTCCAACTTATCATTAGAGTTGGAAATAAGTTGAAGTCCTTTATCAATGACCTCGAGATTTTTATTTAAACGTTGCTCATTTTCGTTTAATTTAGAGATAGAATTATTGAATGTAGTAATAGTTGACTTAATGACGTGAATATTATCTCTCATTAAATGCGCTAGTTGTTTTTCATCTGTTTCTACCTGATCAATTGCATTAGAGAACTTGAGAGCATCCTCTGCATCCAGAGTGCCGAAAAAAGTTTTAAGTAATGATCCGCCAGCGTCTATGAGACCGCGTTTGTATCTTTTATTACTATTAACTAAATACGAGACAGAGGAATACTTTTTAACATTGTTATCATGTTGATTTTGTAATGCTGACAACGCATTTAAACAATCTTGTTGGATTTTTGAAGAACTAAAATCTTTGCAATAAGTGTTTACTCTAGAAAATAATGATTCTACAATAGTAAAATGAGAATGTATTCTACTAATGTCTAGATAGGTTATGACGTTCCAGTTATCATTAGTGAATTTTAGATTATTAATTTTGTCGAAGTATAGGCCTGGACTCGTAGTTATTGGCGTGACAATTTGATGACACGAAGTTGATGGACCAAAGTGCCTGTAAAGATAAGTTCAGGTTATACCTTCGTCTATCGCCAGCTTTATTTCGTCATAATGATGACGCACGTGTCTCCGATTTATCAATAAAGTGACGGTGTGATTACCGTTTATTTTAACAATTTTAAAAGGGCCTTTCCACACAGGGGATAAGGCTTTGTTTTGCTTGTGGTGACACTTAAGATAGACTGAGTCACCAACGTTATACGTAACAGGCTTAGCATGAGAATCGTAAAGGCGTTTAGACCTTTCTTTAGATAACTGAATATTTTGTAGTGCTTTTTGCCTACTGTAGTATAATCTATGATTTAGTAATCTGACGTAGTCCGTGTAAGTGTTATTCTCTAGAGTATCAATAGATTTAGGAATATGTGGCTTAAAACCAAATAGCAATTCGAATGGTGAATAATTAGTAGTCGAATGAACATTGGAATTGTAAGAGAACATAGCTGTATTGAGATATAAGTCCCAGGTATGGGCATTTTCGTTCACAAATGGTCTTAAATATTCTTTAAGGGTGGCGTGACTCCTCTCTAGAGCGCCACAAGTTTGAGGATGATAAGGCGAAGCTAGAATGTGTTTTATTCCGAATAATTTTGTTAGCTGTTTGATGACCTCGGAAGTAAAATTAGTGCCTTGGTCAGTGATGATCATTTTAGGAATTCCGAGATGAGATATAAAATGAACTAATTTTTTAGCGGTTTCATCCGCAGAGCAAGTTAACAAGGGATAGGCTTGCGAGTATTTTGTAAGATCATCTTGAATGGTAAGAATGAATTTGTATTTAAATTCGTAGGTCTCTGGAAGAGGACCAACAATGTCAAGGAATATTTTTTCGAGTGGTTTTGTTGCGGTCGAAGTAATGATCATAGGCGCGCGATTAATTTGACGTAAGGGTTTATTAATCTGGCAGGATTTGCAGTTTTTAACGTAATCTTCGATGTCCTGCCGCATATTTTTCCACCAGTACATGGACTTTATCCTTTCGAGCATACGTGATACGCCAGGATGACCAGCCGTCGGTAAATCGTGATTGTCACGGAGTATCTTTTTGACTTCCTCAGGTGTAGGAAATAGAATAGAGTTCCTATAAATATTAACTTTGATGCCAGTGTCATGGAATACGTAGCCTATCATGTTGTAGATTTTTGTATAAGAAAGTTTAGTGAATGGATCAGAGAAATCTGAAATGGCAACTTCCTTCTCCTCTAAATACCAATATTTAACCATATCTCTATATTCGACTAATAGTCTGAAAATATCCTTATACGACATTTCATCATAGTGGTGAACGCGCACAAATAAATGTGTGAACAAATGCTTATCATTGGAAGTGCTGTATAAGGTATAAAGTTCACGTTCAATGTCACGAACGTTAGGTTGACTTGTAGATAAATCTATAATGTCCTTGCAATAAGGGACAGAATCATCTAAATCGACTGAGGTAGGATATGCAATTAATTTGCATTTGGCTTTCAACAATGATTCGTTGTATTCTTGTATAGTCGTATCAAAGCCAAAGTTAGGCTGTTTAGATAGTTTTAAGTATTTTTCATAAGTATCTGACGAGCATGGCGAAGGATTATCAAATGGCGACCTTGGAGAGTTAGAATCTGGAGGATTCGGAACATTTGAGTTCGGTGACTCATCCTCGATAGCGCACACCGGGCGATTTGAATTGTCAGTATCTTGTAACGGGAAACGCGACAGAGCGTCTGCGTTGCAATTTAATTTGCCCTGTTTGTGAACTATTTCATAATCATACTCTTCTAATTTTAGGCGCCAGCGTATTAATCTAGAACCAGGGTCTTTAACATTGAATAGCCAAACTAAGGGCTTGTGATCAGTGACGATTTTGAACCTATAGCCGAATAGATAGGGACGAAACGTTTTAACACCGAAAAGGATGGCTAAGAGTTCTTTCTCGGTTGTCGAGTAGTTGCCCTCAGCTTTGTTTAATGTTCGCGATGCGTATGCGATAGGCTTATCCTTGCCTATTTCACCTTGAGATAATATGGCGCCTACGGCGTAGTTAGAAGCATCGGTAGTCAACAGAAACGGTCGCGAGAAATCTGGATATTGTAATAGGGGCGCCGTTGTCAATTTTTGTTTTAGTATATTAAAAGCATTTTCTTGCTCTGATGACCATATAAAAGAAACGTCCTTTTTTAAAAGCGAAGTTAAAGGTTTAGTTATTTTGGAAAAGTTCTCGATGAATCGCCTATAATAGCCGACTAGGCCTAGGAAAGATTTTATATCTTTCGGGTTTTTAGGAGTTGGAAATTGAGTGACGGCCTTGATTTTATCTGGATTAGGACACACACCTTTATCAGTAATTATATGACCTAAATAGGCTACTTCGCGTCGTAAGAATTCGCATTTTGCGGGCTGTAATTTGAGATTGTATTCACGAAACCTATCAAAGATTAGTTTGAGCTTATCAATATGGGATTGGAGATTTTGGCTGTAGATGATACAATCGTCTAGGTAGACATAACAGTGAAGGCCTTGAAGGCCAGATAGCACTGTGTTCATCAGTTTTTGGAACGTAGCCGGTGCATTTTTTAATCCGAAGGGCATTCGTGTGAATTCGTAATGCCCAGATACTTCGTTGCCCACAACGGTGAAGCCGGTTTTAGATGCGTCCTTGGAATTTAGTTTAATTTGGTGGAAGCCGCTGACGAGGTCTAACGTGCTAAAATATTTCGAGTGGCCCAACTGATCCAAGATATCTGTGATCAAAGGGATAGGATAAACTTCGGTGACTGTCACGTCATTTAGTTTCCTATAGTCAATGACCAACCTCCATTTCTGTTTACCCGTAGCGTCTACTTTCTTGGGCACTACCCAGATTGGGGCGCTCCAAGGTGACTTGGAAGGACGAATGATATTTTGGTCTATCATATTTTTTATTTGGGACTCGACTTCACCTTTGTGACACTCGGGGAAACGATATGACTTTACATGAACCGGAGCAGCGTTACCGGTGTTTATAGAATGCTCAATGGCAGTGGTATGTGTCAAAGGCTCGCCCTCGAGGTAAAAAATATCAGTATATTCTGAACAACACTCTAAGAGCATCTTTGTCTCTTCAGGATTGAGGTGTTCAGTTCGAATGAGATCTAGGACTTGTTGCGATCTATCATTAGAGATATTGAAAAGATTATTTATGTTTTGATAATCGACATTACTAAGAGACGCGGACGAAACGATTTCGGGCTCGTATGGAAGTAAATGTACATAATAATCTTTAAATACGATTTCCGACTCGGTAGTATTGAGCACCGAAATATTGATACAGTGATTAGGTTTAACTGTAACTATACAGTTTGCTAAGTAGACTCCCTCTGAGTATATATGATCAAGGACTAGAGCATCTTTCATGTGCTCTAGTTCATCTAAGGAATTCGAAATAGGACATTCAACTATTATCTCAGAGCGAGGTGGAATGACGTAGACTGGACGATTGAAGTTTAGAGGTATGAGATGGCCTCGAATTAGTAAAGAATTTTGGGAGTATTTGACATCACAATCGAGTTTCCTCAAGAAATCGTTGCCTAGAATACCATCGTAATTAAGTCTAACTCTATCACTAACAGCGTTAAGTGTATAGCTAAAATAAAGTTTAGAATTAGTAGGAAAAGTATACTCAAAATCGATTTGGAATGATCCCAATGTTTCGTAGTGAGAGTCGTCTTCACTCAGACCCTTGAGTTTGATTTTATCGTTTGATAAGTGTGGAGTTATAGTAAAATTTTGTAACTTCACAATGCTAACACTAGCTCCAGTGTCAATTAAGAAGCAGAGAGGCTTGTTCGCGTAATTTGTATTTAGAAATATATAAGGCAATGCTACATTGTAAGTTTTAATTTCATGAATCGGAATGCTCTCAGGCTCTTCCGATTGACTCAACGAAGCAGAGATTCCTTTCGGAATGTGTTGAGATGAATCTAGTTTGTGTTGGCCTTCGTTTCGGGGCTGGTTACCCTGTTGCATGACCACACGAGTTTGTAACGACCGACTTTCGGTTTGGGGCTGGCTACCCTGCTGCATAGTCGGATATAAAAGGGAAGTAGAAAGGTCTCCGTTTCGGGGCTGGCTACCCTGTTGTATGACCTGTGGAAATTGTAATGACCGACCTTCATTTTGGGGCTGGCTACCCTGTCGCATGATCGGATGTAAATGAGAAGTAGAAAGGTCTCCGTTTCGGGGCTGGCTACCCTGTTGTATGACCCGTGGAAATTGTAATGACCGACCTTCATTTTGGGGCTGGCTACCCTGTCGCATGATCGGGTTTAAATTCGATTTTGTAGATTTAGTAAAAGAATTTGTAGAGTTAGTAATTAATGATTTTGTATTACGAAATTGCAAAGTGCCTTTCTCACGGTCGGGCGTTGTGCGGCACGGAAACGACACCCGACTTTTTAGTTTAAATCAGCATTTTCCGCTCCGTCCCACGGTTCGACAGAATCGGGTAACGTTGCGACATTATGTTGAGTTGCAGAATTATTGGAATCGTATTGTTTATTTAAGTTGTTATGTTTTCGTTTGTAACATTGTGAAATATCATGCCCCGGGTATTTGCAATATCTGCATATTATAACGCCCGGTGGCTTATTAACTTGGTGAGGTCCATTTCTTGAGAATTGAGATTGAGGCTGTGGAAAACGTTTTTTATTTAGGCATTCACTCTCTAAGTGGCCTGATTTTTTACAAAATTTGCAATGTTTAGAAATTTTTGCAGAGACGTTAAAGGTAAAATTGCGTATCTTTTCTTCTTCAAGTGCAATGTTTATAGCCTCATTAAGATTTTTAGGGTTACGACACCTCACCATGTTGCTAAGCCCCGGATTTAAGCCGAAGTTGAATGTGTAAAGGGCAAGATCCTCTGTCATAGCAATCCTTCCTGATAGATCTTTCTTAGTAGTCATAGAGTTATGTATCTCTGTTTGCATGTCCGTTAAACAAGTTTCTAAACGTAACGCGAATTGCGATACTGATTCGTTGGGCTGCTGTTTACATGACTGCAGCTCAAAGAATAGGTGGCTATAATGCTTCCTTTCTCCAAAGTTCTGACGCAGGAATGATTGCAATGATTCAAAATCATCAAAGATTTTATTTGAACAAGCTATTTGGGCCTTGTCTCGTAATTTAGACAAAATGTATTTTAAGATTAACTTCTTTTGGCTCTCTGAGGCAAGATTTAGCGCATTTTGGCAATTTGTTAAGAATGCCGGTAAAGTTTCACGATCTCCTCGGTATATATCAATAAAGTCACATAAAATCTTAAGAGGGTATTGTTCACTGAGAGACACTTCGGGCTTGGACATTTTGAAAAATAGCTTAATCTAGGATTATATAGAAATCACAATTAGAGGTTGTAAGATATTGAACTTTAAAGGAATAAGATTTGGTAAGTTTGTTTAAAATAAATGTTTAGAAATTGTAGGATTTGGTATTATCTGAAATAGAAGTAGGATTAGCAATAACAAGCGATAAGATATTCTACTCACAGCAGCACGGCGAGTAGGAGTGTGGAGTACATCGCAGACTTCGTAGAGATGACCAGGTAAGTTGAACACACCAAACACCAACGACGGCAGCAAGACCAGATGGTAGTGGAGCTTTTGTGGTAAGTAGCTCTAAGCCAGGACGCGCCGCAGCACGTCAGCGAGAGCAGAGAAGGCGTCGGTGACGTGGTAAGTCAGCAATGACGAGCTGACAAGACTCAACTTCCAGGATGGATAAATTCAAGACGCCAGAGTTCAACGTGAAGGAGTCTCTATACGGTTAGCGCTAGAGTTTCAGAGACAGCGCTGTCGATATAATCACTTCACACAAAAGGGGTTGTAGACGCAGAGTCTGACGCACAGAATTTGTAGATACAGAGTTTGTAGACACAGAGCTTGTAGACACAGAGTTTGTAGACACAGAGCTTGTAGACACAGACACAGAGTTTATAGTAGACACATAGTCCAGACTATCACTCGCGTAACGCGTAATGGAATACCAGCACGATCGATACTGGTATCCCACTTCTGACACCACTGTTACGGGGTGGGTCTGGATAGGCTTTTTAAAAAAGAAAACTTTAAATAGAACTAGAAAAAACTTTAATTAAAAAAAAAAAGGTCTACAAAAGAAAAGCCTATATCCGCGACGACGTTCAATACCACACTGACTAAACCCGGTATAATTCCTAAGTTATTCCAATACGCTGAGTCAGTGGAAAACATGGGAAACAAGTGCTGCAGCGTCAGCTGTTTATTACTGTATTCTTATTAGTGTTATTTAATATATAACAGTACGTACTGCTAGTAGAGAAGCTTCGTGGAAACCGGCTGTCAAGGCATGGACTATGGGTAAGTAATGGGTAGGAATAATGAGGACCCTGATTGTGAAAAACTGGTTGTGGTTAGAGATGACAGTTCATTTTGAAGGTAATGGTGGATTCATTCAAACCTATGAGTCGCTCTGATATCTGATAGTTGTAATGTGTGCACTGCAAAACGTCATCTTACTGATTTATGAGCCTGATTAAACTTTCGACCGACTGAAAGTTTGCTCTATAACATCAGCTGTTCTTAATTTTATCTTGTGCAAGTCTTAACGGTCTGGCAAAACTAGGAACAATACAGGTACCTATTTATTTACTTCATACTAAACAATTAATGAATAAACCACCTTACTTTGTTAAAAACAAGGCTCATTTTACTTTAATTCAACTGTAAAGCTATCACATTACTAATAAATCCAATACATTATAAATTACAAATATGTTTACCAAAAAGCATTTCATGACCACCTTATTTGCTGGACAATAGGGTTCAATTTCCAGTAAATCGTTGATACAACTGAAGAGGGATCAATGTTTGATGCATCAATCATTATTTGCACCTAGTCAATGATAGTCATTTTCCGCTTTGTCATCGCTCAAACAGGTACCTACATAATATGGAGTTGTAACAATCCTTCATTACTCATCATTTGTTATCTGTCTTTGCCCAATCATGTGGGGAAGTACCCCGGTCTCACTATTTACAGTTGGCTAATAATATTTACCTATGAGTGGTATACCTAACTAACTACTCTTATAAGATTGATGGTGACTTCAGACTTTTTAGCAATGGCAACTAGCATGCAAAATAAAAATATTTATTTGGGATAATTATTGACATCATTTTAAATCCTGAAATTAATGTCTGTGGACTGTCTGTGTGGTTCTAAAGCTGGCTATTAAATTGTGATGATTATGATCCCATCCTGACTAATTTAGACGCTCATTCTTGAGAGATTTGCTGCTCTTCGGTGATTGACAAAGCCAATTTCCTTAGTGAATGTAGGCCATGGCAGGATCAGTAAGTAGTAGTAAGATTAGTAGGTACACCGTAGTTTGGTCTATAACCCTAGACACCTTAATGATGATAATTACTCTAATATCCTATACTTTTCTCCCATAAAGAGGCAGACAGTGTATCATTTCCAACAGGACGTTACAATGTGTCAAGTTTACCTGTATCCAGTCAAACCGGTGCATTAGCAAATAGTCTAGATCTGTAGACTTAGCTAATCACAGTTATTGCAATACAAGCTACTCACCCGGCTTTGGACAGCTATAAATTAACTGTATATCTAAGTTCTGGACACTCACCCTACATATCTGTATACTCATCCTGTATACCCACTTATACTTCCTCAAATATCACTCTATTTTTCTTGAAAAATACAAGAATTCGACTTTTTATTTCTTATTGTAAGACTCAAACCTCTTCTCATACGGAAAGAGAATGAGCTTTAATCACCACGCTGCACAAAGCAGATTGGTGATGCGAAACTTTACAAGTCCAGGTTTTCACACGATATTTTCCTTCGACATCACCACCATGTGGTACAAGATATATTTAGAAAGGAGGTACCTATACCTGGAGATCCCTACATGATCCAGATACTACCCGTTTACCTATAGGTGCTTAGGTACATACTTGATATGTTCAGTAGTTTATAAGTTGATCGCGAACAGATAGACAGACGCCACGATTTATAATATGTGGTGATTGTACCCGATCATCTATACGGATGTATTAATTAGAGCTGTCTCACTTTGATGCAACTGTTGCAATCGCTGCAACTATTGCTTTATCCCGTGTGTTACTAGAGTGTTATATGATTTGCAATAAAAGGATTTTATTTTAATTTTTGTAAGTTAAGAGCAAGTTGCGTCAATTGTGATGTTACAAAATTTTGATACGCATTTCGAAAATTGATAGGTTAATTAGATTGGCAATGCTTTTGGTTTTGAATTTTGTATTTCTTATGTAACTTTTTTTCGAGTTATAAGAAAATGTTTCTCAAAGTCAAAAACTAATTTTCTCGCTTTTCAAGTATATTTTTTTTCGCGTGTAATATAAACTATCGCACAGACAGCATTTATTAAAGTAGTTTTGGCGTTTCTAGAATAGTAGATTAAAACATGATTTTCAGTTTACCCAAAAATGGAAAACCGATACCAATATAACTCAACAACTGGGTCAAAACCATTTCACATTAACATAACTTCCTTTTTACGCTTCGGGTAAAGTCAAAGTCAAATTCCAAGGTATTTTTGAAAATAAATGCAGTGAAGGCCAAAAGTGCAGTCAGATGGAGTTTAGATTATGCATTATTGATGTCCAAAGATCTTGAAGATGACACTTCTGCAATAAATTAAAAGGATATCTAGACACACGGCAGTGTGTCCGCCAAGTTCGAGCAAAAAAGGCGACACACCGGCCGTGGGTTATATTACACGAACCATTTCGGGCCAAATTCGACCCCCCTGTAACTCAAAATCTATTTTATTTACGCATATCAAATTTCTAGTATCTGTTGAGACCCCCTCACTTATCTAAAATACAAAATTTCATTAATATACCTATTGTAGGTCTTGAGATATTGACGTCAGAAAATCGCTATTTTTACTATACACTGATTCACTTATTCACTGACTCACTCATCAAAAACCTAGACCACTTCCAATGGTCGTATTGACTTGAAATTTGGCATGGAGGTAGGTCTTTATGTCAAGGTAAAGGGAAAAATCTGAAAATGGCCAAGTGTGAGTCGGTTTCAAAATAATGAAGGTGTTTTATACCCGGTGTAAATTTATACCCCTAAGGAACTAAAACGAACTAAATTTATCTATATTTATATAATATATCTTCGAATGGTACAAAGGTTTGTATTTAGTCAAAGTAACGTAAAAATCTGAAAACGGCCAAGTGTGAATCACTTTCGAAAATAACAAATGTGTAACTTTGATCCACGAACATAATATATGATAACATGTCATGTCAGTCAGTTGGTAAATCTAGTCATAGTTAATCTAGTTCATTTCTTTGTAAGAAACATAGTGCATATTAAAAAATCTAAAAAATAGTATAAATGAGACATTTCTTTAACTAACTTCATCATAAGAAAAAAATAAAATAAACAACCTTACAAAAATAAATGAAATCCCACCCAAAACAAAAATGTGAAAGACTGCCAAGTTCGATAATATGGGAATGCTTCGCCTATAAAAGAAGTGAGATCTGAATAAGTACCAAGTTCCATACACATACCTCAGTTAAAAATAGTTACTTTTTAATGATGATTACTTGGCAAGTTTTAATAGAAAATTAAATACTTGATTCATTGCGTTTAGTAGGTTTATAACAAGGTGTATGAAAACTTGCCAAGTAACATCATTAAAAAGTAACTATTTTTAACTGAGGTATGTGTATGGAACTTGGTACTTATTCAGATCTCACTTCTTTTATAGGCGAAGCATTCCCATATTATCGAACTTGGCAGTCTTTCACATTTTTGTTTTGGGTGGGATATTACACACTAATTTGTAAACCACTTAATCACTGAAACTTGGGTCAAATTGCAGGATTAACGAAACCTTGACAAAATTATTGTACACTTTTGACCATAAAAATGTAGTCAAGTTTGGCTATGATTTAATGATAAAAAATTTAGTTAAAAATATATTTATAAAATCGAGGATTTCTGAGATTTTTCTTCTTCTGGATCAGGATCTTTGTCAGATCTCATCATATCATGATCTGACAAAGATTAGACAAATCTTTGATGAACATAAAAAAAAACATTAAATAATTGTGTTTTTTTTTATGTTTTGTACTTCCTCGCGCTTGCGTATAACATTTTTTAGTTTACAAAAAAAATATTACTAAATAAAAATTAAGTAGATACTTACAGTCCAAAAGCCTGACCCTTGGGCCCATCATTACAGGTGGCACACCTACTACATTAAAAACACACTTGTCTGACATGAACCAGGAAAAAAACATTCATTAATCTTCACTCAGCCCAATAAATATAACCTTTCTTATCACGTGACGCGTAAGAAGACGAACATATAATATGTTTTACATAACTTCGGTGAGTGGACGAGATTGGGCAGCTCGCGTGGATGCCGATGCATGATACTTTGGGTTCGTGTCCATTGTCTGTTAACGTTGAAGGATAAATTCACTAGGTCATTGAGTATTACCTACCATGAAAACTGTTAAGAGCATCGAAAATTCTATATCAAAACCCTGCGACTTCATTTTAATCACTTTATAATTAATTTATTTCCTTTCTCAATTGGCTTTAGTGAAGTTGTAATTCTTCAAAAGAAAACACAATTTATCCTTTCTCTGAACTTGTCAAAAATATCAGCCGACTGAAAATTCTAAATGTTATCATCTGTGCGTAGGTATATTCCCGATTGGAAAAATCTTATTAAAATCTGAATCTAGAATTTAAACATATTTCTATAGCAATCACCAGTACATAATACTACTACAAATACATTCGATGGCTTTCGACGTCAATTTCCCGTCACTCAACGGACACACTCACTCGTATTAGCCCGGATCTCGATTCCTTTCTCCATTGAGATGAGCAGCATCCGCTGCACATTGTGAATGGAATGGGTGTGGACCGTTTAATAGATAGCTAATTATTACGTAGATACGTATAAACTCTCTCTAGTTTTATTATTTTTATTGGAGGAAAAAATATGCGGTCGATTTTTTTTCCTACAAGTGTAAATTGGTGAAGATCACATAACTACATAGTGGGTTTCCCCAAATTAAATGGTTGAGGTATGTGCTTATATGGCCAATACATATTTGGCGAGTTTAGTTTAAATTAAATGCTATTCCAATATGCCAGATGGTGAGTCTAACTGACCTGCATTATTTACTAATAATATTTTATTTCTCGGTTGACCTAAAGAACTTGGGTTCCCAAATTCAGAAATGGCAGTCTAGTCACTATCACTGGAGACAATAATAATAGCCTACTTGAAAAGCAGCACCGTCTTCTTTAGAGAAGGTCTTTTGTGAATGGAAAAAATATTGACTTTTTTCAGGTTCCAGGTATCTAATTACATTGTTAATAAAAATATCATGTTTTAATTCAGCTCCCCTTCATCACAAACGTCAAACCTACTTCCTTATCCATTACAATTTATAGATCATCCTTCCTAAAATTCGCAAATGACCCGTACGCGTGCACGAGGCAATACGTCAAATGCGCGAGCGCATTATTCAACAGCAGTCAAAGGTCATTGCCATTACTTGGGGACATTGCGCTTGACTTTTGGGAGGAGCCTCATTGTCGTGACAATTATTTGTCTTTGAATTTTAATTTATTGTGGTTTTACTTGGCAATGATCATCTTGGTAAGTTATTACTTAACTAGGTAGAGGTTTTATGTGATTTTTTGCCCAACTATGTTGGGGTCGGCTTCTAGTTTAACCGGATTCAGCTGAGTACCAGTACTTTACAAGAAGCGACTGCATATCTGACCTCCTCAACCCAGTTACCCGGGCACGATACCCCTTGGTTACACTGGTGTCAGTCTGGCACGCAAGCAATATAATAATGAATTTGTCGAGGTAGATTTAGAATTAAGAATAAACTAAGGATTCACGCACTAATATTTACAGACATTATTTAAATAATTAAATGGTAATAGACAAGTATTGCTGGGAAGTTTGTTTGCACTTTCAATAAACGTGTTTGATTTTGACTTCAAATAAAATGCTGTGGGTGACATCGGTCACATTACTACGGTGTCATCATGAAAATCAAAAACATAATAATCGTAAATTGATGAATAACCGTTCCTCTAGATAGAACAATGATCCAACTGCACCAAAATCTGTCGAGCAATTCACAAGATTACCAAAAACAGCCTCATTTAAACGCGGCAGATGAAGAAATATGTATCATTTCGCACTCAAGACTTACATTACTTTAAAAGTATAATTAATTTGATAATTACAACATAAAGACTTGTTTCACAAAATTACGAGTATGTTAATAAATGCTCTCGTCAGTTTGTCAGTCATGTAGAAAGGACATTAATTACATCACGCTTGTAAAGTGTAATAGGAGAAGTGGATTAGTTTATAAAGATTTTTTAGGTCACATAAGACATGCATGTGCATTTATGCGTTCGGGCGTATTATGTTTTTCCCAATTTTTCCTTATGTATACTAAACATAATAAATGCTTACAAAATTCTACTTGACTTGCACTAAAAAATTGCTGAACTAATTAAGATAAAATTGCCAATGCCAAACCAATGAAGATGAAGCCACTAGTACCTCTCTAAATGCAAACAAAAGTTTGGTACCTAAAATATCTACTAAATATGTAATAAATGATCACATATTGACCTCTCAAAAAAAGTAAAGTTCTGTAAGTTTATGTAGAAAATGTGCTCAATAACAAGATACTTTTACGTAATAGTATTTGAGTAGTAAAATGCACTATCATTGTGGATGTTACTTACTTTCATGGTGAAAAAGTGTCTGGTCATTATTTAGCCGACGGCTATGGGCAAAGTTCATTAAAGTGATGATTTTCACCTCGTCAATAATGTAACATTCATGAAAACAAACATACTTTTATAAGTCCTAACTTAATTTAACTTTTATATCTACTTTTACACATATAGTAAGTTATATCAACTGCGGTGGTTTTGTGTAGTAAAGAAAGACATGGAAATCTGCGAACTCAAAGAGAAACATGTCCAAGATAGAGCGAAGTGGATGAAGAAGATATGGAAAGCGGACCCCGTCACAAGACGGGATAAACGCTAAGAAGAAGAAGAAGAAGTAAGTTATATCAAGACATAGGCTTGTCTAATTTGAGGCCAATATTGAAAAACAACAGAAACATTGTTTATGAAAATAAACGATTTTGATTTTGAATTCAGCAGATTTGTATCTTTTCTCTATTTATTTTTCTATCTCTGCGTTTATATATGTGAACTGTCTGTCTGACCTCTGTACTAAGTAGGTAGGTAACATGATACCTCTTTAGTAATACTGGTTATAGTGGTTATCGCACTTTAGGGTTGCTTACTAATCGTAACGGCTATCGAGAATCTACAAATGGTAACTGACCTTAAATGATGAACATTTTTATTTCGTCGTGGAGAATTTGGTCTTATATCAAAATGAACCAGCTGCATCATATTATAACATCAAATGAACATAAAACATGAACAAACATAATTCATTTAAAAGGGAGTAACAACTGACTCCTATTAAATACCGACTTTGCCTTGCTATTTTGACTTCTGAGTCAGATTTACTTTTAGGTAGGTATAATAACTGTAGCTTAAGCAGTCAATATTTTTTTATACATAGTTTTAATTTTCCCCTTTTTATTATTTTTTTAAATATGTTTGTAGATTTAATTTGTATGGTATGTATTTGTAGGAATGTAGATATCATTGTAATGTGTTTGAGGTAAACCGAGAGATCTTTTTCCCGTAGAATTGCATAACAAAAATATGATGACTTTTCGCTGGAGATTCACTTGTCAAAGTCGGGTCAGCTACAATAAATCTATGTTAACTCATGTATTGCTTAGCAGGTGATGCCAACTTAATGAGCTATTGACACTTTACACAGTTTCCGTACATCTACATATCAAAATGTGTGTTTGTGGGAACTTAGTTAGAAACATGCGTAAGTATTGAGTATTTCCTTGAATTTTCTCTTCGGTAATGTTCGTTAACATTGTAAAAGATATAGTTTTATTTGTGTTAAATTACTTTAAGGCCACAAATTCTGTGCTCTCAATATTTAATTTTAAGAGTAATAAAATATTCCTAAGTGGCATTTCAGGCTGCTTCAAACCGGTCTTTTTGGGAATAAATGAGGAGTATTATGGCAAGAGAGGTTCAGCAGTAAAAGTCCTATGTCTGAAATGATGATGAAAAACCGTAACTGATAAAATTTCCTAGTTAAATAGGTAGGCTATTTCATTTTTTAACCGACTTCCCAAAAAGGAGGAGGTTCTCAATTCGTCGGGATCTTTTTTTTTTTTTTTTTTATGTATGTTCACCGATTACTCAGAGACGCCTCGACCGATTTGCAAAATTTTTTTTTTGTTTGATAGGGTTTACCTCCCCGGTGGTCCCATAGTCACCAGGTCAGGATCTGATGATGGAAACCCTGAGATATCGAGGGCAACTTTCGAAAACCGTAGGCATACGTAGGGTAAAAACTTGACACTAAGGCGCATGTCTGATAACACTATGCAATGGTGAAGGCTTGGAGCTGACCTGATGATGAAGACCAGAGAAGGTCGAGGGAACTTGAACAATGAATGTGTAAAAAACTACCTCGTGTTTGGGCTTATTTTGTTCGTATTGACGAGACCTTTGCAACAGTGAAGGTTTGAAGCTGACCTGATGATGGAGACCAGCGAAGGTCGAGGGAACTCGACAATTGAATATGTAAACTACCTCGTGCTTGGGCTTATATTGTTCGTATTGATGAGAACTTTCCACTGCGGATATGACATGCGGATAGTGACAACTATGCTTGTCACTGAAAAGCTAAAAATAAAAAACTTTTTACAAAAAATCGCATCGGCCTAGAAGTCGGTGGCGTTATAAACTTAGTTACATCCATTAGACACCGACTTCTAGGCCGATGCACCTAAGAATAGTTTTTTTTTTGCTTTTCAGTGTTTTTGGGAGTCGGTTTTATTTTTTTGTAAAAAGTTTTTTATTGGCTATTGTTAAATAGGAGCTAATTTGACAGCGGGTATTACCATTGATCACAAAAAATATATTTACATATCGAATATAATCCTTTAGATTTACACAAAAACTGAAACAAAAATAAAATTCTGAAATAATTAGAGGTCACTAATGACACTTTTTGTATGCACAGTTAATTCCTTGACACGGTTATACAACATTAACAAATTGTTTAACCGTATGTGTATAATTAGCTATGAAAATGCTGTACCATTATGCAAATATGATTTTTGTTTGAACGCTCTTCGTTATTTATTATGCTTAATGATTATGGCGAGTTAAGTTTATGTAGTTTTAAGTGTAATTGGTTTTCACAGGTAAGTGCAAGTGTTCTTAATAGCTATGAGAATTTAAATTAGATGTGATTAGTTATAACATCAATTGCTACATTTTTCTTATGGAGATTTAAGACGTTAAACACTCAATAGACTATGGCGTTTAAATAAGGACTATATTAACATAGTCTTTATTTATTTCAAAAGGTGCTTAAAGATTTTGAAATTCTGTCTTTCTTATTATTACGGAAAACTTATTTTGAAATAAAGCAACATCTGTGTGTATATTGTCTAGAAATAGAGAATAAATTAAATTATGCATTTTATAAGACCGCTCCCTATGCACTTAAACATTTTTGAGTGGTGATGTTGAAAATGCTAAAAAGTAAATAAAGAAATACGAAAAAATATTTACACAAAAGCATTGTGCGAAATCGATTCCAACAAAAACCGATATGCCATTTGTATTAGCCCAAATTAATCTGCAAGCAAAAATCAAAACGCACACCCACAAAACCGAAAAAAAAATAGTCCATTTGCAACCCGAATTCGTCCTCCATGCACTGATGTTAAAGTAAAAGTAGACGGTCTGATCTGCAGTATATAAGCGGATCGTTCGCAGCCAAGGCATCACACATCAGCCAACGTTCGAACAAACTAGACATGGCCAAATACATCGTAAGTTGGAGTGCAGTGACTGTGTTGTGTCGTGTGAGCGTGCCCTAACGCACATCGTGAAGTGGAAACAGTTTTTAAATCGGTGCTTTTGGATGTGCTCGGATGTTGCGAGGATCTATACTGTGTTGACCAGGATAGTTGAGTGATGGATCCCATGTGAAGTGATAGCTTCGAGGCTACACGCTATTGATGATGGGCATAATAATTGGTGATGAGACTATCACTTAACTCGTCACATCCAATACGATCCATCCATAAATATCTATCTCGTAAGTTTATAGAAGTTTGGGAATAGTTGCTTTAAATATGTGTTTGGTTGACAGGTCGCCCTCGCCCTCCTGGGTTGCGCTGCCGCCGAGCCCCCAGTGGGCTACAGCTACGGCGCCCCCGCCACCTCCTCCATCACCCTGGGCAGCCTCGGCAGCGGCGGCCACTACACCCAGGTCCCCATCGGCCACACCGAAAGCGAGGGCTACTACGTGGACCCTCATCTCCTCCACAAAATCAAGAACATCCTCTTGACTGAGGAGATCAAGAACCAGGCGTCGTCTGGCTCCGGCGGCCACGGTCACGGACACGGCATCTCGTCCCACTACGGCGTGCCCGCCCCCGTCTACGGCGTCCCTGACCAGAAGATCGTTGGCATTGAACTCGACCACGTCCAGCAGTCCCTGCAGGTCGCCCAGTACCACCAGGCTGAGGAAGTGTACGCCGGCGGACACGGCGGCTACTCCTCCGGTGGTTACTCCTCCGGTGGCTACTCCTCCGGCGGACACGGTGGCTACTCCTCCGGTGGCTACTCTTCCGGCGGACACGGTGGCTCCTCTCACTACACCACCATCGGAATCCCCTCCGGATCCTACGGCGTCCCCTCTGAGTCATACGGACACCCCCACTAAACGACCCAAATTGTTAGTCATCTCATCTCATTAATGTAAATCATGTGATCGCATCTTAGATGTTATTATGTATTATATTTGTTGTTATAAGTTTCTGTAAATAAAAGAACAATCTATTTTGTACGAGTGGCTCCTTGATTTAATGCCCGAACTTTCACATCCCGAGGTATGGCAACTGGTACATCTTGGTGCTACAATCGTAAACCCATATGCGGTGCCACAAAAAATATATTAATACGAAACAAAAACATGTTTCGACGCCTTAAACAGCAGTAATAGGTCCCTATCGAAAGTCGTTTTCGATAAAATCGAAAGTACTGATGTCACTGGTCGACTTTATGACATGCAAGTGACGTAATTGGCGTGCAATTTTATAATAAAGTGGAATTAACTCTTTTTTTCGACATATTAAGTTACACACTTAACACTTCTTAAAATGAATCATTATTTCGCAACACACTGACCGACATACGTGAACGTAACAGCCTTAAACTGATGAGGAATTAGAAATTACATTTCGGAATGTGAGTCTTACTTTCGAAGAATTAGATAAAAGTTTCGAAACTGGCTGTGATGCGGTGTTGCATCACAGTGCCCATTTTCGCTGAATTAGCGAATAATTTCGCTCGAGTTGTTAATCCAAATGCACCATGCACTTTCTCCTGGCAGGCTCGGGTGTTCCGAATCTCGGTGTTACGTCACTACGCACCGTCGCAGGCGCATGATCTGGTATCCATCTGAGGATCTTGTTTAGGTACTTCAAATTATTCGGTTACTTAACACCATTTTCTTAATTAGCTGATCATACCAGATTCCACTTGCGTATCGAGTTTTTTCAAGTATGTATGGACATTACCATCTCGATCTTTAATTTGTTTTGTAAAATACTCGTTTTCATATTTTGGTAGTGATTTCACTGAAATGTGATTAATGAGTTTTTTTACAAGGAAAAGTTTAAGCTACTGAGTATTCTTGTTCATACATTTTGCTTTCTAAAATTGACAGGCTAGATATATTTGATATGCAGATTCGAAGTCAGGGGTTAAAATAATATTAGGTAATTTAACAGCACACAATTCTTTCTAAAAGTTGCAAGGGAAAGCGTCAAGGCAGTCCATGTGTAAGACTATTATGAATATAAGATTTTTTCGGAAATGTTTCTTTTAAAATGTTGTCTATTTTAATCATAATATAAATACTTACGATATAATGATTGCAAGAATGTCCAAACGATATTATCTACATCGAGCTTTTAGTTAGTGAAATACTCACGAAAATTCTCTCTGTAAACTGATTAATTGCTGTCATGTAAATAATTGAGATAAACTACTACTTTTATTTACCAAATTGTGGCACACTATCATAGAAATTATTGAATTGAATCAATACCATTTTCTTTAATGAAAATTATACAGAATAATCTAGACCTTGGACGTAGGCTCCTTCTATTTTTATCCAGATGTGGGAATTCGTTAAATCGAGATGTGGGAGGTTCCACAAGAAGTATCTAGCATATAATATGATAAATTATAAGTAACATTAAGTAACACAAAACTAAGAAACCCGCTACTCTCCATTACTTTAGATTGTAGTAACACAAGTTTTTGAACGCATTGTATAACATTGTACGTACTTTAGTTTATTATGATTTAAACGTAATGTTTGTCAATATGTGGATATACATAGTTAAGCCCGCGGCGTGGACTGAATTTTATAGCCATTTTTTAACACGTGTGTAAGTGTTTTTATTGGTTACGTAGTGTCAAGGTCTTGGGTTTTGGAAATAAGTGGGACAAATAGACGTTTTGGGTTTTTATGTGTATTTATTTTATTTTGAAATTATTTTGTGTTCCAATTTTTATAATATTGCATGTTGCTAAGAAGGAATGGCAATGTTCCTTAATTACTAACTGAAAAGCGAAGTTTCTTAAACAATGTTTAGCTTAAAATGATAAAAGAAATATTAATAGTTCTGCGTTACAATAAACTACCGTAAAACTATGCTTAAATGATTTTACGATAGCGATTACTTAATCGATTAGTAACAATACATAAAAAAACAATAGCTAAATATTATTATTTCTGTACGCCACTTATCTAACCAACGAACTTGAATATAACATAACTGAAGTATAGGTAAGTGGGTTGAAGAGGTCAGATAGGCAGTCGCTCCAAGTAAAACGCTGGTAGTCAGCTGCGTCCGATTAGACTGGAAGCCGACCCCAACATAGTTGGAAAAGGCCAGGCGGCTGAGTATGGCGTTGGCTGCCAGTCTCATTGGACGCAGCAGACTAAAAGCCTATCTAAAACTATTCAACCTCCTCAACCCTGGCAACCTAATACTCTTACTGGAATACTGGAAGCCAACTCCATCATTGACAAAAGCCTAGGCAAATGAGTAAAGATTTAAGGAAAAGCTCCTATCAAAAATGACCTACACCCATAATTACCACATTACATAAACCACATAATTACAGAATACTTTCGTAAACAAAGTTCAGTCCATATAAAGTTGAAGCTTAAAAAATTTGCATTGAATACTTAAAACTAAATATGGTCGGAGAAAGTTCATTCTTGGACCAATCCATTGTTCTTGCTGACCGACTGACGCGGGCTTTTGTTTTTCAAAATTAATTAATTTCATGTATTTTTTCTTGTGTGTATTTGTTTTAAAATGTCTTTCATGTGGGATGATGATTGATGGTATTTTTGTTATCTACAAAGAAGGTGTTGGAGATATGGCTTTTGCAGAAGAATCTTGATTTTCGTTTTCCATGTATGTTGAAGTTACTGCTCAGTAAAACTCGACGCAGTTTTTCTAATTTAATTTGAGATTATTGACCGTAAATCTAATTTATTTTCGGAAATCTAGTTGTATTCTTTTTCCTCGTGATCCATTTACCAATTATAGTAAGTGTAACTTAACCTTAATTCCAAAGATCCATGATGCATATTAACTCACTTATCTTATCAAAATGTTAACCTAGACATATTACAAAACCGACATTTAAAAATCATTTACTCAAAACAATTCATAAGTTCATTTACCTCGTTCATCTTGTCATCAGTCTAATTGTATCAGAAAGTTAAATACTACTTCCTACCGAAAACAATAGGTATTTAGATCATAATCTTAGAAATACACGGAACTAACGAACACCAGACAATGCTTGAATATATTAAATAATAATTTATGCAAATTAATGGCCGAATTCTAATAAAAATGTACGTTACGAAACTATAATTATGTAATTCTGTTGCATGTCTTTATTTACATATTTGGTGAATTTTGTTATTTTTTTGTCTGGCGCCTTTGATTGCTAATTTTCTTTCTAGACATTTTTGCAATGTTAGATAAATTATTTATGTAAACAGTCGTGTAGAAACACAAATGCCTGATTGCATATCTATTTCTATTGTTTTTATAATGAACGGAAGGTTTTAGTCCATTTTTTATCTATGCGAGATATCCAATAATCTTAAAAATGAAGAAAAAAGAAAATTATCTAACCTGGACTTTAAAGTTCTGAAATCGCCAATCTGCTTTGAGCAGGTATGGTGATTAACGCTTAGATCTTACTCTGTATGAGAAGCGGTCTGTGTCCAGTGGTGAGTCAATAAAAAACCTGATGCTGATGATTATAATTAAAAATGTATCTGCACTGATAGTTTTAAACAAAAAAAAAACATTGCTAATTTTAAGAAGGCTTAATATTACTGCCAAAAAACATTTATAACAATAAGAAAAACAAAAGCCGGCCAGGAACAAAGAGAAAGCAGATCATAAGATCAATGACGTAATCAACAACAGATTGTAACGAATTGTAAATTTTCATCACGTATGCATTGCCCGGCCATTGTGCGGAATCGCTAATCTTATATATTCACATAATGCTACCGAGATACTGCACTGTTATGACCGATGCACTTCCTTAAATAGGGCTAAGAATGTAATAGATAGGACCTACCCAAAGTTGGAGCTAATATAATAAAGAGGACACATTTTTTCGTTTACTGAACCGATTTAAAAATTATTTTACTGTTAGAATACAAAAAATGTAAAAGTACTTACTTTTTTTCTTCTTTCCGTGTAACGTAGG
This sequence comes from Helicoverpa zea, assembly GCF_022581195.2. Classification (NCBI taxonomy): domain Eukaryota; kingdom Metazoa; phylum Arthropoda; class Insecta; order Lepidoptera; family Noctuidae; genus Helicoverpa; species Helicoverpa zea. The sequence goes on from NC_061457.1 coordinate 12,999,531, forward strand.
CTATATAATCTCTTAATTTACGTTATAAACATGACGTAAACAAATCTGAATTAACATTTAATTGGTCTGTTACAGAATTATCTTCATAGGTCGTCATAAAATACATAACGTTATGATAACAACTACATAAGACATATATTGAAATTAAAAATTATTACAACTAGACTACAACTGCAGGCTCGAATCATTCTGTAACAATATGAAAGAAATCTGTTACAATAGTCTTTTAATTTAATATATGTATGTACTTCCTTTCCACAAAAGTCCTGTCTACATCTTCATAACTCTATATCAGGTGAACCATCAATCTTGCGCGCGCGCAATCGGAATGATGTCCGGAGTTCGCAAGTGACAGGCGAGCAGCGGGTGGCAGACATCTGTAGAATCAAAGATTTTTATCTTTTGAGTATTAGAAGTGAAGGTGGATTATGAAAGGAGTTGCTCCGAGTGGTATTAGTTCACTCTTCAAGAAATACAGCTTTATACTTTTTGAGTATTGGAGCTGTTAAAATCTTCTAAGATGATATGTAAAAAAACCTTACTGCAAGATTTTTGTGGAGCTTTATAATATCTGTATAACCTATTATTCTCCTTCGTATGTTTTTAACAATAAAGTTTTGACCTAATTAATCAGTTTTTGAAGTTCATAACGCCACACAATAACTATGTTCTATGTATCCTACTTTTAGACCTTCTGTTGAGCGTGTGAATAATGGAATCGGAGCGTTACACTTTGCACCACAAAAACTGACCTACCAAACGACTCTCACTTGTACCAATAGTCCAAGATCTTCCTGACAACGAAACATAGAAATTAAAGAAGGACCACTTTCAAACAAAACCAGATTTCAAATTAGCATATTACGGTATTGTTTTACGAATAACCATAAATTGTCTAGATACAAAACTATTTATAATAAAAAAGTATCTTTCCTTTTTTTATGCAACCGGACAAAATATTTGTGAATCATCAAGAAGCCATAATTTAGAAGGCATTTTTTTTCAAATAATTTTTTATAACGTTTTTCATTCCTAGCAATTTTTTTCGCAAGTATACGGTCGATCTTTAACCGATTTTCCATAAAGGAGTAGGGTCACAATTCGGGTAAATATTGTAATTTCGTAGTATTTTTTATCTATGTCTACCTACCTGTCTATCTATGTCTATCTACCAATACTTGTCTTCTTCCCTCACTACTTGCCTTGAATAATATCGTCATAAGTAATGTTTCTATGTATTGGTGACAGCCGTATAAGTTTTTGTCGAGTCTAATGATGTGTCATTTTGTGGTCGTTAGAGTGTTTACTAACACGGCACTGGTTTGTTAGTTTTTTCAAATAGAGTGGCTATTGAAGATTCTCTGCATTTTTATAGGGAAAAAATATTTGAAGAGCTAATAGTTTAGGAGAAATTTTTGAATCATGTTTGAAGGCTTGATGAATGATTCAAATAATTTTGTAGTTATAACTTTCTACTATTACATTTTTGATATCTCCTAGTTGCGAAAAAATCTAGAAAATGTATTTCTCTACTTACAATGAACTATAATTGCACAACTAAACCATTATAGTAGATCAAAAGAGAATCAAAAATAAAATAACATCATCACAAAACCATAAATTCAATATACTCACTATTCAAAAACTCATCAAATTAATTACCAAAAAACATCACTAATTCGATAACCTCACATAATATTACACTACTACGTCTAGTCATAGTCCAAAAAGTCGTGGTGGCCTAGTGGGTAAAGGACCAACCTCTCAAGTATGAGGGCGCGGGTTCGATCCCAGGTCAGGCAAGTACCAATGCAACTTTTCTAAGTTTGTATGTACTTTCTAAGTATATCTTAGACACCATTGACTGTGTTTCGGATGGCACGTTAAACTGTAGGTCCCGGCTGTCATTGAACATCCTTGGCAGTCGTTACGGGTAGTCAGAAGCCAGTAAGTCTGACACCAGTCTAACCAAGGGGTATCGGGTTGCCCGGGTAACTGGGTTGAGGAGGTCAGATAGGCAGTCGCTTCTTGTAAAGCACTGGTACTCAGCTGAATCCGGATAGACTGGAAGCCGACCCCAACATGATTGGGAAAAAGGCTCGGAGGATGACGTCTAGTCATAGTCCACTCATTCACAACTAGACAATATTACTTTCACTATAATCTCGAGATATTGAAAGTGACCGGTTACCTGTGACGGGTTATGTGTGAGGGAAATGCATGAGAAACTGTATTTTACAATATTTATTAGGCAGTAGTTTCCTGGTGTAACTGAGAGATTTAGGTGTTACAGCACTAAATGAAATCAATGTCCTTTCGGTATAAAATTCGTGAAATATGTTGATCACTTTTGAAAATTCGTTAGGTGTTCCCCAGGGTTCTATTTTGGGTCAGTTTCGGTTTTGTCTTATAAATGCACATACTTTTCTTTTACTAAACAAGAATTTGTCTTATGTATAGTTTTCGTTACATTAAAAATAGTGTTTTGTTACTAAGTTAACTTGTAACAAGAAATGTGTTACACGATAAATAACATTTTAAGATGCTAGAAGCATCATTTCTGCATACCAATCCAAAAATATATCTTCATAAAAATTAATACCTATCACACTCATCTTCATAAAAACATTGAAGATCTCACACTTAATCTACAATCACGTAAAAACAATTATATAATAAACATTCACTAATCATCTTAGCAAGCATACCACATTATTTTGATTGGCCATCGTTCGTAAATGTTCACAAGAGAGTGTATTTATTTATTGGCAAAATTCTTTCTATGCTTGGTGATATAATATTTATTTAGAATGCGGTTATTGACATAGCATTTCTTTTGGATATGTGGAGATTTTAATTTGCCAACTATTAATGACTGGCCATAATTCCCAATCATTGGCATTTCTTTTACTTTTTTATACTTTTGCCAGTTTAATGGTCATCATCATCCTCCGAGCCTTTTTCCCAATCATGTTGGGGTCGGCTTCCAGTCTAACCGGATTCAGCCGAGTACCAGTGCTCTACAAGAAGCGACTGCCCATCTGACCTCCTAAACCCAGTTACCCGGGCAACCCGATACCCCTTGGTTAGACTGGTGTCAGACTTATTGGCTTCTGACTACCCGTAACGACTGCCAAGGATGTTCAATGACAGCCGGGACCTACAGTTTAACGTGCCATCCGAAACACAGTCAATGGTGTCTAAGATATACTTAGAAAGTACATACAAACGTAGAAAAGTTGCATTGGTACTTGCCTGACCTGGGATCGAACCCGCGCCCTCGTACTTGAGAGGTTGGTCCTTTACCCACTAGGCCACCACGACTTTTAATGCCAGTTTAATGGTATTAATAAATATTAACCGTATTTTTTATTATAGTGTTGATCTACACTGGGGCCATTGTCAGTTTTCATTTTTCGGGTGACATTGACCTTATTTTAAAGTTTTTATTTTAAATACATATTATTGCTTCTTTTTACCACTAATTACCAGAATATCAGGATCTGGCACGTCGTCTGTAATGGAGATTTAACTTACAACTAGAAAGTTCACAATAAGGTCCAAAAAGGTCATAACAGATTACATTTTTAATCAGCTCCTGATCAGATTCGAAATGTTATTGTCGACAGCGCAGCGTTCGCAAAGATTTCCGAATACCAATGGCCAATCAGGGCAGTAAATATAGCTGTTTTATTTGTCTTGCGTAATTTCTTCAATACTATCCGATGTACATCTTCCATTTGTTATGTAAGTGAAATTAAATCCAAATAAATTGGGTGTTTTCTCCGTGAGATTCCGATTGAAAGTTATATAAAGGTCATATTGATAGTAGGCGGTACCAATCTTTAAAAAGTTACAAACACGGTCGAGTGTTATATGTAGTTAAAAGGACAAAACAAATACAACGTTCTTCTCTCCATTTAAGATTAATCTCTTTTTGAGATATTCCAAAGGCATGGATGTAAAGGAAGTACAAATAAGGTTTGTGAGGCGCTAGAAGCCAAAGAGCAGACAAGTTGATTGCCCTTTGCTACCTTTGCTACCCTCTAGAGCGAGAAGCCTCATAACAATATAGGTATAACAATACTTCCTTCCTGAAAGTCTAAAATCTCTCAAAAAATAAACCCAAGTTCTTTACAAAAGTGCGTGAGATCCGGAATCCAGGTCAAAGTGAATACGAGAAGCATACAGATAGTAATCCGATATTATTCCGAGCATGCGCCGGAGTCGCTTCGTGACTCATATTGGGTATGTTACGTACCGTCTTCCCATATAGGCTTTATGGTAGAAATTACGCTGTTTTTGTTGAGAAAATGGAGGTCATTATAGCCTTTTTGCGTAGGTTTTTATGTCTAGTTTTGTTTGCATAAGGAAGTTAAAATTCCGGTATTTGTAATATTGTAACATAATCCTGTTTTGTAAGAGGTTAGGAAGGTTAAGTCACATAATTACATGATGATGATGATGATGTCCTCCTAGCCGATTATCGGCTACGGCGGCTGTTCTCATGTAAGGAGATTAGCCAACTGCGCAGGACATATTATAGTGCACAAGCATTTGCGCAGACACAGGTGCACTCACTATTCCTTCACTCTCATAGCCCGATGGGACGGCAATCCGTCACGACCGGAAAGAGATCAGGCGCAGGACCGACATTTGCGTGCTCTCCGATGCACGGGTGTATCAATCACCAACTTCCAGGCTCCGGGCTGCTTTGTGAAAGTCTTCTAAAACCCACAAAGCGATTTCGGCCCGACTCGGGAATCGAACCCGAGACCTCGTGCTCAACAGCCGCACTTGCGACAACTAGACCAAGGAGGCAGTTACATAATTACATACTATATTCTACACATTAACATTTTCTTCTTACATATTAACTATATTCTAACTAAACTATAGAAAATAACGGGAATAAAAATTATGCCAGCAATTTTCAAATGATTGTAGATGAACCCATCGGGAATATTAGTGTTATTTCTTTAATCAGACGTTCGACACGTGTTAAAGAAAATGTTGTATCCGATTTTTTAACAAGTACTTACCTTTTTTGTATGAATTTAATTCTGGAAGAAGCAGAAACCGTACTGGCATTTGGTAAGACTCCATAATGTTATCCATAACAAAGGTTGCTTTGTTTGCATGGTGTTGACCATGGCGAAATTTGCCCATAAGTCGACATTGACCCTAAAGCGACACCATTTCATATCACGTACTTATAAAGCTTCCTTGTTATGCAACCAGACACCTGATCGCAGAGAAATGTAATTTAATGTGTAAAAACTTTTCAACGAATTAAAAGGCATATTTATGATCCTTTTAAGTGATAACGTGTAAAGGTCGTCGAGAAAAAGTTGCACTTTCTTTATCATGTTTCCGACAACTTATCTTGTGATGTTACTGATAAAATAAATTGATAGCGTGTGTAGTGGGTATACCTCTATAACAGCTGTAGTCTTCAACAAGGATACTCATCTTATATTACTAATATGGATACGTGAAATTGCAGTTTCCATCAATCAATCAACAGTAATTTGAACTGAATTTACAAATGGCATAAATGGCAACTGAAGTTAGAGCGCGTTTTAAGAATTGAATTTGTCGAATCAATAATATTAGCTGTAGGAGATAGTTTAGACTCGGCGAAAACCTACATAATGATCCTTCTGGAGCTCTTAACAGATTTTAAATATTTGCTTGGAAGATTGGTTTCACACCGCTAAATACGTAAATATCCAACATTTTTTCCACATCACCTGACGCGTACGCAGCCTAGTTTCCACGATTTAGACCGTCATGCGTTAAGCAGCACTTTTAGCGACGCATGCGCATGACTCATTACTAACTTTAAGTTTAAGTAGGCTGTCGTATTAACTTGACAGTTTGATAGTAGGTAAGTATGTTACTTAACGTAGTTTTTTTACGGTGTTAAAAACCGTGACTTTTGAATTTGAAGTTTTTTGTATTCAATATGTTTTTTTGTGCGTGAAGTATACTAATATGATTAAGGTGATGATTTGATGATGATTAATGGTTTTTTATAAAATTTAATGTTAAATGATCTGATAGTTTTTTTTTTTTTTTCTGAACGAATTTAGTTTTGTTTATTTTTTATTTAACTACCTGTAATTTAGTTGAGTATGTGTCAAAATATAGTTAGATAAAGGATATGGACTTTTAGGAATTAATTTTGTCTTTCATGTAGCTTTCAAGTAGCATCATGTACCTAGACAATAAATATTTATTTATTTATTTACTAGAAGGAGAATCAACAGCTGTAACAAAGGGATAACAATTCTATATGATATAGTAAGCCAATTATAGATTCTCACGGGTAGAAACTGAAAAAGTAACAGACAACTTAGGATCACTAACAAGCACGATAAAAAAAAAATAATAATAAGATTATAACAAAATATCACTTGGCACAATCCGCACTCTTGAAAAAGTCCGTATTCAGCTGAGTGCGCGCAGTATAAGTTCCCCCAAATATGTAGCAATATTTTCATAAAAAAGTTATTAAGTTACTATTTCTCTAGTTGTGTAAAGCAAGGAAATATGATTCACTCTTGCTGCGCGATCTGAGAGCAATCTGCCGCTAATTATGTATCATTTTATACTTTAGTGCATAAGCGTGAAATAAGCTACTTACTGCACTTTTTGCTGCTAACATTGCGTGGTGTTGCACCTGTTTAAATAGTTGCAATGGTGATAGAAAACTATAGTGAATCCACTGCTTTATATAAAACTATATGTAAATCAGATTGGCAGAAAAGGAAGGCAAAAATCTAGCAACCAGTTTTATCAAAGGGTATCAGGTTGCCCGGGTTTTATTCCAGGGATTGAGGAAGTCGGATAGGCAGTAGATATATGTGTAGCACTGGTACTTAGCATCAAGTTAGACTGGAAGCTGACCCCAATATTTTACTTTATTTTATGTTCTTCTGAGTCGTGGTGGCCTAGTGGGTAAAGGACCAACCTCTCAAGTATGAGGGCGCGGGTTCGATCCCAGGTCAGGCAAGTACCAATGCAACTTTTCTAAGTTTGTATGTACTTTCTAAGTATATCTTAGACACCAATGACTGTGTTTCGGATGGCACGTTAAACTGTAGGTCCCGGCTGTCTTTGAACATCGTTGGCAGTCGTTACGGGTAGTCAGAAGCCAGTAAGTCTGACACCAGTCTAACCAAGGGGTATCGGGTTGCCCGGGTAACTGGGTTGAGGAGGTCAGATAGGCAGTCGCTTCTTGTAAAGCACTGGTACTCAGCTGAATCCGGTTAGACTGGAAGCCGACCCCAACATAGTTTGGGAAAAAGGCTCGGAGGATGATGATTATGTTCTCCTGAGAAATAAAGTTTTTTCGCCTCAATTAGTTTTGAAAAGGCTAGGCAGGTAATAAACCTATGTGATCATTAGTCTATAGACCTATAAATATAGATAATAGTTTCCCTATAACATACGCCAGTCCTTTACAAGAGCCTTTGAAGCTCGACGATAAAGCAAAGGATTAGCGCAGGAATGCGTTGAACTCTTTTCTATACAACGTCCATTCACGGCGCTTACCTTAACGTTACCGTTTCTTTAGTTAGGAACATACATCATCAAAATCTGGTACTAATGTATCTTGTATAAGCTAAGAATAATGATGACAATACATTATTTTAATACACTGTAATGAGAAGTATCAATATCAAATACATGGTACCTAACGATGTCAGTCGGCGAAGAACTACAAACATCGTTAACACAGTATTACTAATGGACTGTACCTCTATAATAATACAAATAAAACAATTTTGAACACATAATGCATTTGAACAACATAAAACTAGATTCCACCTAGATGTAAAAATAATTATTGTAACAGTGTTAATATTTAAATGAAACCACAAATTGTACCTAATAATTAAAAAAAGGATTCCACCTGAACTTCTATCTTCTATGTTATTCTGATTAGATTATAAGCTTTATTTAGGTATTAGTTTACGCGTGAAAAAGGAACAAACATCCATTACCATACATCATCATCCTCCGAGCCTTTTTCCCAATCATGTTGGGGTCGGCTTCCTTACCATACATACAGCTAGGCATAAAAAATTATCGCATTTATAATATTAGTGTTTCTTTTAAAGTATTGTCCTGTAATAGTTTCATGCTACTTGCACTATATTCAATGGTGCAATACTTTATTGCATTTGCATTATATGATGCAACACTGACCAAGTGTGGGTGGTCCATTGTTTTTATATAATGGTACTTTTATTAGCACCTTTTACAACTGACCCTAATGCTTAATGGAACTATTAGCCCTTTTTAAACTGTCCCTTTTGAATATTGGAGCAGCCATTATTAAATGTAGGTGGATGTTGTAAGATGTCTGAAAAAATACAGGTTGAGTTACCCAATATAGTTATGAAGGTCAAATTAATGTGCAGTCGGTCCATATTAAATTTCGGTATTTAGTTACTTTTAGTAAGAATATAGGTAAGTAGGTTTACCTACCTACATCGAACTGTAGCCTTTTTTAATAAGTGGGCTGTTTAACAATGAAATATCTTTTAAAATCGGCCCGCAGTTCCTGAGATTAGCGCGTGCAACAAAACATAGACTCTTCAATCTTATAATATCAGTAAAATGTTTTGGTCAGTCACCATTAAAAGAAACAAAATAATTGCAATTGTATTAATACAGATGAATGTTACTGTATACCAGAACTTTTTTGTAAACCTTTCCTAGAAGATTATGAGTCTTACTTATTTTCTATGGAGGTCTACGTATCCTCTTTAATTTAAATTTTGTTCTAGAGTATGGTGTAACTACCACCCAAAATTTTTCCATTTTACACCTAAGATAATTTTGCAGATAATAATGTTACTCTTTGCAACAAACAAAGATTTTGCATACATCTACTACTTTACGTAACTCCAGTGAAATCAGTACTCATGGTGTTCCAATTAGAGCTATTAGTGCTCATTACAGTTTACAAAGAGAATGGCTTTATGAAATGCTCTGTAATTATACTCGTACCTCCTTCTCTCACGGTCGGTAAGGAAGTGTCCGTATTCCCATAGACGAGAGTGACCTTTTTAATTGTGTCTTTGAGATGGAAAAATCGGGATAATTGTAGCCTATTTATTGTGGAATTATTCATGCACAAGGATAAAAGTTAAAAGTAGTTTACTTTTGTATTTCTTGGATTTTTTTATGATAAAATAATCATCATCAGCTTTTTCATCGTCCCACTGCTAGGCACAGGCCTCTTCTCACACAGATGTTTGACCGTTGATCACCACACTTGCTCAATGTGGATTGGTTGGTCGGTCAGTCGAGAAAACCTTTCTCGAGATATTTTCCTTCACCTTTATCGTCAGTGTCCAAGATATCATTGTACTTTTCATTGGTACTAAACTGGAACAGAATCCAAACATTCACACATGACCCACTACTACTTACCTACTAGGCCACCGCGACATTAGGTACAATTTTGCTATACAATGCTATGCAAATGAAACATAAAATGCAAACAACAGGTGAGAAAATATACCATAATATATGTATGCCTTGAGAAATCTCGTTACCCAAGATAATAGGAAACAAGACTGTTGCAGTACATAATAATAATAATATATTGATCATGTAAATGTGTGCATTATGCGCGATACCATCACATAGATTGATCGAGCGAAAGGAATATCGATTGTGATCTATAAACCTGTTTAGATGCCTGGTTTAGTGTAAGACTAGCTTCTTCCTGCAGTTGTACTTAGGTAATATAGTAATTTAATATTCTTCCCACATTCATACAAAATCATCTCATTCCAATTTTTACTGTAGGTATAGAAAATCGTATTTTTTATTAATTTTGTAACATAATTATGATTAAATATACAGTTTTTTACAACTTAATCTAACCTATCATTTTTACCAAATAGCTATATCAGACAAAATCAAACAGCAATTGTATGTACACAAATGTTTGTCTTATGCGCGAATCGAACCCGCGACAACCTGTCTGGCAAACATGCACACAAAGCATACATTTGTTATTTTATTAGTGTATGTTAGTATCGGTAATGATGTAATACAACAAGATTTTGAAAATGTTAATTTGTTTGGTAAAGAATGTAAGACAAAAGAAAACGATAATCAAGTACATAATGTATTCAAAATATGTACCATTTGGCCAGCCCTTTCCCTGTAAATATGTTCAATCTTGCATTAATTTGTACATGGTATGTTTGACCTTTAGTACAGAGGTCAAGCTTTGTCATAATAACATCAATGGAGAATCGAACCAGCTACATATAAAATTGCAGCCTACTCACTATGCCGTTTCAGTGCCTTACTTTGAGATGTCATAATTAACAAATTATTGCCGACTTTAAGTAAGATAGTAAATTGAAATACATTTTACTGCTTGTCATTAAATTAATACCGTTTTATTAAGTGAATGTCTTACTTTACATCACTCTATTAGAAGACCAGCGTTTAATAGTATTTCTACGTATGTAAGTATAATACATAATTATTTGTAGGTAATTACCAAGTTTCATACCATAAATCAGCCATTTTAAATGTTTTTGTTTAGCTTTACTTTGTCATTGCTGTATAAAAATAAACTTATGAAAGTATATAAAGCTTAGAAAAGTTACCTTGATACCTACTTGCCTTTCCTGGGATCGAACCCTGTCACAATTGACCACTGAGCTACTAATCTCAAATATAAAATAATTTGATCATAGTCAACTCACGTTAGTATAGTCCTATAAACAGAAACATACAGACATATACAGACATATACGTTGGTATAAGTATGAAGTGACCACAAAGCATGGTGGGCACTATTGACCGGCACCTTCACTTTCGTTTTACGTAAGTAACATCCGCGCATTGTGAGTGAACTTGTTCTGTGGTTTAGATAGGTACCTAGCTATAGATTAAGAAAGAATCAGTTTTTTAAGAAAAGTAAAATCATCTGCCTTGGCTTTGCTCCAAATAGTATATTGGGGAGGGCTCCCTGACTTACCGGATACCGGACTAGTTAAGTTAAACACGTAATTCAAAATATTCTCATAAAAAGAGACTGATTTCAAAATTAATTAAAGTAATTTAGAAAAAAATATATAAAAGCGAAGAACTAAAACTCATCTAAATTTTTAGGAATCATGAAACCCTCTTTTCTTGGTCTTTCGCTAAACAGGTGTGGTTTTATGTAACCAAAATAGAGATATCATTGATCATCATTTTGGCAGTCTTATAATAATGATGATGATACCCGTAGCTCTAGGCAACAACACAGAATCAATGGATGCTGTAACAGTATAATCATTGTGAATAGACAACAAGACAGGTGTTATAAATAACACGCCTACGATTGTCAAAATATTTGTTAAATTAATCAAGAAAAGAACATGATTAGGTACATTATATCAATAATTTTAATCGATTGACCAATTTGTCACGACAACAACATTGTATTCAGTATAGCGAATTTATCCGGACAATGTTCCGAAAAGTATAATCAGTGTAACATTGCTGTTTTGTCATACACCTTTCAAGTAAGATTACCCACACACTGTCGACTTTATAGCGCTTAATAGGTATGAAGATTTATGGAATTGCACACACGACAACAATCAGATATTTGACAAGCTAAAAACTTAACTAAATTATATATAATTAATATTTTCCAACCATCGCGCCATCTAAAAACCAGGCTAAAACATAAAACGAAATTGGAGCTGTCTGTTCTAACTATGCAGTACATACAGATAGCTAATTTAAAAATCTGAAACCAAAGAAAATTACCAAAAAAAAAAATTACTTATTACAGAGTTTTCAGCACGAAGAATTTTCCCCTTAAAAACCTTACACCTTCCCTTCATTCCTTACTCTCCACAATCAGCAAATAAAACACTCTACCGTGATATCCGAGAGACAGCTCTACGTACTCTAGGTAGAGTCGATAACGTCCTTCGACGTATAAATCTATTTGAAATACTCCGGTGTAGAGCGATTGAGGTAAAATGGTTACTGTGTAATTTGTACGTAGAGTAGTGTAGGATTATGTAGTTAGGGGGAATTTGATTAGCTGCAAAAAATAGCTGTTCCTATTTGCAAAAAAAAAGTTGAATAATTTTTTACTTTAAGCCATATTTTTTCTTATTTTATTTCCATTTTATTATAAAAAATAATACGCCATTCATTTTGTTATTTTTCACAAAATCCTTTTTATTGGGTATGTCTGACCAATAGAGCAAGTTTGAAAAATCTCGAAGGAATTAATGGTTTTCATGAAACAATAAATTCTTCAAAGTAAATATCATTATTTTTAAACTCAAATACATATTTTATTTAACTACTTGACTTTGTTAATTATTCAAAAACTAACAGAGATGTGCTACAAACTCTACACAGAGCATTTTCACACCCAAATAAAATTCTCCAAAATATACAAAATGTAATTTGTAATATCTTGCTCCATGTAGAGTCGATGTAGAGCCCGGCATAAATCTGCCTAATCATTTGAAGTACTCTACTGTCGAGCGGCGTTTAATACGCCACAGTGTGGAGTCGGCTGTAGAGGCTCTATGTCTGATGAGAATTGCTTGGATTGAAGAGTCTGTTTTGTGATATAATAAATGTTTTTTTTTGACCAAACCGATTTGTATGAAAATTTGTATTGTAAATACCTTTTATGGTATTTTGTTTTAATTTGTGATAGTGATAAGTCTGATAAGATAATCTAAAACGAAAAAAACGCCAAGCGTGAGGTGCCTAGGCTAATCCTCCATTCTTAAGGTAACATATTATCTATACTAATATTATAAAGAGGAAAACTTTGTTTGTTTGTTTGGTTGTAATGAATAGGCTCAAAAACTACTGGACCGTTTTTAAAAATTCTTTCACCATTCGACAGCTACATTATCCACGAGTAACATAGGCTATGTTTTATCCCGGTACGGGCAGTAGTTACCACGGGACGCGGGTGAAACCGCGGGGAAACGGCTAGTTTTATTATAAACTAGGTGTTTCCCATGGTTTCACACACTTCCCATGGGATCTACTTCCCGGTAATTATTCGTTTCTTTCCCGTAAAAACCATCATAGCAAATTCACATTAATACAAGATTTTTTTAAATTGGTTAAGGTACCTCTATGTACTTACCAACACATTTTTCTCATCATTTTTATATTATAGGTAGAAGTCAGTAAATAACTCTGGAAGACTCAATCATTCAGAATATTCTTTCTAAAGGGGTATATCAATGATTTGGTATACATGGGCATCGTTATTTTTATCCTTGACAAGTACATAAAATAAACCGTTATCTCATCGGCAAGATTTTCTTTCTTTCTTTCTCTTTCACAGTACACATCAAACAAACCCATCAGACAGAAACATTAAAACAGGACTAATTAGCAACAATAATAACAATATTTAAAACAACGAAACACTAAGCGAAATTTATGCCAAGACAATATTAGTAGGAGAAATAAGAGAGAATGCAATAACAATAAATAGCAATAAATAAAAGGATTCAGTTGTTGCTTGTATTGTATGATACTAATCCTGCGGGTGGGAAGCTGTGGAGATGATGTTAGTGCTAAAAAGATTTTGGGGTAAATCAATTATTTGAATTTTGGTCAATTATTGCAGTTGTGTGATGTTCAAAATTGTAATAGATGTTTTATTAGAGAATTTCGTAAATTGGTGATAATACAATGTTGGTTTTCGTGGTCCTGTTTAAAAATTAAGTAATAATAATCTTATCGGGTTACGATAGAATTTTTAATTCATTGTTTTCAAACTTATCTTCGATAAACATAAAAATGCTAAATAATTCAAAGATCTTGTTATGTGATCAAAATATGCAGTTGACTCGATAAGAATAAAAAGAAGCATAAACTATTAATAAACCGTCACGATACTGTTCTGTTTGAATGATGAAATGAAAATGAAAAATATTTATTAGTTCAAAAGGATTGGACAAAAAAGATCGTGATTGGAGCCTTTCGCTAGGCAGCTAAATGATTCTGGATGTTTTCTACTTTACACGTAATTAATTTTGATAAACCAAAACATGTTCAACCAAACCAGCAAACTCATTTAACTAGCACCTAACACTTTTGCTACTCAACAAAACATCTCCAAAACACAACTCTTCAAAATTCCCACATTATCATCCCCAAACATTTCTAGTACCAACAGCGACTCCATTCCTCTGAACTCCACAGAACTAATCCAAGGCAGCGTCGACTGTTACGGCGATTACTTTAATTGGCTCAATCTCCATTCAAAACCACCTCGCGGCCTGGGGGGGCGACGGGGCGAGGTGGGGCGGGGTGGGGCTAGATTTATGGCAAAAGGGTAAGGCTCATGATCCCTGTTTATGAAGGAAGATGGGGAAAAATTGTGGCTGCGATAGTTTTGAGGTTGCCTGCCAGTTTGAGGGTTTTTGAATTTTTTGGAATTTTGGGTGGATGGTATTTAGTTGGTGGGGAGTTTGAAGTGGTGATGAGAGGACAGTTAATTAAGTCAATATATTATTTATGTTTTGAAAACAGATATAAGCTGCTGAGGAGCTTAAAATGAAACTTGTAAACTGTTTTCAAAAGTCAAAGGATTTATTTGCATATTAATACAGTTTCTTACATATTGAGTGGCCATAAAATTATAAGTAACGTAAGGTTTTTTTACACATTTACATGTATTTGTGTTTTACACACTTTTCCCGATAACATTTTCACTATTTTGATTTGAACTCACCTCAATCAAATGACACGAACGTTATCTTCACATATTTTTTCATATAGTTGCTTCTGTAATAAATTATCGTCATCATCATTAATATCACACCTATTTCTTCGTACTAAATTAAAAATATCTATTACAAAATTTAAATATTCATACTTTTATTTGCAACCTTCATGTTATCATCATCTTGCAACAAAAACTAGTCTATTTTACCAAACAGGTGTCTTCTATCCATAGCTTGGGGCTATCACGATTGCTCTATAACTCTATGGTAAAGCAATTTTGATTGATAACTTTGATCTTCTATGCCGACATTAACTAAAGTCAGTAGGTACCAATTACGTGTCGTTTTTGAATGATTGGCATGACATTTCAATGATATGGTTTTGTAATAGGAAGTGCAGTAATATCTTCTTAAATGTAAATTATAATTTGTACTTATGTGATTGTTTTTTTTTTATGATAAGCACATTATGGAGTGAAAATCTGTAAAACCTGGACAACAGCCATAGTGATGGATATGAAGCAATAGTAAAATAGTGGAAATAACATAAAACATATATGCCTAACCTGAATTTCAACTGAAGAAATTGTCAGTGCACGCGTCTCAGTCAGTATTTATTATCTTACGGTACAGGTAGGTAATATTTTTAATACATAGTCCCTTATTTAGTAAATAGCTCCAAAAATTTACTTACGCTGGAAAATTCTTAATAACACCGCGAATTTCACCTTGACCACTAACACCTACCTTAAAAAAAAATACAGCATAAAACAAGCAAAAAACTAGGGTAACCAGCCATAAATAAACGATGGTACAGGTGGTACAGTCCTTATTATTTAAGATGTGTGTTCCCGTCTGTCCGTCCGCCGGCGGCCGATATATCAACATTAGTACGTCCCCTGTCTGGGACGAGGGACAAGTTGGGTGTGAGGTGAACTGGAAGTGGCCTTAGAAATGGCTGGAGCATGGTCTTGCTATGTTTTTTGGTTCATGAGAAACTAAAACCTAAAATTAGTTGTCGATGTCGATGTACAAAATGTGTTCAGTTCAACAAATTTTGAAAAATGTTTAAGAGAGCATTATTACTCGCATGCCAATTGATTCAGCCTTATGTGTGCGTATGGGTGACACTTCATAAAATAATAAATCGGATAAAGATAAAGAGGAAATTCCTGAATTTTCCTGATTAATTTCAGAGTGAAATAAAATCTAGAGAAATGATAAACAGATTGATTATATATGTGCATACTTTATAAGGTACACAATTTTTACAGTCTTGATCTTATAACTAAAGGAAGTATGTAGGTGACATTTTCGTCATAAATGTATCTTCAACTTCACCTTTCAAATATAGTTTCTTCAATCGATGACTAAACCCATAAAATACCAAAAACACTGCCACCTAAAGTAAAACTTAAACTAGTCTCATCCAGCATAATCCACAAACCAGATCCGTGCTTACCCATGGGACGTCAAAAATGAAGATTTAGTCCCGCACCGCGTCATACGTTACCAGCTAATGAAAACACGGCTGTGACCTGATGATACTGTCTACCAAACCAGCTCAGGGGTGAGCAGACATCTTGGATGTTCACTTGAAGAAATTAATAGTCAGCGTCAGCTTCTCCCGAGCCTTTTTCCAACTATGTTGGGGTCGGCTTCCAGTCTAGCCGGATGCAGCTGAGTACCAGTGCTTTACAAGGAGCGACTGTCTATTTGGCCTCCTCAACCTTCTTACCCGGGCAATCTGATATCCCTTGGTTAGACTGGCGTCGGACTTACTGGCTTCTGACAACCCGTAATGACTGCCAAAGATGTTCAATGACAGCCGGGACCTACAGTTCAACGTGCCCTCTGAAACACATTAAAAAGTTAATAGTATTGGATGTCTTTTGGTAAGGCTATAAAAAAGTCAGTAGGTATTTGAAAAAGTTTTATTTTATCCGTCTTTTAATGTAACTGTTGGTAGGGGGAAGTCCCCCAGTGGCGGACACCTAAGGTTATTTATAAAGAAAACAAAAAATTGTTTAAGAAATATTTATTTAATTATGATTTATACAAGATGACAAAGTTAGAAATCAAATTAAATTATCAAAAGTGCAACCTCTGCTCCAAAATAATTAATACTATCAATCAAACTTTGGTAACAAAAAACGTAATATTAAAAAGTGGCACCTAGTACCGGACGGCTATTTGTGCCATACCCCTAGCACCAAAATAACCAGCATCGATCACATATTTAGCCATTTTCACACTTTAGAATGTCTTCACATACATCACGTATCCACCCACGACAGGATGAGCACTGGATCCAGTCTTCTAAGCAAACTACAAAAATTGTCTCACTTCTTTTGACATAACCTCATCTATTGCAGTTTGTAAGCTCTGTAGCGTTTGTAGCTTTTTTTTGTGTGTTTGTGGTGCTTCTAATCACACGTTAAATTAATGATGCATAAGATATTGCAATAATGGTTCTTTGCGTTCACCTGCGACAAATACGGCAAGAAGTGTTGCGCAGCCATTGGCTTATTCAGGCCCAAAAAAAAAGTGCTACCGCACTAATAACCGCATAGACAAGCACTGCCACAATCATCTGACCAAGATGCTCTGTGGCCAATGATGGGTTCTTTGCGTGAAAAGAGGCCGAATGAAACAAAAAATCGGAATTATTATTATCTATTTAGTGTTATTTATTTAGAAGGATGGATAAGACGTTTAAGTTAGCAATAAAATAAGAAATTGATAAGTTACATAAACAACACACCTGCTCGTAACATACATAAACTCTTTAAAGCGAGTGAAGTAAACGATGTCTAAACACTACACAATTGTACTGCAATGTTAATTTATGACTATTTCCAATTGCACAATGTGTTAGTCAATGGATAATATGTTTGAACAAGCTAAGCATAACTACAACACTAATACAAAAATTCACGTACAAAATAAATTTATTTTGAAAATTAATCACTTGCGATTGGCTAAAATCTACTTAACCCAATTAATTTCGACATTATGCAATTCTCACAGTCACAATCCAAGGAACCCGGACATGTGTTAAGAAAGTCATATAGGCAGTTGTTCCATGTAAAACACTGGCACTCATTTGTAGTAAGACTAGTAGCCGACTCCAAAATAGTTGGGAAAAGGCTAGGCAGATGATGATCATATTAAATATCTCAACCCCTAATATTCGTATCCAACCTTGTTCAGAAACATCATTCTTAATACCTAACCACTAGTTCTTCCACACAAAACTTAAACAGCATTTTCTTACCTCAACCCGCAATTTTCCCCATTTTGACGGCCAAAGCTCCTGACCGCGTTAAGCAAAGATTATTTCCCATAAATCTAGCCATCATAGCATGGTGAATGATAAATATCTCGTTCCCATGTAGTGATCGCCTCGATATTTCAGTCTGCTGTAAGATTCTGCCCCTTGAAAATTATCGGGAGCTTAACTCTTCGTGATGGGGTAGGCATGTTGCTCTACTTTAGTTTTCTTGGTACTACAATAATTGTTTGGTTTTGCATGGAAAATCTGTTTTGGTTTATAATTCGATTATCAATCGGTATTGTTGTGTGGTAGTTGGATTATAGACCTTGTTTGTGGTAATGTTAAACCCTAATTTCAGATGATGCATGTACATTTTTTTTCTAACCATTTAACTTTTTACCTGGTTAGTGTGTGATGTTGATCTGGCAGATTGCTAATCTATTTTTATGATGGGATATAAATATCACTAAACTATATTGAAAGAACTCATTTAATTGATTCAATAAGTTGTGTTATCACCCATATACAAGCTAATAAATAGCTTACCAAGGGCCTACCCGTCTTGATATTCATATATTTTTAATTACAGCGATGAGAAAAAAATATGTATTTGACGGTATTTAGTTGTTTACCAGGATAGTTTTTAATTTTTACTGAAAATATTTGTAAATGTGTTTGTTATCATCATCCACTATCATTACTAAAGTTCTATTTTAATCAAGATATATCAAAATAGAGCACTTTTCCCACCGTATCAGTAGCAACTAGCCAATCTCGTTCACAGATAATTTATTTGTGGGCATCATGAGAGGTTTTGCTGCTATGTAGGTTACCGACCACTTCATATTTCCTTCAGACAACCGATATTTATATAGATATTATTGATGGCGTATCAGTGCTTCACATAATTGAAAGAAGAAAAATACTGTAAATTATACTGAAGAAGGATAAATTAGGTTCAAAAGTTACTTAAAAAATTAACCATAGTTCGTTAGGTAACACTCAATAAACTGATAATGAAGACAACAATATTACATATGTGTTGAAAAAATATTAAAAAGTAGTTGTTATGTAGAACACATTTTTATTAGTATTCAATCTGCAAAAGTCGGTGATTAAAATAAAGATGCCGATTACTTCTAGTCACCGACGGCGACGTCTAGAGCAATGTATCAATTTTTTTTTTGAATTTTCAGTGTTTTTTTCGGTAAGTATATGAATGAATACTTAGATACGTGATAAATGTACCTTACAACATGAAAAGGGACCCTTAGGGCATTCCCAAAGACTGATGTCCACACTCATCCATCAAAAATTACCCCTTACCTCATAACCCCCAGGGTAAAGACGAGGGGTAACTTCACCACAATTTGACGAAAACATAAATTAATTAAATTAATAATTAAATGACATGACCTAATAAATCTAAAAACTTTACGTTATTAAATAAAAGTTGGACAACACGTCCGGGAATCGAATCAGGGCCTGTCCGTTCACCTCTCACCTTCGGAGGGAGAGTGAGTGATTAGGGCGTGCCTTCTGGGGCCTTTCGTCAGACCTCGGAGGGATGTTGTACTGAACTAGGGTTTTATTACCTTTTAAAGGGCTGAAATTTATTTAAACCAAGATTTGGGGTTGTTATTTTTGAAATCGACTTCACTGGCGTTTCTGTTTCTAACATAATTTAAAGTAGTATACCTATGTAAGATACCTATAAGTTCTTTAACATGTTTGTGGACGACGAACATAATCCACAAAATATTTCAAACTTTTTTACCGTTCCACTGCAGGGCAAAGCTTGTTTTCAAAGTATAATCGTACAGAAAAGGAACAAAATCAATAGAAAATAATGTTTTGAAATTATTGGGTACCTGTAAATGTAAACGTAAATATGTATTAACACATTACCTCTTAATCTTCAAAAACGCCGTAAAGTAATTAATATCAGTAACTTAAACCTGAAAGTATCTGGCGAGTGACTATAAATCGCTGGCTTGTTCCCGTTAATTATAAAGTCGGTGGGTGGGTCAAAAAACTAATGGCACTCATCTGTCACTAGGTGTCGCTAATGTCGCTCTTGTTTTAGAAATAATTATTTACCTACTTGTAGTTGCCGAAAAAGGAATTTTAACTTATGATAATGTAAGTTTAGGGGTGAGCAATATATAAATAGGATAGGTAGGTACTTCTGATTTCTTTTGAGACTTAAAAACAAACTTACAAATATCGTTACCTTGTTATTAAAATTCGCTACCCTACAAAATCAGGAGTGATTCAACACATTACATGAATCTATTTTAAGATCTTTACCATTGATCTTATAATCAAGCACGGCGACATGAAAATCTTCTTAAAAAACCGAAGTAACAAAAGTAAATCGAATATTTGCATACAGCAGCTCATTTTAAGAATTCTTGAAGATTACTAAATCCTATTTTTATTTGTCTGAATTAGTCACCTAATTACTTATATCACACTCTTAAATATTAATCAACAAAAAATCGATCCAAAAATGAACTGAAGCTCCCCAGAGCATGCCAAACGACCTTTCCATTAAAAACATCCAGGTATACAATAAACAATCTAAATCAAATCAGAAACACTTTTCCTGCGCGCGCGCACTAACACGGCAGCGCCATCTATCAATCACCGCGGCACATTACACGTTTACTCGTTGCGCACACTCTTTGATAGATGGCAGCACTTGATGATAGATTTATTGATCTGTTGACGGTTTTATACTGCGCTTGATGCCTTGTAATAACATTATACCGTTTTTTCCCGTGGGCCGTGAGTCATGAGGTGTATTTTCTTTTTTTTAATTTATAATGTATCGAAGTATTTGTGCAGGTGAGACGGATGGGCTTTCGGAATGCTCTAGATTTGAGTTAAATCCTCTGATGAGATTTAAGAAGATTTATTGAGACAATAAATAGGATCGCTTCTAGGTGTTCTGTTATTGTGAGAATTTTCTAGATTCTAAAGAAATTTCAGTTTTTCGGTTATCGATGGCTCACTCTTGAATTTACTGCGTATTTGAATTGTACTTAGAATTGATGTAGATGGGTCATGAAAAACAACTTACGTAAAAGCTTGTGAATTTAAAAAAACTAAACTGCTTACAGTTTTCTGACTGAAGTATATTGCCAAGGCCTTTGCACAGAGGATTAATAAAATAAAATTTTAGTTTTTAACCTTCGCTCGGAGAAAAGGTTGCACTTTTATTAATTAGTTAGGAAAGTGTTGCTGTAACGTTGCTACTTTTCATAGTGCTCGCCGCCTATTTGTCAAGCCGTTAATATTACTATTAAACGTGGAGCTACGAATAAACTTACAGGGGAGGACATGCGTTTAAATAACATAGATAAATAGGTATACAAAATGATATTTGCTCACTGAGAGATGGGATAAAGCCAGGCACTATCTAAGGACATTAAGTATATCATATGAACCTATAGGGGGATATCTAAATATTTAATTCGGTTTGGTACCCAGGTACACAAAATAGTATCCCCTGAGTACATGAGCTGTTATCTGAGGGCACGGCAGTGCCCCAGCCAAGACTCGAGCAAAGCGGGCACGGCCGTACCATCTTTTCTCGAAGCGTTTTGCGGCTATTTCAGCCCCCTGTATCTTCCATGTGAACAAACCTAGGAGTTTAGGTTTCCGATGACCAAGAGTAAGTATTAGAACAAGCTCAGTCTCAAGATTACAAGACATTTGAATAAATAGTTTACGAGTTATGAGCGATCAAAGTTACACCATTTTGTCACTGACTCACTGACCGATCATCAAAAGTCTAAGGTACTTCTAGCAAACTTAGAACCTTCAAATTTGGCACCAAGATAGGTTATTAGCTACATATAAAGGGAAAATTATAAAAACCTTAAAACTTAATAAAAAAATAGGAAACAAATTTATATTTGCGGTTTTTCAAGAACATTGTGTATGAATTTTGACTGCATTGATAACTTTGTTATTTATTTATGTACAAAATGTTACTATTTGTTTTATTGTTACGTAGTGGTATATTGTTATTATGTATTAAATATACAACATATGAATAAAAAAGCTAGGTTTAAATGAAATGAATAATGATAAAATCTTTCATATTAATGCAGTGCGATAAACACTGCATGCTCGCTCGATAGATGACGTTGTCCTGGTCTAAATCGCGCTATGGTTTCGTTACATAGCTTAGTATAAGTAGTACTTAAAAAAATCAAATAATTTCATGTGATAGCGTCATCTACCTCTGAAATAAATCTCTTTTATTCTAAAAGATATTCGATTAAAAAATTCGACAATTTCGAATTTTTTTAGGTAAAAAAAAATATTGTTTACGTGCTACTTTAGGTGTATATATTTAGTTTGTTATATATTGAGTTAGTTGCATGTCAGTTAATTTAATTTGTTACACCTATACTTAGAGAAGAAAGAGACCTACAAAAAATAAATTAGATCCCACCAAAAACATTAAATGTAAAAAAAAGCCAATCCTCTACGCAATTCCTCCACCGTAAAAAGTTTTGAGATCGCATAGAAGCCAAGTCCTGTTCTACTTTATTTGTAATAATAAATCAATATTTTGTGACTATATCAATAGTTTTGTTCACATTACAATAATACTGTCTTGGCCATGAGCACAAGTTAAAAGTCGCTCCTTGTAAGAATGTGTAAATACCATTGAATTGATAAATTCTATATGGACATGATTTTACGATTGGACTGATTATGGACTTGTTGGAATTTGAGATCACCATGCACTAAACATGCGCCACAGTACATGTGCAGTTCATTGATGTTGGATGATAATGACTGTCGGTAATTTAGTAACAATTGAATAAACTAAAAGTATTTAATTCAGTGATATTAAACTTCATGTTTGACTTTCACCTCTCCAAGATATGCTGTATTATATTTGTAGTTTATTGTGCTCATGGCCAAGTCAATATTATTGTAAAGTGAACGAAACTATTGATATAGTCACAAAATATTGATTTATTATTACAAATAAAGTAGAACAGGACTTGGCTTGTATGCGATCTCAAAACTTTTTACGGTGGAGGAATTGCGTAGAGGATTGGCTTTTTTTACATTTAATGTTTTTGGTGGGATTATAATATAATGTAAATAAATACCAACATTACACAACCGACCTAACATCTTAACCCTGAAATACGAACGCCATAATCGTATAAAACCCGCGACCACTCGCGACCATCACCGCGTCTCGCGGACCACGACCAAATTGTTCTCGCATTAGATTTATCGTTCGCCAACGAAACAGCAACAAAGGCACTCTCTCATCTCCACGACAGGTTTATGATCCTAACAGTTTTTGCTAACAGCTACCTACGACGCCCGACGATATTTATAGCTTAAGTTTTATTAATTAGCCATTTGTGAGACGTTGAGGCATGGTAAGGATTTCGGTTATTGATTTGTGGTCGCCAGTCACGGTATTACTTTAATTTTCAGTGAGTTTTTTTTGGTTTGGCTGACCTTAAATCTTGGTGGTGGTTTAATGTTGATTTGTGGTTTTTTGGACCCTGATGGATTAATGGCGGTAATATGTAGATTGGTAAGGCTGTTGAAATGAATATTTGCCAGGCACTTAATATTGTGCCTGTATATAAATAAACAAAGGGTGATTTTTTTACTAAGAAAAATGTATTGAGTACTAATAACCTATCGTCTACCTACATTATAATCATAAGGTCAATTGAAGCGAGCAATGAAAACAAGTTCGGTACAGTATGCAAGTAAAAGTAACCCACCATAAACCCCAAAGAACAAGCAAACAAACCATCAAAAGAACACAAACATTTTGAATTTGGAAACACTCGCCGAAAACGTCCGAATGCAGCCGAAAAACGCCGAGCGTCGATCTAACCGTCCCGCTGCTGCCAAAGATTTGACGTCAATGGTAGCGAATCGTAAATTACCATTATCTACAGACGCACCGTGCTAGTATTTATTATTTATGGGTCGGTTTGACTCGCCTGCGGCCCGATCGGGGGCGTTTTTCCCCATAGCGCGCGCAGGGTTGAGTTTAGGAGGTGTGTGTAATGTTCCGTAGTTAAAATGGCTGTCATTATCGCACTTTTGTTTTGTTAAGAATTTGTTTAAGATGTTATTTATTGTGACCTGTCGTAACTACCAATGGTAATAACAACACTTTTTTTGGTGTTTTGATGCATCCGTTTTTGATTTCTCTTTTTTTCTTTTTTCAGAAGCAGCATTTTCTGAGTAAGTACCTATCAAATAAGTAGGTACTAGAAATTTTTCTAATACCGGTTTTGAACAAAGAAACTGTAACCAAATTCAAAACAAAAAGTATCACTCTCAAAATTCAAAATAAACCCAACACAATACAAAAAGAAGAAATATACACCTCAGCAGATTATAAAATATCACAGAAAAATGATAGCGCCGAACAAACGGCGCAAGCGTCGCGAATCAAATAAATTACAAAGATATATTATTATTAAAATTTGGCCACCAACTTCGTCGCATTAACTTTGGGTAGTATCGGGAATGAGACACACTGGGAAATGGGAAAATGGAAGGGAAAATGCGAAAGGTTTATTGTCCTCTCTTTTTGAAAAGGTGAGGGCATTGCACCAGTCCATTAATAGCAAGGTACCTAAAAAAATATGAATCTCACGTATAAGGTTGTAGTTTTTACAACAATGTAGATAGATATATGTACAGTAGGCATACAATGAGAGGGATGTGCTTAATTAGTAGTAGGGGATTTCTATTGTATTTCCCTTAACAAAATCTGACTTAAGCTTCAAGAAATTAGGATAGGACACCGTAGAAGAAACTCTGCCTTGCTTATTACCAAGATCAGGTTCGATTGCAAAAATATTTAGGTATATTAATTTGGGACAATATAATATTTCCTCTCGCTGTACCACAGTACTAATCCCATAGGCCACGGTTTGTGACATCTACAGAAATTAACGAGTTACCGTTTGAGACGTGCGATGTGAGGACACGATAACGACCCTTCCGCGGTTCCGGCACGACTCCGATACGGCTCCGACACGGCAACGATCCGATACCGGCGAGGAAACCAGTAAATCTTGCCGATCGCCTATTTAGGCATTAAGCTCATCAGTTACAGAAGATTGTCGAAGGAAATTATTGTGTCAAGGTGTTTTTGATAATGGGGTAAGTCGGTTATGAATGTTGGGTAATCGATATTCGTTTGATATTAAAGTTTGTTGAGCTGATAGCTTAGTTGTCTTGGACTACATCTACTAATGAGCACCGTATGTTTGCTGGCTGCTGTAATATGGCCTCCTCGTAAATGCATTGTTTCCAGTGTGACTTTCGCATTTACAGTATATTAGCAAGGATTCGCATCAATTCATACATCGCTTATATTTTAATCTTTTCGACTTGAAAACTTAGGTAAATTTTGTCTAACTTTTAAACAAAGGAACATAAGTAACGCCATCTAAAACTTTTGTATCAAACTCGATCGACTCTGGTAGGACATGGTCATTGACCATACTACTAGTGCCCTCTGTGTAATAATGCTTGAAGTTCTTAAGATAATATCAATACCCGGCATTTAAGACCCTGTTTTGGTGCGTAACCTAGGAGAATGTAAATTATTGTAATGTACATAGATCTATACCTATTACACTGGCTTTATGGAATCAAAAGTAGCAAGTTTTAGCTTGTAAATTATTTTATGGTATATGACCATATGACTAACGCCATCTGTCTTAAATACTTGATACTATGAACGACTTAATGTAGCTAAGCTCAATGATTGATCATCGATCAATTAATATTTTCTTGTCTTGTGTAATACTTACTACGAAAACACTTGTTCTTGGCTTAAAAGTTCTTGTTAATTGAATGGTTTTGGTATAGGTAAGGTTAAGCTTAGATAAAATTGATGAAATTAAAAAATCTAATTAGAATTCTGAAAGTAGAACTAGAAAATCTTATTGACAAAAAACTAACCACAAAACCTTCAAAAAAAAACCCCCCGAAATTACACAGACTAATCAACAACAACAGAGGTTGATTTACACGTTTTATTTGCTCGCCGCTAGATGGCGCTGGCTAAGTGGGGCCATTTTCGCGCACTTAAACCACTGGGGTAGCTGTAACCGCATTATTTATCGCACCATTAAAGCTTGGACCCTTAAATCATCGCTTGACGTGTGTACGTGGGACTTAATGAATGGCGGGAGACTTGGCCAAAAGTTCCTTTTTTTCGCTTCTTTATGAAATTCTAAGAGCACTTAGTGGGGAATCTATTAGATGGTTGGTTAATGTTTTTTCCGTTTTTTTTAGTACGTTAGGATGTGTTGTCAATTGTTCTAATTAGAAATTTATACTTAATAAATAATACTGCTTACGAGTTTTCTTTGCTTGAACGTGCTAACGTCGGTAACTAACTATTGGTCCGATGCCTACTCCAATTTGAAAAAAAAAAATAATAATTTTAGGTAGTCCATTTTCGGACAAAGACTAGGTATAGACTTTTTATCCAGGGCATGAAACCGCTGGTGGGACCTATTTCATACGATGTTTAGGATGATTTTTGATTTCTTCACCTTCCTTCAAGGCTCTTCAAAATTACACACACTCTAACACAATCTAAATATACAGATATACACACACACGCACAATTAAACAAAACAAACTCAAAATCACACAAGTTAGGTACACAATCCATATGCGATTGTCATCAAATTATAAGTTGTTGAACAAAGCCTATCCAACAGTATTGGAACTAGTTACGTGTCTTGTATCTGCTTGCCGATCTAGGAAATCTATAGTGAAAGGGATTTAATTAATTAGATTGAAAGGTAGGCTGTATGCTGTATTGTGTTGTGGCAGTAAAAATGGCGGTTGTGTTGATTATTTTATCTGTGTGTTTGGTTTTGGATTCATTCTGTGAGTCTGTTGGAATGTTAGATGGTAGATATTATTTTCTTACATATCCAGATAAAGAAGTATCATTTTGTAAAATAGGATTATTTCTATATAAAGACAAATATACAGTTCGATGTATTTTTGAGTAAATGTAGCTGATTATAGGTGTTTTATCTCTACTGGATTACTGTCTGACTTGTTCAACCTAATTACCCAGACAACTTGTTACTCCTTGGCAAAACGTTCGACAAACTTTCTATCTTGGCCACTCGTAATGTAGTCCTAACAACCTCAAATGACAGTCGGGATCCACTAAAAAAATTACAGACGTGTACTTGACGCTACATAAAAAGAAAAAAACAATTCCGATATTCATTCCGATCCTATTTCAATTAGTAAACAACGCAGTATGACTCCCTTTACCCCTCCCCTCTAACTAAATTACCAGAGGTCTGAGGTATACTTAAGGTGCATTGATGCTCATGAACTATGATAGGTGGTCACCGAAAGAACATTAACCCTTTGCAGCTTCAAAGGACTTGAGGGTTTCTAGGAAAATCAGAGATTATGGGCAGGTAATAGTTTCAATTTTCATCATGGGATATGAGATAGAGGAAAATGTATGGGATATACATATAAATTGATAGATGATTGTAACATGTGTAATGTTGTTCTTATCCGGCAGAACGTCTTGCAAAGAGCATTCCAGTACGAAAATTATCATAATTAGATTAGCCTTAAACTTATCAAGTGTTTTTTCATCATAAGCATACTTTACTTATCCCATTGTCTTAACAACTCTATACCAACTTATTTACTCGATAACCTTATCCAGCTTTAGGCATTCATTTTACTCATAACCTTCAGAAAAACAAAACAACTTCAAATAAACATCTGAACATCAAAAGCATTACTTCAAAGTCCAAAGAAAGATAAAACATAAAGCTAGGCACACAATGCTGGTTCGCAGATCTGTACCGTGACAAACTCAAAAATATCACAACACAGCGCATAACATTAGAAACATTATCGCGTCTGTGCCCACAAAAGGTTGAAAAGTCGCATTTCGCACGTATCGCTCTTATCGTCGGTCTGTTACAACCCTTACGTTTCGAGGGAGAATTATACTTCTGTGTGGGTTATGAGCGGTGGCGAGTTTATGAGTGGTAGTCATTAGATCACCTATTAGCGTAAGAAGTTTAAAAATGACGGCCGAGTGAAAACCTCTGTCTCGTTTTCGTCTCGATTATCATTATTCTATTAGTAGCGAGCAATAGATATCAGTCTTCTTGTAAGTTTGATAATAGCGTCTGTTAAGATGTTAAATAAGAAAATATTTTAACGGCAGTGTATTCCAAAAGTTTGCGGTACTATAATATGTATATAATTATAGGCACTTAACAAAACTAAAGTTTAAGATCGAAAATGGAAAACTTTATGTCTGAAATACTTAATTATCAAATTATTTGTCGATGATTACTATGTTGTAGAGTAGGTATTTATCAACGTTAAAGGAAAACAGAAATTTATTTTCTACAATCTACCTACCTGAGTACCTACTCACAATGCATAAATGCAATTCTCAATAAATTAACGACATTATAATTCATCCATCACATAACCCGCTACCGCTCATGCCTCACAGCCCATCCTTAGTTCGGAGGGCGAATTATCAGAAGTCGTTCAAATGATTTATGTACACAATTATTGGGTTATTCAGGTACGATGTTTTGTGCGATTCGATCCCAACCCGATAGAAGTTTTGAGACAATAACACTTAATTTAATGCTGTTTTGAAAGGTGTGCGTAGTTTCGATGTGTGGATTAAATTGGGGAGGCTTTGACCCCCTGAAAATATTTCAGGTTGTGGAATAAAGCTGTCAATAATAGCTTTAATTATTGCTAACCCATTGCTTACGGTAGGACAAAGAAGGGTGGGGGAATGGCTCAACTTCAATTACCATTGATTGTAAGGTATTTGATTTGATATGTGATGTTTTTTCATATAAAAATGTGGTGTTTCTATTATACACTACCCAATATCTGAACCTATGAAACAAATGCAACAAAGTAAAACTTTAAGAGATCCCCTGTACATAGTGAGAGTTGTAACAGTTTTATCAATAACGAAAATCTTTAATTATAGTCCAGGTGACAAGTAACCCATTTTTTAAGCATCGGAAAACTCAAATAGCCATTGTCAATTTCCCAACCAGAAACAAAAGACAGCAGACTTCACCTATAGACCTTTTTTCTCAAAACACAGGTCTAAATATTTCATTCGCTCAACATCATCAGTTGACATCGTATGCACAGCACGTTGTCCTACTGGCATACGTGACAGGTTGCAAGCCTGGCTGCGTGAATTATACACCAGCTCATCTCTATCTCGGTATATGTGCGGAAAAGGTGGCTCTGGTGCTAAATTAGTGATAGGTGTTTGAAGTCTTGTATTTTTAACTTACTTCAAGGAAGGTGGTTTTCAACTCGTGTTATCTGACTGGCAAGTATGTAAGTTAAAATCGATCTTTCATCTATTCATAGCGACCATTCACGACCATATTTATATACAGGTATATGCAATTCAGATGAGAGATATTCCTTATCATATTAAAATATTAGAAAAAAATAAAATAATTATGATTTTAATAGCTTTATTGTGCAAACGTGCAGTCCTTTTGGTTTCTGTAAACCTGAATACAGGTACTAGAAGACTAAACATAATTTATTGTAACATGTGCCAATCCAATAAACTTTTCTCAAACTCAAAACAAATTCCGCAAAAGAGCTACAAAAATACTCGTCAACAAATCGTCGAAAACGTATGCACTAACGAGATATCAAAACCGAATCCGATGCAATAGCCGCAAGGGAAATGTTGCCTACGTAACACCTCGGTACGAATCTATCACTGTCCTGATTGCTTACCGAAACTAGTCTGCATAAATCCCACAAGTATAACACGATTTTGACATATCATTGATCTATCCAGCCCAGGATCACCTCAACACCTAGCTGCCGTCTCCCCGGAGACTTCAAACCAAAACTGTATTATATCAACACCGACTTCATACCCAATTTTCCCATAAACACGTTTTCCATTGCTGATTCTGACCTGTAAGTTGACGAGAATGAAGGAACGGATAACGCAATGGATGTCGTTGAAAGCGATGGAGTTGTAGATCGAAAATTTCGGGGTAAGGCTGTAGCAATAAACGTTGGAGCATTGATGAAAGTCAATTCTCCATGCCATTCGAAATTTAACCTTGCTGCTATGAAGTTTGGATATAGTTTTGGTTGGTTTGGTATGGAAGATGGATTGTTTTGAATTCAGAGGTATAGTAGATAGTTTGAAAGACAGGTCCTATCAACCGGTGACAACTACATATTGTTTAGACGTGTGTTTTATTCGGTTGTATAGTGATCTCTGCTCAGTTTGGTGCTCTCTGAAAATTGTCTTAACAATATAGAATACATTATTCACGACACTTGAATGGCGTTTGTCGATTGGTCTGGCTGTTACATTTTACCTTCAGACCTGCATGGTTCGAGTGAAAAATTCACGAGCATTTGTTTCATTTTATTTGCAACAATACTGTTGTTTTAATTTTTGCATAGCCTTCGACAGTTGCTACTTATATCTACTTTTCAATTTCGATTAAAAGACAGTTCATATTATTGAGCTTATCAACTGGTTCGTAAATACCCATGGCTTCCTAGCAGTCAGTATTTCTGCCTCAGCGTAAGTTTGCCAATGCATATCCAGATCAGCGGTTATTCTTCTTCTTCTTTGGGCTCAGTAGCCGTAATTTTTTTATAAACAATAATACTGATATGGCAATTATGAAATAACAATAGTATCTAAAATTTACATACCTAATCAATATTCTGCATTTCATATTATTCACACAAAGTGATCGACACTTAATTAATAGCAGTCTGCCTCTAAGTTTTATAATGACTCATAATTTTAACACATTAGACAGCTGATTCACTTCATTAATTCTTTAATTACCATAAAAACCTAATTTCAGTTAGGTCACTATAAATTATTTGGTACTGTCTGCCCCATTAAACATCTATCAAGTTTCTTTTTTTCCAAAATCAGCATATAATTAACTAAAGAGTCCATCTTCAAATAACCTTGAGAGTAACAAAAAACAAATTGAAACAAAAATATTATGAGCAATAAATATAAAAGAGTTATCAGATTGGGCGTGTAAGTTTAACGTTTTAATAAATAACAAGCGGCCGCCATGTTGCATTTTTATATTTATTTGTAAAAATTAATAATAATGCTGAATAAATCAATAAAAGAATGGAAACATTTCAGGACTGGCTCCGGTTGAATGATTTGTAGTAATACGAGTGTAGTGCCGTCTGCGCGCTGTAGTGCGACCGAGATCACTTGATACTTTGAGACGGTTTTGTGTCATGGTATATTACGATCATGATCATACTGTAAATATGATTTTTTGTATAGTTTTAATAAATTATATTAACTGTGAACATTAAAGTATCATTGCTTTTCGATATTTTCTTTGTGTAGTGTTAGTAGTTTTCATTTCACAATAATTTTCTCCTTAAAAATACTTTGTCTCAATTAAATTATCTGTGTTATTATTTTTTCTTTTTAACTTATTTTTTTATCATACAATCAGTTTCTTTCTTTAACGTGCACTACTTTTTCGAACTTAAAGCTCAACATTTTCTACCAACACAAGCAACGAATCTTCAAATAATTTAAACCCAAGTATCAAGACGCCCCAATCCTCTGGTATCAGTCGCTAGTCTTATATCAGTTGATATCGAGTGGAGGCACATCTCAGTCCCTCCTCCAATAGCGCGCGCATCAATTGCTGTGCCGCGAGACGCAGCTTACCTGAGGCGAGAGATGACGGATGGATGGGTGGCCGCTGCACTTCATATTGGAAGGCTACGATTGTTATGCTATAGGTATCTTTTTCAAAAAGATCCCGAAGAATTAAGAGACTCCTCCTTTTTTTGGAGTCGGTTAAAAAGTTTCGTTTTGCCGCTTTTGTACATATTTAAGATACACGTTATATAAGCTCTTGAAAAAAGGTTTAACCATTCATTATTGTGTTATGTATTCTTGACTAGCTTCAGCCTGAGATTTCACTAACGTGTCGCCAAGGAAACAACTTTCTGCACCCGGATAAAAAATCCTTTCTTAGACTTTTTGAGTAGATACGTATCCAACGTCACGTGGCGGAAAAATCATCATTAATAAACAGTTGATTAGCACGCATTTTAAGGTAAGGAAGTCATAACATTTTTACATTGGTAAAACCAACAGTATGGCGTCAAAGAGACGTAATGTGACGTAGAAAATTTTGAGTCAGATTGCAGTCTATCATTATTCTGACCTTTTGGTACTTATACAGGAATTTCAAATTGGATTTAGAATAAACTAAATGAGTCATTTGAATATTGCTTTGACATTTCCAATAAATATATATGTACCTAGTTGAATTTCCAATAATTTGATAATTCTATACTTTTACCAATATAGTTAAGAGGAAACATTTTTCTGTTTCTTTGTAGGCAAGCTCAGAACTGATTTGAAATACTCTTTCACTGTTGACTGTTGGAAAGCTACCTCTATTCCCGGGTGACATTTACAATCGGTAGGTAGCTGAGTTTCTAATAATTTTAATTAGTACCTAATCAATATATAAGTATACCTTTAAGCATGATTTCCTCACAGTGTCTACATACAACCTCTCATTTTCACTCTCTCACTTAATTTCTTTGCCACTAATTCACTTCAAACCTAAATTTTCCCAAGAAAACTTAACTTCATAACAACAAATCATACAAAAACACATAGGTAGATAAAATAAATCATACGTAAACTGTCATAGCAAGGCTTCTCATCAGAATTCAAATGGATATGGCGTCCAGCGTCAATGCAAGCTGATGTTTGTAGGGAAACTCCAAGATGTCTGCCTTTGATTTATTTCTAACTAGCCCTGCGTACAGGTGTGACTTGCTGTTATATAAAAGGCTCGGGGAGAAAGATAAAAATGTTATAGTTTTGGTTCTTGGGCATATTTTAATTTGTCAAACAAATCTACACTAATATTATAAAGCTGAAGATTTTTTTGTTTGTTTGTTTGTTCGCTTGCTTGAACGCTCTAATATCAGGAACTACCGGTCCGATTTTAAAAATTCTTTCAACATTAGATAGCCCATTTATCGAGGAAGGCTATAGGCTACTTTTTATCCGGGTTCGTGAAGAGGTTTCCACCTGCTCATCAGAATTCAAATGGATATGGCGTCCAGCGTCAATGCAAGCTGACGGCTGTAGGGAGACTCCAAGATGTCTTTGATTTATTTCTAACTAGCCCTGCTTACAGGTGTGTCTTGCTGTTATATAAAAGGCTCGGGGAGAAAGATAAAAATGTTATGCTTTTTGCGCTTTAGTAGATGTTAAGTTAATATTGCAGGGCATATTCTTAATTGACGAACATTGCAAATGAATGAACCTAACCACACTTTCTTTTGAGGTCTCCAAAAGTGAAAACCTTTAACTTGAAAAATTGCTTGTAATATGAATAAACGGATGAACTGATTTTTATGAAACATTTCTGTCTTCAAACTTTTAACACCTCTCGTTTAGCATTGGAGTTAAAAACGTCACACTAAAATTTAATTTCAAAAACAACACCTAACCAAAATACCATAAATCCCTCCTCATATCAAGTTCTATAACACAACTTAGAAATTAAACTATAACTGATTAAACTGCCCATCTAACGAGTACCAATATAACCACGATCATACTGACCATCAGAAATTTATAATCGGCAGATATTATCTGGCTGCGCAAGAGCACGATGGTACGAACTAATGATAATGTGCGCGAGCAACAATTAACTTCTATACGGACTGGGCAGGAACGTGTCAATGTTGATTTGTGATTGATATTATATGCTGCAAGTATACCTGTACTTTAACAATCCAAAATACACCTTAGCACCTCAAAAATAAGGTTCATTTTCCAATGTTGCAAGAAGTGTATCGGTCTTAAAATTTCGTGTGTTCGATTTTCATTTGTTTGTTCTTGAATTGAGAGTTCGTTTTTCAATGTACTGTTTTCAAACTGCATGATCATTTTCTATCATTGCTTAGACGAAGGATTTTGGTTTTTATGTGAATGAGTTTAGAGTTGGGTTTCGGTTGTCAGTAAGGAATTGTAGGATTAATCGTTGCGTTTGCGCCTGAAGGTTTTTTCTGAATAGTTTAGCTATGATTTATTTTAAACTTTAAGCTCTTTGTAATAAGGGCGGGCTATTGTTTTAATTAATTATAAGTTTTTGATGTATATACGTGATTAGCGATAGATATATGATTTTGGAGGCGTGATGTTAATGTATGGGCTCAATATATTTATTTTAGGGTATATATCATCGGGTCAATTATCAGAAATAGTTATAGATTGACGATGTTATGTGTGGGATCGAAGGGTTTATAATGCAGTAATATTTTATAGTGTTTATCAACAATGCAATAAAAATATCCAGTTCCCATCATATGTCTGAAGCAAGTAGCCTGTTTTTCTCGGATTCCCCACTATAATATGAACCAAATTTCTATATGTGAAAGCGCGACAACATAAACAATAAACAGATAAACAGAGACCCTTGTCATGCATTTATAATTTTGGTAAGGATTTTTGATTTGCAGCATTGGTTTAATATTTTTTTCGAAACACTGGAAAGACACCAATAACCAACATTACACAATTTCACTAACAATTTACCAGCAAGTCACTTTCTATCATATTTTTACTAGTAGGCGTTGATAGCAAGTCTGTGGCCTATTGTTTTATAAGTTATTACTTTACGATACTAAAAGATAAAATTGTTAGAAGTTACGTATTCTATCTGCAACTGATATTATGGGAAGCGTAGAAATATGCGTTACGTAAAGCAGTGGTTATTGATGGAAATGTTTAATAATACATCCTGGCAGGATTCAAATAAAAATCCCTTATTGTTCATCTACCTAGTCTTTTTTTAACTATGTTGGGTTCGGCTTCTAGGCTATATGATTTCTTCAACCCAGTGACTTGGGCTGCCCTAAACCTCTTAGTAAAACTGGTTGTCAGAATTGCTAGCTTCTGACTCGTAACGGCTGCCCAAGATGTTCAAATAAAGCCAGGGTCCAAGATTGTCATGCGAAAGACGGAGGGATTCGTCATGACAAATGGTCACCTACCCACGGACTGACCGCGCCAAGGTCTGCTGAATACTTCCATAATGATCTTGAAAGACTCTATACTTACTAGGTTTGCTACGTAGATTTTTTAATCATCAAAATAGACAACAATAGGTATACCATCAATCCATATCACCATCTAAATCAAAATATACTTCAACGGGGAGGAACCTCTTGTTATAAATCATGAACCCTGGACCCTGACTTCAGATCGTGTCTCACAGCGCGGCTATCGGGACGTACCAATTAACGAAACTATAAATAATATTAGTTACACAGTTTTAGATGAGGACTGGTTAATAAAGTATTGCTTGTTATTTAAAAGTGATTGATAAGGTTTTATGAACCGATTTCTCAAGAAAAAGGTTCATAATACGACCGCGATTTTTATTGTGTGTGTAGGTACGGATGGTAAAAATTAAAATGGCTATAGGTACCTACTTTTGCTAAGAAGCTGTTACTTGAGTTCAAGTTAAAAGTATCATTTCACAAAATGCTAATTAAAAGTGTCACTGTAAGTTTTCAATAGCATAAACGACTGAATAATAGAGGCATCCAAAAGAGTGATTCCCATAAACTTTTTTATTGTTTCGATCTATATTCAAACATGATACGTCATTATGGTATGGTGGAAGTCACAAGATTTCTGTAACATATAAGAGAAGCAGAAATGAGCTACTTGGACGTTATGTTTTTTTTATTCATCTTAGGTAAGTAGTACCATCAATCCATGAATCACGATCCGGTCGACTGAATGACGAGACTGCTGGCTTCTTATAATTACTAGAAACAGACTTTTTGCCAACATACATTATTATTTTGATTTACACAGTTTTGTTAGTTACGCTCACAATGGGAGTGAGTGGTGATTAATAGGCCTATTGTTTTTTGGTGATTTATACATCGTATATAAGAATTTGAGTCGAACTGAGTTTAAATATTGCTGGCTAAAGTATCAAATTATATGGTTAATAGTTAGATCTATTGCTTTTCATCATTTTAATATAACGCATGCAACAGTGACGCATGTTTTAGTTTCATTTAACTGAAAAAATTGAAATTCTACATTTTAAAATCTTCACTATATGTATGTTAGTTTCTAACAATTATATTTTCTAAAACGATTTTTGTTGATCTGTTACTTGTTACTGAAGATTACAAAACAAAAAAACAACTGCAAAATTGTAATGCACAAAAACCAATGTTACCAAATAAATTGTTCCCACAACGCGAGAAGTTGCCCAAATATTTTTACGATCCAAATACCGTATCACCTTGAAACTCATTAATTTTAATGTTTACTCTTACAATAACCTACATTGCACACATTACTGATGGTAATGATGATAATCAACAGGATTTGGCGACTATCCGATGATTTTCATACAAAATATAATGTCCGAGTAGTTATTTACACAATAAAAGCATTTTACGACTTTTAAATTGACGTTGAAAGGCAAATGGCGATCCTTTCGACTTTTGACACGCTCGGATCTGACCTGATTTTTGTACGTTTCCATTTACTCACGGGAATTCTGGGAAAAGTGATTGTATTGTCAGTTATTTTAATAAAAAAACCAAATCGATGTATTTGTGATTATATGTGAATCTATGATTTCAGTCAGAGATTATTGACATACCTACTCAGTTTAATTTTGTGTGTGTGGCCTGTGCCTTTCAGTGGGACAGCAAAAAAAAACCAATAATGAGGAATAAATGATCGTGTTAGTAATTAACCTTTTAATATTTTTTATAATGGATGAAACCTTTTTATATGCTTTTGAAATAGGAAACATTTTTTTTCCTTTAACCTGTCATGAAGTTGGCTTACTTAATATTTTATCTATTTATCCGAATACTCATAAGATACTAAGTATCGCAATAAAATGGGCACCCACACAAATTCAGCTAACAGTCGCACGCGCATCAAATATCGATACAATTGCGACACGACGCGTTTACGATAATCGTCGGCTCGCGTGAAAGGAGAGGTGCTCACGCGCATAATTTCTGTAATGGCGCCCGCTAAGTGAGGGGACAGCGCAAGAGTTTAATTATTTAACTTATTGATATTGTTAAGATAAGCTTGGTTTGTTAACTTAGGTTGGTTTTAATGATTTTGTTTACTGTTCTATAGTTTTATTGTTGATACCTACATGCTTAATTATTTGCGAAAGGTGGTAATAAATGGTATTAAAACCTATTTTTCTTTGAATATCAAATAAATAACTTATTTGGTAATTTCGATACCGATGAATTACCAAGGTGTTATTTTTTAAAGTCCGTTATTTTACCCCCACTTTACAAAAAGGTAGATCAAGCATCAAATAATATCAAAGGTAACTTACATTAATGCTAGAATAAAGGCTAGATGTACTAGATGATAATTGATTTGATCTTTGATACGTAATAACCTAATTAAAAATTACAGTATTATGCTAAATAATAACTAATCTCAAGTCTCAACACTTATAACATTACAATGTACCAGAAGTAACGCAAAAAACCGTACTTAACAAAAACCGTATCCAGTCATATATCGCTACTGATTACGGTTTTATTAATCGTAAATTCAGCAAGATATATTCACGACTCATCCGTAAGGGTACTAACGTTCTTCCTAAATTGCAATTTATGATCGAATCGTTAACTTCATCGAATCGTAAAACTCTGTCACTTTTGCGAAAATAATCAAAATACTATAAAAAGTGTCGATGGGAGATCATTTATAACTGTTTCCCTACTGTGAGGTAATTAGGCTGAAATTGTATTAAGATTTAAGAAGGTACTTTTTCTGTAAGATGCGTACTTAAATTTTGTCTTAATATACATAGCTTCTACTGATATGCAAACTTTGATAAGCTTATAATAGGTATTTACTAATATTATAAATGCACTCACACTCACTCACTCAAAGTAACTCTGTTGATCTGAATGTTATTTTCGCCACAACGATTGAACCGATTTAATTAAAAACTTAGAACCTGAAAAGAGACAAAAACAGCTTAACTATTTATCTGAGTGTAAAAAGGGAATTACTCCCTTAAGATGTGGCTCGAACCGCCAAAACAGTTAATGTAAGTAATAAAATCCAAAGTAATAAACCAAAAACTAAACTACAAACAGTGTTTAAAAGAAATGATATCTTCATATTCATCCTACAGAACCCATCATGCACGCTATACTTTCATATTCTTTAACAAAATTAAAACTAAAACACTACAACAGTTTTACAGCCCACATCAATCCATTCACGAGATATTTACAACATACAGACTCACAGATAAGGTGAATCCTGTACAAACAGTCACCTGTCACGTCAAAGCTATCTCTTATCATCAGCTGCTTGGAGATCAGCTCGACGTGTTTGAAGAGATGAGCCGTTTATGGTGGAGTTATATAGGGTATGGGGTTTTGTTGATAGCGTGGCCTATTGTTATGGACAAACTTGTTATTTTATGAAATTAGGAATATTTAACATTCCGATTATCATGGTGGTCAAAGCACCAGCCACTTAAGTAGGTACAGGTGTGCGGTTACAATTACCTACAAATAAGGTACCAATGTAACGTTTATAAGTTATGTGTAAGTACTATTATACCTGGATATCAATAACTGAGAGAAGGGGAAAGAATACATCTCGATAAAACTTACTTCAAAATCTGAAAATCCCTTCCCTGTATAAAAAAAGACCTGTGTCCTGCAATGGGACAATAAAATAGCTGAAGACTAATTGTATTTTGATTGAATAAGTCAAAGGTCTTACATTGGATTTTACCAAAGAACCCGTCGAAAATATGTGCACAAGCCATTTAACAACTGCATAGTAGCCAAGAACCAATTATTGACAAGAAATCACGCAATTTGATCACTGATAAGGATCAATAATGCACGAAGGATTTACCCACCATAAAACTTAACTTTTAAATCCTATTTACAAACCAATAAAATACATTAAACTGCATTTTTTCAACCAGGATCTACATATTCTACATACTCTATATTGTCCACAAGCGGATCTGAAAATCCAATTGTTTTAAGAACTACGTAAATTGTTTTAATATTAATCGATATGCAGTCATTAATTCGGCGATAATTTAAGTCTGTATTATCTTTTAAGTAATTATTAACAGTATGGAAATATGTTTTTAACCGATGTCGTTTATAATCAAGGCTTTTTTGGTCGTCTTTGTTTATACCACTTATTTTAACTTACAAAGTATTTCGGATAAATAATCCTGTGCAAACTACATTATTATTTTTTGAAGAACGATAGAAAAATTTTGTATCTAATTAAGTAGTAGTAGTAAGTAGTAGTAGTAGTAGTATGATAAAAAATTGGGTAGCAAAATTTTCAAAAAACACTTGTCAGAAATTAATCCAGTCCACGTATAAATAAAATGGTCCATCAAAACATTTGTAACTGGACACTTCCCAGATAAAAATCTCACGCATCCTTAACCCCATCAAAAAAATATCTTTACTGTTACTCTTCAAACTGAAATTGTCGACAATTTACCCCATAACACAAGTACTGTACACAAAAAAAGATTCATATCTATATTGTTATCAAAGTGCTGTTTGTAGCATAAAAATATAACGAAGAGGCTTTGATGTGAGGCGATTCTGAATAATGGCCGTTTTTTCTGTTAAAGGCCACGCTGAAATCTTCGATGGACACTGTTTTCCATTTATTGCTGAGATACTTGGATGTACAAAGGCAAGGAGGTGTGACTATTCACTTATCTAAATTCATCATCTCCTGCCAAGCCTTTTTCCCAACTATTTTGTGGTCGGCTTCTGATGCAGTTTTATTATTACTTATTTAGGGTAGGTATTAATAGGTAATTTGTTCATCCGAATACATTGCTCTCGAGTAAATGAACCGAGAGAGAGAGAGAGAGTGTTTTGATGTTAGATATAAAAATCTTTTTTTTTTAGCATGTTAAGGAAATATTTCTCATCGATCAACTAAGGAATCCGTCATAAAAAATATACCATGTCCAAAAATTCTTGTTTAACATTTCGCATGAGCAACTTTCTTCGGCCACCCTTCACGCGCTGATGACCACTTTAGACACAATAAAAGCATATATTATTGTAATAAAAACATGTATTACAATAAAAACAGCAATGGACATTCACTAAGGCGTACAATTCACGAAACTTGTAAAACTTTACTGCTATGTCACTTGATCGTGTATTTTGGACTTGGATCATATAACAAATCGGAGATGCCACTACCCTTCTCTGACCTTCTCTGCACGGGACCGCCGATCATACTC
Organism: Helicoverpa zea; assembly: GCF_022581195.2. NCBI lineage: Eukaryota > Metazoa > Arthropoda > Insecta > Lepidoptera > Noctuidae > Helicoverpa > Helicoverpa zea. The sequence continues at coordinate 13,040,006 of NC_061457.1, forward strand.
GTCGTCAAGTTTACGCTTGCCATCAAATTACCACTCCCGCTGTGGGTTAGCGTGAGGAAGTATCAGACTCTTAGTGCCAGGCCCAGGTACCAGGCCGCGGTAACTTTTCTTTCGAACAATCCCGCAACTTTAAGATTCATGTCTAGCGATGTGACCGAAAATGCACGAGTGTAAAAACTATGAATTTATTGCGTAGTATCGCTTCTACGCGTACATGGGCAGACTTTTCACATAAAGATTTTTGCCATCAGCTTATCCGGTTAGTTAAACGCTCTAAGGTTTTAGAGGTCAATCTTCGAATGTTCGAAGCAGGAAGAATAGTCGTAAAGAGATATTCGATTTAAATGTTTTCCGAATAATCGCGATTCGGTAGTTTGAAGGCTATGGAATTCGGAGATGGATTCTCGGATCTGTTGACGATTCTAATATAACGGTGGTTTTTGAGTTTTTGGAACTTTTCAATGGATTGCTTTAAATAATTTTATAGTGCAGAATTTGAATATCTTTTTTTGTACAAATACCTAAAGCAGAAGTTACGGGTTTGTAAAACTGTTAAATGCAAGATCTTGACTTTGAAATGCAAAAAAAATTACTATCCCGAATTCAGGTAATCGATTTCTTCCTTAAAGTTAGTAAATAACGCTAAAAATAAAAGGACCCCCTTTTAGGCCCGGAATTCAGTGGACACAACAAATCATAGAGAGGAGCCCTCAAACAAATGTGTGAAATATGAACACTGGAGCCTTTATCAGGGACACCCAAAACATATATGTTGTGGGCCAAGTAAAAATCTCACCTAAAATGCAACGAGATTTTGGACCTTTGGTTATACAAAAGCTAGTCTTGGAACATTGTTTTCAGACTTAAGATAATAAAATTAATAAATATAGTAAAATTATTAAATTAAAACTTGGTACCCTTGCTTTTTTCATATGAATATAAATAATATATGCAAATGAACATTTAGAATAAACTAAAAAGTCAGGAACGAATATATCATCACCCTGTTAGACAATTGCCATCCACTCCTAATCGTAGCCTAAACGGACGCCTATGACATGGTTGGCGATCGTTGTGGCAGGCCTATGTTCAAAAAAGAGTATATCCGACGTTTATGTTTTAACTATAATGATATTCGTGAAGGTCGTTGAACTTTTTGTCCGTTAAGACTAGAGATTTTTCAGAATTATAACCAAAAAAAAAACTAGAGCATCTAATCGCCGCCCACTTGTATTTCACGCCATATTCTCAAGTTCACGTAAGAGGTTATTTATAGACGTAGGCGGCCGTGTCCAAAAAGCTTAGTTGTGTCAAAAGTTGAGCGTTAAATCATTGGCTACTATCTGGACACTGCAGGCCGGACCGTGGCCACTAGTGTTGGGCTTATTTCCATTGTTATACGGTATACGGTTTGACGTGACGGATAAGGCGTTTTAGGATCTCAATAAAAATGAAATAAATAAGAAAATAACAGATTTATTTCATACCGCCAGTCATTCGAGTTTTGTTCACTTATTTATGATTAATAGTAGACTTGTTTTGAATGAGTAAAGTTTGCCAGCATGTACTGAAAGTACACATAAATGACATAAAACTAATTAAGAACTCTATAGATAGATAGAATATTTATAAATTTTAGCAAAGTATATAAAAAATACTACTCAATCTTTGTCATGGTCGTTTTCAAAAGATCACATCAAAGAAAGCTGAATGACACTAAAACACATTTTGACATTAAAAGTAGCGAGTGCACTTTCTGATGCGTTAACGTATTATATCGTAATCGTGTCGTGTGCCAATGGAAACGGTGCCAAGCTAAGTGATCCGACACAAAATGAAATATGATGACACTTCCACACATTACAATACGAATTTTTCGTGTAAATGAAAAAAATAATAATACTAAAGTGTAATATAAAAAAGCATTAGGTAATCATTCAAAAAATGCCTGTCTTGAAGACTGAGAAAAATAATCTTTTTTTTTTCATTTCTAAATCTAAAGAGGTTACCAAAAATGAAAGGTTACCAGGAAGTCGACGAAAAAGAAACAAACTAGAGCTTATTCATTCAAAGAGGGTGTCACAATAGAATCTAAAACGACACAGGAGAGGTTCAAAAATAATATCATCAGTATAAATGAAATTCTGCCTATCATTTGAACATCTTTGGCAGTCGTTAAGGGTAGAAGCCAGTAAGTCTGACAACCAGTCTTACCTGGGTTGCCTGAGTAACTGGGTTGAGGAGGCCAGATAGGCAGAAAGTTGATCCTAGTAGAACACTGGAACACAGCTGCTTCAAGTTAGACAAGAAGCCGACCTCAACATAGTTATGAAAAGGCTAGGCAGATGATATGACCAATATAACTGAAAAATACCTGAACCATGTAACATGAATATTTCAATTAACCGCACAGATAACCGACGCACAGGTTAATGAGATTACTGCAATATAATTTATTGTTAATTGTTATTATAAAGTGCTGCATAGCAATTTAGTAACAGATTTTGATCAGTTGTATGGATGTGATGTGTTAAGAGATTAGGTATAGCTTTCCTGTGATGGTAAGATGGTGAAAGCCATGATTTAAAGATGGTTATTTTACTTCATAATTTACAAATATATAGAGTTTCTAATGCATCTAAAACTAATCTATAATATAAAAATGAATCGCAAAATGTGTTGGTAAGCGCATAACTCAACAACGCCTGGACCAATTTGGCTAATTCTTTTTTTGTTGTGTTTGTTATTGTCAGGAGAAGGTTCTTATGAAAAAAAAATAGGGTAAAGTAGAGAGAAGTCAGTTGACGGGAGCGAAGCCGCGGGCAAAAGCTAGTCTTGTATAAAATGGTCCCCATCCCTGTTGATTTGCAAATTAGTTAAAAAACGTTTCAATTCTCATTCCTGGGAAAAAAAATTCCTCCTTACTCTTAAATTCATTTTTTTGACTCGTGAATAATAGCCGTCATCGATCGAACCAACAAAGTCTGTCGACAGGATCGGTACGATCAGAAATGCAATGAATTAAATGACAGACTTCAGAAACGTAAACTTAACTGATGTGAACTGTAATACTGTTCAAACTAAAAACCTAACAAATAAGGAACCTGAAAATATATCGGATACTCTATACTTGCTTGAACTCTATTGAACTAAAACAACGGCGTATAGTACAGGAGTCCAACTTTAATTTTGTCATGACGATATATGACGTTCATACATCACATCAGTCTGACTTGCTCATCAAAGTGACGTGCGTTTGTCTCTGTCTGAACATCTATAGAACTGCTGCTAATAGCTGTGTTTGTTCCTAAAATAGGCTTAGATGTATTATTGTGATTTTAATTGCTAAGTTTTGTGAGAGGAATTAATGGAAGAGGAGAATTACTATACTGTGGAAGGTGGCTAGAAAGGAAACTACCTAAAAAATATATATTTGCTTTCATATAGAAATTTCTACAGTACTAGAAGTAAGCAATAACAATAGTAACTATCATTAGATAAACAAATTAGATAAATAGAACAAAAAATTGAAGACAAGCCAAAAATTTAATTGCAAACCTAAAGAGTAAACCATTTAATTGTTCTTGGAAGAACTATGGTGTTTTGAATATATCAAATGTTAGACTTCATTATTGAACTAAAGTTCTTTGACGAAAAGTCTAAATTTAACCTGACTACTTCAAACAGACACAATATAAAATGAAGATCGAACAAGAAGAAAGAAGAAGTACCTTTCCTCAATAACGTGTATATTCTAAATAAGCATCTAAAACACGGTAACCACCAGATCAGCGAGTAAATAAAAATCGTCAACTTATGTGGCACCATACCATCGCCTACGATTCATCGCTGGTCGAACAACGAGTGGGATCTATAGGGCTACCATGATTTGGCTTGAAAATATAGGACAGGTCCTATGGCTGACTGATTAATTTTCATACCCTTCGAATTATTGACCATTAAATCAAGCTTTTCTCTCTCTTTTAGCCTTACATTCTTGCTAAAAATTATTTATCAACCAAACCAGGATACTGAATTTTATTTAAATAAATAAATAATAAATAAATAAATAATGTCGGGACACCTTTTCACACACGGTCGGTTAGCCCCACGCTAAGTTATTAATTAACTTGTGTTATGGGTGCTAACACAACTGATAAACTACATATAGCTACATATATACATATTTATAAATACATATTGTAACACCCAGACCACGACCAACAAGCATGCTCATCACACAAATGTCGATCGAACCGGGAATCGAACCCGGGACCTCAGATTCGGCAGTCCGGCTTGGTGACCTTTGCGCCACAGAGGTCGTCAAACAACTGAAGGTAAAAAAAATAAACGCAAATTATAATAAATGCTTAATAAATGTCAGTACTTACTTTAATCAAAACGTCAAAGAACTAAGTTGGTTACATGATTTTACCTTAAAATATGTGCAAGTTACTAATTTATCTGAATGACTGATTCTATTTAGTTTTAATAATAAGTACCTAGTCGTAAAGGAAATCATCCCATCACATCACAGTAATCATGGTATACCAAACTCTAAGTAAGATATTTTAAAGAGTCTGGAAAAATCCAGACCCACGGGACTGTTTAATTTATTAACGTGTGTTTATTCGTTACTCGTAAAGTCATATCAACAGGAATTGTAGTTTTACTGTCGATGTATGGGCTCAAGTTCGGCTTTTGTTGACCTACGTTTTTAAAGATGTCTCTCTTTGAATGCAGATAAAACGAATAATGATTTTATTTAAATTAAGTCTGGTTCGGTTGTAGTTTCAGAATTAAGCACGCACTTTGGGCCTTCATTAGCTTGTAGAATGAACGATGATACATATTTGATAAATCTATTTTATGATCATTAGATTAGGCTGCACCTCGGAGATTCTTCCGGCTGACCCGAACTTTTTTGGGGATTATCGTCATCATAAGATTAACACTACGGGAAACAGCTAGCCTTTAAAATGGATATACCTACAAAGAAACTATATACATATACATGGTTCCAAGAAAGTGTCTTATGGAGAAAATATTTTGTAGGTAAGTAAAAAACTCATCAAATTACTAATTAAATGAAACTGTAAATTCGCCATATATTTTAAATAACTACCGAACACTCACTGTAATAGAATGAAAGATATAAAAACTGCTATTGCGTGTTTTAAAATGAAAAATATATGATGCGTCTGTGTGAGTGAGCTGAGAGTTGGTCGAAGGACCTGCTAACTTAGTATGGAGAAGCACTTTTGCCTTATTTGAAGATTTTTACTTAAACATTAGGTTAATTCGAGAACTAGGGGAAACCTTTTTTATATAAGTAGGGTAGATATTTGAAGAATTAAAAATGTTTCCAATAAATGGGAAAACTATTCTAGAAAAAACAAAAACTAAAACTCAGAGAATTTTTCCAGAAAAAATCGAGTCTTTTTGTCATTGTAGTCACAGTCGTTGACTTTATGGACATTTCAGTAGGAACCAGGAATGTGAAGAATATTAATATTATGCATGCAGCCTTTCTTGCGGAGCGAAAAATATCAAGAAGAAGAAGAAGTTTTTTTACTATAATAACGGTAAACAATGTCATATGCAAATCCTTATTCCTTAAAATAATGCTTAACACAAATGCAGGTTAAAGCTAACATTAATTACTGAGAAGCAAGAAATGATTGATGACCTGAATAATTCATAATGTTTATTAAAGGAAATATTATAAATACTATCGGTGTGTCTCACTGTTTATATTTCATTGCTATTAGAGAGAGTTAATTGAGTGTCAGTCATCGTAGCTAGTATTTGGCACGAGAGATGCATGTTGCAGCTACTTTGTAGTATTTGTTGTTTTGATAAATGACTGATGTTGAATTCCTTTATTAATAGAAAATTAATTAATATTTATTAATAGAAAATGACGAAATGTGAAAGTAATTTTTTAGGTAAAGAACTGTAATTAACTAATTACATGTTTTAAGAGTCCAACCATCTAGAAGTATTTTTTATTTTTGCTTATTGTAAGTATAAGAATTGATTATTGTACATATTATGCAATTTCTTTTAAGAATACAATCTGATGTCAATGAAAATATGAAATTTCCAGATTTTTTCTTTCAATTTCCAATTCTTTTAATAAAATACCACACAAAAACACCGATTCCCAACCTTCAAAGCGACATAAAATAATATGTTGTAAATAATAAATCTTTGCAAATAGTTCGCGCGGCTAGGTGGCGCCATCTGTCATGGGTGACATCGACTGCCGGTGTGACTTCACCACTCATCTACCTAGTGCCAGTGCCAATGTGACTGCTAGAAAGTTCATGTGTTATGATTATGCAAGATTTGTATGGCGTGACGAAAAATGTGCAAGGTGCACCTATACTTTTCGCGAGAGGTATGGACCAAACAGAATATAGTTACCTACAAAGTTTTTACCAACTTTGTTCCTGTTGGATGAAGGTGTGTTTGTCCATATTCTCTGAAAAAAAAAAATTCTGCGCTTCCAAATGCTTCACAGAAAATAATACTTAAATATCAATAATTTCTTCAATTTATTTGTGCAAAAAATTCTGTGTTATATTTTCTAAACTGAACAAAAACAGAATCCTCCTCCGCACAACCGCAGCCCTCCATAAAACCTTATAAAAGCCACTAAATAGTCATCTTTATTCGACAATAAAATTCGGCCATCTTGAACTATATATCAAAATTATATTCCTGCTGACCGTACATGATCTCGTCATGGGTGTCATTTTGTAAATAAGTATACATAGCATAGTATGTATCGACTTATTTTATTTATGTACAGTTTAGTCATAAAGTCGGGGTTTTTTATGTAGGTACCTACGTCTGTATTTAATAACGATTTGATACTCCAATTACCTAATACTCTTATCTCTTACATTATAGAATTCCGGACTCTTTAAAATATGTTTCATTTTAGTCCCCCAATCCCATTGACATAATTGATGTTTTCACATAATGATTCTATCATGCATTAAAAACACATGTTACCCAAAACAATTACCAAATTAAAATAAGTAAGTGATGGTCAAATCCAAATGCAGATCAAACAAACGAATGTCCGTAGAAAATTAATTAAAACCAGTACACGAACAAACAACAATACTACTCTACTTTCTTCATACAATCCTAAAAACTAGACCTTTTTACTGAACAATACAAATTATTATCAATCACTAGAATTTACGGCGCGGAACCAAAGCGTTGCTTTTTCTACTATAAACCGTATAAATTTGAATGAAAGCTAAATATTTAACTGACTTGTATACGACGAACTCCTCCTAAATGTGTCGCATAAATTCGGTCAAGTAAAAAGTCGTCAACTGTTAGGGGAAAGGTTAGTATGGATAAGAGTGGTGACGAAATGTTTTTAATATTTTTTTTGTGAATATCTCTAACCATCATGGTTTTTGGTACAATCCTCATATTATGACAATCAAATTTATATGTGGAAAAAGTAACTACCTCAGCACAATAATTTATAATACAAATAAAATAATAATAACGTGCAAGCTTTTAGTCATCAACTATTGAGATTACGCGTATACTGATTGAGCATATACTTATACGCTTAAGCTAGCTGCAAAAATAAATGATTTAATGACTACTCATATTTTAGGCAAGTACCGATGCAACTTTTCTAAGTTTGTATGTACTTTCTAAGTATATCTTAGACACCATTGGCTGTGTTTCGGATGGCACGTTAAACTGTAGGTCCCGGCTGTCATTGAACATCCTTGGCAGTCGTTACGGGTAGTCAGAAGCCAGTAAGTCTGACACCAGTCTAACCAAGGAGTATCGGGTTGCCCGGGTAACTGGGTTGAGGAGGTCAGATAGGCAGTCGCTTCTTGTAAAGCACTGGTACTCAGCTGAATCCGGTTAGACTGGAAGCCGACCCCAACATAGTTGGGAATAAGGCTCGGAGGAGGACTACTCATATTTTCTTCGGTTATCATAGATACAAAAAATTTTAGTTGTGCCTATGAAAATAAGGCCAGTTAATTTCAATTCAACAATATTAGGTGAGGCAGGCAGGTCCACACTTTCCTCACGCCGCCGTCGCCATTAAACGCAATAGTTACGGTTACATAATTTATTGTTTTTCATCTTTGAAATCTTAGCGGAGTCAAGTTGTATAAATCATGCGTTAATGCCAGAGTATTATACAAATTCAAATTTATATCATGATAAAATTGCCGAACGGGCGTCCCACCCCACTGGGGGTTGAAACTACGCTGCCCCTTACCTAATTCATTACGGATCGGGTTCGGTTCCAGTTTGTGACTTTCCAGATTGAATATTTAGCTGTCAGCTTTGTGACTTATTGGTTACTTTTGTGATCTTAGTTGTGATTAGGCATTTTGAGAACAAGTTTAGTCTGTTCGCGATTTAGACAAATTATAAGCTGGGGCTTCTGCGGTCAGGTAGACGTTACATTGAAGTAACTGTATACTATGTAGAGTGTAGCACCATCTTGGACACACATACAGATTGATTAATAATATATTAACATGTCATAGGTTATCGTACTGTACATTTCAAGTCTATAGGTTCAGATTTCCCCGGCAGCATGTAGATAGAGAGCTGAACTGTTAAACGTCAGCTCCGGGCTGGTCAGACGGCCAATTTTTGGCAGGCAACTTTATTACATTTTTCAATTTACTAATTCGCACAATAGCGTGAGAATAATATCGTCCCCATACTAAAATGTAGTCACGGACGATCCCACAGAACATTTGAATAAGCTAAAGGTGTCTAAACTTTGATCAGATAAAATTCTAATGTCTTATCTACTCAGTCATATAAATCAAAACATACACACCCCGTATGTCACAACCCTTTTGTGAAAAAGTGATATACACCTTTCTTTCATACCAAACTTTCCACCCACTCGGATATTCACAAAAGCACTTTTTTTTTCAAATCGAATAACTCAATTCTGATATAGAAAATTAATAATCGTCTCAGAATCGATTGCTAACAAAAAAGCTCGATTATCATCGAAGCAATTATTATCAGTGAGTTTGATTTATGAGGATTTTCGAGTGTAAACCTCTTTCTTCCCATTCAGGTTTAATTGAATGATCAAATCGGATGGCATTAGCGAGGCTCCTTTGTCTTTCATTTGTTTAAACAATGGAAATCAATCGGTGATCGGTTTGTGGGAATTTTTTAGAGGGATTTTCTTCAAGGATTTGTGGCTTATTTTCAGACAAATAAGAGGATTTAAAATAGTCTAACCAGAAGATATTTACTTAGCATAAGCATAAAATTGGTCTCACTTACATAACGTAACCTGTCAATATCACACGTTCACTTTCATGTACTTAAAAACTGGCAGGTATTAAAATAAGATTGCTCCAACACTTATTTTACCAAATAATAGAAAAGTGTTATTAATAATGACCAAAAAATATCTAAACAAAACGAGCCCTAAAACATAAACATCAAAATCCAACAAATATTTAGCAGAATCGGCATCAAACGTTATTAATACGGCTACCGGACCGTTTGTAACTAATAATTATATTTTGTCGTCCGTCCGTAACAAATATGTCCCAATACGGTGATATCGGCATGGTGTTTACCCCCTTCCCCCAACTCATTTACCCCTTTCCCCCTATTTAATGCGGGTACCCGATACTCAAACTCCGCGATATCAGTATACCTTAATAAATTTTACATTAAAATCACGGTAAAGGCCTGTTTTAGTATTTTGTTTTCGGTAATTTGAAAATATTGGTTTTGTAACGCCTATTTTTGTAATTAATATTTTTGGGGGTATTTTTTGGTAGAATTTGTATTTGAATAAGAGAACTCTCTTTATTGAAAATTGCAATTAAGTGCATTGGTTTCACTTTCTCAAGACGGTTATTTTTCCTGATATTGGTAAATTCGTGCAATTACATACATATACTTATACTATATATATATATATATAAATGAATTGCTGTTCGTTAGTCTCGCTAAAACTCGAAAACGGCTGGGCCGATTGAGCTGATTTTAGTTTTAAAATGTTTGTCGTAGTCCAGGGTAGGTCTAAACGGTGAGCAAATAAGGAAAAAAAAATTGCGAGTAAGATTCCCGGGACGGGAGTGATTAGACAAAAACCAACTTACGGAATGCCGCAGAACCACAAAAGTAAAGTACTAGGACAGCATAATTCACCTTAGTAAAGTATACCAATAACGAAATTTCGATGCAACTGCTCACCATGTACCAGGGTAGCATAACTTATATGAGTATACCAATACCAAGTGTAGGTAGACGCTACTGCTCACCATGTACCAGAGCAGCAAAAAATACACCGGGCGCGGGTAATACCGCGGGGAACGGCTAGTATTATTATATAGGTAGTCTGACTCCTTCGAAAACTTTATTTATCACTCAGCTCTAGTCAACTTCAACACTCACACCAACATTTAAATGACCAAAAAATACCCACCAAACGTCATCAACTGAAAATCCCTCCCATTCTGACCTGACGGAAAACAGAAGACATTATTATCAGAACAGTTTCACCATCGACTGGGGCAGATAAACACAGAACACCACTTTTGCACCGACACAGATAAGTGTAAGCACTTAGCACACAAACTATGCATAAGCACTGCTTTTTGATAACTCGCCGCTAGTACGGTTGGGGACAAAAGTGTTAGGTGAAAATAATGTGGTATGCTTTGTCGGTACGCTGTCATTGTTGAGCTTCAAGAATCGAATATTGGTCAGATTTTTGAAATAGCAACAGTGATTGAATTTATATTGTGATTTTTTCTAATAGTTATATACATTTATTTATAAATAGCTTGGTTCGGTGGAAATTATATTCCATGTGTTCGTAAAAATAAAACGGGGTGGTAATTTCTGTAGTATTATTGATTAATTTTGAGACTTTAAAGTTTCAATAGTGATTGAAAAGTACGAAATGCATTCGCGTGATTAAAAAATGTAATAAAAGTAAAATTTGAATCTTTTATGCAATATTTTGTACAGGTACCATTTAATTATATCATGGATTATCAATTGAGAGAAACATTTACAATTTAATTGAATTTCCTACACCATTTTCTACATAATATTTAAGATTACTGTGGTAGGTGGCCATGATAAAAGATACCTAGTTCTCATCATTTATTTTATTTTAAAAAATATTATTAACATATATTGTTTGAATTCCAAAGTATGTATTCATTAGATGTTCTCCATTTTATTTTTATAATTTATTATTGTATTCCATCTTCGAGCCGATGAATTGCGAATGTTATGTACGCCATTATTGTCACATGTATCAGGCCATAAACTAAATAAGTAGTTTAAGTTATCGAATGTTAAATGTTTGTGATGTGGCAGTACTTTTTAAAATAAATAAATATATTTCCTAGCACTTCTCTCCTCACCAGTACACGTATACCAAACTCCTCAGACCTGCAGCTCACGCGGCACATTCCGTGGTCTCCGATTAAGTCAATAGGTGGCGCTAGCAACCACACTCACACATACATTATTTACATGTCTTATTCATCATCCTCCGAGCCTTTTCCCAACTATGTTGGGGTCGGCTTCCAGTCTAACCGGATTCAGCTGAGTACCAGTGCTTTACAAGAAGCGACTGTAAAGCATTACATTATTTACATGTCTTATTATTGGACTATAAATGTTACTGTTTTTGGTGAAGAGATCCTTGGAGACAGAGTCAAGTTAGTTAAGTAGATACAATATAGACAAGAATATAATCTGAAAGTTGGACTCAACTATTACAAAATCATTAAGCACAGTAAAGAGACGAGAAAATTAATTGGTACATGATTTATATTTTTATTCCATTTACGAGTATTTATAAAAATGTCAACTTAGACGTTCTAATAAATTTTTCAGGAAACACCAGCAGCTAGTCGAAATTATAAAAAAAAAACAATACGTTGCAATGACAATGATTACATTCGAAAAAAATAGGATATTCGAATAATTAGGCGTGATAATATTCTGTAAATAAATAATTGAGCTACTTACTTACGCAGTATTTAATTAAGCCAACACCATCATATTACAAGTCTTAAAACCCTACTTAGCTAACAGCCCATCCCAATTATAACTCAAACCAGTACACGGCCAATTACAATCTGTCAAATTAGCCTATTTTTTGTCCTACATTTTCACACTTAAACCATCAAATTAAAAAGGACGTATATCGTCTTAAGTCGTGTGAACATACGCCCTTTTTCAATTTGGCAGGTTGTTATAAGGCCCAGTTCAGATCGTCTAATGTTTTGCGACATTTGGCGTTTGAACGGAACGGTGATAATCCCGCGTGAAGGAAGCAATATATCATTGGAAAAAAACGTCGGCGACGATGCGACGCCCGTCTGTTCCCCGCTTTAGAGTTATGAATAAATTATTTGATTATAATGAAATATTTGAATGCGGTTTGCAAGTTAGGATAGCTTTAGTGACTGACAGATGTTTATACATAGTATTTTTTTTTTTTTTGAAAGTTACAATGCATGGTCCAAAATTCAACTGAAATATAGAGCTTTTCTCTGTCTTAAAGAAAAACTAATCAATAATAAAGACATTACTACAAGTGCCTATATTATTTTACCTAAAGCAGATACCCAATAAAAATCCGCTACCTTCTGTCACAATTAATGGTTATACAAAATACAAAAAATAATCTTCCTTTTGTTTATTATTTATACTGTAGCGATAAACACATACACACAGTGCCATTTCATAATACACAACTGTAAAAAATTATACACTATCAAATAGCACAACACTGAAAAACACACCAATTAACTCCCAGGAAATGGACAACATTATCCAAACAGTCCAAAATCTTACACTCACCCCATCCATCAGCTCTCATCACAAATCAACAAGACACATGTTTTCCGCCGGGACTCGAACCCGGGACTAATGGCGCCGCCCGATTTATGAACAACACTACATAGGCGCGCTAATGTAGTTAAAGAAGGGAAATAAAAGGTTCTGTTAAAGTTATGGCGACGAAAACAATGGTGTATGCTGAAGGATATTTTAATGCTTTTTCTTTGAGTTTCTATTTTCAATTCGATCCTTTTATCTATAAAGAATCTTTGTGTATTACAAATCTTTAGAAACATGGTTTATTTATCTGAACTCATCTAAAGTCAAACTCCAAATCGTTTATTAAAGTATGCTAAAGTCCAGATATTTTCAATTATTTTGTACTTATTGTTGTACGTATTAAGTCGTCAGTCAGTTCTCTCTTCAAAATTTCCCACATCCGTATAAAAAGTTACTATTCTGTCCTTTTTCTGGCTGTAGACTATGGTGATCTTTTCTTTTAGGTAAGAAGGGTAACTAGTTTAGGTATTAAGGCGGACAGACAGAGTAACTTTCGCATTTATAATAATAGTATTAGTGAGTGGCTTAAACCCAAGATAAACTCACACAGTGCAGTTTCTAATATGGCAAGCAGATGTGCTAGTCGCATAAATCAGTATAATGACGGATATATGTGACAAGTGTATGTACGTCACCCGTCACACCAAGTAATATGTCGCTCATATCATTTGCATGTGTTAAAGCATGTGGTATCACAATTATGAGTGTTAATTATATTTATTGTGTAGTTAAAAAATGGTGATAAATTATGGTAGTTTGGGTGATAAAAATTGGCCTGTTTTGTAGTTGGGTTACGTCATGATGTCTATAAAGTAACGGTCATTGATATATAAAAGTACTGCGAACGTTTTTGTGTTGTTTAACATGATAAAATATATGTACATAGGGCTAGGCCGCTATTTAGTGCCAATTGGTGATTTCTAGACATTAAATCATACAAGTTGTTGATTTGCATCCGTGCCATATTCAAGGAGGTAATTATGCTAATGATTCTCGACCCAAATCAATAAAAAAATTGGTACGTAATTTCTTTTCTTTAATTTTTTTTCGGAATTCTGTAAATGTCATCTAGCCTTATTTAAACTTGGCGCGTATGTTACTGGCCTTAAAACCATGCTGTACCCTCACACAAACGCAAGCACAAAGCATACGCAACGATCACTCATAAATTTTATTCATAAAATTGGATTACTTCTGAAATACCAGGACATTACAATGACAAAAAAAGCAGTGCATATTAGTTATTTCCCATCTACTGTAATTCCAATCGATTATTTACGTATTGTACGTCCTCCTCCTGAACTATGGCACAAATGCAAATCAACACCTTGTATGCACTATATGCGAAATGCCAAAATACCTATGAAATAAAAAAGGTGAAATATGCACAAATTTTCAATGTAGTTTATCATGAAATCAAATGTATTTTGGGATCTAGTTCGAAAGTTAATTGACCAAGATAACTAAACATAGAAAAGGAATTATTATGAAAATTTTACACTACAAGTCTTAGTAACACAGTTAAGTTGACCTACTTAAACAATCTTAACTGAACATTTTGGCACCGACAAGAGAAGCGGCAACTACAAAGACAAACAAACAAATGACAGACACGCATTTCATTAGTAAAACACACAAAAATCATAACAAAAGACACAGAACTTTAAGTTATCTGCCGACGCAAACATTTCAGAAAACCACTTGAAATTTTAAACTCTTTTCAACTCACCGCTTACACTGTGTGGAGAAAGTCAGAAGTTCAAAAGCCTAGAAATGTGTTGCATAACTTAATGGAGAACACCATAATACGTTCTACTTAAAAATGACCAGTAAAGTAATGACTAGTATCTAACTTTTGGTAATACATTTCAACACAAAGTCTGTCGTTCTTCGTGGTGAACTCAAAACCATGTGCTCAATGATTAAAAATAGATAAGCATTTACGTATATAATTTTCCTGAAAACTTAGATTTTGTACGATACGTTATTTCATAATTTCAGGGTTGAAATATTTTTCAAATTACTTTTCTAATGAGAAACCGCACATGTGAAACTTCTGTGATTACATATTTATCATAACAAAGCTCTTTTCAAGTGCCCGGCGCCCGCGCATTCTGTGTCAACATGCGCGCGCATCTTAAACACCTATTTGTTTAGCAATTTTATTCTTTTACGTTTTGATTATGTAGAAACGTGTTGATAACGTTGTTGTAAAATAGATTAATAATATTACTTGAATAATAAAATTGTGTTTTATTATAGAGTTGGTTTGAAATAATGTTATTTTGTAGGCAGAGGTAAATTGATTTTTTAGTACTAGTATTAGTAGATAGATCATCTGGTACCTATAGATCTACAGACAGATACAAGTATTGCGCATATAATTAACTAAGACAATTCTCTCACTGATGACTCGAAATCGTCTCTGTGAAATCAGCCGACAACTTAGGTATGAGAACCGTCCCTCCGCGCGGTCAAGCGGATTTACTACCGCTCTTCGAATACCGACGCCTGAATTGCATTATTGCATGTTGCCTTGTGTGTGTAATGTTATCCAATGTGGCTCCTTGTATGAAATTATCATACTAACTTCTTTCTACATAAACAAGGTACCTAGTTAATGCTGATTTCGTATTAACCAACTTTAATTTTCCTCAATTTTTTTTTGTTTCACTGTCTACGTGTTCGAATCAAAACTATCTATTATAGAGTAGCTACATTTCGCAACACCAAGTAACACAGTGTATCAAGAACAAAAAACTTCCTCGTAACTATTGGCACCCAAATGGGACCAATTCAACGTCCAGAAACATCCAATACAACATTCAGGCATTAAACAGTTCTGAAACTTACGAAACAAAGAGCCAAATAAATTTTATTTTATTTCCTTTCCCCTTTGGAAAAGTATTTGATTCACTCCGCCTCGTTATTAGAATGATCCTGTGTTTTTTTTCGTTTGTTCATTAGAGTTCCGTAGGCGAAGGGTGTGTACAGTTATATTAGGGACTAAATCTACGCTGTTGATTTGCCTATCCGTCTATTAGGTTGTCAGCGTATTTCATGAACAATATTGAGAAGCTTTTTTCTATAGCCACTGTTACAGAATCAGCAGTTATCCATGTGAATGGACTTACTAATTTATCTAATGCATGAATTTATCTAGAGACAAATGGTTTTTAGTAAACAGAACTCCCGGGTCGCGTGATGATATTTTCATTACAACTTGATTCTCAGCAGATATGTTGTTGATTTAATGCAATGAAAGTTGTAACATATTTGTGGAAGAGTATTCTGTTACGGGTAATCTAAGGTAAGGTTATTTTCGTCTTGAATTCTAGATCTTGTACATAACTGGATTACGATTAAAGCCTATACATTTAAATTTACATTGAGATGCAAAGGTATTGAACCTTGTTGATGCCTTACAACAAAGTTTTTTTTTTGACAGCGTTGATGAAAAATTAGTATTTGGTTTCAATTTTGAGTGTTATTTTGATGATTTTATAACCTGACCAGTTAATTTTTCTTTAACTAAAGATTTCACTTCATAGAAAACTCGTATCCTGTGAAAAAAAAACATGACTGCAAAACAACAGCTTTAAACTTTAACTTACCTACCCTGAAAATACCCTCCACATTCTCCCCGTTAGTTTCTATAATAACTTGTACGGAACCGCGAATAGTCCCTAACCTGCTGTAGAGAGTAACTGACTCAACCCCACACTCTCATATTCGTCAATGGTCTTTTCATAAATATGCAACACCTTTGCTAGCGGTGTTGCCAGGGCGAACTAGTTTTTTTGTGAAAATATTGGAAATAATCGAATTACTACTGGCAAATAATAATCTTGTAAACAGACGCTTTATGTTCGTAATATCATTTCGGAAGACACACGCGATAAAAAATGAGGATTGCGGTATTGTTTAAAGGATATATATCGTGGCTCTGGTACATAAAGTGCTTTAGAAGGAATCTGGTGGAATTTAGTCAGTAAGAGTCTGACACTCCCTCACGCTGCACCCACAGAGGTAGAGGATCCCTTGACGATTTCCTACCAAAAAAAGAGCTAAAACAATTGTCGAGCGTTCACATTACATCATCATCCTCCGAGCCTTTTTCCCAACTATGTTGGGGTCGGCTTCCAGTCTCACCAGATTCAGCTGAGTACCAGTGCTTTACAAGAAGCGACTGCCTATCTGACCTCCTCAACCCAGTTACCCAGGCAACCCAATACCCCTTGGCTAGACTAGTGTCAGACTTACTGGCTTCTGACTACCCGTAACGACTGCCAATGATGTTCAGTGACAGCCGGGACCTACAGTTTAACGTGCCATCCGAAACACAGTCATTGGTGTCTAAGAAATACTTAGAAAGTACATTCAAACTTAGAAAAGTTGCATTGGTACTTGCCTGACCTGGAATCGAAACCGCGCCCTCCTACTTGAGCGACTTTTTTTTGCGTTCACATTGCATAAATGCCAAAATAATATCAGGCCACTATTGAAAATCCTCAAAGAGGTTGAGACTGATCAAACCTTCACCGAAAACAGTGAAAAAATGAAATTCAAAATTTAAAAATAAAAGGGCTGCGCTAGCAACACCGACTAGTACTGCTGATTGTACGTAAATAATACATTCAATTTGCAAGGGCTGCCCATCAAATACTTTGCTCGTGATAACCTCAGTAGTCGGACGATGTTAGAAGTAATGGCGTTATTTACAGACTTGCAATATGCTAAGATGGTAGGCTGTGGCATTAACAAGTCAGGAGATGGTTGTGTTTCTTTAGAGTAGGGAAACTGTGGAGATGTGTTTTGTGTTTTTTTAAGTAAAAAGGAGGAAACAGCAAGGATCAAGAGCAGCTATATTGAGTTTGTTTGTCACTTTTTAAGTAATTGTTATCAATGTCGTCATCTATATTAGGTTCTTTCTAATTTCCTTGTGTCAGTATTTTTGCACCTTATGTCTAGATTGTATTAATAAGTAGTTTGAGAAGAATACTAGTATTGTTTTTCACAGTTTACAAGATTACAATAGCAAATACCAACCTACAAAACAAATTATAACTAGACCTACGGGGCTTACCGTACGGACGTAGTTACATTTTTTTTTTTATGATTTAATATTGTTTTGTTTACAAAAACTTCTACATACAACTCCACAGTTTTCTCTAAGAACATTTTTACGACAGCAACGCGGCTCTCTCCGCCGTTCTAGTGGCCTCTCACAATTCCGCGCCGCCTGGTCGGGCTGTTAAAAACGCAATGAATAATTATTTCGGGGCCCCATCCGCACCTTTTTGCACAACTTAAACTTTCATTGGCTCAATTTGAAGGCTCCGATCATTTTGATTGACAAGCTTTTTTGATAATAATTTTGTTTGTTTATTCTTTAGGCTTTTAATTTGGCACTTAATACTGACGCTGTAAATGAAATACTTAATTAGTTATACAATATGATGACTGATATTTATTTAATTAGAGTATAAATTGTAAGGGTTTAAGAGTAGGAACTGGTATTTTTTTCTGTGTTATTTCATAATATGAAACAAATTGTTATTGAAATACATTACGTAAACAAACACATTTTTTTTTTAATAAATGAAAATCCATCAAATATTTCAGATCCGATTGTGATGGTAGATCTCCATAAAGCACAATATGTGTACACAAAAAAAAAATATTTAGAAAAAACTGAACTTTATTCCTCAACACCCAGCTTCTAAACAATAGGCAAATATCCTCACACACACACACACACCCACTAACACCAACACATATACACATATTTCATACAAAACTTGCATCCAGAAGACGGGTCGTTGAGACGGTATAAATTCACAAGTTTTGCAAGACGCGACATAAATCAGCCTGATGTATTAGAGTTGTGGAATTAAAAATATTAACGCTGATCTCGATTTACGACTTCTGATTAGATCGTGTATGCTAAATGGGGTAGGTGGGGTCGTTTTTATAAAATCTACATTTTTTCTTATGTTATATGAAATGTAGCTCCCTGTCTGACTGTTGGTCGCGATTTCACTCTAAAATCACTAAACTGATTTGAATGAAGTTTATTAGTATAAAGATAGTTCGAAACGTGAAAATGGATAAAGGCTAATGTTTATTTGGTTGTGGGATGTTTCCCTTGTAACGCAAAATAAATTAAGAAATGAGACTTTTTGCTGTGAGATATTTCCTATGTCGACCGTGGCCTAATTCTTACAAGCTCTCCTTCTTTGGCAATGTTTAGAGTTATTTCAGTCATACTGCTATCACCAGCTGTTTTCACAAACAATATTAGACGCAGACACACCGCATTACCCAACGAGTCCAGATGCAACTGCATCAGAAGCTTGTTTGCTTCCACGCCTATCAAACTTGGCATTCACTGCAAAACAACCGCACGGACACACTAACAATACAATATAAATTATCACTATATATCACTCAAAATCAACACGCTTTTTTAAATCTCGTGTTACAGTCAAACCCTCTAAAACTGGCATAAAAGGAAACGGCCAATAAATCTGCGCCACGCCACGTCGCGCTAGACAAATAAAACATGTATGAAACAAAAAAAAAGTATATATACATATGTGTGTACCAAATTCGCAAAAAGAATTACAAGCAATAACATGCAGTAGTGTTAATATTGGGTGCGCAAGAAAGCTGGTTGTTAAAGGATTTTGTTTCTTATGCTGTTGGGGTAAGGTTAACGTTGATGGCAGGAGACAGCGTGGTAGTGATTTAGTCCCTATCGGCCGTCAACCTGATTAATGTCGCTAGTAAATCAGCGGATTACGACAATGCGAGAAATGACGAGTCGCGGCTGGATCGCAAGCGATACTGGTGTATAGTGCAAGTTATAGCACTTTCTAGATTTTTCTTAGATCAGCTTGAGGCTCTCATTTACAAAATTAATACTAAAGATAATTAAAAATTAATGGCAATAATAATAACTCATCGCATAAAAACATTAGGCAAAGATCAAGCCATATACCATAACATGTACCTGGTACAAGTATACCTTTACCTGTTATGCACTATTGGTTGTTATTAATTAACATAACATTAAAATGTATGTATTTTTAGTATTAATATATCTGTTTCTCAGACCATATCGAATGGCATCATCAAATATTGTTATATAGTATAATATGAATAACTTTTTTTTACATTTTCATTGAATAAATCGCTTCCGCTTATAACTTTGTCCCACAAGTCACTCGCATCGAATTATTGAGTAAACACGTACGTAATCGCGCGATCGTTTCATTTACAACGAATGCAAGGGCATCGGGAGAAATATCGCTCCATATATTTTCTAATATAAAAGTGTCAATTTCTTATAATAGGATTTGAATTAAAAAATGTATTTTTACAAATCTGTGAAAGGTAACCTAATCTTTGTGAAAGATTTGTGCGAAATACATTTTTGGGATATGTGGTGATATAATATATCAGCCAGGTTTTATTATGAGAATGTATGCAGTTAACTTTATTGCTTCATTATTGAGCCTAGATAAGGTTGAGGAGTGACTTCTTAAATAGAGTTATCTGATAGCTTTCCTGTACAATAAATTTTATTTGGTCGTTTTAGAGATGAGCACTGAAACAAGGACGTTTAAAAGAAGTATTTACGTGAAACCCGCCACAGTAGAGAGTTTATCTGCGGTATTTCCGAATTCTACTTCAAGCCGCTGAATAAGATCAGTCAATTCTTACGCGCTTTAAACTATGTCTATCTAGCCTTTGACGATAAATATTACCAAGTGACGTCACAGTGACAATTAATGAATTAGTACAAAAAATTAAGTTCGCTTGAGTATCTGGTTTTAAATTACATATGAAATTAGTCAATAAATCATTTATTAGTAATGTGAGAGTGGATAAAAAGTGCTATAAAAGTAATTGTACTTTTATGTAACATGTTATTAAAATAAAGCAATTACTATGATAATACTAGAAGCGTTGGACCTTTTCAATAGACTGCAAAGCTTGAATGTTAGGTTTGTGAAACGTAAACTTAAATTAAAACTAGGTCCTCATGCTTAGCAGTCGTGATTACAGCCAACTGATAAACATATCCGTCAATAATTCCATATTTTGCACAATACTCTTATTTTTACTTTAAAGCTATACTTACTTAATTGTAAGCCCATTCTCACACTACCCTACAGCAGAAACATACTTTCACCTTACCACCCTTAATAAATAAACCTACACACTACAAACGCGTGACACGCAGCACTTACTTCAGTTCCACACACGAAAAAAAAAATATTTTAACAAAAATCCCTCACAGCAAATCAATCACTCATAATTGCACACAATCCATAGAAAACTAAAATAAACTAAAAAGAAAAAAAACTTACTCACACGTTGACAGAATCGCGTGTGTGTGCTACGTCACATTGGAACTGACAAATTGATTTATGCCGTCGAGGGGAGAGCGACGAACCTGGTAAGTTTGCACTAAGTCCGACCCGGCTCGCTCGCTGCTACATGTTTGAAAAATTTTACAAGATTTTTTTTTTTGTATATTTTTGGTTTTCGGTATGGTTTCTTCTAAGAAGGTAATTCCTAGGATATTTTCTAGGATTATCCTTAATTTAGTTTTGCCTATATCTACTAGTTTCTGAGACGTAAGAACCTGTTGATTTCCGGATGTGACGGCCATTAGTTTGTATGTTAAAATTTATGTTACCTTATTTACTTACTATAATTATTTTTCAGGTACATAATGTTAATATCCTTCAGTATTCAATACATTTACAAAACTTTCAAAATGCAAATGCAATATAATGTAAATGGATACATTTTCTTTATATTAAAAAGCTTTTTAGATAATTTTGATGCGCCTGTCATTAAAAGACACTAAAATTGTGACCGACGTTAAAAAACCTTTAGATTTTACGCATGTTTCTCATATAAAAATAATACTTATCTACGCGTGACGGACGGACAAGCCTTATCTACTCAATATATACAATATGTCCACTTAATTGGTAATGTATACATTTTTTACCTTCAAATCACATTGACACCTAAAGTTTTATGGTTTTTCAAACTATAAAACTCTTGGACAGTAAACTGGTAGATTTAGTGGTCACCAACCAATCGTGTTTCAACTGGTTTATGGCCTGTGACCATAAGATCTACGTCACCAATCCCGACTGTCGTGTCTCGTAAAATAGATAAATAATGATTTTGGACTTTTTATTATGTCTCGATAAGATATATTTGTTATGTCTTCATTCGGCTTCGGAAGAATCAAGACTTTAAAAAACTTTGATGGCCGACATTTTGAATTTTACTTTTTACTAAAACAATTTGTTTGTTTACAATCTAAATAGCTTAACAGATTATTGTTTTATCTGTTTATAATTATTTAAACAGTGCAATAAAAAAACCCACGATTAAAATGACGTGCGTAATTAGGCTGGTATCGGCAGTCACGTCTGAAATAATAATCTGTGATACGCCCCGATGCTAATAAAGTACGCAATAGTACAAAGATTAAGTAGCCAGGTAGTAGATGGTAATCATCATTCATGTCAATATTTTATACAATGATTTTTCATAAATTAAATATCGATGTTTAACTTTGATTGTAGTTTAGGATATATATGTACATCTCGAAAACAAAGTGATTGTAATAGTGAACCAGGAAATATCTCAATTATTTATCTGTAAGTAATTAACAACACAATCAAGGATGTTTTGTTAGTGTTATCATATTGGAGTAATTATTTGGAATTAATGTCAAAAATTGCAACTAGTTGAAACTTGTTCATAACTTGTTCAAATCATATTGTTTTGTGTGAGTTTTTCTGATTAGGATCTAGTGAAAACCCAAAAAGTAATTTCAATCGTGAATATTTTTCCTACTTTTGCTGCACTGAGAATAAGTTTTAGAATTCTTCCAATTATATTCTTGCTCCATGGTGACTGTTTACATATTGCCAAAATCCTGATAGGTTTAATTCGTTATTTCCTCTCTTTTAAAATATTACACGAACATGCCAATATAACAGGCAATCTTTTACCATTTTCAATAGCAAAATGCCAGCTCATAATATCGGATACAGCCATCTAACTTAACACAACATATTATATTGAAGTACAATGTCATAAAATGGTCCAAATTACGCGGGCCCGATATCCAAAAACAATGTCCCGATCGACCTGAAAATACAACACATTTTCAACCTTGCTGTGCAAGGAATAAAGTTGCTTTTACGTATTGTGTTCAACGAATGCAACTACGCGACTGAATAAGTTTTTTTCAATTATAAAAGACTTAATTTGTTCGACCACCACCGAGCCATTCTAAAGCTTCGTGACCAGCTATAAGGTCGAATTTCCCTTGCATTTAATAATGATATATGACCAACCAAAATCAAAAAGGTTATCCACGAAAATGTTAATATAATAGTTGCTTCAGTACTACGGGTTTTGTTGGCGTGAAGGCATAAATCAATTTTATGGCCTCATCTAAATCAAACGCGTTTTAATGGGCGTCCCCCGTCATATCATAGCGTAGTATGATAATTTACTGCTACTATGTGACGAATGTTAGAAATAAAGGGCCCTTCGGCCGCCCCCCTCCCCTCTCGTCCCCCCTACGTCGTATGGATTAGTTTTATGCCCTAAACCGTTGTCGTAAATATGTCAGGCGTATCTCGGGCCTTCGGGAGCTGCGCCGTGTGAGATAATTTTTGAATTTACTTATTATTAGTTTTTTGGAAGGTGGATCATCGTGGTTTGGTTATAAGAGTGGTTTATTGTCTTGTTTGTCATAGTATGGACATAAGGCATGATTGTTCATAGGATTACATATGTTGAAATGCATTCCTGGTCAGATCAATCAGGTACTTATGGCAACTTATGATTTTCTGAAGCTACGTGTGTTGCATTCAATTTGATTCACTTACATTGATACAATTTCTCATGTTTAGAATAATTTAAAACAATAGAGAGTCACCTTTAGGTATAGGTGCTTCCATATATTGAAACATTTTGAAGTGAATTTTCCTTTCATGCATTTACAAACAATATCGTGAAATAGTCCCCACCCCTCCTGCCCTATTCATTTAATACCTACTAATATTTGCATGTAAATATTATAATACAATAGTTAAACAGTTTTAGCACTCTTAGTATAAGTCCTGCTTAGTTATACGTATAACTATGTAATTAAATATATTTTTTATGCAATTATGATTTCTAATGTTATCGCTTCTAGTTTTATTTAACACGACCCCTAACACGAGCCTTCAACTAAACGAAAGACATTTCTAAGTTAACACAAGTTATGAGTAATATACTTAACTCATGCTTAATGCCCCGAAAAGTAAGATAGTAACGTTCGCGTTTATGAGTTATTTATGGGGTCAAGTTAACTTTAACAGGTTAGTAGGTTTATAAGAACCAAATATGAGTATGAGGGTGTGGGTTCGATTCCAGGGTCAGGCAAGTACCAATGCAACTTTTTTAAGTTTGTAAGTACTTTCTAAGTATACTTAGACACCAATGGCTGATAAAAAGGTGAAGGAAAACATCTTGAGGAAACCTGGACTATAAAGTCTGAAATCACCAACTCGCATTGAGCAAGCGTGGTGAATAATGCTCAATCCTTCTCCGTGTGAGAGGAGGCCTGTGCCCAGCAGTGGGACGATAAAAAGGCTGTAACAGTAACAGTAACAGGTTTATAAGCAGTGGAGAATCATGTGTAAAGTTGAAATAATCAGGGAAAATTTCCCCATGCTTGGATTTGAGACTGTATTTTCAGTAGAACTAAGGACGCCTTTTCTCTCACATAGTTCTTATAGAAAAGAATTCTTAATTGTTTGGCATTTTTTTTTTTTTCATTATGTAGTAACCTTGAAACGCGAAGGGCAATTTGAGAAACAATAAGGTATTCCGTTAGGGGCGCCTCACTCTTTAATACTATGATCAGGCTATAATGTATGAAATGGTCAGCCGACTGAAAGGTTAGATAGACTGGTGATGTCTCGCAAAATGTTAAATTTAGATGCTCTACCTTTTGCAAATTAAATGAAGTTAAGTAAGAAACCATAGTCTCGAAAAGAACTACACGAGCAAAAAATATCGTGAAAAACTTCATGAGTGACGTCTTTCTTGCCGACGTTACAATGTTTCAGAATTTTCAGTTCTAGGTCAAAATTCTTCAAAAGTGTGTGAAAGTTACAAGAGATTATTTCCAATATGATTTAATACTCGTCTTGACGAAAACAAAGTCAGAACAAAGATTACAATGGACTGGTCAAGCGTTCATATATATTTAGAATAGGGTTCCGCAGGTTATACTACGTATTATAGCAATACAATTTTGAGTTCCTGTAATTTTTTATTTTCGGAAGATTCTTAAGGATTGTTTTAAATACTTATTGCAATTTTCATTTATGTTTTGATTACCTAATATCACAAAAAAATACAGTTGCTGCCTATTCCACGTCAAACGCAGCCGACAAATTTTTAAACCGACTGAGTTGCTAAATGATCAATCTTGCTTTCTCAATAAGAAGAAAACTACCATTACCCTACTAGGTTTTCTCTCAAGACCTGCCTAACATGCTCGTCTATAAATCTGTCAATACATACAGAATGCTTTCAAGAGTGGATAACCTCAAAGTGTGGGGTATCGGTGTGACATGCGTGCGTTTAGTATCGGTTAGCTGAACATGTGACGGCAACAAATAGGTCACTCTTTAGTTTAGTGCGTCAAACAAGTTGGTTGTAAATTAAGTAGTATGGTAAAGTAGCTGTTAAGTCATAGAAGTGAGGTTGTATTTTTTTTCACATAAGCTACATATAAGCTTTTTAATTATATTAAACATGTATTAATTAGAACTCTAGCTAAACTTATATTCTTATTAGTAAAATAAACGTGAAAATGGATTTGATCATTATCCTTTCACGCTAAAACTGAACCACTTAGTAGTTTTTGGTCATCTTTATTAGCATATCTCAGAAGTCTCATAACAGACACCTTCTAGTCTTTTGTTTCTAAAAACTAAAAACCTTTAATGACACGGAACCCCAAAAAACAATGACCTCATTCGCTTAACGTGTAGGCAAAATATAATAAGCAACATGAAATTTATGTCGGACATAAATTTCATTAATTACCTACAGCGATGATTAATGGCCATAACTATGGTATATTTAACGAAAATAATCATTATTATTGAATAACAACATATCGTTCAAATGGCTGTATTGATAGTTTCAAGTCGATTGATTGAGCATACGAGCAGACTACAGACTAAACAGTTGCCCGACTGTTGGCCCAGTGATTGGACAGAAATATTTTTTTAAGAAAATCGTGGATTCAACCTAAGTTTTAGTCGGTCTGATAGCGCGCAAATACGTGATTACTGCTATCTGCTGTCTTCATATTGGTTTATGAGCCCAAACCAACTATCGGCCGACTAAAAGTTTGCAGTGTGTGCTTATTCTAAATTGTGGGAATACTGGCTTTAAGATATGATTAATATTGGGATTGAGTGGGAGTGGTTTATAGGAATCGGTTTTGATTGCGTTTTGGCTTCTTTTTTGGACATTTTTGTCTTAGAAATTACAGTATACCTACTAGGGCATGCAATACCGGTTAACCGGTTTCGTTTTTACCGGTAAATCGCCCATTTTTGCGAGTTTTAAATTACCGGTAAAAATACTATGAAACCGGTAATTTACCGGTTTTTACGTTTTTCTGATAAAATATAGCAATTGTTCATTTAACGTCAAATCTTTGTTATGTAACCTGAATATAATGTAATGTTGCATACATTACGTATTGTAAGTGTTACAGATGCTGTTTTTTAGTAAAGTAAACTTGTGTGTCCTTAAGGGTCAATCCCCACTGAAAGAGCAGCGGCCGGCAGCGGCCGTAAGAGCACGGACAATGTAAGAGCGCGGCGCGGCGCGGCCCAGCGCGGCCCGCCGCGCTCGCGCTCAATCACTTGCATTTACGGCCGCTGCCGGCCGCTGCCGGCCGCTGCTCTTTCAGTGGGGATTGACCCTGGGTCAATCCGGCGCCGCGCTGGGCCGCGCCGCGCCGCGCTCTTACATTGTCCGTGCTCTTACGGCCGCTGCCGGCCGCTGCTCTTTCAGTGGGAATTGACCCTAACTGTCTCTAGGTTAGATACAAATTTTCTTTCTCATCTTAATTTATAAAATCTAAACAAATTGTATTCATTCGGTTATTCTGTTTTTCCTCAAAACTGTCAGCTCATATTAGGTACAAATGTAGCTAATGCTTATTTTACTTACTCTATGACCTTACTGAGCAAGGGCTTTTACTTCACCACCATGCGGACAGCTCTGAGGACACGGTGGAGCACACAGTCCAGGTGTGCACTGCCTGGGAAGGGTACCGCCGTGTTGTCGTCGAGGCAATAGGCAGCGGCGACCTTTCGCGTCCTTCCCTGGTTCAAGCCATGGTCCGGAGCTAGAGGGAATGGGAAGCCGTCGCCTCCTTCTGCGAAGCAGCCATGCTCGAGAAGGAGACGGCGGAGCGACTGCGAGTAGCACCTCTCATCCCAGCCGCTGTAGTGGACCAGGAAGACACCACGGGCGCCAAGGGTCGAGAGACGACTCCCGGCCACCGTAGGCGTCGGTCTGTGGGCGGTGAGTTCGGGTGGCTCATCGTTCCACCGTCTGCATAGACAACAGACCCGTGTCAGCGGCGCGCGTTGTTCCACGGGCTCCTCAGGGAGATGTCAGCAAACCCAGTGGGGCCCAGCAGGGCCAAGGCCTGCCGGGGCCGCGGGATTGTTCGAAAGAGTTACCGCTACCCTGGTCCATAAAACGCCTACTAAAAAACATGGGTTTTAGACAGAAAGAGTCTGTCATTTGATGATTTACCATAAAAAAGGGCTTTCACTTCAATGAAAAATATATTTTTTTACGGTAATTCTTAGCGTTTATCCCGTCTTGTGACGGGGTCGGCTTTCTGTATCTTCCTTCTTCCACTTCGCTCTATCCTCCTGAATAGACATCTTTCTCTTCGAGTTCGCAGATTTTCATGTCATTCATTACGACACTCAACCACCACGGTTTTGGCCTGCCTTTGCGCCTTTGACCGGGTCTATTGAGATTGAGTATCACATTCACACTGCCGATGTCCTCAGGTGTCACTCCTTTTTACATATCCGTACCATCGCAGCCGTTTCTCTTGCATTTTGTCGGCGACATCGCGTACGGATGGTAATGACATGATTTTTGTTACGGCCCACGTCACAAAAAACGTTTACCACCTTATACTTTGCATATTTATTTAGTTTTTGCTTTAAGACTACCCAATCTTATTGTTATAATATCACATTAAAAAAATTACAAAAATTACCGTTTTACCGGTTTACCGGTTTACCGGTAAAAATATTTTTATTACCGAATTTTTACCGGTAATTTTTGTTTTACCGAAATTGCATGCCCTAATACCTACAGTATCTTTATTGATTGAATATTGGTCTCTGAGGTTTTGCAAGGATGCTAGGAAACAACTGCATGACAAAGAGTTTTGTAAGTCGGTGTAACTAAGTACTTATTGTAGTTTTGAAAACAGCCTGTTTGAGTTATTTTGTTATATATTTTTTATTTACTTTATAGAATGAACGTAATGTTGTAGATATAATAATCTTCTTATTTATGGACCCTAAGATTTGTCTCAAAACAGAAACCTAAAACGAGACCGTGATCCTAGACTATTAATACAAGACTACTATCCATATGTAACTGAAACTTTAACATTTAGTACTAGAAAGTACAAATCTTAGATCAATAATATTATTATGTTGTCCCCTTCTAACCGACTTTTACGACTTCCAATAAACAGCTTACATTATTTTGATTGCGCACTAAATTTTTACTCACAAAATCACATCCAGGAGAATTTAGAGATGTTTTTTTAAACCTTTTTTTAATGAGATGAACCACTAAACAGTTTATGGGGATACGGAGGGCACAATAAAACACGCGAAACATTTAAATAATTACATTACGACTTTGTCGGGAGAAAAGGCAGTAAAACGACTTCAATTTTTACGACTTTTTTACCGATTCCGGGGATAATGTGTGTACAAGCGTAGATAGTTGGTTTGATTTCGAAAATTTTATTTTTATACTGACTTGTTCCTGTACCTCATTATGTTTTCTTGTACTGAGGATCTGATAAAATTAGTAGTTGCAAGGTTTAGAATTTATTTCTTAATCTATTTATAGATGTTTTATTTACTTACTAAGGAATTTTCCTACATATTTTCTGTGCATATTGCAAGCCGAGATTAAATGGTGGGACAAAATGATCCTCTGAAATTAAGGATAACTGACAGAGAAGAGACTTTGTTTATGTCGCTCTCGAACTTTCAAGCTTCTATTTAATGAAAACCATTGGTGATGATGAACTATAAGAGCTATGAAAAATAACAGATAGGTATAATTTTCGTGGACATGGTCTATTCCCAAAAGGGCACTCATCAACGTATCAACAGTGACCTATTAAGTGACCTATTAAGGCTTTCCCTTTTCACCCATTTCTTAATATCATCATCACATAAATTCAAAAATCAAAAAGTATCATAAATAACAGTAGCTGTGCATAAACCGGTACATGAATAACTCATAGGATTGTTTTCATTTCATTTTATTACGCCGCGTGCCGTCACACGGAATTTTGTATAATACACGAATGTGCAAACTATAAAAACGTTGTTTTTGTACGTTTAATAACTTCACTGGGTATGTTGCACTAAAATGGCTAAATTGTAAGCTTTGAGCGATTGCGAGGCTATGAATTTGTGATGAAAGTTGAATTTTAAATTTTAAGGACCTTGCTTTTTCCGTGGTTGTAGGTAGTAATAGAATTTATGCATTTTTGGTAGTCCATTTTTGGTAGTGTGTTTGTCGAAAATAATCTTATTTAGATAAAAGAAACAAATACATTCAAAAATAGAAGAGCTGTCTGTCGTCTGTGTGTAAGAGGATTTTACATACGAATTATTTTTTGCATAGCAGACGTTCATACTTAGAAGATACTGTCAAATATTGGATGTAGAAAAAAAACTTAGTCCTCAAAATTATCACCATCCCATCATCACAATACTCCCATTTAATTACCAAAAATACTTGCCAAAAGGCAGTAAATGCGTTTTTCCACCACGGTTGCAGATGGCTGACGTGACAAATGCCGACATTGACGGTACAGCTCCGTCGACGATACCCTCCGCGGGGTGAAAAATGGGCCGTGTAATGCAGCCTTTATTGCTAAATTAATATCATTCAGGGGACTGATTTTTGATTGGTTATTGAAAATTTTTTGCGATGCAATGTTCATTTTTTATTGTATGTTTCAGTTGGAAATTATTCAGTTTTTTTTCATTAAGGATAGGTGACCGTCGGTCACCTATAGTAAATGTAGATAAATATGGTCTTTATTCTTAAACATGGACAACACAAAAAATAAAAATTTAAAGAATAATTCATAATTGCCTAAGTTGAAAGAAGAGACCTACAGAAAACCAGGGTTATGGCAATTTTAATGATTTTAAAATTAATAGTTAAGTCCAATGTTTATCAACAAAAAGCACTGCAATTATGTCCAACCGAAGTTTCAAAATTTCTCAAGCCCAAACAACAGTTTTCTCCCAAGAACACACTCAAGCAACACCACATTAACTAAACCTAACCCTCAAAAATCGCTAAATAACAGCCGCCAACGGCAGACACATAATTCAACCCCCCACCGCCCACCCGTCATATTTCCATCATATGCGAGCAAAAATACAACTAGATTCATTATCAGCTCGATACATCAACCCCTGTAATGGCCCGGGAGGGTGAAGGGAGGGGGGTGAGAGGGAGGGTAGTCAGGTTGATTCATAACCAATAAATCAATGGGCTAGGGCGGAGGTAATAGTCCAAATATTGTGCGCACACTAGGGTAGGTCGGAATGGTCATCCCTTAAAGAAGGTTGATTTGTGCTGGCTGCGTTCTTTTGTTTTTTGTTGTTTTTGATGAGTGAGGATTTTTGTGATTGGCAACTTATATAGGATTTGACATTTATCCTCCTGGCTTCCTTTTAAGAGGAGATGCCAAATCTTTTATCGTTGCATATGATTTAACGTTCATCTGGCTGAAAGTTTCGACCTGTGGTTAATGGTGGTGCAGTCAAAACTAATAAAAATAAGGTGTTTTTTGAAAGTTAACGAAAGTTCAGATTTACTACCGATTTTAATTCAGCGTTAGTTTAGAACCAAAAAAAACAAGGAATCAAACCCTCACTGCCTCAACAAATAATGTCTCAAAAACACTCCATTATTCAACCATTAGCACTATTTCAGTTAGTGTAAAAAACTCCCTAAACTCAGTTATCTGGTACAGTGTCGCTCACAGCCTATCTACTTGTCGATCGACAGTCCTCTGTCAGCTGTCGGCGACTGTACCTGTGCCGTCACTCAACGAATGAATGAATTCGTCAATTTTCCACTTACGGCTGTTTGTTTGAGCCGTTGCAGGTTTAGTGTATTTTTTGGGGATTTGTAACTTTTGCTGTTTTCTGCGATTTCACTTTCACTCGGAGGGAGATACTTTTTTTGCATGTTCGTATTCTCTCCATTTTAAATTAAAATTATTAGTAATCATTCCAATTTCATTTCCAATATTTTCTTTACTATTTTTGATTCAAACAAGAATTCAAGGTTCATGAAACTCTGAACCAATAACTTCATAAATCGAACTCCTTGTCTTATTTTCTATCAACAAAAGCTAAGGTAACTAATGAGGTCAAATCATTATAATAACCAAAATAGCTTTTAAAATAGAAACCGCTTATTATTGTTTGATAGGCGATCCTTCGTCAGTTGTCAGTGACTATCTGTGACGCACGTCACTCAAGTCGAGCACGATTGAATGAAATGTCAATTTTGTACTTACGCCCTTGTTTTTGTACAGCTTTTAGAGAGGATTTGATTTCAGAGTGATATTTTGAATTTTTGTTTGTTTAAAATCTTATGTGGACGGTTTTTTTAGTATTTTGATATAAATGACGACTTAACTGACGTATTACGGAGGCAATAAAAGTATCATTATCAACAATGTGTGGGAGTGTTAAGATAATCTGATCATCACCCTCCTGCCCTTATCCCAATTGTATTTGAAGTCGGCGCAGCATGTTTTCGCCTTTCATACTCACCTGCTCACGAGTACCTAACATTCATTCTTACCGCATCGACTTTCACACAATCCATCCATCGGTTCGTTGGTCGTCCTCATCCTCTGTATCCGAAACTGATCAGAATTATGTTATTAGTTTAGCAATTCTACGCTCGAAGTAGAAAAGTCTTTAACAAAAATAAAATAAGAAGAACAATAGTATATAGCACCAATAATGTCACACTTACTCTACATCACAATGTCTCCCAAAAAATATTAATGCACCCACAAGAATCCAAAAATACGATAAAAGCACCAATAAACATAGCAAGTCACTACTGAACCATTTGAAACGAAAAAAAAAAAAACAACAGTTGCTGACAAAGCCATCTTTTGTCAGCTCGCGCGACTGACATTTGTCAATCAACCCTCGCTCCTGTCAGCTGTCAATGACAATTAATGGCCACCCATACAAAGTTTTATGGCTTTTATTACCCGAATTGTATGAAAATGATTAATGCAAGCACTAATGCAAATCCACGCGGGCGACGCACGTAGTCAGTCATTGTGTTTTTCGTAGTTTTGGGTGTAATTGATTTATTGCGAATTGTGCAGTTGTGTCCTTGTGTGGAACGACTGTGGGCGGTGAGCATATAGGTCATTATTGAAACCCAATTGAATGTTTCTGGAAACTCGACAAATTTGAGTTCAAGGTAGTAAGTTACCTTATCCGCCTAGTTATTTCCTAGTAATGACTATACATTCACTAACAGTTTTGCAGCTTCGTATTGCTATTCGAGAGGTTTCAAACATAAATTGAAAAGGACAATGGGCAGATTGGTATACCCCACCAATAGCAATGTCATATATATCATTGGATAGGCCTTTTTATGTAGAACAACATTTACTATGACAGCTTTGCTGAAATGTTTGTCCGTTCTGAGATATAGATCAAAAACTGTGCAAAAGTTAGAACTAAGTAATCTATTGATAACTCAAGTTTTTAAAGGAAAATCTAAGTACTACCAAGTGTAAGTCTTGTAAGTGCTACCTGCTGTGCCCGTTAGGGTCCATAATTGTTACTATTATGTAGCATTTCAACCTTTTATTGTATCAACTGGATTTTGGGCGTAATGAGAAACCGCACCAATAGCAAAGTCATATATATCGTTGGATAGGTCTTTTTAATTGGAACAATATTTACAATGACAGCTTTGTTCTATTGTTTGTCCGTTATAAAAGGTTGAAATGCTACATACCTAATAGTAACAATTATGGACCCTAACGGGCACAGCAGGTAGCACTTACAAGACTTACACTTGGTAGTACTTAGATTTTCCTTTAAAAACTTGAGTTATCAATAGATTATTTAGTTCTAACTTTTGCACAGTTTTTGATCTATATCTCAGAACGGACAAACATTTCAACAAAGCTGTCATAGTAAATATTGTTCTACATAAAAATACCTATCCAATGGTATATATGACATTCCTATTCGTGGGGTATACCAGGTCCCATATATTTGTGCCCATTGTCCTTTTGCATGTATAAACAGTGTCCAAAGTAATTTAATCTAAAAGGTAATCATTACTAAGCGCAATTAATATAAAAAGTAAAAACAGTACTGAATTTACTTTTATGAGCAGCATAAAGAAATAGCTATATAACAAAATTGTTTACTACAAAGCAAAAATATAATAAACACAAAGACAGGTCTGAATGTAAAAGGATCATGAAAGTTAATATAATCCTGAAGCAAATGTCTTGCGAAAATAATTAATATCGATTCTGAGACAGAACGACTGTTCTGCTCAGCTCTGAAGTGGACTAAGTTATAGGATATAGCGATTATTAAACTATTTATTTTCTACACGATAAAGATAAGCAAGAAAAGAAAACCAAACAAATGAAGCATGAGGAATCATGTTGTGAGGAAGGTGTTGAACATGAAAAAATGGATGGATGTAGAGGAAGAAGAAGATCAAAGAAGCAGTAACTAGTTTAAGTCCATGATATCAAGAGTTTACTGGTAAGCTAACGACACCTAGGGAGGTATTGAAAAATAATTCATGCTGCACCTATCCCAACTTACAGGAATATGGACGAGGACGTGGTGATGAGAAATATGAAGACGGTTTCAATGTACATAACACCAAAAGGCTTGTTAATTCTAGATTTCAATTGAAGCCTATTACTTGATTTGGAATGGAACTGAAAACACAGATGTCAATATTTTTATCATGTCTTATTCATTTGAAAAGTCTTATTACTAAAGCACAAAAATATAAGGCCAATCCCGCTCCCCGCTCAAACCTTGCATCTCCCGTCAACGTCACAATTTCATTACCGCTGAGATCCACGTCGCGTCACGTCACGTCACGTCAACTGACGTCAGCTCCCGTCAGTTGTCACCCGGCCGTCACTTACCTGCCAGCGGCGGTTTAGACAGTTCGTTAATTAGACGGTAACTTGATGTGTTACGTGTTTTTAGTTTGGATAATGTAGTTTTAGTTTGAGTTTTGGCTTTGGGAATTTTGCGTTTGTGTATGGGCTTTTTTGAAGCTGTGTTACTGTAAGCTTATATCCATTGGTGTTTCTATTATGTTTGAATGATATCAACAAATATGTCATGTTAATAGTTCCAATGCTAAGCTAAGACTATCTCTTCTCGCTATCATAGCCGAATAAATTCTGGAATACTAGGTTTAAGAACAACTTTATTTCTCATAAAGAATTTTACATAATTCACTTACTGAGAAACAATATTTAAAACTAACACAAATGATTCGAGCGCACAAAGGTAGGTACTTCTATAAAAAATAACACAAACAAAAAAACATACATTTCACACACTAATATTTCATTCATTTCAATGCCCATATTCAACCTAACGCTGAACCAAATACTGATCCTTGTGCGTCCGTGATAACTCATCTCAACTATATTTTTAGTTCCCCTCGATTTTGTTACTTGTAGCATCTCATTTTATTGCATTAGCTATCTGGGTAATGACCTCTTTTTGATTTATAGCTTAATCCTTTAAACATGTTTTTGATCTCCATTTATGAAGCTTATGTCAAAACTCTATCATCCGTTAGCAAATCGCAGTTTCCAGATATCAATATTAAGTTATCGTATTTCAAAGTTTAGAAATATTCTGTTACTAACCGATTTCTAATCTACATTGTAGTTCCAATATCATACAATTATGTCCAGCCATGACCTGCCTTCATCCTTGCTATATAAATCCATACAAACTGGAACAGTTATCAGGTCAGGCTATTGTCAACGAACGGGACGGTCACTCAATTGATCGTGACATTTATTTCTCGCTGTGACTTGACGAGTGACTTTAAATTATTTATTTATTGGTGACATGATGTTTTCTAGATTGGTTAGTAGAATTCTAGGTCTTTGGTTGAGAATTGGTAAAGTTTGTTGTTCATGTTGTGTTGGCTTGTTAGTGGTAATTAGTTGGGGTCAGTGCAACACGTGTTTTTTCTGCTAAGGACGTCATTCATTTATGTTTTTGACTAGCCGTTCACGTTGCAAATAGTCTTTTAGACATTTTATACCGGAAGTTACTACTGACAGATACTATGTCCAGTCTTGTACATTGTAGCTTCTTACTTGTGGCTTCTGTACATTTCGTTCCATGTCCTACGGATACATTTAGTATCAGGTTTACGACATATATCTTAATTCTAACCATGTGATAGTTTGCGACAGGGATCTCATTGGTGGTCAAAAAAATTCCACCAAAACTGAAATACTGCATACAACGCTATGCTTATAAAAGAAATTAAAATTTCTCAAAACGTGAATGACCACTAATACCTCCAAAGTACATAATCCTTTACATAAAACCTGAGTTCCTAGCAAAACCTCACACAAAGTCATCGATGTATCTGTCAATACACATGTTTTGGAAGGCGCAGCTGGCAACAATACGAGTTATTAAAATAAAGCGCGTGTTTTTTCGCCACAGCTCCCGCAAACGCGTCCTGACTATTTTAGATTTGACGATATATGACGACTTTCTCGATTGGAGTGCGACAGATGCGGCGTTAGGCATTATATGGGTAATAAAATGAATGAAATGTTAGTGTGTAAAATGACTGATTGCCTGGCTAATTCATGAAGATGCGAACAGTGGGCCTTTTTGGTCCACTCAGTCATCATTGATGATCTTTGCTTGAAACTGTAGGTCTGATATCTTGCAGCAAACTTTTACAGCGGGTTCTGAAGCCAAGAACAGCTTCTTGATTGGTTTTCTGATTTTTTTAAGCAGCGTACTACTAATAAACACCTGGTTTGAAACTGTGTAGAGTAGACAGCTCTAAGGTTCAAAAGAAGACTTCATGAAAAAAGGAAAAGATACACTATAAATATGAGAACCTATCGAAACAAGTACTACCTACTAAATCCTATACAATATTACTAAGAGAATCTAAATTACGAAAATATTCAATTACCACCTGCCACACACACACACACACTAAAAAGTAAATAAAATCAACTCCACCTCAAATAGAATCCCGTCTCCACTCCTACTCTATGTCCAATGTTTGTGAGACGTGTAGTGGGAGGGGGGAGCACAGATGCGCGCGCGCAGTCGCCGCTGTGACGAGCCTTGACAGACATAAATCAATTGTCAAAGCATCGGCGGTAATCTTCAGTAATGGCGGTTGGGTTTGTGTGGATACGACTTTGTTTTTAAATTGAAAGCTACAGACTTTACGGTACTGAGAGATTGGTTTTGTTAAGTATACGGGAGTTTAGGTATGATAAACGTATTGGGTGAATACGTTAATATGTTCTTAATGTGATCGTAATTTTGTTAACACTTCTATATTCATTCGGAAAGTCTACGTCATGACATGTGTCTATCTAAACACGTTGAAACCCTGTCAATCATATTTATCGACAGCGGATTAGCCACCATTAACCATATCCCAAACACGTTTCGGTTTTAGATAAAACATAAATGCAGTGCAACAGCTTTTCATCAAAGAAAACAGCCAGAAAATTACCAAAAAAAAAAACATATTTTAAACAGTCTGATCAACCATAATATTGATACTTAAGAAAAAAAGCAGTCACTAACTGCAATAAAAAACAAAAATGCAAGATATTTTGCTAGCACAAGCCACTGTCGAGGCGTTTAAAACATTTCTCAGCGTCCGATCCCATATTATTTCCCGAGCCTTTTCCCAACTATGTTGAGATCGGCTTCCAGTTCTTCAAATCAACACAAATAAATTGTCATGTCCACGTTAACCCAACGCTATCAAAGGGCAACGAGCACAGCTTAATAAGTCGAAATGGCGGCGGCGACACAAACGTGTTGGCTGTATCAGCCGTGGGAGCGATCGATTGTTTCAAGTGCTGTCATCTGTCTGATTGACTCAGGCTTGGATGTACAGGACTTCATTTTCATCTGCTTGAGTATTTTTTTGGGTTGTTGACTCTTGTAGGACTGTGGTTAAGTAACAGCTTCTAAGGACGATTGATCATATAAGCGTTACTAAACGCTTGGTGCTGTCGATCCGTGGATGGGTGACCATTTTGTTATGACATGCCAAGCACTTATAAACGTCAAGTACCTAATAAGTTTGATTCTAGTTGCCTATTCCAAGAGTAGCTTCCTATGGGATTCTTTCATGGGATGTTCCTCTATGTTTCGATAGGCTGGTTAAATTGGTGGGTCATTTGACTTCTTTCGTTCTTTGATCTTTGGCAGACGTTATGGGTAATCAGTCATCGGGTGCTGATGATGATTATAAGTCCTTCATTCCATATTCTTGTCTCGTATCAAAATAGTATTTTACTGTTAAACCATTATATACGATTTAGCTAAAACACTTCACAAAAGACCCAACAATACTATATTATTTCCCTCTATTCTTCAAAAGCAAATAAACATAACTACAGCAGTAGGTAGCACACGTAACTACCGTCCATTCTATTGCAAATTACTGGGGATTGTATGCAAAATAGATCATAACAGTACAATTAGGACCAGTAATCTGTCATTAGTGGACACCATTATCTAAATAAATAGCAGCCTATCTGTTTGCTGGTATTATCGTCAATTTCTAATGCTGAAACTAGTAGTTAGATATGAATTTCTGCTTATTCTGTTGTAGTTGGCAGTATTATGGTAAACTTAAATAAGGGTATGATAATAAAAATACATAGAAACCATTCTTGCGTACTACCACTAATTTTTGTATCTGCAATTCAACATGATCGATTTGCCACTGTGGCAAACATTGCGTTCTGTTTAACCTCCATATTCTATTCCAATATGACATCCTCTTATTTTAAATCTGCAGCTTGAAGTTAAATTGATACTTTCCATTTACGGCCAGAAGCTTAACTTTTAACATAAACAAAAAAATATTAACACACAAGCACAAAGCAATCCTTCACTCAAATGACACTATAACAATATTTATTTAATACCACAGAATAAAAAAACCTACCATCATCCTGCACTAAAGTCCACAGGTAATGTAAAACTTACGATCTACTCATTAACAAAGCACTTAATCGATTGATATCGTTTAGCGTTAATTTGAACCTTATGCCGTCGTAATAAGGGCGAAGGGTTGTTTGAAAGGCGACCCCTGAAATATGAGTGGTGGCGTCATGGCTACAGTGATTGATGGGTGCTGACTGACGTGTTCACGACGCGGGGTGTGGTGGGGGGTGGGGTGAGGCATAAGCGGTAGCGATAGCTAGGAATTTTTGTATTTTTAAATGGAGTTTGAATGAGTTGTATTGTACGAATAGGTGTACCTACAGCTTATAAGTTATTTTTTACATTTAAATATTCACGAAATGTTATAGTTTTTAGCTGTAGCCATTCTAACTAAAATAAATGCGTATGCTCTATCTGTCCGTTTCTGGCGCTTTAAAGCCAAAACTATGGTAAAACCATGTATTGGAGTCAGCCAGTCGTTATTTTTTCGAACATTTCTTTTAATAACTTGACACTGAAAAATCGAATTAACCATTGAATCTAGGCAGATGCCTACTGATTTACCAAAAAATAAAGGTTTCAGCCCAGTTTTTTTGGCTACATACAAAGGTTCAGTAACTTTACAGAGCAGTCACTACATGTTTAAACGACAATTTTGCCAAAGTAGTCAACAGCTTATCCCTTACACCACTCAGTATTGGGGTTTGTTCTGTACACATAAGTATGGCTATTATAGTTTTGACCTGGACTCTTTTAGTTTCAATTTTCAACGTATTGATTAAATATGACGGGTATCACTGAATGTGTCTGGCTTTTGATTTTGGATCCATCCAGTTGATTCGATTAAATATTGGTGATCGAGTTTTCGTTTCAGAGTTTACTGATTATTTTGCCTGTGTTTGTGCTTATGGCTGTCTTAGAAGTAAAGTGGAGTATGAGGTTTTTTTTTTATTTTTTGGCATTGAACTGAGCTGAACTGTTCCCTCCCGATTACTAATACTTTCTAAAGTCATGTTCGTCGGTACCCGGTTATTATGCTTTTTTGTAAAATTATTTATTTTTGTCATAATTATTTGGAATTTAGTTGCAACATTTTTTTCAATTTAGATCATCAGCAACATATAGTGTCCCAGACACGTATTATACCTTTCCCTTGTTGTAAATTATTTCTTGAAAGTACACATAATTATTATGGTGAAAAATAAAACTTTTATTAATTTATTACATCACTATCAAAAAATGCCACAAAAACAAAAAACGCCACCATAATGAACAGAAAATCAATAACTCGAACACAAACCAGCGGAAACTCGAAAGTGAAATACCGTCGAGATAACGTCAGCTGTCGATCGGCCGTCAATCAGCCGAACGACGCGTGCGCGCAGACAAAAAGATTTTATCAATATTGTTAAGTATTATTATTATATTTTGTGATTCATCGAGAGCGGTGGAGATGAAGATGGATTCATTTGGATGCTGAGTTTTAGTTGTTTTGTTGAGTAATGTGGGATTTTATAGTAAGTTTTTCAGTTAATTTGGTATATTAATAGAGGCACTGTCTTTTGTCATAAAGAAGTTAAAAAAAATATTGTAAGTGCTTCAGAGCTTCTTCTATCATAATGGGAATTCTTAGTCATCTAAATCTGATATTTTATAGATTAATGCAAAAAATAAATTGAACTAATACAAAATTACTTTTACACATTTTCACACCACCAGCCTTCTTGATGTATAAAGTAAAATATCCCTTCAACACAAGCAACATTTTACCTTGAAGTAGTGGTAAGAGGAAGTCGTGGTGGCTTAGTGGGTAAAGAACCAACCTCAAGTATAAGGGCACGGGTTCGATCCCAGGTCAGGCAAGTACCAATGCAACTTTTCTAAGTTTGTATGTACTTTCTAAGTATATCTTAGACACCATTGACTGTGTTTCGGGTGGCACGTTAAACTGTAGGTCCCAGCTGTCAGTGAACATCCTTGGCAGTCGTTACGGGTAGTCAGAAGCCAGAAAGTCTGACACCAGTCTAACCAAGGGGTATCGGGTTGCCCGGGATACTGGGTTGAGGAGGTCAGATAGGCAGTCGCTTCTTGTAAAGCACTGGTACTCAGCTGAATCCGGTTAGACTGGAAGCCAACCCCAACATGATTGGGAAAAGGCTCGGAGGATGATGACAAGCAACATTTTACCTTGCAGTTATAAAACTAGCCTTTCGACTCCTCTTGACTACAAAATATTCTTTGACCTCGTACATTTTCACTATCACTTGCTAACTTTACAGGAACACATATTTGACGAGAACACAGGACAGACTAGAAATATCGTAGTCACAACGGAACGGTTAGCTCGATCGTCGGTTAATCGTCGCAGCAATACAAGCGTGACGGACAGCTGATGTTCCCTTTCCTAGTTCTCTTAGTTTATGATAACAACAACAACAATATGATGAAACAACGGCTAGGTTAGTGTTTTTGGTCTATAAGAATATTTTTGAAACAGTGACTGCAAATTTTGGGTCACTTGTCTTAATTGCTGCAAGTGTTAAATGCTTAGTAGAAATTAAACACTTGTAGTTTGAATAATTTGTTTAGTCCTTATATTCACTCAGTAAAAAGCAAACCTACATTGATTTACCAATACGTGATAAAAATAAGGTAAACATCACAGATTGTGAAATTGAGTAATTGGTAAGTCATAGTAAACTTTTGGCACTTTTCACAATTTCATTCAAATGCCTTCAACTGAAACATTTAAAAAAGCTGTCAACGCATTAAAAAAAATACAGAATAAAACAACCGAAAGACTCAACGGTGTTAAAAAGCCGTACAAATTCACATAATTACTAAAAACACCAACATTTAATTTCAAAAAAAATTGCATCGCTAAAAACACACACATATAGGTAAGCTCGGTCCAAAATACCCGACCTGCGAGCCATTTCATGCAACCCGTCAACGTCAACTTGGATTGATAGACGGGAATATATCTGGAGCGGGTCTTGCGAGCCCCCTCTGCCAACCCCCGCACGGAAGCGTGCGTCCGTCCGTCATTCGTCATCGTCAAATGTGTGCACGGTGCGCCGAATGTGTTAAGTCTGGACAAAAGGGTTTTTTTACAGGTGTGTTTTTTTGTGGAGTTTTTTTTTTTGGTATATTTGGGTACTGGTTAAGGTGTTTTTGGTTTTGTGTCTCAGGTTTACCGTAGCGTCTTAAGTTAATTTTCCCACTACACATACACTACCTATGTAATTTCAGATTCTTGTTATAGTCAGTTATGAAATGTATCAAAGTACTTACTTGACTAGTGTACTTATAGAATTAGCATTGAAAATCACTTCGATCCTACACTTAGTGTTTATAAGCAAAAAGCAGCAATTATTGAAAAGCAAACACTTGTAGATATGTAAATATTTTCTGACATAAATTCTTCTTTGATTTACAGTAACTAACCGAAAATCTCTTATATAATTAATAGTTTAGAAAACACTTTATGTTACGTCTTTTAATTTTTCCATCATTCTCTAAGATCGTTAACTTTTCAACGGCATGTCTGAGCTAGTCAAACACGCGCAAAACCGGGAATTTCTATAGCAAAACATTTCTAACTGCCATCTTTATTTCTGTCATAAATCCTGCCAATCACTGCAAATAATTTATATCTTTAACAAACATGAATAAAAGTAATTTGTTAGTTTTCAAAAAAAGTACCATTCTCACCTCCCCTATACAGAATTGAGAGTAGAATTTTTTTTTTTTTAATAATCGCATAATTTGATTAACGAGCGCGTCAGATTCGTGCGATTTTTTTTGTCCGGCGGCGTCTTTGTGGATGCACGTTTCGGAGCAGTGTGCAAGCGATAATGGACATATGTCCCGTCATCCATCAGTGACGACATATGCCGCACAGTGGACGGCATTTGTTTCGACAAGAGTTATAGTTGGAGTGCGCTCCATTTCAATATAGTTTTAGTTTAGTAATCGATATGTTGTGAGTGAGGCTAGGTTTTGAGGTGAGATAGTTTGGATGTGTTCTTGTTGTGTTGCTTTTCTTATTTGTATGCGAAAGTAAAGAAATTCCATGTGGCTGAAAAACTAACTTGTGTCTGTCTTTCAAAGTTAAATGATAAAACAATTGAGAACGATGAATCATAAAAAGCTAACTAATGCTACATAGTCAGTTATCACAAGATGCAGATGAACTGCTGAAAACTACTGTTTTTGATAGGTATTTTCTTACATTTTACTAAACATCTTCATGACATTCGTTTAGCAAAAAGTCTAGTGAGTTTTTAGATCGTTACAAAGAAAATACTTGCCATTAAAACCACCAATGTATAAAGGCAATTAACAATAACAAAACACTATCACAGAATAGTCACACAATAATTTCCAAACATTAGTTAAAATAATCATCTGGAACTAAAACATCGCGGGCTTCATATTTATTTAACATAACAATTATTTCACGTCCAAAATAATATGTTTCAATAAATAAACGAATTTACAACGCCTACATAGAAATTGAAATATGAACAATGATAACATTTTGTCCAGAATAAACAAGCATTAGCACACTATGCGTTGTAATTAATTTATTTGAATGTAATTAATTGGATATTATTTATATTTTTGATTGCGTTCACTCCCTTTTTGGAACAGTGGTCATAGTAGTTCGTAATACTGGTTTCAATAGTCTACACTTACAAAAGAACTTGTGCTATTATGAAGTAGTATCAAATACTCATAAAACCTACATCATAAGACATTTAAATAAAACTACTTTTACGGATTTCATCGCGATTATACACTGCAAGACCTAAGGATACAGTGTGCTCGTTTTGCGTGAATCGGATTGTCAATAATCAACCAAATGTAGGATAGTTGTGTGTAAC
This sequence comes from Helicoverpa zea, assembly GCF_022581195.2. Taxonomy (NCBI): domain Eukaryota; kingdom Metazoa; phylum Arthropoda; class Insecta; order Lepidoptera; family Noctuidae; genus Helicoverpa; species Helicoverpa zea. The sequence goes on from NC_061457.1 coordinate 13,083,480, forward strand.
TAAAATACCACCTTAATCTGCCCGTAACCATGGATGCTGTAAAAAATCCGAACCATCGGGATTAAATAATCTGAATATACCCGCGATAATATCCGTAAAAATAGTTTTATTTCAATGTCTTACATTTGCGTAAGTGTCAGTGATCAACATATTATTATCATGATTTGAATCAAATTCAGGTAAGTGTAAGCCAACATTACTATGTACAATGTGCTCTTCAATTGCTTCAGTTCCAGAAGAAAACTGCTGAAAGGTACAAACAAGTTTAGAATTTAATTCTAAACTGCAAACTTGCGGGCGAAACTTTTCCCCTTGTAATGCGGTCAAGGTCACCAGCTTTTTGGGTGAATAGTGGGGTCTAGAGCAGTGGAGGGTTATGGGTTATATTTTGTCCTTAAGCTGTATTATTTGGTTGTTAAAAAAACATATGATAAGAGTATATGAGCTATCCGAGGTTTATAAAAGTTTCTTGAATATATGTAGAATTAAAAACAATAAGCAGCTGATCCAAGCAAAACATATCCATAGTTCACATAATAATATTTGTAAGTCATACACTCTTTCTCCTTTTTAATTACCTTTAGTTTTCAGTCAATATTTATGAAGCAGTTCGTTATTAGAAAACACCTGGCAAAGGCACTTTAATTTGTATCATATTCAGTTCTTTCAGTTTTCATTGAGACAAATAAACTGAGAAGGTTATTTTGTTATTCAATTTAATAATGTTCGATCGTGTTAGTATTGTAAGTGAATCTATTTCTCTACTCATATCACATTAAAAGTTAGATCCTTTTGGAAATCGGTAAGAGAGGCAAGTGCCCAACAGTGGGCTTCATTTCCTATGGATTATGATGACGACAATAATGCGCTAGAAAAATTAGGTAGACTTAATATTTCAGACGATATTTTTTTTTCTTTTAATTTAATATGTTATGTCAAGGTTAAATAAATACTTGACAACTTAACCAAAAAACTTAAAAAAAAAATCCACTCGAAAGCTCAAGAAAAAGCATCTGTTTTTGCTCACCGAACTTAACCCCACCAGTGCAGACAAATGACCGGGGGCGCTCTCGCATCAATCTACTTATTACGGCCGACCTGAAGTAAATCATTTATAGCGAGATCTAAATCTCGCTATTTACTCAACGATGGGTCATGGAGACCCATCACTCAGCCGATAGTGAGTCCTTGTGACTCATTGTTTATGAGCTTTTTGTGCCCAAAGTAAATGGCACTGAAAAGTGAATTGAAATTGGCAATTTGGTGGAATGTGTGTCTTCAAGGGGTTTTTTAGATATGGGGTTCTTTTGGACTGGTGGTATGGTTGAATGTTTTCCTTGTTTTCATACTAGTGGTTTTTCCGGTAGGTCCAAGTGACGCTTGGTTGATGAAACTTGGATCCTCGGGACAGGTTTTCTCCGAAATGGTATGCATAGAAGTGGAAACACTAAGCATATACGCACACCCAACAAAATCCGCTATTGTGAAAGAGCTCTTAGACCTACTTTTAGCAAAAAGTTTAACTAAAACTGGCAGACTGATACTGATAACAAGTGTTAATATTTTATTTGATTCTTATACTTACTGTACTTATACACAAATTTACATTATGTCATACTTGTTAATAGTGTGTGTATTACGGAAACTATTTTCTACGAAGAAAATAACTGTCCACTCTGACGTTTGTAGATTTAAATGATTTACGGTTGATACAACACCCAGCATCTGTTGATGAAGTGTGTCCGGTACCAATTCGATATTATTTATTATAGAACACTCGATTGCCTGTATGTCTCCACAAATTACTCCTAGGAATGTTTGACGACATTAAACTTATATAAAAAGAAAGATAAAATAAATTGGATCATGCATCAAAAAATATTAGATCACATTATATTGAAATTCTCATTTAACCAAAACAAGTTTGTAACCATCTCTATATTAATCCCTTTTTTCTAACATTCGAATGATATTTTGTACATCGGCGATCGCCCACAGATGTTCAATCAACATTCATTATAACAGAAATCATAACCTAAACACGACGTAACGATTTTATTAGTGTTCCCTTTTTTTCAAATACCCCAAAGCCGATCGTAAATAACAGTGGAAATAATTAAACATTTCTCGACAACTATCCCATCACAATAAATAAGCGAATTTACTGTCCAGAAACAACTATAATTAAAAGGCAGAATAAAAAATAAACACAGTATTATTTCATTCGATGCCATAAAAAGATGATAAACAGCCTATTAATCATGCTATCCATCTCGCGACTGCGGGGCTCGTAAATCGTAGCCAATGGTACCCCGAAGTACCCCCCCGGTGGGGCGAGAGGGGGGTTGTATTCATTAATTTGATGATATAAAACAAAATGTCATTTTAATTAGTCACCATTATTAGACGTACAATGACAGACAGCGGTCTGGGGGATCGGGGGACGTTTGTCTTGTTGGGGTTGGGTCGTTGGGGCAAATGGGGATCTATGGGCGAGAAGGTGAGGTGGACACGCCATGCAAAAATTTTGTGGACGCACCTGAAAATTATACTGAACTTCCCAATTATTGATTAAGCATACCATCTCCTGTGTTATTTTTTTACTCCACTTGAATTTAATATGAATACGCCCATGATTGCGTGTATCGAAAGCTACACTAGAATTATATTAATAACTCTAAGTTGTTACTGTACTTAAACTATCTATTTCATAGAATAATTAAAGTACTTAATTATAATTAAATCATATTTAATTTCCAACCCGTCCCCGTCCAAAAAACCGTACCGTATATTTCCTTTACCTGTAGCGACGAATACTTGCCTTCAAGGGTTTGACTGACAGCCCGTCTGTCACAGCTCTCCTCCAAATATTTCACTTACCGCCCATCCATTACCGTTTACCATCACAAACTTAGATCAGGCCTCTTGTTGGGCCATCGATGTATAGCTGAAATTGTGTATCGTCGATGTATTTGAGGTTTTGGTACGAGATGTGCGTAAAGTGCGATGAATGACGTAATTTGGGTGATAAAGACGAGGTCTCGGGGAGTTAAGACGTCTCACTGAGTGATTTCGGGGCTCGACAGATTTAGTAGTGGTTAGCGAAACGTGTTTTATGACTGGCTAATTGATAGCCTGTAGGCGATTTTTGCGGAGAAAGGTGATATTTTTGGGCTCATAAAACTGCAGTTTTTTTGCGAATAAATTGTTAGTTGATCGATAATACTGAAAAAGTGGTAAGAAAAGGTTATTCAGTTGTAAATTCTTTTGATTAATAAATATTTTTGCTAGATAGTTTTAATTAAGTACCTAATTTTGTTTAAACAATTATTGAATGAATAATAATATTATGTAGGTAAGTATCTACCATTTTTGTCAAGGGTGTTTATTAAATCGAAATGTATTTCGGTATCTTACACGCTCGAAATCATCCCAGAAATTGTATTTAGGACTTTTGAATTATTATTGTTTTACTGATTAAAAAAAATACAATTTTGATTGATAAGAAGTTGGTTGTGGCAAGCTTTTTTCAAAGTAGATCTTCTACAGTTTACCCAGCTCCTGTAACTTCTCAAAAAATCCTGTTTGTTAATCGGATATTTTTTTCACAAGTTTGACTAAAACCTATTGAGTACTTTATTTCTTGGAACATCCTCATTGGACATCATTAACGATTAATATATTGATGTAATATGTGATAATAATATGATCTGCCTAGTATTAGATACTTTAAATTGCGTCGTTAATCCGGTAACAAATTATATTCAATACGTTGATTATGTTATCACATATTGGATCAATAGATAAACAATTTGTATGCTGTCTTATTCTTAGTTCCGGGTTTGTATTTTATGGATATGCTGCGTACTTAATTCGAATAATCCTATATTTCAACAAACCAACAAAGTTTAAAAAAAATCTATTATCAAAGCATGCCGTGGATAGACATTATTGCCCGTGTAATATTTTTTAAGTATCTATACTAGCCTAGTGGGTAAAGAACCAGCCTCTCGAGTATGAGGGTGTGGGTTCGATTCCAGGTCAGGCAAGTACCAATGCAACTTTTCTAAGTTTGTATGTACTTTCTAAGTACATCTTAGACACCAATGGCTGATAAAAAAGGTGAAGGAAAACATCTTGAGGAAACCTGGACTAAATAGTCTGAAATCACCAACCCGCATTGAGCAAGCGTGGTGATTAATGCTCAATCCTTCTCCGTGTGAGAGGAGGCCTGTGCCCAGCAGTGGGACGATAAAAAGGCTGTAACAGAATCTATACTGACATAAAAAATGAAACATTTTTGTTTCTATAAAGGTACTAGGGGGTACCCGAAACTGTTTAACTGATTTGGAACAATTCTCTCACTTTTGGAATACTACACTCTTCCCGAAGAGCAGTAGTTCTCTCGGGACGCGGTAGCCACAAGCTAGTATTTACTAAGCAAAGGACTTTACAATACCGCTAACATACCTATATATTATGCAAGTAATTTCAAATCAGAATAATTTCTGCATTATGAATCCAGTTAAAAAACTTAAAAGAATTAATTTCTTTTACTACGTTATCAAACGATACTTTTATTAATTAAATCCTAATTATTTCATATCGTACTGTAAATTATTTATTGCAGTATGATAAGGGAATCGATACATAAATATTGTTTTAGATTAACTATGATGTTTGTATGACAAAATCATGATAATAGTGTTTCTGAATTTTAAACTAAAAAAGAGTTTGTCTATATTTTTAGGAGAGCAAATTGAGAAAAACTTTGTATTTTATCAGACTGGACCTCTAAAAGAGACGTGCCTATGGCTTATGTTAGTTTATATTTTTATCCAGATTTGAGAACTAGCTTAACACATACTTTCAAATACTACTGTCAGTAGTGATTTCTTGGATAATTTAAGAATATTTTTTCTTTTCAGTGCTTCCTATTGCTTATAATTTAAATTCAGTGTAAACTTTCATTAGAATTTTCACATTTTGAACGAATTTCAATTTTCTTGACCGTTTCATTCTGTCTATCGTCTTTTGTTTTACATACTTACGTAATTTATACTTACGTTTTTCCATTTTTGCATATTACAGTTGTTTTTTAATTACAGTTGGTTTCAGGTTGATGTCCGCAGCTTACATTGAAGTAAATCGGGCTATTGACGACGTGACGTCCTAGGCTGCATAGTTTCTCAGGTCACAAGTGAATCTGACAAGCGTGTCAGTGTGATGTTGTTGGTTTGGTTCCCGAGTTGGGCAATGTTTCATTATTTTTCGGATGTGTACTTTCAAATAGGTTTCAGATTGTTATTGACTTGTTTCATAGAAAATGTAACTTTTCTTCCATTTACAAGAGTCAGTGTGAATTCTAATATCTTTTGAATTAAATGCTATGTTTACTTAGGTATTGTAAAATAATATTATCTCCACCCGTGTATTAAACTTACATTTTTCATAATATTTTCAGATTCAATTTAAGCCTGTTTTCAATATAGGTATGGATATAGTTTTTGGTATGGTAGGTCATGGTCGACAATTGTCGATTGTTTGTGTGTTTGGTGTTAGCAGGATATTCTGCTAGGTTTGATTGTGTTATGGTACAGGGTATATTCAAATAAAATAACAATTTAAAGTATGTAACATATATATTTCTTTGAGCTTTTAATTGCATTTTGAAATACAACATAAAATATTAAATAAGATTATTAAATTTGGTAAAATCAATATTTCAACACCACGTTTTTTTACTTTTTTTTCTTAAGAATGAGCAAAAATCTCTCATCAGAGCTAGCGTATACATAATATTTGTCGTATGTTTCATTATTATCGTTAAAATGATAGATTTTTACGATTTCAAATTTTAATCGATTTTAATCATCATTAGCTGAATATTCGTAACTTTGAAAAATATAATGTATAATTTATTAAAACATCAAAAAATAAAATTCGAAATAATAATTTTAAAATTGTATATTCCATTAGAAATGTCGTATACATCAGGGGGTAAATGGAATTCACGTCACGAATATTCAGTTCACAATCAAAGATTTTAGTTGATATCGTCTGAAACTTACATTAGACAGTTTACAATATTTTTATTAAATATAAAAGAGGTTCTTGACTCTCAAGTGCCGTATATACATCGTCGTATATCTGTAGTTACAAATTGGAAGATATATCTGGTATACCTTTATGTTCTAAACGTATACGAATGTTATCATTCCTTTCAACGAAAAAAAATGTATATGTATCACTTTTAAATATAGGTTGATTGTTCAACCGATTAATGCGCTGGTATATTGGTATACAATTGTTCACAGATGTAGTTTACCTAATACTATGTACTTATCACTAAATAATAAATAGCATCCTCGCGTGGAGACCATACCTATAGCAAAATTTACACTAAGGAGATTGTTATATTGCATTCTATGTCGAATTGTATGTACAATACGAACAGAAACGAATGAGATTGAATCTCCGAGATTATACGCATCGACGGATCTCTTAAATTCACCAAAAACAAGAAAATCATCAAAATATACATAAACTAAACACGTTAACCCTAACTCTGATTTACAAAAAAAATTAAGTAACACAAAAAATGATATTGCAACGAATTTTCTGTTAAAATACTGAAAGTCAACGCCACTACGCGACTAATACGATAGACGAATCACATGCGAAGGCGAATTGCAATCAACGAAAATTAATTTCCACGATTTACCTTTTTCAAAGAATTAATTAGCAAAAAATATACATTTACAAAAGAGATCGAATCGTATTTTTTATGACTTAATGTGACTTATATTTACATTTATCGAAATGGAATTATAACGTAGTGTGGAAGATAAGCCACGGGCTCTGGCGCCCTTACAACAACCGATCACCTAAAGGCAATATTTTGAAAATATTCTCTTAATACCTAAAACGAACGTAAGACGTTTGGCGTATACTTAAGTCGCTATTAATTTATTACACTAACCGATCTATGCGGTGAAATCTAACAATAATTACCTAAATAATTAAATTGGCAAAGAGTTTCGAAATACTTAGCGTCGCGGCTGCGACCTAACTCTAGCAAGGTTTAACGTAGCAAGATATGGTATGATCACAACTGCCGGCTGAGTGCAGCCTACACGTACTTACTGGAGAGCTGCTTGGCCAGTTCCGTGTACTTGAGGAACTTGGAGTGCGGGCTCTCGTCGAACGACTGCGAGGGGCTGCGCGGGTCCTGCGGCGACGCGGCCGTGGAGCCCGCCTTGTGCCCCGGGGAGGCCGCCCCGGCTGGCGCTTTCAGAGGCACCGGCTCCGGCAGCGCGCCGTCCTTCACGAAGTGCATTTTCGACAGGTGGTGCCGATACGCGCCCTTGGATATGAAAGGCGTGTCGCACAGAGCGCACTTCATGATGGAGTCGGTGACGACAGCGTCGTTGCACGCCCAGCTGAAGGTGAGGATGCTTGGCGGGCCGGCGGGCGAGGGCGCGGGGGCCGGCGCTCGGGAGGGATTAGATTCTGTCTTGTCGCAGAGCTTCTGCAGCGCCGCTAAAGGGTGACTACCGCCGCGACGCGACGAGCTCGGTTCGCCAGAAGATCCACCCCCAGCTAGGTTATCGAACATAGAGGACAGAGCACCCAGGCTGGATGCTGGCTTTCGTTCAGCGCCAGGAGTGTTACCAGAGCGGTCGCTGGCTGGGCTGCGTGGGCTAGCAGCGGGACTGGGTCCCTCGCTCTCGCGCTTGGCCACAACAGGCTTCACGTCCTCCTCAGCAGTGCTGCTCGGCCGCGGTGGTTCTTCATCTTCATCTACTTCAGTCTTCACTCGCACTGGCTGGCTGCTCAAATCGACCCCGTTTTCGCGTTCCTCTTCCTCGACCTCTCTCTTTATTCGCACTTCAGTCGGACGATCCTCGGAAGCTGGAGTTTGAGAACCGCGCGTATCAGGCGTAGTGCGAGGAGTCATGTGATACGTGTCTAGTTTCCTATCGGGAGTCAAGGATTCTACTCTACTGCCGCCTCGCTCGGACATGGAGCTGGACTCGCTCCCGCTGCGCTCGCGCCGCCCGTATCCTTGCTGGTGATGGTAATTCCTCAACATATTCATAGTTTGTGGATCTACCAGTGGTTTGGTATAGTCTACGCTCTCATCTATGCCTAATCTCTTTAGGATGCTAGACCCGATAGGTGCATGTGAGGCGCCGCCAGGCATGCCAGGCACGGTGTGCCGCGATCGGGTATCGAAACTCTTTTCTATCAATTGTTCTATGGCATTGAGAACCGAAGGCGACGAGCTTTTTTCATTACTCGCGTTTGGGTCTTTGGAACTCGGGGAGGAATCGTTCACGGAGGATGGGGAGCGATGGTGAGCAGAGCCGGGAGACGGCAGCTCCTCATTGATGCTCTTACGCCCGTCCCGGCCGGTGGGTGTGATGTGGCCAGGGACATCAGGTGGGATGATGTTGTTAGATAACAGCGCGCTCTTCAAAAAGTTCCTTTGGCTATTTGACATCGGCGCGCCAATACATTGTCGTATGTGCTCGACGAATACTGCAGTCTCGATTTTGTCACCACATTTTTCGCAGGTGATTCGGCTTCCAGCACCAAAATCTCTGATTGGTTTACCCATGGGTACACCATTTCCTTCACCGTTTTTGAATTCGTGCTGTGCTCTCTCTAATTCAAGTAGTTTTCTAACAGGCAGCGACTTCTTTCGCTTTTCACGCGTCTGACGTCTCCTGCCTCCACTTTCAGTTATAGATCGCATAATATGTTCTTTATAGTGAGAATTTTTAACCATATGATTACTCAACTCTTTCAAGGAACTAAATGCTTGGTCGCAAACTTTACAAGTTAATACAGCACTAACATGACTACTGGTACCAGTGGTGGGCGGTGCCGCGTTGTTAGCACCCGGCCCACCACTGGAGTTGGACCCTCCCTTATTGGCGTCATCGGAAGATTTCCAGGAAATGATCTGTTCCTGGGATATGATGTTGGTATAGTGCTGAGTTCGCTGCATATGGCTTGTCATTTCAGCGAGTGAGCGGAAGCTTTCTGCACACCACATACATTTCAATATTTGTCTAGTTTGCTCTGCGCCTTTGCCTAACCACACATCTTGGCCGCGAACTAGTTTTCTAGGAATTGGCATGTTCTCTTTGATGAGCATGTTTAAGTCATTCTGGCTCGGTTTAGAAGAACCGCTCGAAGAGCAGGAGTTGTGAGACGGTGTGGATGGTGAACTAGACGGTGGCTGAAGAGAGGGCGGAATAGGAGCCCCTGAAGACGGTGGCACGGGCACATTGACCCCACAGTGCTTAGCTTCTTTCATGTGCACTGTCAAGTCAGCGAGTGAGTTAAAACTCTTCTTACACCACACGCATTTAAGGACATCTTTAGTTTGGTCGGCGCCTTTATTCAACCAGTGGGATTGCCAGGCTGAGTGACGCGCGGCCGCGTTAGGAGCTAGACCAGCACCTAACGCAGCACTTTGTACTGATCGGAATAATTCCTCACCGCCTAACCTACTCAACTCGCTCATCTTTTCCAAAGCTTTTGTGGCGTCGCTGGGTGTCGGACCTCCATGTTTTAGCTTGCCGTTCCAATCAGATGGAACGCCTCCCTTAGGTGACAGACTAGCTGCAGCGACCGCAGCCGCGAAATATGGCAGGTGCGGCGCTACGGGCGTGGACCAAGGGGAAGGAGAGTGTTTAAACTCAGAAGGCCTAGAACTTTTTCTAGATGGGACAGGCGATGGCGAGTCCTCAGGGCCACGTTTTCTTGTCCCTACAGACAGGTCTAGTGGACCATTCTCATTCTTACTGAGATTGACGGCGTCGTCGTTTTCTTCGTCATCGTGCGGCGATTCGCTGCGTTTCGTGCTGAAGTCGAGTACGGCGTCACCTCTTTCGGAGTCAGTCATGTCCTCCTGGCAGGACATGAGGAGGCGCTGCTGGGCGGCTGCGGCTGCTGCGGCGCCGAGGTAGGCGGCGACTGCGGCGGAGTGCGGGGGCAGGAGCGCGGCGGGCAGGGCGGCGGTGAGCGCGGCCGGCAGGGGCAGCCCCGCGCCGCTGCGGCTCGAGTACACCGAGTCATTGGAGGGACAGCGCGGCGCGCCCGACGACTCTCGCGACAGACACCTCGGGCTCTCCCTGTACACAAAACAATAACATCACGTTAGATTTTCAATTTACTTAATTCAATTAGCGAAAATTGCCGCCACTGTCTCAGCTCTATAGCCATCTTAAACTGGTTATTGACATTTGAAAATAGATGGTATACAAAATAAATGCTAGATTTTTTTTCTATTTAATGGCCATTTTTAATAAATTAATAGCTCGATCATGAATAGCAAATAGTCTCACTAATGGGTTTATGTCGATCAAAAAAAACTTTATAGCTCGTTGTTTGGATGTCCTTGTGGGTCGAGGTTTCTGTTTTTTGTTAATTTTTAATGATAACAGTTCGGTCAAAAAAAGCATTAGTTGACGGAGTTGACGTACTGACATTATATTTAATGTCTTCGATACAAAAGGAAAAAAACATTGATGAAATACGACATAAATATAAATCTTAGGTAAATTGGGTACAAATAGGTCAAGTCTCGAGACATGAATAATCAACTGGATATCAAAGAAGTCACATTAATGACAGCTATAAAATTTAACAATCACGTTCGATGCATAGAATATATTAAAATGTTGAATCAATAATATTTGATACAATCATTCAGAGAATTGCGATTGACTCAGAATTTGATAAACAAGATGAACACAATGGCAGACGACACAGGTTAGCGATTATTTATGACAAACTAAAGTATACAAAAAAATAAATATAGATATTTGAGGTCCATAATAACGGAAAAATAGTAGATGTCAAGAAACAGAATCTATGACTCATAAAAATACTGTCAATAAATACAATATTTTCATTTCGTGGAACCCATTAACCATATAAGGATCGAATGTTATCGATAAAGACCAATAAATCACGATATAATCTAGGCTTTTAAATCTTTGAATTCTAATATATTCTACAAAGAGTCGAATTCTGATAAAAATACGAGCTTTCCTTCCAACTTATGATAAATATAAAGAATACTCTCTCGAAAATGTTAGAAGTCTCTCTCATCTGCAGATAAATTATTTTGTTGAAATAAGTAAACAAAAACTGCTTTGTATTTACTAAAATTATATAAAAAAATGCGATAGAAGATCACTTTATCAGTGTTGTAATAGAAGAAGTGAACACAACGTAACATAACATAACACCAATCGACGAAAATTCTAAGTTGAAAGTCGAGAAGTGGAGGAGTCAAAATACATATTCAATGTAAAAGTCAATAAGTAAACGTGAAAACAATATGAAAAATGATGAATTACACAAAAACAATAAAACACTTGAACAAATAGAAAACGTACCTCACGTGGTCGGGCTCGACAATCATTTTAGACGTAATGTTTTCAAAGTACTCCAAACTGGTAACGGTGAAAAACTCGCGGATCCATCAATACAACACTGTTACAATTGATAACACTTTGTTACTAGACAACAATTGAGACCCCCCAAAAATAGTTGAAAATGTAAACACGTCGCGAAAGACGCGCCGCGATGCCGGCGGTCGGGAGGGAAGTGCGCGGTGCCTGCGGCGGCGGCGGCGGTCCCGCGTGGAATGAGACGCCGCGTGATTTACGACCCGCCTGCAGCGCCCCCGCCCCGCACGCCCCTCGCTAGACAGAGACAGGTGCCGCCGCAACGGGGCTGGCCACGCGAGAGACAGAGACCGCTATCGGTATCCCGCTTCGAGGGGTGGCGCTGCGTAATGCAAGCGTGCGTGCGATGCGCGAGGTGGACGTGCAGTGACGGGCGATCGTTCCGATGACAGGCGACTGACACCGCGGAGCTACTCAGCATAGCTGACTCACAGTCGTAACACCAATGAAAAATGTACAGACGATCCTTGATGGCCAATAGGCGCAATAACTTTTTAACGAGATTGTTTACGGAATTCCATTAACGTAGGTGGAGTAAGCAAAGATGAAGCTCGCTCACCGTACTATATTGAAGTCTCGGGGCTTAAAGAAGATTACCCGAACAGGGTTGACGGCGTTGACAAGGAAATGGCGCGTTAACAAAACGCCGAGACGAGTCCTTTTAACGACTCACGGACAGACAGGGGACGCGGACGGATTTACGCGTATCACGAACAGATTTCCTGGTTTGACAAAGGGAAAATATTTTCTCATGTTTATTTTATTTTTACGCAAGGAAACGTTAGGAACTTCCGAATGGCAGTACTATAAACGTCAGCCGGTGAGCCACATTGACAGTATGTCGTCTAGATAAATAAATTAACAAAGCAAAGAAACTACGTTCCGTTAATCCGGAAACTTATGTACTATGGGTACGTTTTACAGCCATAATACTGTTTTATTATCATTGAACGATCTCAAACTAAATGTTATCACTGAATCCGATCTAAACAACTGTTATAGTGATTTGACAGAACGCTGTTACAAACCCCAGAAGTTTTATGAAGTTTTTAACAAGAGAATCGCACAGCTGTTTATTGCTTCCTATGAGCATTAGTGAGCTGCGGGTCAATCAATCACAAGTATTTATGTGACAACTAGCTCCGTCTCTCTCCTGCGACAAACTAAAATAACCCCGAGTGGGTTGTGACATAAACAAAAGAATTCTAGGCTATTTTTCTACATGTAACGACAGATGATAAAAATGTTAGTGGGATGTATTTTAGACTGTGGTCGTTCTGATGTGTAGGAATTAGGACAGAGCGGCTTATGCGTGTATGTGTGTATAGTGCGGGCCGATGTATGGGGGACACCTGACATCGTTTGAATAATTTTGCACTAACAAAGCGAATTTTATAACTGACACATGTCTACTTGGTAATAAAATTGCAGTGTGCTCGATAGTAAACATTGCACAAACGGTCATAGAAAATATTGAAACGGATGGCGAGGAGGAAAACAAACTATTTTAGAATGAATAAATATGAAGGACCTCACATTCAGGTTGTGTTTCTTTATGGTTTGTTTCTTATTGTCCTCTTACTGGAATCGAAATATAAGAAAATGCTTATCTCTATAAAACCTTCAGTAACCAATAATAATCATATTTTATTTACTGGAACTAATCTTTTTTAACTACATATACTCGAAACTTTTACTTTCAATTTTTTTGCCCCAAAGCTATCGATTGATTTTTCAATAGACCTAAACTGTCATAGATAACAGAACGATAATTATACCTCCAATTTTACAAAATGCAGTCCAATATGCTATCTTAAATAAAAAAGTACCTTTTACTAAAAAATACTTCGATAACCCGTTTGTCTAGAACAAATGAACTGAAATAGTTGAAGTCGAAATTAATTTGCCAGACTTTCATAATTTCTCTAATTCGAAAAGTAACATCTTCGGAATCTAGAGAGCTATATGCCTCAATGTCTTTTCAAATCTTATTGATCCGATTAATTTTTACCACCAAATAGATGATACAAACAATAATAATTTTAACAACAACAAAAAAATAACCGAATCAACACTTAACGCAAAAATAGCAACGTCAAATAAAAAAAACAGTAAAACTCATTAATTAAAATCATTACTTCTAAAACAGTTACAGAGGATGCACAAATCAATATACCATTAAAGGAATAAAAGAAACAACAGTTGAAGATTCAGCTGTTTATAGTGAACTTGAATTTATGAGACTTGATCAAGTGACACACAACTTGCACACAACTGGTTACGATGACAAAGCAATTGGCTAAACTGACCTCTGACTTCAAGGAGATATTGTCTCTTTTATGACATTCTGTACATTGTGTGGACGACGCTGAATCTTGTAAGAATTATTGAGTAAAGAAGAAATACACAAATGTATTATTTAAGTTTTATTTTTGAGCTTGGGCTTGAAAATGATGTTGAAAGAGTGAACGGGAAATAATTGATAGTTAGGCTAGGTGCTGATATTTTAAGAACGTGTGAAAACTTCCTAAATTGACAGCTAAACCCAAAGCCTAGGAGACAGTCAGAAAGGAACTTAACTCTTTTATATCCTTTATCTCAAAGATCTGCGACGGATGACAAACATTGTATAACGATAGAAGTGAACTTTGTCACTCAAAGGTTGGTTAAGCAGTAAGAATTAAAAACTAATGGTGATTATAAATATTTTCTACATCTAAACCCAGCACGCTCAATCAAAACTGCCTCAACCGACGTTTCTACTCCATTCCCACCGGAACTTATATTTTTATACATTTTAGCGAATACACAAACTAAATCTAAAATCTAAACAATAGAACTTCAAGGCACTAGAACCTCAAAATGATTGATCATGCCACCTCAGTGCAGGCTAATTGACATTGATTGAACAGACTTGCTACACCACAAACTTTACTTTGCACTTTCCTTCAACTTCATTCGCCTTATCCCCTAACAATAAAGTTCATATTTGATTACTTTTCGATTTTTCAGGTGTTGGTTATGTTGGCATCTGTACCTGGCTGGTCGAAAGATAAAGATTTGAAATAAAAGATTTCTAATACAATTAACATGGTAATGATGTCCTCAAGTTCGTATCAGTAACGATTACGGTTGACTTTTTCAACTATGTACTTTAACCTAGTTCAAAAATAGTTTTTGTTACATGTGAGAAAAGGAGTTTTTAGGAGTTTTATGAAAAAAATAAGTCACCAATAGGTTTTCAACTAAACTTAGCAAGGTAGGTGAAAATGTTACTGTGTTGTGAACTATTTTCGCTAATAGTGGTACTTATGTTTATGTAAAAAGTACTTTTGAATACAACAAATTCACTAACCAAGCAAGTTTATGTGCTGCAATAAAAATGCAAGTACGTCCTAGAACTTCCATATTTTAATTAATGTATTTATCCTACATGAATTACAACAGCTCTTCCTTAAAAATATTTAAAATTAATGTCACAAAACTAAAATAAGATATGACCACACCACACAAACCATTTGATAAACGATCATTTAAAATTATATTTTTTGGAAATTTTCATATATCACGTCAATACTTCTAATTAAATATTGAAATTAATCGAGTTGCAGCTGTCTACATATCGATTCGGTACGCGTCGAATCTGATTACCGATTCATAACAAAACAATATAAATCAACTTGTAATCGAGACTTGAGAGTAAATAATCGATATTATTCTTATTGTTAATCAAATCATGTGACGTCTTGTGGTATCCGATGAATTCTTTTGTTTTTATTCGTACATTTAGAGTGTGTGGTATATTTTAAGTATTGGATATAAAAATGAAGGTAACGTAAGAAAACCTTGGATTAGTTACGATGAAAGAAAAGTGAGGAAAGGAAAATATTGAATTTGAATGTAGCCTTGAACGAGGTCATGTGTAGGTTACTAATTCCAAAAATGAAATTCACGTAACTATGTCCAATGCAGAAAATATAATGACAGAAAAATGCGTAGTTACATCAGAAATTCTAAAACAAAAAGTCGAATCCGCCTCAGATAACAATATTCTAGTCATTATCAGCGCACAATGATTAACAAATACAATAAAAGCATCAATCATAAATGATATTCTATTAAATACCAATAATCATTAATTTACAAGTCCCATCCAGTAATCAAATAAAGCAGGACATGATATAAATGATAAACAGTATCTGTTTCTGATATATCTGTGTCACGTGGATTTAATATTTTTTGCTGTATCGCAATTTTTTCGATAGGTATCGAAGGCAAAGATTTTCTTGAAGATACAAACTTTGGAATATCACTCATTATAGATAAGTAATTATTTCCCGCAGTTCCACTCGCGGTTTCAGATAATTTTCTAACGTCTCCTAAAATCCTGCCCAAATCAAAGTTTTGTCGACGTGATTTTAGGCTCTGACTTAAAAAAGTTTGGTGAAATATTACTCTGGACCACCAACAGCAGCAAGAAATTAACCTATTGTAATTATTTTCATGGGCCTATTATTAATGTTGTATTTACTAACATTTCTGCTCTCCTTGGGGTGAAAAGTGTGATTCATATTGACTTGAAATATAATCTAAGTTTCGACAAGCAACGTCAATAAGACGTAATTATAATTATGTGTTCTATCTAATCATAATCATAAGTTATCTTCCATAAGTTTGCGCTTACGCCACAAGTAAGTCTATCGTGGCTTATAGCTTAACTTACGACACATCAATCATCCTTACCAACATCGATAAATCCTAAAAAGTATTTCGAAATGAAAATTGATGGAACGTCATTTTGAAAATTCGGATCATTTTTAGTTGCTCTGCCCACTATAACTGTCAATGACGAATCCATTCATTTTTCTATGTTTGCCAACTTACTATTACACTCCAAATATTCCAAAATCAACTTTATTGCTTTCCTACAAGCTTCATTTCAACCGCACATTTAAATTTTTACTCCGCTATCTCTACCAAATAAAGTCTCTTATAATGTGTTCGACTTCGAACTTTATGAGCTTTATAATAAGAGTTATGATGGCAGTAAACTTAAATTGGTTTGCTAAGTAGTGCTGTCAGTGGACAGTCATTGTCAACTGATCAGGGGAAACAATGGGATCATTAAAGTGGACACCATAGAGTGATGTGCAGACCTCCGCGTTGACAATGGCGTATGCCGTATGATATTATGAATGGGACCGTTGGTATCGAGAGATTGTTGGTGATGGTTTAATTTCCATAAAAGCCTTGAGGTGCGGCAATGGAAAGGATTGTTCTTGATTGTGTGACCCTGCGCGTATTGTACTTTGTTTGACTGTGTTTCAAGTACTTCAGATTATTTGAATAACTAAGACAAACCTACAAGATATACGAAGAAAATTTTGACCAATTTAAACCTAGCTACCTTTCTAACATGACATGTAAGATGATTAAGAACAGTTTTTACAACTCACCTTTCAGCATTAGGATCCTGTATCAAGGTAGCTGGTATGCTATGCTCAATGTCGTCTCGTTCGTCGGGCGCGGGGGAGGTGCGGGATGCAGGGGACGCGGAGCCTGAAGCTTCGCCCTCCCCGCCCTCCTGCCTCTCCCCCCGGTCACCACGCTCCTTCACTCCGCTTTCTGGACTGTTGGCTTCCTCTGTGGGCAAAAGAGAAGAGAAAGTTAGATTCAGAATGTCTTATAAAGAGACTTGACATCCAAAAATCAATTTGGAAATGTCTGAGTGTTGACCTACCCCAAGCTGACCACTCGATAGAAAATCTACTTGATGACAAACTGACAAACGATGCATTGTGAATGAATGAAGCATTCATATCGCACATCCACGCACTAGTCGTCATGTTATTAAATGGAAAAATTCTATTACGAAAAACAATATCGAAGCTAATTAATATTGAAAACATAACACCAACTCACGAATTAATCATGATAATAAAGACATTTTAAAACCGTATTTAGGTTGATTTAAAAGTGAAACAGATAACAGCGTATCGCTTTATTGCGATCGTCCATCATCCAAATGTAATAATCGCCGATAGGATAGATATTAAAAATGATTATACAAGGAAAAGCACAATTGTAATGGGGACATCGTTCGTTGCGCAAAACCCTGTGAGCGATACTTGATTGATTGGTTATATTAGTCACAAATCAATTATATCAAAATAATCAGCTGACATAATTCGTATCGGTACCGATAATGATGATAAAACTGATACCTACATTTAGTTTTATCGGGTGCTGAAGGCATCACCTAATTAAATTGAGATAGTGAACATGATTGGTATATTTTTTGGCTAAGCAGTTTAGTAGATGTGTAATAATGATGGATAAACGATAAGGATTGTATTGGCGTCAATGGAATGATATTAGTTCTGACTGTTGTTAACCTAATCACTCGGATTAGGGGTCCTGATAGTCACTGATACCTACATATTAATCGGTTTGGCTTGTGCTTCGAACTAAGTCTAGCCCACGTGAGCACAGTCTGCCTCTTTATAGTCCAACTGTCGCAAAACCTGCACAAAACGACTTGGCGATTTCGAACTTTTGAGGGCTCATCGAATCACTGGTATTTAATTTTAATGATCATGATTTCATTGGTTCTATGAATTATTTTTTTGTTATATTCATTACTTCTACATCTTTTTTTATATACGCATTGCCTAATTCCTTGGTTACTTCTCCAGCAATATAAAGAAAACTGTCATTAGCTTGTTAATTCCGCAGCACCATATCCTCAGGACTTTTTGCAATAAGCAACGCAATAACTATTCATTGTTATTTGTTCTTTGGGATGCAATTAGAACTTAGATGATGAGTAGGCATTACGAGATGTTTCCAACACATTGAACGATTATCTATTGAAACAACAAAATCATTGTTGTAGAAATACTGGTACTTTTGGGTCTTCAAGGAGATTCTGAAATGGAAGATTGAGAATGTTTCGAATACGCTACATAGAAGTTTACATTATTTTTCCAAATCCAATTTTTTGTACTAAACTTTATAAACTGATAATGAAAGTGAGAATCAAAGTTCCATAAAAGACCATCTAACATCTAAAACAAAGCCGTTTCACCGTAACGAAAATCCGCGCCCACAAAAAGAGAACCACCGATTATGAAGTTATCGTCCATCCGAAAAACGCATTGGAAAAAAACGTATTTGAAACCGGATAGCCGAATTGGCGCCGCGGTGGCCGGCCCGCTTATTTCACTGCCCATTGACTCGTGAACCGCGTTTCTGTACGCTAATTGATTAAAACGCAACGTGTCAATCCGGTGCCGGACGCCAAAGATGCGGTTGCGGACGAAACGCCCGCGGCGGTCTGCACTGTGGCTAGTGTTGGGTTGGAAGCCCCGGGATTGGGGTCCCGGGATTTCTGGCCCGGGACTGCGAGGTAAGGGATAAGGTATGGATGAGACAATGTTTTGGAGGACAAACTTTTCTAGAGTCACTGTTATGTTATGACTGTAGTAAATAACGCTTAATCATACCACCTATAAAACAATAACTGTAATGGTGAGCTCGATAATAAAATATTTATCAATAAAATATGTAAGTAAGTATTAGTAAAAAAAAACAAAAATATGATGAAATTGGAGATTTTAAAATAGAAATCATTCATCATAATCGTTTTATTATCAAGAATTACTATTATTATCAGGTAAATGAGTTTTATTTATGGAAACGAAAGTATTAAAATTAGTCGC
Source organism: Helicoverpa zea (assembly GCF_022581195.2). Lineage (NCBI taxonomy): Eukaryota > Metazoa > Arthropoda > Insecta > Lepidoptera > Noctuidae > Helicoverpa > Helicoverpa zea. Next base: position 13,102,693 of record NC_061457.1, read on the forward strand.
AAATTGATTGATGTTGAACATTGATCTGAGATTGGGTTTTTCATTTCCGCTGGTTGGGGCACAACACTTTAATTGCGTGGCACAAATATTGTTTGCAGACTGGTCCCGGGGCGTTATTCCCAGTGGGATGGTGGTGTCGTTCATCCCTATTCCCGGTCCGTATGTGCCAGCCAATTGATCAAAGGAAGTGATAGGCCGCTGGGTATCTGCAGGTGACTCTGATTCGCTCTATGAACGTGAATTTTAATGAAGCTACCCTTTGCCGCATTGTCTGTGAATTATGGCGAGTAATGAATCGATTTGGACGATTGGGGATGATTTTTGCGGTGGTTTGTGGTGACAATAATATTGGCTGTGGGTTTTAGATTCGATGTTCCTTTTAGTTTGGAAAATTGGGCGCTTTTTGACTTTATTCCTGTGACTAGATATGCCAAAAGTCTTTAAGAATACACTTCTTATTTCATCGTCATAACTGTCAAAATTTTATATGAGTTTCAAAATTATTTATCGAAACACACTTTTTAGGAACATTTCACTTATAAAAAGCTCCTTAACGGTCACCTATCTGTTTTTATTATCATCTCTTCAAAAATTTCTAATTTTCAAAGATGAACTCGTAAAAATTACTATTGAACTTTTTTGTACGATTCGTCATAGATTCACAAAGAACTATACAATTCTGACGAAACAATAGATCAATTTCACCAAAATCGCCGTGAAACCGATTTGATTACCGATTATCGATTACAATTATTGTTCCCCAAACGACAAAGTTAACTAAACCGATTCTTAATAAAGCGTTATGAATCTTGATTTTAATCGATTGTCGACGAAATGGGTCGATTCTTACTCACACTGCAATTTTGTACTCTGTTCCCTAAGCAATACAGTTCAGTTTACTTTGTGACATTTAAAGTTTGTAGTTACAGTTGTATTGAAAAAAAGTCGATTGTGAAATGTACCAAAAATGACTTTCTTTAATCGAAGCTCACGTTGATTGCGGAAACTATTGTCCACTTGTCTAGAAGGTTAAGGTAAGCAGTTGTTTACTTTTAATTAAGGTTGTGTACAAAAAGCGGAAAACAATACTATTAAATTATTAGCTAATGAACTCACAAAAAAAAATTAACAGTTTAGTTCAGTCTTTTGATCCGTGTCTGTAAGTAGGGAAAAATTGTGTACATTGGAAAGCTGCTTTCTAAGGAAGAACATTACCACTAGGGTTGGTGTTAACATTACCAATGGGAATGAAATTGCTATGAATGAACGTAAACATTATGTGTTGTGGAGAGATACATAAAATAAGATCAATTGCTATAGATTGTAAATGTGGTGAACTGAATCTATATCACTGTAAGCTCTTTCAGAAATGTCCATGATAGTTTCAAGAATGTCGCTACTTCACTTGTCTTACTATGTTTATCAGAAAGTTACCACCACTTTCTTGTCCGTCTTCTATCTCAAATGCTTCCCACAAGTAATAGTTCAAGATAGTTTCCAATATTTTCGCGTCTATTTAGCCAATCTGGTTATAATCACGGGACTATCACCACCGGCACATTATTCTCAGTTATCAGTCTACTCACCCCGGTGGCGACTATCGGAACATACGCCGTGCGGACGGTATCTGACATTTTACGAGCGCACACCCGGGACCGTGGTCAATTACCGGCTAGATACCACGTGCTTATTGCGAACAATCAATATTGTACAATATGCGTGGCGGATTATAAAATATTGTGGAGTTTGCTATGTTCCCATGTATATGGGTACATACGAACGTTAAGGTTTTCATATATTTTTTTTTAGGTAAAAAAGTTAATACTTTTATTCATCTATCTACGGACTACGTATTTTGCAACAAAGTCCTACACAGCGCGTGTTTTTTCGCATTAAACACAAAAACTACTGCAGAATTATCATGGAGTTTTCGCCAATCGGTATTTTTGAGGAATGTTTTGGTATATAACTTATACTAGTGCAAAGCCGGGGTTGGTCGCTAGTGAAAATAAAACTTGGAACATGGTACCTCAACAATTGACAGTTACCTACTGAAATGATTGACGATTTCCGTGAAAATCTTTATCAGTTCGTCATTAATGTATGGATATTATGATAATTGTCATAAAGGATGATTACTGACAGTTGTTACCTATTAAGATTTAATAAAAATATTTATTGTTGCCATATCTTTGACAGCAAAGTTTTAAACCATCGCCGATTAGGTAGTATCGATATTGAAGAAAAAATATCCGATTTTTTTTAAACTAAATTTTAAACCTGTCATTTATAATTGGAGCACTTAATACAAAAGTCGAAGGACAAATTCGTAACATCGCGATCACCCATCGATGGTAAGCAAGCAGGATTTATAGTGCGTGCGTGTGCGCAGGCGATTTATCGGAACATGCACGAACCGGTGACAGATCGGTGATGTTTTTGTTTTGGCGTTTATTTTTTACAATGTTCGTAATTAGTGAACGCTGATTGTAGCGATTGTGGGAAAATGTGGCGATCAGATCTTGTATTGTTTGAACCGTGTGACGGTTAAACGATTCTCGTTGCTTTAATTAGTTTAATTTGTTGAACATGTGCAAAAATTAATTATTCTATAATTTATTGATAATAAAACTTTTCTTTCAAAATTACTGTAGGTATGTGACTTAAACATACATCACATAAAAAGGCTAAAATAAAAACAGTCCTAAACACTAAATAACATAAATAACGTTACCTACCTAATTAATAACCAAACAACACAATATTCAAAGCAACTATAACTTATTGAAAATTAAAATTGACCTATCAATATCGAAAACTTCGTTCAATTTCAATGCGGAATCGGTTCGACAACAAAGAGTTCTTGCTCTTTGTGCTGTCCTGTACAGACGGCACGATAACGGCACGACAACGGCACGACAACGGGAGGACAACGGAGCGACCGCGAGGAAATTACGCGCCGACACCGCGCCGACTGATTGAATGCTTTGGAACTTCATGTACGCTTGCTGTTGGTTACCGAGTTATGATTTGTGGCAAAGTTTAGTTTATTGGTTTGAAGTTACCATCAGGATTTCCACTTTTAAGCTGTGGTTATTATGCACATAGTAGTCAGTACCTTATTGTAGGATATGCTTATATGTTTCGATCTTTGCATGACAAAAAAAAATACTGGTGCAAAGCAAATCAATAGGTACATATCCTTAAAGTCACATACCTCGTTTTAATTGTGATAAGACCTTATTTACATTGACAAATCACTTTGTCTTTTGACAATCGACTTTTGTACTTTACGTTTTAAGGTGTAATCTGAACAGATTTTGAAAATTCTTTCACCAATAGAAAGAAAATTTGTCTGTGTGACGGATGAGGCACGGGGAAATCCGCGAGCAACACCTAGTGTGTATAAAACGAACATCTAAATAATATCGCCCTAACCACAAAAGCTACAATTCGCAAATAAAACGTTCATATCAACAGTATGTCAACAGTGACTGGTTATTGCAAAAGCGTCGTTATCACTCTTTGGATTACTAACATCTGCCCATGATTGATCACGTGATAACAACCGATAACCGACTATTAGTTGTAACTTACCTAGTTGTGCAGCTTTATGTATTGTCGATATTGTTTATCAGTTGCTGTTTTGGTAGCTTATTTTGTGGTGTCAAAGAAAAATATTAAGTTTGAATCACAATGTTGTTTTGTTTCATAGCATGTATTCTTCGGTTATAGTTATATATAATTCATTCGTTCATTTAGTTCATTCCTGTCACGAATTGTAAAAAAGAGAAGCATACTTGTACAAAATGTGTATAATAATATAGTTATCATTGCTATTGTTAAAAAGCTGAAAAGTATATTCAACTTTCACAAACCATCACAACCTTACAACAAAACAACCAATTTAATTCTTCATCATACATAAAGTCATCAAAAGCCAAACTTCCCAAACCAGACAGCATCATCAATTTGACAGCTAACCCTCCACCGCTCGCGTCATCGCTGATGCGTGCAGACGTTGACGCAACAAGTAACAAACACAGCTCAAGTGTTACTTGTCATGACGTCGCAGTAACACTCTTGTTTGCGTCAGGCCCTCTGAACTTCGGTTTTGATGCAAAACGTGAACTACACTTGTGTAGAGCAATGATTTAACTGTGCTCCAGTTATTGATCGTCTTTTGTTAGTTGAAAGAGAGATTTGGACGATTTGAAGTCTCTAGTTTTGTTTCAATGTATTTTTGAATGACAAACTTTTGTAAGCAAAAGGTTTCAATGCTTAGTGAAGGTTTCTGATTACTGTTTTTTATTTATGACGTACAAGTTTACCGATTAAAAACCAGTTAACTGACAAACGAGACAAAATCCATCAAAGCCTTTAATTTATAACTTTCCCCAATTTTAAAACACGCGTAATTGCTTCCACGTCACCACCAGAATATCTGAATATAATTTCATAGATAAACGGTACATTAATAAACATGTATGATAACACTGCAGTATCTAAACATTGGGCATATAAAGCTGAGCGCAACAAGTAACGATTTGTCGCTGTCACTCCGGCGCGGGAGGGTTGACTCCGGGTATATCAACTATTTGAGCTCTTGTTAATGTACGTACTTACGTCTTGTTGGCATTCATAGCGGTTACGGGTTAGTTGTCACTATTTCACGTTTTGTTACGGGAAAAGTGGAAAGAAAACCTATGTAAATATATTTGGTGAAAAAATATGAAGACATGCCTAGTTGTTTGAAAGTTTATAAAAATATTTTGTAACTGACAGATAATCAAAAACAAGCATTTATAAACCCTTGATAATACCTACTTGGCCGTTTAGATTTTGACTGATCTCAAATAGCTAAATTGTAATGATTCTACATGCTCATAATGTTCACACTGACCGTTGCAAAACTTTTGCAGAACTTACTACCACAGTTTAGTTTAGTAACACATTTTTCTGAACCAAATCCCTTAAACCAGCACATACATCAACGAAAACTTCTACCTTTCACATCCAGATAATTATATAGCTCGTTAATATCATAAATATCCATCAATGTCGAGGCGAAGTTAAATTAATACTCTCATGAATCCAGTGTCGTCGGATATCAATCAACAGATGGCGTTGATTGATGGGAAGGCGACCGGCGAAACAAACTAGTATCAATCATGTTATCGACGAATATCAATGGAGAAGGTTATTCATTAATAACGTTATTGCTTCGCTCTGAGAATCTCTACGCAGTTATTTGAGGTCCAATTTTATTGGTGACAGTTTTTTTGCAAGGATGAAAATTTCGATAGAATTTTAAATGTGTGTCACATCACTATCAATATAGGTACTGAAGGAAAAGGTATTTAAGTTAACAAAATAATGTTAGTTATCAAAGTCCAAAGTTAATTACTACAGCTGTGTCGATAATAAAATCTAGCAAAAGAAGACATTGATCGATCGCTTCAATTTTGTGATTGACAATATTTTATATCAATCTTTAATGTTTCAAGCACGCTTTAGTAGGTAAAAAAATCCAAATAATAAACCAACAATGTTTTAAATAATCGTTATTTTTTATCGATCATTTAGATTCGATCGATAAATCATTGGTCGTTAATGACTTGAAATATAAATCAGATCTAATGGCTAATCAAAGTGGGACTTGTTTTTGATAAAAAAAGAAACTAAATCGAATGAGTGCAAGATTTTTTTGTCGCAAAGTGTTAAATATACTTTTTATAGCAATAAGTTATATGTTGAACAAAGTTGCCGACTGACTGTCTTTTACACTGACTTGTATGGAAATGTCAAATATATTTGATGAAACAATGTTCTTAAAGTTTTATTACATGACAGATACAGTCATATAGACCAAATATTGACACGACCCATAACGAAATGTAAAAATATTATCAACTTTAATTTAAAAAATACAAAAACGTAGTACACATATGTATATGCAATTGTATTTTTATAATATGCTTACTACTTTTTTGTATTGTTTTTCATACATATTACTACTAAAAATAAACAAAACTATTGTTTGTTTTAATTATCCTAGTTCGTCAGTTACAAATGTGAAGGTTATTTGTTTTTTTATGACATTTAAATATCACGATTATCCGTTTAGATATCTCGTATCGATAAATATATATGTACAGATGCGTCAAAACATTGACAAAAATACAATAGACTTAATGAGAGTTAGAAAAAGCATCACTCATTTTAAAAGCTTAGCGCTAAATGAATGTTTTTTTAAATATCACAACAATCATAGTGGATATTTTCAGATATTATATAGTTAAGTTATTTGAAAGAATTTTAACTAATCTCCCATGCAGTCTTTTGCATCAACACTAACTTATCGAAAAAAAATCGTATATTCGTACAAACCACAATAAAAATGACATCGACCTTTCACAGATTAACGTTAATCTTCCCCCGACATACAGATAACCCTAAAAAACGGTCCGTCTGCGAGCAAACATTGGAACAAATCTATCGGTCTAACTGACCCCGACGCGGGATTATACTGGTACGCGGGAAAAATCCCGGACGGCCGGTGTCCAGGTCGATGCGATCAGTATTTGTCAACGCTGTGATGTCCGAACATCATTTTCATTAGGTAGAAGAGCTTGGGGCATTTGTACCAATTTTTTGTCAGTGGAGGGTTAGAAGTTACATGGTAAATAACGGTTTATAGACTCGTTGGTTAAGTGTAGGCTTTTTTATTATTTTATAGATCCATGAGTTAATTATTTTGCAAAATAGTGCGTGCAGATTTTTATGATACACTAAAAAATTATATAACTTAATCAATTAAAATATATACAGCAAAATCCTGATACGTCCTTCACAAAATCTTTGCATTATTAAAACGATTAATATTTCAATGTTATCGAAACACATTAATTATCATTATTTTATTGCTAAAATAAATAATCGATTTATTGTTTTAAGAATGACAGTTTCTTTTTTCATAAATTATTGAAAATTATCGTTATTTAAACGATGGAAAAGATTATAAGATAGTGTATGTTATTTTATACTGCTTGATTCGTTTGGATGGCCAGATAATAATATGTAAATGTGATAGAATTCTACTAATTTTCTATGCATTCATAATGTTCTGCAGATAATTATAAAAATACCGCATAAATTAACGACAAAAATGTGTAAAAGCATGACATTGTTTTTACAATTTATGGTGAATTTAAATTGATTATAAATTCAATTATCTGGCAAAAAAAGAAAAAATATAGCTTTAACATTTCCCTTTATTATAAAATTCAAACTTTCCAAACAGTTAAATCTTCTTTAAACAGTAAAATCTTAATTATTTATTCAACGCTGTTCTATAAGATTTTAGTAATTAATATGATAATATATGAGGCTATTCTTATAAAGTGTAAATTTTAAGAAGGCATCTTTAACACGCGTCTCTAAAATAGCTTTAGCGGTGATCTGCATATTTTAAATTAATATTGGAAATAAATTATCGATGTTTGGATTGTAATTAATTATTTAAATTATTTTGACTCACACACAGATTCGATAAAATAAAGGGCACTTCAACAGCCTATCTGGCCTAAATTATTTTGAATGTCGATTTTACCTGAACTTCAGCAGTACCTTAAGTAAAGTTAGGTTGCTTTTTAAACTCTAAAATAAGGAGGGTTTTGAAGTAGCGACGGTAAAATTTTCATACCAAAAAAGGAATAGGAAAACCAGAGCGTTTAGACTATATTGCAGTAAATATTATTCAGCACTTACGTCTATGTAATTATCCAATAAATTATAAAAGTATAATAAGCTTAAGATACCTATAGCCACTACATACATAAAGCATTAGTTTCGTCGCAATAATATTGATACGATTAACTGTGTGATCGATATTTTAACCGATATAATCGCATGTCGTCGAGACAGCAACCAAGCTATCACGATCATAATTACTATCCATAACGTACTTAATTATATCAATAAGGAGTAGCTTAATTAGATAATGAGATACAAAAACACACAAACAACGACTTATCTGACACCAATCAATGACATCATTACCACATTATATGGTAAATAAGTTACGCAAACCCATCCAAATTCTTACCTTAGAAATAAGCAGTTAAACATTAAACTATATTTAAAATTTGACCCGTGACACCCATTAAAAAACCCTCGGAGTCACTATTATCATAATTAAGAGTCAATTCTTTATGTATTAGAAAGTTCACATTCTTATTTAAATGCTATATTTGCATATAAAATGTATTATATACAACAATAATAAAACTATTGGAATTCGTGTTCATAAAGCTAATGAAACAAAAGTGCTTAATGATTCGATACTATTAGGCATATCGATAAACTTTTATGACTCTATTCGATCATAAAAATATCGATTTTGGTTACTTAAGAAACGTTTTAGGTGTTGTGTGTATTAATTTTCATGGTTATAGAAATTTTAGATATGATAACCTGCCAATAAAAAAAAAAATCAGAAGCAATTTATTCAAATGAAATGTCACATTTTATCGATAAATCGTGTCCTCCTATCGATGGATCTGATCCGATCATAAAAATCGAATAAGGAACGATCGAATCAATGGGGACAATAAAAGGAAAGTATGGAAAAGCACGTGTAATGCTGAAGTCTAGTCACCAGGCTGCATTGTTGCTACTTGCTACAAGATGTAGACACTTGCGGCAGAGGTCGCGCTAGGCATGTACCGATAGCACGCTATATTTTATCGATAGTTTTTTTTTCTATTTATCTTCAATTTGTCTGTGGTTGTAAAGCTATTATAGTCGAATTTGAAAGGTGCAAGTATTAGGTATATGCATTGTAGGCTGACATTGGATTTTTGTAGGGTTATACTGCAGTTTGATAAAAAATCGATAAATCAAAGTCATGTTTTTGAATATCGTATTTTTAACCAGGTATAAAAGTAAGTGACGAGCTTGTTAGCAAAAACTGTTTGATACATTCATAGAAAACTCAAAGCATTACAGTATCTCAGAGCCCAAAGACTCAAACAAAACAGAGTAACTCGCAGCGTAGCATTGTACAATCTTATCCCATACTACTTCAAAAACACGAATAAGTTACCGGAATAGCACTTAACAGATTTTCAGTGCAGATAAACACGACAATCTGCACTCGTATTGCTAACGTTACGTTTGATCCAATTGAGCAGGGCAAGCGCTCTAACGTCGGCCGATGCATGCTGCACCGCAGGGGCGGGGCCACGATGCGTTTTGACCAATGATTTCGCTCCGTTCAAGCAAAACTAATTATACTGATTTATGCTCCCATTGTTCATTGTTTTATGTCTTTCTCTTAGTGTACACTTACAAACCCATATTCGTATGTAGATAAGTGAGTAACTTGATATATCGCGTTTTGTTGCCTTTTTATGTTTTCGTGACTCGCCCGGTTGTGAGTTACGGTTGTAATTAGCCGTTTATTTTCATGGATACTGAGACCTTCGGTAGAGGCCACTGGAGTTGAAGGCTCGACCCAATCCAACTTGCTTTTTGGTCGACTATATCGATATCAAGTTAAGTCGCCATAATATGCTAATGTTCGAGAATGCTGAAGATTATGACTCATTCGAGATGATTATCAGATATGTAAACCAACAGTCTTCGTAGCCCTCGACCTCGTTGCCCTCACGCATTGTGTAAAATCGAAAGCTCGACATTATCAGCCAGAAGTTACCTTTCACTCGTTCCGACATAAAATCCAAATGTAATTTAAAAAGCATTTCAAAAATTCCAGAATAGTTTAAATCGAACATAAAAAGAGACAGGCAGACGAGGCACAATGAGGCCTGAGATGTTGGAGTCGCGCGCGGCGTCACCACCCATTGTATATCAATATTTTATTAAGCATATTCTGGGTAGGAAAAACAGAGCAGCAAATGGTCGCGTCCGGCGCGGCAGCTGCGCCCGCGTCGCATTCACCTGTCGCTCGCAGCGCGCGCGCACGTGGGCGGGGCCTAAGGAATGCAACGTTTTCGCGCTTTTTTCCATTTGCCCCGTCAACCACCGGAATTCGGGTGCGATATTTTCTTTGGTTGGAATCCAAAGGCTTTACCGGGACTGAGATATTTATTCTCCTTTAGTCCGTTGTCTTTTAGATTTATGAGCGCCGATCTTTTTATGCGATTTATTGGAGTTTTAATTCAGGTAACGATACGGAGGTTTGGACTTATGATTTTTAGATTTCGATCTGTTCGAAATATAAGAAAGTAGGAACGGTATTTCTTGCAAATTGAATGTTAAGTGTTGCGTTTAAAGGCCATCTATGAGAATAAGGGTTTAGGTAATAAATATGTTTTGCAAGTCAAAGGCGTTCTTAAAGAGATTATTGTGGCATTTATCGCGCGTGAGAAATTTCTATGCGTCGTAATAGAAATTTTCTTAAAATAATTTAGACTTTAATAGGTTTTAACGCGGTCTTTAACAGCCAATGGTTAATTGTTTTTAGTTTACGCAGTAAAATGGAAAGGTTCGCATTCTTGGCACCTTCTGTAACACAGTGACACTTTACTGAAGTAATTTCAAGTATTTCGAATACATGACATAGCTCAGTCCGTCATGTCGGCACTAACAATTATTTGAATTACTCGAACGTTATTTCAAATTCTTAGCAATAACAAAATTATCCACTAAATTATACCAAACACATTTTACACCACAGTCCTGATAGTGATCCAAATCATATTATACACCAAGAAAACTCCTAATTTTCATTAAACAAATTCAAGTTTAACGTAACCGTGTAATCGCGTGTAGTAGCCGATAAAGTAAGTAGGTCAAGCTGCGGCTATCAGTCAAAAATAAACAACAATAATACACAGAAATCTATGGCAAAGTGGGTGAGGTTGAGTGGCTTCCGTCCACGCAAGATTGATCGACCAATCGCAATTATGAAAAATGATTTTGTGATAGCAGACCGTCGAAGTGACCGACGTCAGCGGGTGGGGGTTAGCGAAATTATTTTATTGTTGTTGTTAAACCGACTTCCCAAAATGGATGAGGTTCTCAATTCGTCCGCATCTTTTTAATTTTTATGTCTGTTCACCAATTACTCGAAGACACCTGGACCGATTTGCAAAATTCTTTTTTCTGCCTAAAAGTGAATTAAGAAGTCTCTTATTTGGATTGGATTTCTGTAGCTAAGAAAATTAAGTATAAGTATATTTTTAATAACTGCATGAAATAGGTACAACGGTTATATCACACCATCACGATATACAAAAATCTAATTTCTTATATACTGTTCAAAAACAATTACTTAAAAAAAAAACTTAATTATTGTTCGTAAAAAAATACAAAAACACTGCTATTTTACGAGTACATTGAGATTTTCACTTCATCGTTTGACACCTAACCCTTAAATGAGTCAATATTTCTAAAAGATGATTATCAACAATAATTGATGCGGTTTATTTGTCCGTGAAAAGATTATTACAAATACGTGACTACCTAAGTAGCTGCTTCCTGCTAACTCATTATGACAGATTATTTATATGACCTGATCATCAGCAGATTTTTACCATATTATCTGTACTTAGCGTCTTTATAAGATAAGTAGATTAAAGTACCCAAATATTTATTCTTTTTCGTGTTTTCCAGAATTTATTGGATTCATTTTGATAATAGAAATATGTATGATATGTCGTTGACTATCTATTGAAATATTTAAAACGATTGGTATTACAGAGTTTTACATAGATTACTTATTTCGTATAATGTCATTTTTTTTTTTGCGTGGAGGGATATATTTTTAATGATTTTTGAGGTCAAAATTAAAATCAGAACTTAATAATTTAATATCACGATGACATTATTAAATGAAACAAAATATATTTTCATACAAATCGCTTTATCTCGCAGCTCGCGCCCCCTGTCGGTGAAATTGTAAAAGATCGTAGGCTTAGCTCCTCATAATAACCAATTTTTTATCAATTTTCAACTCTTTCATACTGCTTTTTTACTAATAAATATGCGAGTTTGTTTGGATTGATAAATATTTTTTATGTAAGTTGCTCTTTCATGCCAGATCGTCTGAACTCCTGTGGTTTATATACCCGTTTTGAAAAGGAATAATGATAAATTAGGGGGCTTAGAAACTGACTTACCCAAAACTTTGAATTAATCAAAAATAGATAAAACCTCAAAAAATATTTTTATTGACACGTGCTCTTATCTTAACCCCCTGTGATTAAACAAAATTCAAAAAATATGTTGTTACCTATTTTTGTACTTCCAAGAATTATTGTGAATATTTAGCGTTGGATAAGCGATTCTAAAATTAGCTCATAAATGCGATTATATAGATAATATATCCAAAAACTGATATAAGGCTTGTGTATCAATGTTAAGGACATTTTTTTCTATCTTTGTGGTTTCATTGGCAGGGCCGGCTTTAACTCTACTAGCGCCCTGGGCGAGATTTCTACGGCGCCCCCAACTGCAATTCAAACCCTTACGAAAAACAGAGACATATGTAGTTACCGATTGCGCGAGCGAAGCGAGCGCGAACTTTTTTTTTATAGTTAACAAGTGAAAGCAAAAATTACCTAAAATGTAGCCCAACCGTACATAAGTTATTGCTGGTTAGTGAATGCAAAAACACGGGAACACAGGTTCTGATTGCGCGAGCGAAGCGAGCGCGAAATTTTTTGTTATATTTTAGAACTCAAAATAAAAATGACTTAAAATGTAGCCCAAACGTAGATAACTCTTTGTTGGTGTTGGCGCCTATGAATTAAAATTTTGGGACTTAAAGTAGTACCATAAATAGAAACTAGAAGTTACTTTCATATTAATAAAATGACTTAAAAACGACGTTACGTTTTTGCTAGGGTAGACAAAAAAAAATTGAAAAATAAAAAGAACTATAAAGTGAAGCAAGCCCGAAAAAGCTTTTTTGAGATTTGGATCACTAAAAGTCCTTAACATATATAATAAATGGCGACTGTGAAGTGAAGAAGCCGCGAGCGAAGGGAGCGCGAATTTTTTTGAGTATTGGGACATAAATTAAAAGTAGCTATATGTGAAAAAAAATGTAAGTGTAAAGTAAAGAAACCGCGAGCGAAGCGAGCGCGAAAATTTTTAAGTTTTGGAACATAAAAGTAGTGTATCTAACGCGCCCGGCATTGTATGACAATACATTAATTTAATTGAAATTTCTTGGTCAAGGAGCGTACCGCGGCGCCCCTGAGCCCACGGCGCCCGGGTTATTCGCACACCCTGCACCATAGGTTAAGGCGGCCCTGATGCTATCCATACATTTGGATACAGTTCTTGTAAGCTACGATCTTTGATGAAATTTAAAACAAAAATAGGAGTAAAATTCTGATCAAGGATTGGTTGGGGGCGCCTGCGGCGCCCCTTATGTCCGGCGCCCTGGGCCGTCGCCCAACCGCGCCCTACCCTAAAGCCGCTACTGTTCATTGGTGAGACCTGGTAAGGCTTTCTGGCTTCTGATCTCCCGTAATCTCTTGCCAAAGATGTTTATCAAATGACAACAAAGCCTTCGGAAACACGGACCACTTCGTCATGACAAAAGATGGTCACCTATCGAATGGACTGTCCACTTCGCTACGCGCTTCGCAACGTCTATCAACATTGTGGTGCTGATAAAATCCTGTTCCTGTTAACATCAGGGACAAAGGGCAGAAGGCTTCTATATTGAGCAGCAAGTATCTACCTACTCACTCCTAGCTAAAACATATCTCAAGTCCAACAACTTCAATCCTTAAGTACTCTTAGGCTTATTAGAATAGCCTAGCACTGCCCATCGACTAAGCCTGTATATAAACCAAGTGTGTGAAATCCTTCTGCGGTCAGAGCGTCCAATTTCGGATTCGATCACATTACCATAAAGCGAGTGCGCGAGTGCGATGCAATGGACGATGCGGACATACGGCTCTGAAGAACGACGAGCAAAAATGTTCGAGGTTGTTTTGGTAAAAAAAAAATAAAAAAAAGTTTTTTTTTTATTTCTATTCGGTATGTTAAAAGTGGAATGATTATAAAAAGACTAGAATACATGTACATATATAGGTACATATGTGTTAAAGTTTGATTATGTAGGCAGTTGCTAACTTACCTACACGAGATTGTTATTCTGATACGAATATCAATTTATAATAAAATACTTCAAGATAAAATTTATATTATCAAAAGGAAAATGTTATTGCGAGAAATGAAGTATTGTAAAAAAAATGATTGAGTATTAAAATCGTAATAAATTATGATTAATCTAAATACTTTAAGACAGGATATCCGGTTACATGGCTGTCACATTAGCAATCAATCAATTTTATTACGCAATTAGTTACAAGTTTCCAGTACATACGTACGCAAACAAAATTATGATCTTTATCATTTGAATTATATAATCATTATTATATGGGTAATCAAAATTCCAATTAGATACTTAAAATTCCTTTTTAACCATACAATGGCCACCAAACAGCCAATTATTTGGTTCTTAATCAAAGACCAGTGTCAAATAAAAATTAGTTGCAAAAACTGACTGTTAAAACAGAACACGGTCTACCTACAAACCCTCCACTCGATCGCCATTCTCCCAGTCCGTATGTTCGTCGCAAGCCCGCCGACTATTTTATATAGTATTTAGATGCACATTAAGAGTCATCTTTAACTGGAGAATGTTCCGATCGGGTTTCATTACCATATTGCTAGTCGGGAACACTTGACTACAGACGTACTGTATGATATTCAGACCAGATTATGCTGGAATAGATAAGGAATCATTACCAGACGCCTGACTAAGATTCTGCGGGGATTTTTTGAGTGGACTGCAGTTTAGGGTTGAGATGTTCGAAATAGGTGGTCTGCGTAGTTTGAAGTTTGTAGTGAAAAATTAAATGTTTAGATTTTTAAAGATTTTGTAGGAGCGCTGATCATACAGTAAATTCAAGCAAATAGGTCGTTGAAAGACGTTTCCTTGCCATTCTTCTAGAATAGCAATTGAAATCAGTGAGCAATAAAATTATTTAAGACCAGACTGAATTGGAAAGCACCACCAATTCCCAATCAATTAAAGCAAACCGAAGCAAACGAACAAAACCAACATTAACCAGTCCATTAACCCTAAAGCCAGTAATTATAAAGGTGGCGAACGCGAAAACAAAAGCCAAGTCCTGAACGCGGCTAACGTGTAAAGAATGCACCGATTCCGAGAGACGACGCCTCTCGACCGCATTTTATCACCGACTAATGATCTCGGGCGTCTACGCCGCGTAATGAGAGCGCCAACCGCCCCGGCTCACAACCAATAAAATATTTATGAAACCATCCCCCGCCCTAATGGAACGCGTCAACTCCCCACTTAGAAAACTCCACTCGCATTAACCTCCGCAAAATTATCATTACCGCTCCACAAATGGACAATAGCCGATCGCATGTCCTATACGCAGAATGCGACTCGTTAAGTCGCCGAGGACGCGAATTTAAGAGACAGCTTCTAAATATCCAGTGGCAGCGTGCACATGCGTCCCGAGATCTGTATCGCGCACAATACCGAGGCCGGCCGTCACGACGGTAGCAGAAATATGGACGCGGGCCCGCCGCATGCCCGCTTGTTTTATGTTAATGTGAAGCATAAACGGCTAGGCTGCGGGGAAAAATAACGCGCCGACGTCCACCGTGATGAAATACCAGATACTCGGCGCTGATCGTTAGGCAGCCACCGCACGAGATCCGCACCTAACGCCATTGTCTCAGACGCACGAGGAAGTCGAATAATTAAAGCGAACGCGTCGTCAGTCCAGCGTGCATTCCCATGGACGCTATCGCTCCTGTCGATCTCCGCGAGCGAAATACCGAAACCTAATAAGTCCGAGCCGAGTCTCATTTGTGTAAGGAGTCGTTTAAAAAAACGAACAATACGGAGGCGCCCGATAAAGGAGACGGCCCAATAATTTAGGGTCATTGTTTCGCCTCTTAATTTATGGAGTGCGGGCGTACGATTGATTTGTAGGTTTAGGAGGGAGATTCCTCGGCCCGAGAGTGTTGGGGATAAGCGGTTTTAAATCCGCGGCGGATTATCGCGAGGCGACGTCGCGGACTGTGACGCGCGTCAAGAACTCAATTTATTCGCGGGCCCACTCGATATACATACAATGCGCGGCGGCATTTAAAATGCGCGATAGGATTGGCCGGTCGGACCTGGGCGGGGTGCGCGAACCATATACGCGTTCTTCGTGATGCACATATTAAGTTAGAAGGCTCTGTACATGGGATGCGGTGGAATTACGATAGGCACCGATGATGTCTATGATCGTGAGTGTCCCTCCGGTAGTACAATGGGCGAACTCGGAGAAAATTATTAATGCCCCCGGGTTGTTCGGTGTTACATTAAATTGCGGGTGGCGAGCGATGCCATTAAATTATCGGACTCGCTGATGTCCTCCTACAATGCAACGCTGTTCACGGCCGATGCTCTTGTGGTATAATTTCGCGGATGCATTATGCACCTACGAGAGGAATTATTGGATTTGTTTGATTTAGAGAGAACTTGGGTTAGTATACAGATGAATGTACCATGCTGCACCGTGCTGCACTAATGCATTTGCATTGTGGTTCAAATTGCACCTTTGGAAACCTCATTCATGAAATAGATCCTTTATTTCTCAAACTAAAAACCTGATTGAAATCTACAAGACAGCACAGCACCACCAATCAAAAACCGCCTACCTGACATTTAACCCTAACAATATCTTTCACAAATAAAACAGCCCGTAAGTACGGCGTATCAGGCATCGAGGGTCTGCATTAATTGGAACAGGCGATCAGTTCGACGCAGATTTCACTTCTATAAATGGCTCGAAACGTTATGGTATCGCGGTGCGTTGTTACCGTCAACTCGGGCTACACATACTTGTAATTGGCCGACCGCCGTTGACATTTTACACGCGGTCCAAGATGGCGGCGCATCGTATATACGACGTGTAATTGACAAATAGGCTGACGGGTTAGAATAAATTGGGCTTCGCACGCAAACGGTTGGATTTTGTTTTAGCGAGATCGATGGTGCGTTTGCGCACGCGATGTACCGACAGATTGTTGACTGTTGGAAGAGCTTAGAATTAGATGGGTTTCTACATGATAGAGCTTTCTTGGTGCTGTGAATTTTCACTTGTTTCTATTGTTACAGTAGGGTTGTCAAACTAGAAGGACTTGAGGGAATCCTTTCAGGATTTTTGGCATGAATTAGGTTAGGAAGTGGACTGGTTGATCAGATCATCATAATACTGTTTCGTTTTAAATAATTGCTCACAGAACAATAAAAACAATTGAAAGACTGGACGGTTGGCCA
The DNA here is from genome assembly GCF_022581195.2 of Helicoverpa zea. Lineage (NCBI taxonomy): Eukaryota > Metazoa > Arthropoda > Insecta > Lepidoptera > Noctuidae > Helicoverpa > Helicoverpa zea. The sequence continues at coordinate 13,120,052 of NC_061457.1, forward strand.
CCCTATGCTTAACAATAGCAATTTGTAATCATTTAAAATATAGTTACTTAGGTATTTTTATTTATTTACACACCCATAACTAAAGTGTAGTTATCTGACTCGGTTGACCACACATCCGTAGATTAACTGCAGGATAAGGACTGCCTTGAGAAACTCACTGTGTTTTGAATGCAACATACTTAGGAATAAAGGAAATATATATTGTAAGGGTTGAAAGAAAATAGAATATTCTAGCAATGTTAATTTTCAAACTAATTGCTCGCATAGTTAACGCGACAAATTATCACCTTTGTATTGGCTAGGTGTTGTGAGTAGGGTGACCAGCTGTCTGGCTTATGTAAGGACAATATAAAAAGGCAATTATCAAAAATAGAATAAAATGACAGATATTATGACACTTTTCAAAAAATAGAATTGATCCCAACAGTTAAAATTATATGTGAATCAAAGATCTACGCAATCATAACTACAAACACAAATTAATAAACTACACAAAACTATTCAAAACTTACACCTTACAATCCCAGAGGAACCCTAAAACATTAATAAGACAAAGTAATCATAAGCAATAATAATTAACATATAAACACGTAAATATTTAAATTAGTCGTAATTACACGTAACTGCTGAGCCACCTTTGATGAAACAGCGTGAACTAGCACCTATAGGCTTGAAATGCCACGATTAAAATAGTTCCTTTATGGATGCTAATAAGCTTAATTATAGATGATTATAATAGGAATACCAGTAAAGCCGGTATACTTAAAAATATAGGCAAAGTGAGTCTGGGTTAAAAAAAAAACTTGTACCCAACGAGAACATATAAAGAGATTATCCTATCATATTTCTTGGAAGTATGTAAAGTTAAGTTACCGTTGTAAAGTTAATTAATGAATTGTGTTTATGAAACTTATAATATCTAGGATTTTGCAATTGTCCACAAACTAGGGCTGTCAAAACGAGAGCTTTTATATAAAAAAAAATACTTTGAGTCAATCAACCTATCCATTCAGAATTCAAGGGCTGTAAAAATAAGAACTTTTCCCAAACAAAAATATTAGAGTCACTGCTTAGCCTATGGTCCAGAAATCATACCTTAAACTGGTAGGTATGATACCTTTTACTACTAAATCGTGAACATAAATATCAAAGTATCACCACATTATCAAAACAATAGCACAGATTACAATACTCCATTGATACCCACGCACCCTAAACACACTCACACGCAATTTATCAAAAAAATCTTCAAAAAAATCCAAAATGGCACCTTAATATATCTGTTAAAAGGGTTTTTGATTGATCAAGACGTCATCGGGGACAGACGGGCGACTCGGCGACTGTCCGGCGATGGTCGCCGACTGATGATTGATACGCACTGTTAGACAATCGCGCGATCCATCATCAGTGTCGTTCGTGTGGTCCCGGCTTTGTGGACGTGACCTATTGTATTGTAGAAAGCATTTTTGTTTTTTTTTTTAGTTGTGCATTTTGTGTGTATGTGAGTAAATATTTAGAGGATGACCATGAAATACCAGTTGTTTTTATTAAGGATAAAGTAGTGTTTTTGTTATTATTTGATTAGGTAACCTCACCACTCAGAGACATTTAATGATTACTTAATTCACTCCTTAGTGATGGAATGTCATACAAATCCTTCACTAAGGAATGGCTTAAGTAACCATTAAATGTCTCTGAGTGGGGAGGTAAGTCATTAAAAAGTAGGTAGGCATATATTTTACAACAGTGTTATCAAAAACTGTAGCTAAAAATAACAGTCCTATCAATTAATTTGCCTTCATTTTCCTTGTTATTAGTATAATCAAGTTAAACTAAAAACATGGATATTTCGTAAACAAAAATATTGATTTGCGATAACTTTTTTATCGAGTTATCGCGTCTGGACGGCGCCTGCGCACTGTGATCGATGGCGTTTAACACCAGGTAAACACTCGGTATATGAAATGAAACTATCACTTTACTGTGACATAAAAATACCAACTTAACTCTTACACTCACCAAAAATACAAACATCCTATCTGCACATTAAAATAAGGTTCAGTTTTCAGTGAATTTAAGTTGCAATGTATTCACTGGTAACTTTGTTTGACAAATTAATTAAGCGCATGATGGATTTGTCTGCGTGAAGTAGTGATTGATGATTTGACAATAATTTTGGGGTCGGATGGGCGAATGTCAACAGACAAACAGATATGAATGGGTACCGGAGACACCTGAAGGCGGAAACAAAAAAAAAGTTTCGATTTACTGAACGGAAAATAATGATGTGCTATCGAACTTGTTTCGGTCAAAAACACTGAATTGATTATTTCATTTTTAACCTTCAACTCATTGTCGAAAGTCAACAGCTGGATTAATTTCTATAACATCAATATGTGTTGTTTATGGGCCAATTAACTTTAATATACAGGCACTTAAAAGATATAACAAATTAAATGTCCCTCACGAAAGGACAAATCATTAATATGTATCGACAATGTCTTCGGCCATTAAGCAACGCCTGACATATTTTGACATAACAACACCGCGCTTTGAAGCTAAATTAAAACGAACTTAAAAAATAAATTAACAATCGATAAACAGACATCATAAACAAATCGAAAACTCGTTTAAAATTTAATATAATGCTCATAAATATACTTTTTTTTCGCAAAACGAATCACCCCATTTAGTAGGGTATCCACAATAAACCTGTCACGCAGGACAGTCCGATACCCGACATCGCACTTATCAACGAACATAACATCCTCAACTTTACGACAATCTTGCGCTGGACGCGCGCGCATATAAATTTGAACAAACGTCAAGACAGTCCGATTTTATTTTACTGATCATGGAAATTGTATCGATATTTCAACGATAACGTTATTGTGTTGTGTCGGATAAAGATACTTTTTATGTTCGCGTTCGTTTGATTTTTATACGATCCGAGAATCGGATCAGAGTTGAATCGATTATAATAAAGTTTACAACGCATGCTGTGACTAATAATACTAACCATAGGAACACGCATTATCGTAAATCAGAAGGAAAGTCAATGGACTTATCAGTTGAGATTTCATTCATAAGTGTAGGTTGATGCGTTGAACTCCAATCACGAAACTGCGTTTGTTTTGACTCATGTACGAAGAACCTGTTGCTTCAGTGCGGTGCACAGTACACGCGAATGACGGCACAAAGAGCAAAAAACAAGAACAAACAAAGGACAATCAAGTAAACCTTTTTCATTGAAGCAGCTGAAAACTATAAACTACGCGTGATAAAGCGGCACGCAAATAAAAAAAAATCGCAAAAATCATTGGCGCAGCTAAACCCACACGCTACAATCTAGATCGCGACACACGAATAGCGAAATCTAAAAACCGGTTGTTAGTTCGCCATGTAATTCTAATTAGGTAATTCGAGCAGCCGGTACTAATGGTTCGGTTCGGTGCCATAAAGCAGGCACAATCTGATCGTGTGAACATGCTGTCCGCGTGTCCCGCGCACATTGTCCGCAGACATGCGACGCTTTGTCACCCTAGCCCACGCGGCAGATAGCGATATGGGAGTCTGTAATTATTGGCTTCGGTGTTATTCTGTAAATTCGGTTTTAGTTTGTTGGTTAGTTAATTCTTATTAATTGTTGCTAGTTTATGCAGTTTTTTTTTTTCAACTTTTGTAAAGTTTTTATAGATTTTTGACGTATTTCAATTGGCTGTTTCATGACATTGGAGACAATTCTTAAACGCACTTTAATTCCATTAAATTCATAATGTAAAATCCTCAGGAGTGCTTTGTCAATTGATGTGATATTAAAAAGAATAAATAAAAATACGATCAAAATATATGACATTCACGCACCTAAACTCACCCATACCGACAAGGTATCGATTTAAAGTAGGTATTATTACAGATACTAATTCAATAATCAAAAGACAAGATATAGATAACTAGATTTACGGCATCACACTGCGTCAAAATAAATTACACAGACATGATAAAAAAATGATAATTTTTATTGGTATTAATCACGAGTCACATCAAGATAAAAAGCAACCAATCGTAAAACAGAGACTTATCCGGACATCATTGTTACCCTGGTTTTAGAAGAAAAAAAGGCTTGACCCGAGGACAGACAGACGGACATAATAAATAAGTGCACAACACGGACGGGACATAAGGACAGCGATACACACTCAGGCCTCACATTGATGGAAGTGTATCAAATGCAGTTTAGATAGCCAAGTGGCGTTGACGTATTATTATTGTGGCGATCCGATGTTTCTCCACCATTTTCGAAGTATAAGATACGAAAATTTCGTTGTTTGTTGTTTTCGTAATGTGGTTCTAAAAGCTAATGTTGCAGTAATTGATGGCATGGGGTGTGTGTAAAATTATTTGTATTGAGATGGTCAATGTTTTTGAGGACTGCATTCCAATCGGACATTGTTGAAGAAAATCATGGTCATCGTTTCAAATATTTTATTCCTAGGATTCTTATGCTTTTCTTGATATCCACATTGAAGTAAAGCTTTGCAAAAACGTTCATATTTTGCGGTGTTCTTTTTTTTCTTTTCGGTATTTTCAAAGCCCCATTAATTCCCAATCATGTGAATTGACAACTACACACATAAAGTTACCCAATAAAAAAGCTACTTTAAAACTATCATCCTAACTTTTTGGTACATTTCGATATATTTTATAGGTTTTCTCTCGTCAATCGCGTGTTGCGTCCGAAATACTTTATTTATAGCCAAAACGTTGGACATAAAAAGTTTTAGTGTTTTTCGATTGAGGCACCGTGTCTTTACGAGTTTTTTTATCAATACTGAGCCGTTTTTGATGGGCTGTTTACGGTTATGACGTAGTTTTGTTAGTGAAGAAGCTATAGTGACGTAATGGTAGGATTTTTTTTTCTTATATTGGTTTGTAAGGCAAACTTTTTACTGTAACGTCTTGTTAGGCCTTCAATGTATTAGTAATAGGAAACGAGGTTCTGTTGTATGATTTTATCAGTGCCAATAAATTTATGTGGTACGTTATTTGAATTTCCTGCTTTTCACTCGGAGCTTAGTTACTGATTGCTTGCTACTTAATGTTACGATCACTTCTTGTATCGCCGACAGAAAAGTCAAACTAGCTATTGATATTATGTACCTTTATTCAGGAAATATGCATTACGTATGATTTATAATCAAGAAGTTATATAAAAACGAATAAATAGTAAAGTTTACAAAAAAAGTTGTAGTCACACAAATTATTGTTTTTACCTTACTTTCAATTACTGTCCTCATCATTCCTGATCGATATTGCATCAAAACATACTTCCCATTTCATTGACCCTGCGTGTTAACAATCCGGATATATTTTTTTATATCATTATGTTTAGTAGACTATTAAAACTCTGTCAAAAGAGGCATTTTTATGCCTTTTTTACGACAAGAAATCTGATAGTATGTCTTTTTAAATGTTCCTAATGATTTTTATATGAGTACAGTTTATTGCGTACTACGGTAGATTAATTTCAGTGTTGTTAAATTTCAGTTTGATTGCTTTTTAAGTGTTTCTTTACGGGCTATTGGTATGTTTGGTTTTGTTTCTTTTATGGAATTTGTAGTTTGTGTTTTGAATAATAGTAAGTGTTTTGAATAAAAGTAATTGAATATAGTCAATTATACAATATTTTTTGTGATTTTTCACGTATATTATTATTATCTCAAGCGTATTTTGTACTATTTTTATATAAAAAAAAATAAGTAAGTAAGGTAAGATATAATCAGTCCAGCCGTTACAAAAATCATTGTCACCCCACCGTCAACTGAATGAACCAGCACAAATAGTCGGTAACCAACCTGTCACTAATTAAAATATTTCCAGTAATTGCCATAAAATAAACTGCCCACAAAACTTTATGATTTTTTATCGCTAGATAAACTATAATTACAAACCGTTGATATAATTATGAAATATACCCAAACGACTCGTAAAATTATTGAAATATTGATATTGATGTAGACTTTTAAAACTTAAAGTATTAATTTATGAATCTAGCGTGAAACTATTTATTTTAATAATGTAATAAAATCTGAATGTTACTAAAATTCAATATTAATCATAGAAACAGATTTTATTTTAGTTTTCCTAGATAGTAAATTAGGTTTTGATTTATGTGTTATGATGGGATTATAACATCTTTCCTGCTGTTATTTATTGCATTAAATACTACTTCTGACCTTTCAATAAAATATTCAGTGATGACGCTTTTTAATAATATAAAAAATGATATTTTCACGATAATTTTAGTTAGTCTGATTTTTAACCCCCGACGCAAAAACGACGGGGTGTTATAAGTTTGACGTGTCTGTGTGTGTGTGTGTGTATGTGGCATCGTAGCTCCCAAACGGATGATCCGATTGTAATGCGGTTTTTTTTGTTTAAAAGGTATGTCAGTCGGGAGTGTTCTTAGCTATGTTTGGTGGAAATCGGTTCAGGTCTTCAAGGTCATCAGCTCGTTTGATAGGTGTGATAGGAATGTTACACGCTCAGTTTACTTGCAAGTATATGTGGGATCTGAAATTTGAAACACTAATGTCTTTTGGAACCACTGAGCTGGTCTGCTGTTAGGGCACGAAGGTAGGAGACGTAACCCTGAACTGCCTTTTAGTAAACCCATCGAGTTTGGGCTCGTTGAATTTGTCTTGACGAGTTCTCTTCATGTTTCTGATTGACGAGAACCTGATGCTGGAAATGGGATGTGGCGAATGAAACCCTGGAATGCTGGAATGAAACGGATAAACCGATTTATATTTTTGCTGAAAATCTAGAATGTCCAAAGGTTAATCTTTATTGTTTCTCAATCTGTGCAATTCTCCCAGAGCCAGTTTGTCATGAGGATTGTTAAACAGCTTCCTTTGGCCGAGATCGCATATAGCGACCCCATCTTAAGATAAAATAAATTAAATGAAAGAAGGAAAAATTAAGGAGCTCCTTTAAAAAGCATGAAATAAAATTAAATTATAAATTTAAAAAAACCCCCGACCCAAAAAAAGTACGCAATAATTATGACAAAAGGTTAAAAACGCTAAACCCTATAAAAAGCAAAAAATAACTTTTAACACTACGTAAACTAAATTTTGACGTGTCGGGGGACCGCTTTTTACCTTCATAAATACTTACATAAATCAAATGATACTTACCTAATTACAACATTCGTTTAAAAAAAAACACGTATCTAAAGTAATGAATTAGAGCGGTCCCCCGACACGACAAAATTTAGTTTACGTAGTGTTAAAAGTTATTTTTTGCTTTTTATAGGGTTTAGCGTTTTTAACCTTTTGTCATAATTATTGCGTACTTTTTTGGGTCGGGGGTTTTTTTAAATTTATAATTTAATTTTATCACCATTTTATTGAAGGCGGATAACTGTCACACCAAATCAAGGGTGACAATATGTCATTTTAATTAACACCCCGATTATTATAAGATAAAAGCCCAACAACACTAAATTCAATAATATCAATCACCACCATCTAATCCTAAGTCGACGTATAAAAACTCAAAATTAACCAAAAATACATTTAGTGGTGTTAATTAAAACGGAAGCAGTACCACTCAATCACGTCACGAATCAAAGATGGCCGCCGTTTCATCTTCGAAATGATAAATTTGTATAAAAAGTCGTAAGAAGTGCGAGCGACGCCGGAAGGCGACGTAGTATATCAATCAAGAGATGAGTGAGTTAGAACCCTTATATGTCACGAGACGGACACGGCACGATATTAAGAGGTGCTGATTTATTTTGACGAAGCTTTATTTTATTTGAGGAGGGAATAGAATAACGTAGAATTTAATTTAGTTTAAAGTATAGCGTTAGTGGAATTTCTAACCAATAAGACCAAACTCACATAATAATGCCTACTTCGAATAGGTATCAGTGACGTTATTGTTACTGATACTTAAGTTTTATAAATTAATTGTTGTCAAAAATCTGTAAGCTTTACATATCATCCGGCACTATTTCTAAGACTTTTCAAATTTACTACTACATCAAGCTAAAGCATAAATTCCTCGTCTCACTAGATTACTATTAAATCACTTGACTTTTGAACAGCGTGTCTCTTTCCTACAATTGCTTATACATTCCAAGTCGTGACATATAAAAGCGAATTATATTCCTGTCTTACATAAAATATTCGCCGTCGACATACATAGAACATTATTGTATGTAAATCTTAATAAATTCTGATCGGTCAGTCTGACTAGTAGTCGTCAGAACTGTTGACTTGAACAGTTAAAAATGTAATCTGCGGTTACAGCGGTTTGTTGTGTGGGTTAAGTTATAAACTTGAGACGTAATATTATGAAGCGAGAATATGCAGAAATTGTATAAGCATGGACTTCTGAGGTAAATTAATCCTATTTTTAAAATATGAAACCTACGGTGAATTTTCCGTTTTATTTCCGCAAAGTATCCGTAATTTATTTGTCCTTACTTCTTTCAATACATATTGGACTAGAAGGGGAAATCCAACTACAGTGCACAGATGTTAGGGAACCTACAATTACAGAGAATTTCCTTATAATATGTAGGTAAGTACTATGGATGTCTTCATATTTTTTATACCTAATTACTATGCTCAATAATTAATTCTGCATTTTTATATGAAAGGTCATTAGAAACGTTCATCGCTACCTCTCGGATCTTAAAAACTTTTTTCGTATTAAAGAGATTCAGTTTTATGGCTTTTGCATATTTAATTAATTGCATGTTGCAATGTTTATTGGCATTATTTATCGTCAAAACCTTTATCAAAGAGTTTTATTACTTATTTACGGCTACGGCAGATCTACAGTTAGATATAACATAATTAAAGGCGCCTAAATTATTGCTACTTAAGTCTAAACAAGATAATGAGAAAATAAAAATAATATTAAGTCGTTTAACTTTCAACAGGTCTAAGTGTAAAATTCCTGTCTTTGTTCGTTATTTAATTTGATCAATTAGTAAGCTTTCGTCATTATATCAAAATAATATAATATGCATAATCTACCAAGAAACAATACAACTATTAACAAGCTCTAACCCTCTAGCAACCAAGCTACAATCACTGCCCAACACCTCAAACAGCTATATTATACACTAAAAACCAAGACCCACTGGGTCTGTCTAATTGATAATTAGTATTCAAGCGGCCAGTGCAGGCCTACGTGTGGGCCCCAGTCCCCCAGTCCCCGGGGGAAAGGGGGAATGGGGGAGTTGGTCAACGTTGCATCAGCACGCCCAAGACGTCTGCTATTGACGTAAGACGTTGGGAGCGAGACGTGATCGCAGTGAGGGGTTATGTGAGCGGTGTGGGGTAGAAATGATTTGTTCGCTTCATTGAATTTAATTGGTACTTTGATTTGATGTCAGAATTGTCTGATTTTGATACTGTAATTGTTTTGATGGGTGTCAGAGGTGTGGTTAGGGGTGTTAGAATTAGCGAATCGGGTGTGCTAATTCACGATTGATTACATTTGAATACAATAATACATTGCACCTTATAATATTAGTTTTTTTTAATAATCAGAACAATCTCAATTTCTCAATTTTTACATAAATTGACTGCATATACTCATCTTATTAATCCACATATAAAAAATAACATGTACCAAAAACCGACATCAACACTTTTTGCCACACATAACGTCAACATTTAAACGAAACCCCTGCAACAAACCACTCGATTGCAACTCGATCAATCACGCATTACCATAATTCAATATAAATAATTCATCTCAATAAACTGACCTACCTCACCACGCCTACCATACCTGACCCAATCGCCGGCGACTGGAAGGCGACTTTTTCAAAGATTACCATATCTAAGTTGGAGAATCGCAGTGAAATGGACGGCCAGCACAGCAAATTGGCTATCTAGCTCATGGATCGCGTATGAATCGTTGCGACCGGAGAATCGGAATATTTAGGCCCTTGGCTCTCGTGCGCATCGGTAGTCGAGTCTGCGCCGGCCCTTATTTAGATACTTTGATGTTGAGTGGCTGTCTTTTTGTTTGCGGTGAATTAATTTGGTGGGTTTTATTGTTTTGTTTTTCTTTAAAAGAGTAAGTATTATTTTCAAATCGTGATTTACTGACATAATGAATCACATCACAATTTATTAACACATAATTATTAGTTTCACTTACACTATATAACTTCCTCAGAAAAAGCTTAAAATCTATTAGTAACAATAGATTTCTTTTTGGAGAAAGCCTATGGAGTCTCTTGTCTGAACTTCTGCATAAGACTCACTCTATGGAACCGTGCAACCAGCTTGAGGTTAAAGAGCTGTTATAAGGCAATTTGAAATATATAAAAAAACACTTTGACTTTCAACCTTTCTAAGGTACCTAAGCCCAAAATTTTACCAACCACATACATAAGTACCAGAAAATTTTACAGACTTATCGATTCAATACCTCCCTACCCAACCAATTTAATTAACAATGCAGCTAAAGAATATTCAAAACAATCGCACCTCATTACAGGGCACCGATCTCTAATCCTGAGAACACGGTACGTGCCAATTTCGATTCTAGCAGCCAGCACCCACCAGTCGGAATTTTTCCCCACACTAATGAATCACTCGGGTTAATGCAACATCGTCCATGTACATATTTAAATCAGGTACATGGTTCTTGATTATACCAGCTCGAGTCAGTTTTATCTGGATTGTGTAAAGTTCTCCAACGGTTATAGTTCGAGACAATATAGTCGGGAAATGTGCCTCAAGTGGAAGTTTTTCTTATTTCTATTTAATTGTTATTGGGTTTTGTTGAGCTTATCTGGCGGAGGTTGAGAACACTGTCTGCGTTATAGAAAATGTGCAGATAAAGTTTACATTCAGATATGATTGAAAGACCGTGTTCTAACAATTAAACATTTTTAGATAAAAATCTAATTAGAAACGAAATTACACGACCATTTTATAGCGATTACAATCTATAATTTTTTCCATGTAATTTCTTAGTTTTCTGAACAAAAACTTATCCCACCTGGCCACATTAGGAGTCAAGGAGTCCCTCCTTCAACTTCATTTGCAGTCCGCTCCACGTTAAAATCAATTATGCTTGCGATTGTTTCGTTAGTGGAAGCAAATGTTTTTTGTGCCCCCCTCTCTTCACCCCCTCTCACCTCCCCACTGTCCTCTTTGTATTCAGTGGACGGAATGTCTCGACTGTTTGGTTTTCTTTTGACGAACTTCGTTGGGAATGCATTTTCTTAATTCGTTTGTGATTTTGTGGAAAATTGGACGCTGTCTGCCACTGTTTTATTAGACTTTATGGCGACGAATCAGATGTAAAATGTAATGTTATTTTAAAGTGAATTAGAGATAGTTTTTGGCTGGGAGGAAATTGTGGCTGTTTTGGAGATGAGTTAAATAATAATGATGGCATCGTCTCATGATGAGATTTTTTAATATGACAAAACAGAAAAATAATGTCACCTGTTATGTATTTGAAAAACAATGACTCTTTTGTAAATTGTTTATCATTATCAAATATTGCAATCAATCATTACAAAATGAACTTTGCCTACAAAAAATCGTTAGATTATTTACTGTGCATTATTTAATAAATTCAAGCAATAACAATTAAAATAATTTTCACAACTGCAAAAGTCGTAATGAAAATCTCAATTGCTAAAACAAAGTATACAAATATAAAAGTCAAAGGTAATTTATCCCAGTATAAAAATGCTCAAGTCAGACTAAGTTTTAATCTCCGACATAACTTCAAATTAAGATTAAATGCAATACTCTTCATTTGATAAGAGCGCTGTGACTTTGTATCGACGCGCACCTTAATTGACTAAACCTTTTAGATGCGCGCTAAAGCATGCCCTTTTCAACATTTAAAAAGCTCATTTATGTTAAACGAATATAATTTACATCAATACAGTAAATCACAAGAAAGTTGTGTCCTAGTGGGTAAAGATCAAACCTCTCAAGCATGAGTGTGAGTTCGATTCCAGGACAGGCAAAAAGAACTGTAGGTCACAGAAGTCATTTGAACATTTTGGCAGCCGTTACGGGTAGTCAGAGGCCAGAGAGTCTGAAAGTCAGTCTTACCTAGGGGTATTGGGATGCCCGGTTAACAGGATTGAGGAGGTCAGATAGGCAGTCATGCATCCAGTTAGACTGGACGCCGATCTCAACATAGTTGGGAAAAAGTCTCGGCAGATGATGATAACAATAAATCACAAGATAGCAATTTTATTGAATTCTTAAATAAAACCGAAAACAATTAGTACTTTATTTATTGAAATGACTACAAACAAATTTATACACTGCACTTAGAGCGTATGAATAAAACCTATTTAGTAAGCTCGGGGCGTTAATTGTTTTTTTCTTTTGTAAAGGCGAGAACACACTATTGTCGCTTGCCAATGTCCAATATCTAGGTACATTAATTATGCAAACGATCTCTGGGAGGTTAAATGGCGATTTTTTAGACTCGTTTTAATGCGATGGTAATACGTGATGGTGGGGTGATGCAGTCTTGTTATTGCCTTTGTTTAAGTTTTCGCCGTGTTAATTGAATTTTATCAATTAGATGAGTGTTGGAAATTATGTCGTATTCGATTATTTGGTGGTCGTTTTTCGAAGTCAATGTGAAACTTTTTCAAAGTTTAATTTTTAACAGTTCTTTGACAGATCTCTGTTTGTGCATCTTTCTCAGTTTTAGTTAGTTAGAAAGAGCCAGTGATATTTAGGAACATTATAATTAAAAGTGATTGATCATCCGATTTGCAATATACATTATTCTATCTCACCTTCTTAATATCCAATAAAAAACAGACTGATCTGCACCCATAACCGAGTGTTCATTTTAAAAGTACTCCAACTATGAATATAGTAGTCTCGTTACAAAGACCAGTACACAATGTACCAAAGTGCCAGCATCACGTACTACCAACGGAGCGCTCTAATTAAAAATCGTAAACTTCACCGAACATTATCGAACATCGGCGGACATAGCCGAACGTCGATAGCCGTCGATAGCTGTAATGTGTGCACACCCTAATTACTTGGACCGTTTGAATTAAAAACTGTGATGTTTTGCTTGTTACGGGAATTTGTGAAAGTGTTAATTTTGAAGAGAGTTTTTGGTAGATATTGTAGATGGCTTTTGTTTGTATTTTTTTTTTTTGCCTTTAAGTTATACTTTCAATGAACTTCTCTCAGTTTTTGAGATACATCTTTATATGATGATATTTTGAAAAAAAAATATAATTATTGAGTGTTACTTTCCATTGCAGTTTTTAAAACATAAAATTTCATAGTGCGTATAGCGATAAGGCGGATTTGTTTGACTCGTTTTAAATATAATGTAAATAACTCTGTATATATTTTTTGCTGTAAGTACCTAAATAAAGTTATTGTGCAATTATTAAATAAATAATGCAATAAATTTTACTACCTATATAAGAATATTGAATCGATCAATAAACTTTCCGATCTAAATTCCGTACGTCAAAAATCAATAACAAGGAAAATTTTATATCTCAGGGACTTACCCATATGTCATATGTCAGATGTGAAATTAAGCCAATCGATAATAATCATTCATCAAAAATCGGTATCGATTAATAATGTGATTAATTGATTTATTACATTAATCTTGTAAGTGATTGTACATGTAAAATCTTATACATATTGCGACATATTTATTTACCTGTACCTACATGACTGTAAAAAGTTCATAGAAATAGCTAGTATGTATTTTAATCCTCATATCAATACTATTTGGAATCGAAGTCCAGAACTAACTAATAAAGTATTATTATTAATTAAACGGCACGTGTTTAATTGCTTTTTAATTATTTATCAGGTAATCTTCATATTTGCTTGTTTCGACTTGATTTTCAATTGCCTAGATTACAAAAATACATATTTCCGTATAAGTACCCATAGCATTACTTTTAACCCCCCAACCGCGATTGTCCAACAAGGTCCCCATAAAACACAGAAAACACTTACAAACATTAGTAGGAAACACCAAAACTCGCTAACGTACCTGAAAAAAAAAACAAATTAAATATGGCCGGCGTTAATTACACAAACAGACAGAGAGCTCGCCAATTACGCGTGCCCATAAAACGACGACATTAGATCCACTTTGGTACGCAACTGTACCAAAGGGACTTTTCCCTAATCCATTTACGATATAACTGTTATAAATCAAACTTAATATTAGCTACATGTGTTGATAAAGCCCGCCACACGTGCACACACACACACAAATCCAAGATGGCGCCTCACTTGAGGGAGAAGTGAGATTATCTTTTTAATGTGTGGCCCGGATTATAATGACGAATGCTTATTGTTCTATTTTTTCGTCTACTTTTTCGCATTGAGTTTTTTAGGGTTAAAACTTTTTTGGGTTCCATGTGGTGTACCTTTTAAGGAAGAAAAACTCGGTTATTATACTCTGAAAAGTGATTTTTCTTACTGTTACTGTTACTGTTACAGCCTTTTTATCGTCCCACTGCTGGGCTGCGGCCTCCTCTCACATGGAGAAGGATTGAGCATTAATCACCACGCTTGCTCAATGCGGGTTGGTGATTTTTCTCAGTACATTTTATTATCGTTAAGTACACTTGGTTACAAGGTTATCGAGTGCGAATTTTTATTACTTTAACTAATCATTTTCGAGATATTTCTTGATGTATTAGGTACTTGTAATTACTTTAACAGTTTGTACCGAACAATCCATATTATCATGCGTAAATGACTATGCTATTTTGACATCCGGGATCGATTTTTGATGAATTCAGACTGACAGAAGATATTACCATTATCATATAAATTGATAAAGATGATTAATATTGTTTTGTATGATCGCACGTGTTGCTATCAGACTTAAATTCTATTTAATTGATCGCTTCAATTGACGTACTTCTGGGCAGAAATCAAATATGTGACTATTTCGTCAGATAGATAGTAAGAAACACATGACTACCTGTTTAGGTATTTATTTTCTGATTGCATGTTTGGGCACGTATTCACTATCATCATGTGACAATAAAACTTCGAAAATGATAATAGATTTAAAAGTAAAATCAATTAATCACTGGTGGTATCTATCACATTCTCAAATATTTCATTATATGTATATTCTAGTCGAAGTCTGTCGTGAAAATGTTTGATTTGACATACCTATCTATCTGAAATGCTTGATAATCTTAATACTAATATAATAAAGATGAAACATTTTTTAATTGTTTCTCTGTCTGTACTCTAAAAACTTCGACTCTACAAAACTGATTTGTAAAATTCTTTCAGTTTGGATTTACACTCTTCCCGAGCAACATAGGCTATGTTTAATCCGGGTATAAGCCGTAGTACCCACGCGATGCGGGTGAAGCCGCGGAAAAACAACTAGTCCGAAATATTTTCGACTCTTGGTCATTAACTTGACAACTATCATATCTTAATCTAGACTCCGCACCATCGCACCATCAATAAATACTTAAAGTGACAAATAATGGTGATTGCAATCCTGATAATCATGGTATTATAAAAGATAGGCAATACTTTAGTCATATCTGTAAGAAAATCTATACGAAAAATGGCGCATCATCGCCAAAAGTTATTACAGAGTACATAACCCTCTCGCTGCGAACGCAAGACACAACATACCAACACACACAATCTACAGATGAAGCGCAAATGTGTGCAAGGTGGCATGAAAATGGAATTAAGGGGGGAAAATGCAAAGGAATCAACCGGGCGAGAGCGCGGGGGGCAAAATGTCCCAGACCGGACACTTTGAACGAATTATGACGGTCATTATTAGAACGTGGACAGAATTAAATTGCCTCCCCCCTCCCCTACCTCGCCCACTCGGCCCCTTACCTTCCGGCTAAGTATGCCCGCATAATGATACCTGTCCAATACTAGCAACACTTATCTAAGCCAGAGTGGATCTCTATCGCTCGGGATACGATATTTGTTTTTCTCCTTTTTTACTAAGGGATCGTTTTGTGTGAGTGCGTCGAATGAAGTGTCAATAGAGCTAAGTGAAGTGTTTTGAAAAGTTTTTCAAAGAAGGTTGAATGGAATGCATTGGTTTTTGGGGGTCTATCGTATTTTTATTCTATCAGTCTGCATTTTTGACACCTTAATTTTTTTCTAACTCAGTTTTATTGTTAATAATCAAAACATCATATTCATAATCTCGTACTTCTAGATCTTGTAAAGTGAATATTAACGCAACGCTAATCTGTGCTAAAAAAAATATTTGATCCTTCAACTCGTAAACTAAACAAACAAACGACAAAAGGATTAGACAAGCTTGTAACTTGCAGCTTAAAGCAATCAAATAAAAGAAATCCAAGGAGTTTACAATCAGCGGGCACATCACACGATAACACTTACAAGGACTAGAGTAAATTTACAGAAACAAAAGCAAACATTAGGCCAGATTAGTGGACGTTACGCGAACGCAACGATACAAAGTTAATGCCTGTATCAATAGTTGTGGAGTCGCAATCAGTAGATTTGCAGTAATCTCGGAAAACGCACCGAGTGATAAAGAGTGCGGGTGGCCGGTGGAGCAAGCCTTGAGCGAACTGACGATACGACCAGGTTCGAGAAAAAGAATAGACGGACAACAAGGACAAGCAACGTAAAAAAAAATTGTTAGCGTTCTTTTTGAGGCATCAGTCTAATATATGACAAAACAGTCAAAAAAGTTAATAATTTTCAGCAAACAACTTTTGATACATAACACAAGCTTTTAGGCCTGCCAATTCTGCTATATCAAGCTTAGAAAAAGCACTTTAAAAATTCATAAATCAATTACACTTTCGATCTTCCCAAACGATTCTCAGATCGTTCCATAAAAACTAACTGCTGACAATCAAAATCCTATCTGCCTTCACTCGCGCTCGCCTATGCCTTGCTTCGGCCATTATCATGCAATATTGATAGAAGCTCGGTATAAAGCAGCCGAGTTAAGACGGCCGGCACTCTACGTCCCACGTGCCTACTTTATCTCTAAGATATTGTAAATATTAGGTACAATTGTACCCGCAAACAAAGCCTGGATTACTTCTTATAGTTCGTCTGATTGTTGATATTTGCTTTTTTATTGGGTCGTTCAGTTGCTATCTGTTTGAGCAGTGTAATCCGAATTGTTGTTGAACTGATGTCTTTGGAATGGCTGGCTATGATTGGAGAATAATAAGATGGAAACTGGAGACCAAGATATGAGTATTTTACAGTGGTCAATACTTCGTGGCGGTTTACAAAGTTAAGCTAATACATTAGAAAAATATATTTTTTTAATCATACTTTTAAGGATGAATTCACACATCAATAATTGAAATAATAAGATTATGTTTAAGTACCACGTTTTGATGTAAAGTCAAGAAGGGTCCCATTTAAACACAAAACGTTAAGCCGTGTAGCTAACCTCGCTAAAAGTCATCGACATTAACTTTACTAGTACTTAGACCCAGTAAACCTAAAAATATTACTCAAACACATCAAAAGCGTAATTCCCCAAATAAAACACCAATAACAATAACAGGTCCTGAAAAACAAAACGCCGCATTTTGATAATAACGTAGAACACACACGTAATGCCTAAACACACGCAAACACCCATTAACACACACTCTATTACACACATAACATATTTAGGGATGGGAAAGTGAAATTTGCAAGAATATATCGATGGAATATAAACAGGGGGGGGGGGGCGTATATTGACGAGGTCGCAAACACACAGAGCGGAATCAGCAAAGAAAGATTATTAAAACAATGGTTTTGAACTAAATACAGGGACAGAGGGGTTATTACAATATTTGCCGGCATCTCGTTATTTTTAAGTATCCGTACGGCTCCCAAAGTTTGGGGTGGCGGCCTAAAATATGGGTGAGGTAAAGGAATTTATGATAAAGAGTTTTTGAATGAGGATATTTTGTTTGTAAATAGGATTGTGGATTTTTGCCTGCGTTTGTTTTTGTTTGTATTCGGGCACGAAATGAATGATCTTGAATTATGTTGTTCATTTTGTCGCAGTTATGAAAACTTACGTTGAATTTGTGCTGTGGTGATATAAAAGTTGCGTAATGATAGACTTACATTGTCTGTATCATCGGCAATAAAAACTTAAATAATATAATATTATATATGATGATAAAAATAAAAACACACAAGTTAATAAAATAAAACACAAAACTCTTTTTAATTTTTTTTTTAACAAAACAGAAAAAAAGCCTTTCTCTCAACCCTTCCCCCGATGAAGTAAAAACGCGTAAACTTTGAGAGCCTGTGGAACGTCATAGAACAGCGACATAGCGTTGTAAATTATAATGTTTTATGGTTTAATACTGCAGATAAGGCGCGGGAGGGTAAGGAGCCTATTATTAACCGTGTTAACTGGGAACGGGGGGTGGCCTCACCTCGCGGCCGTTTCTACGCTAAGCGACTTTTGGTTGCGACTTTTTATGAGAGTGGAACAAAAGTGGTTGGCTCTGAAGTGTTTTGTAGCTGGAAATGTTTTTGGGTGTTGCATTTTGCTGATAATTTTTTTATAAAGCGACTTTTGGTTATGTAGGATGATTGATAGTTTATGCTTTTGAGAGAAATCTCCTTGAGCTAGTTAAATTACTCCAAGCTCTGCGTTTACGCAGTTTCATGAAAACTCTAAAACAATTTTTAAGTATGACCAACTCTAAATTCTTCTCCACAATAAATAAAGCTACCTTATTTCATATAAGCAGTTAAATTCCGTAAAACAATATATTCTAAGTCTCACCACTAATGCTTTTAACGCATTACGGGCAGGGCGTCGGTCGCGGGTCGCCCCGTCTGCAGCCGCCCTTAGAATATGATTTTTAACGAGCCATCCCCAAGTATGTAATTGTGTCTGAATGCGTTTCGTAATGATTATTTATGTAGCGTACAGAGGCGTCTGGATAAATTATTTTTTATTATTTCCATTGCAAAGAGGAGTATTACCCACCCTTTGTTGTTGAGAAATTAAAACTGGTGAATTGGGGCTGTGGTTTGTTTTGTTGGTCGTTTGAGGCTAGTTTCGTGAATAATATTGGCATACACTTTGTAAGAAGACTTGTTTTTCTTGGGCCAAAATATTGAGTAGGAAATATTTTTTTATCAGCTCTAATTGCTAGTAGGTACCAGTGACTCAATGAAATTCCTTATAATAATTATTTGCACCTGTTCATTTATTTGTTTTATTTTCTTTTATCTTTTGCAAAACAAACTAGCTTTATCATAAGCTCAAAAGTATTTGGAATTAAAAGATATCACTCAACTCGGTTCCTGGTACAGTCGCCGTCATTTTTATTAAACGGTTTTATTTAGCTTACCCCGTTTGTTTTATTTATTCATTCTTGGGTCAAATTTAGTAATTCAAATTTCACCCTCTTCCTGTCAACCGATTAATCTGAAATTTTGTATACACCTTTAATTCCGATGACAATACAATATAGTAATATCAATAACATTGTAAATCCAATATGGCCGCCGGCACAAAATGGCGGATAACGTAGATTTTATCAATCCCATCAATATGGGTATCAAATGAAAGGGCTCAACAAGCAGAATACAATATACTATAAAAAATTGAAATCCAAGATGGCGGCCGCTACAAAATGGCGGATAACGTAGGTTTTATCAATCCCATCAATATGGGTATCAAATGAAAGGGCTCAACAAGCAGAATACAATATACTATAAAAAATTGAAATCCAAGATGGCGGCCGCTACAAAATGGCGGATAACGTAGGTTTTATCAATCCCATCAATATGGTATCAAGTGAAAGTTCTCAACCAGTAGAATACAATGTACTATATAAAATTAAAATCCAAGATGGCGGCCTCTACAAAATGGCGGATAACGTAGGTTTTATCAATCTCATCAACATGGGTATCAAATGAAAGGTCTCAACAAGTAGAATACAATTTACTATGCAAAATTGAAATCTAAGATGGCCGCCGCTACCAAATGGCTGATAACAATTTTTTATCAATCCCACCAATACGGGTATCAAATGAAAGGGCTTCACAAGTAGAAAACTGTCAGTAACTCCAGCGGGGCCCAACAGGGCCAAGGCCTGCCTGGGCTGCGAGATTGTTCGAAAGAGTTACCGCGGCCCTGGTACATAAAAGGCCTACGACGGAACAAAACGGTTTCTAGTCAAGAGTCTGACACTCCCTCACCGCTGCTGACCCACAGCAGGAGAGGTCATGTGATGATTTTTGGGGTTGTTAAAAAAAAAAGTATCTGGAAGGGCTATGTATTGAGGAATTAGATTGTAATAAATTGTCAGGTAAGAGACC
Organism: Helicoverpa zea; assembly: GCF_022581195.2. Taxonomy (NCBI): domain Eukaryota; kingdom Metazoa; phylum Arthropoda; class Insecta; order Lepidoptera; family Noctuidae; genus Helicoverpa; species Helicoverpa zea. The sequence continues at coordinate 13,140,415 of NC_061457.1, forward strand.
GTGTAATAATGATACACTAAATGAATTAGATAGAATGAGGAATATTCGGTAGGCATTTTCATTAAATACTAAAAACTAGAAAATAAAAAATCGGTAAAAAAACTTTTAAGTTAAACGGTTTTATCTTATGTGCACTGAAAACTAGAAAATAAAAAAATAGTTACTTACCTGTCAACCTACGTAGGTGGTCCCGGTCATATTAAACTAAAATAAAAACGTGGGGCCCCTGTGAAATCCTACCTATGGCAAAGCATATCTTTATACTTTGGTAGATCATGAGCTCGGCGTTCGCTGGTGAAGCCGCTACGGCTGATTATTGATTGTCAAAATCTCCAGTTACGATTATAGTAAGTCGATGCAATCCACACCTATTATACCTCTAGAAGAAAGTACTACAGCAATAGTTAATGGGCCCCACGTTTTTATTTTAGTTTAATATGACCGGGACCACCTACGTAGGTTGACAGGTAAGTAACTATTTTTTTATTTTCTAGTTTTCAGTGCACATAAGATAAAGCCGTTTAACTTAAAAGTTTTTTTACCGATTTTTTTTATGGATATAAATTTTCAAATAAAAATCCTTTTAATAATGATACAACTGTCACCTGTCTTGCCTGTCGACGTGTAAATTCTAGGCTTTCATACAGGACTACGTGTCAACCTGAATCAATGGCTATTAAATATTAAATGTGACTGGTGTGAATGGAGGGTTCATTTTCAACGCCTCTAAAGCTAACGATAAAAAGTACTAGACTTGTCCTTGTTAATTTTATATGACAGCCGCTAATGTTTTTAATTCGTTGTGCATTTTTGTCCTACGTCTATCAAAAATATTAAGTTTAATTTTAGAAAGCATTTATTGAATAAATTCTTAACTGGAACGACATTTTTACGAATTACGACAGAAACGGCATTTTTCAGGTGTTGAAACTGACCATAAATATCCCATAAAGTTCTCAGCGATACACAGCGTCAACAAACTCTTCAACATAGACAACTTTACTTTATTGACGACCAAATAAATCGAAGCCAAACGACGTCCGACACATATTTTCACACAAAAATCGTGTGCATTTTAAATCAACGAGTTACCGAGTCGCCGGGGCTTGGTATAATGAAATCGTAAATCGGCTCGGTTCCCGTGGATAATAGTGAAATATAAATTGGGCGGTCGCGGTTTGGCGCCGTCGGTCCGTTGGCCGACATTTTTGTGGGATCGCTTCAATCACGCGTTTTATAACGTCAGTGCACGTGCGGCCGACTGTACTCACGATATGCTAAGTCGCGGGGCGAGTAGCACGGTATGTGGGATGTCTTAGCATTGGCGCCGATCAAAAATGCTGTGGCAGACTGTCATTTGGTGAATAAAGTAAGTACATTAACATTTAATATCGGGACTATGTTAGAATAACACGCTGACCATGTAGACAATTCCGAGCTTTTATCGTATGAAAGCCCTTAACATGTCAGCCTTCTAAACTGCACGGCAAACCCGACAACAACTCAATCCACACCAAATTTCATCGGGCCCACACGTCACACACTTTAAACCGCAAAAATTAAAACCTATAAACTTCCACGAACATCGCACTAGATTTATAAACCCTACCAACGCTAACACACTTTCACGTGTCGATGGATCCGCGTAAAAGCCTAAAAAAAGAGGAAAAAAAGACATTGGGTCCTACATGCATCTTTTTCGCCCGGCTGACAAATGGCTATGAAATGGCCAGGACGGCCCAACGCGGGACGCCGAACGTAAAATCATTCACAAATTGTGATGCCTCGGTTAGTTCGGACTCGCCAGTGCAGGGTTAGCGCGGAGGGTAGTCACGCCGTGTTTTTTGGCCCAAAGTGTTGTGTACTTTTTTGAGGCGGTGATAGTGGGTTAAAAGTTTGGGGCTTTTACTGTGAGCTTTTTGATTGGAATTTGTCTTCGTCACTTTTATAAGAGTGTGAAATAAATATGTAGACATCTAATTGTGTAAACGAGTGTCCTCCGTTAATTACTGAGTATGTTTTGAACATACGATTAATATTATCTTGCTTAGCCATAATAAGCAAACCGTAGCAGAATTATTCAATCCTAGAAACTATGTAACTGTGAAGCTTCACTTGTAGCTGACATGCTCGTCCAAAGCTTTTATCTCAAAACAAAGTGCCAATACAACAGCTTCGCAATGACAGCTAGCTTCACTCAGTCTTTCAAAACCTATCGGCCAACACGGTAACCCTATCACCGCCACTTTTTATCTGAACACCATCAATAAAAAAGTCGGTACAAAAAAAAAAACAGAAAAACAAAAGCCGTGACGTCACTAGGTAGGTTTTCGCACCGGCAAACGGCGAGCGTATAAATCAAGCGCTACGCTAGCGTGGAGTCGGCTTCGGCCGAATTGTGGCGTTTTATAGCCTTTTGATTTACACAACCACTATTCGCTACGTATTTTAATGTGCGCTCGATAGTCCGTGTTGCGAGCGACTGTACGTAAATAAAATTCAGAAATCGCTCAATAAAAATCGTCACATATCATTGTTGTGGCTTCGTGTCGATATCTTCCGGGTTTTACCGACATTTGGCGCAGCACTAGATACGTCGCGATTGCGTGCCTGACCGATCGTTGACGTATTTACGTTGTAAGTGACAGATTAACATTCCAATTGCAAAATGCACATGATGTTTAGCAAATTTGTTTTATGACAGACATAAATTCGATCGTCGACTGTTAATAAAATATAACAATAACACGTGGGACACATGTTTAGAGCGCGGCAGTAAATGTAACTAAACAGCCGCCTGGTAAATTTATAATTCGCTAACGACGTACATATTGCTAATATAAGTGTTATTTATTTGATAATGCTCTTCCCAATTTTATTCTCGTTTTATTATTACGACGATATGTCAATTGTTTGGTTGGAAGTCTAACTGCACTTACTTATAACGATTCTAAAAATATTTTCTGGTCTTCATAAAGAGTAAGTTTCTAAAAACTTTAGAAGTTACAGAGTTCAACAAAACTATTATATTAAAAGTACCTGGGTACGTTTTCAGCACTTACCTATGTAACTTTTCGTCGGAATTTTCTTAGGATTTTCTTTAATTTTTTCTACAAGTTTTTTTATATTTTATTAGCTCAATTCAAGAACTCTCTCCTCTCTTTTTCATCGTGAATGACTTTGACGGACACGAGCGCATCATGGTTGATCAACTGGTGTCCCCGGCCCTCCACTCACTCATTCATTCATCCGTTCGTTCATTCAGTGCGACGTCGGTTTCGAGTGATCACCGATCACCTTACGTCGCTTTTATTCGTTCGTAAGCGGAATTTTAAAAAAGGAATGACCGAATGGATGCGTTTTTGGCGGTTTTTTTTTATTTGCAACTTGTTCCAACGTTAGTTTTGAAATTGATTGTTTCTTTACATTTCCAGTTTTCTCACTTTTGTTCGATATCCGGCTTCGGATTTACAAATTGAGATTATCGCGAATAATAAATCATTATCTTGAATTATCAGCAATCAATTAAGTATTAATAAGTTTAAATTTCCCCAAACTGCTTATGTTGTAAGATAAGAAAGTACAAGTCATTGCGGTTTTACACATTATTGCTGTTTATTTTAAATTCTTGGTATATTGATATAAGTAGACAGATGGAAGACTGTATTATTTTCCGGCTTAAATGACGTATTCGAGTAATGTAGGTCTGATTGCGATTTTCTTGAAAAAACTAGAACAATTTGATAGTAATCAGCAATTGGGTAAACCCAATTTTTGTCATTTATATGTTTAGTACCTACATACTCAGGTATTTTTTAATCTTAGAATAAATATTTATTATATAAGGTGAGTATGTTATACTTTTTTTATCTCTGTACTTAATAAATGCTTTATCTATCAATCAACATAGTTTTTTTAAGTGGGATCCAAAGAGAGGTACCGTTTGTCTCGATAAATGACGATACGAGAGCGAGGCGTAACAAACTGACGACAATGTGTCGACGTGTGTCGTTGAAGTGATTACGTGTCGTCAATGTGTCATGAATTTTGCATCGAGAAATAGAGAGGGGTGGTAGCAGTGAGTATGAAGTAGGAAACTACGTCTAGTCGAAGATTGTAACAGTATTATCAAACTCCCGTCTTTGAATCAAAATACTCTGAGTATAAAAGTGCGATCGTTAATTGCGATACATATACAAATACCTGTCTGTACACATACTTTTTTTCTAAATCACTGAAACACATTCACGTACACGTACCCAGGTACGTTATCTCAGACTGCGAGTGAGTGCGGGTGAGAGTATAAGTATTGAATAAAAAAAATACTCAGTTTCAGGTCTGGTTCTATTTAATATCTGCTAATAAGAAATTCCCAAAAAAAAGATAAAAAATACAAGACTTGGAAATCTAAATCATATTAAGTCAGACATGTACTTCTGTAACACAGTCTGTGAGAATTTTTCCACTAACTGGGAGTTTAACTGGAGAGTTTAAAGCCTAAACTGTGTTTATTGTTAAAGTAAGCCGGGGTACCCTCGTCGGTATAATAACTTCGGAAAAACTCGCTCTGATAAAAATGTTGCGTTGGAATAGGTAGTGTGCTGGTTTTTCTGTCATAGACTGAAAATTACTATATTATCCACATCAATATTTCTATAATATTTATAAAATGAAATCTGTGAAAAATAGGCACTTGAACACGCCTACGTGCTTTTAAAGCCAAGACTATAAGGAACTCATCATTTTCCTAAAACTATTGAATGAATCAATGAAAACCCTTGTAAACAATAACCAGTTATAAATAGTTAATTCATGTCTCTAATGACAACATTCTATAAAGCAGCAGAGCCTGTGACCACCAGAAACTAAAAAAAATATTCAAATAACCAAAACAACGCCATCGTACCACTACCAGCTACTCATAAAGACACATAAAGCCTCGCATCCACCGACGCGATTACCGCGGCAAATAATCGACGATCATAAAAAAAAACGCCTTAACGGTCTGCGAAGTTCCCTATAACATTCCAGTCACGTCGAACCGAACTGATTGACGGGAGACGTCTGCGCCTTCTAGAAACACCCCACCCTCCCCCCTGAATAGTGGGGTGGCCACCCCACAACTTGACCTGTGATCGGAGCAAGAAACATGTGAAAAATGTCATTAATGCACTCCCGTGGTGCCTTATTGAGTGTGTGAGGCGTTTTGGAAAATTGCGTTTGTGTGTGTGGTAGCTGAATGGGTTATACATATGTAATGTAAGTACCTAATTTCTGTGGTTATATAGTCAGAAAGGTTAATGTATTTTCAAAATTGATGTCTCTTGTTATTCTGTTCTGAAGATTTCTTGAAGGCCGTATATGAATAGTGAATTCTCTGAGGTTAGTTGATACCTTTTTAAATACTCTTATTTCGCACATTTAACCAGTACTTGTCATACAGTATTTTCATTCAATTTTATTTGACGTAATAACTCCACTGAAATCTATATCTGTCTGTATTATAGAACCTCGGAAACAATTGGGACGCATATCATGTGACCGGTATTGAGATTTACGGCCAACGATTAGTGAGGTCAAGGTCAAACGATACGTTAACCTGTCGCGCGCTGTGTCAACACACTGATGGACTGAATAAGGGTTGAAATCATTGACCGTCAAAACTTTTCAGGATTTCGATAAGCTGTGTTGATTGAAATCTAATGTACCTCTATAGATGTCTTGTTGAAGTTACTTCACTGTTTTAAACCAACCGCTATGGAGGATTTAATTTTTAAAGATCTATTTATCACTGCCTGCAATTATACTGCTATGGTGAACGTATACACACAGAGTTTATATAAATTACATATGAAAATAAATACTGCCCTCTCTTGCTATGTATAAAACAGATGTGTTTCTTATAACATAATATGTTCACTATTTCTTTGAGCAAATATTGTCGCACATAGGACTAAGTGTTCGCCTTTGCTCCACCGTATTACCAGCCACACTAACTAAGAACATAAAAACTCCAAGGCTACCATCAATACACGCAATAACGCGAAACTCGCAAACAATAGACATTATATAATAAGACGGGACCAAACGGGTACGGACATAACGGCCGGCCGTGTCCCGGGATGCGCTTATTAAAACATTTTCACCCGGCAATATCTGACGATAGCGCGACGTGTACAATATGTGCCGAGCAAACTCTGCCCGCATGTGACGACCTGTGGGAATCGCTGAGAAAACTTCATTAACTCCGCCGGACGCCCCCCCGGTGGGGGGACACCCCCACGGTGACGGACGCGACGACCGGACTCCCCCGTCCGCTTATTACGTCGCGAACGTGCCGCAGAATCGAAGAAATGTGACGTAAATACGTGAAGCGTTTGAGAAAGAATCGGCCCGCTGATTGGCCGGGCTTTGTTCGGTTGACCGTTAATTTGATCTGTATCGGAGGGCGCCCACTCATATTTTCTTGGGATTATTATTGATGCGATCGATTCGGTTTGATGGGATGCCGATAGGTTGGTTATTTTCGGCCAGATCTGGTATTGTTGAGCATTTCTGAGATGGCTCGTGGTGACGTTTAATCAGATCATCCGCACGGGTTAGTTGTGAATCGTGCTTGGCATTAAACAAACTGTAATTTTTACAAAAAGAAAGGTTATTGACAACGTCAAATTCCAACCTAGTTTTTCTGCAATATAATCGTTAACCAATGTAGAACATAGTCAAGTTACTTAGGTACTAATAATAACAGTTACCTCAAAAGTTTGTCATAATTTCCAAATACAATTGAATTACACTCAAATCAACCAATTATTCTTTTTTTTTATACCTATACATGATCCCAACTGTAAAGTATCACCGTATATTTAAACGTCTCCATTAAAAGGTCTTACAAAAATGCACTCAGACGCATCATCCGGACACGTTCCGTTTCTCAGAAGACCACACGCACGCTACCCGTTGACGTACAAACGCTATAATTGCCAAGTTGCGTTCCTTTTTACGCGAAGAGTGACAAACTGTGAGTTTTGTAATTACGTGTGTTTTGAAGAATTTTGGGGTATGTAGAATGGTAAGTGTCAATCAGGATGAGTGATTGACATTATGTGTCCACGTCGCCGCATCGTGTTTCTAAGTGTGAGAAGAGAATTGTTATGGGCAGTTTGTTTGGACAACTAATTCATTGAGACAGGTAATTTTAATTAAGGTTTGGCATTCCAGGAAGTGGATTGGGATATGTACTACCTACCTAATTCTACTACATACTCATTAATGTTATCAGATTGCTACATGTAAGGTGGATGTAATTCTTATTCAGCAGATATCTGGTTTACTAAAACTACTAAATATCTGGTTGACTAAAAGGTAACTAAAAGGTGGTAGTTTTAAGAAGTCCTACGAAGGATATTAATCTTTTATATCAAACAAATCAATAATCTTCCCTTAACACTTGCATTACTTTATAAAGGATCACTTTCGAATCGGTCCTTTAGCCACTAAAGTTACGAGAAAACTCTCGGTACAGAACTAGTATAGAAAAAAAATACAATTTCGCCGACAGTTGGCAAAAGAAAACATCAGCAAGATAGCCGATGACTGACAGACGGACAGATATAATTATAATATTTGATGCCAAAGAAAATATATTTAGTCTTTCCTCTAATCAATCATTTGTGTGTCATTTTTGATAAACGGCGTCTCAACAAGTCTTTGCGATATTTTCATCGACGTGAATATAAATATTATTCTAGAGCTTTTGTAGTGAGAAATTATGACTGGCATAGTTCTTAAAATTAGGTAAATTCGAAGGTTCTGCTTTTGCTATATAAACTGCACTCAAGTTTAATACGGTATAATATAGTTCAAAATTAAGACGAATTTTTTATTTTTTATTAAACTTCATTTAATATTTTCACTTACCGAAAAAGCTATATTTACGAACATTTCATTCTTTGAAAACATCCATCCACCCACTGGCCACACAAATGCATTTCAAAAAGCTTTTTTTCACATTTTTTCACGAGAGCTTTAAAAACATTAAGCAAAGTCCTTTTTATATCAAACAGAATATCGCTGAAAATAAAAATACTAAGAGCTGAGACAGATTCACCCTTCAACGTCAAATGTCTTTTTATGCCTCGACAGATGGAGCCAACGTCTCTCTGTCAATCACACGTCAACGGACGGATTTTTGTCCGTCCGTCCGTCAGTCCGTCCATCCGTCGAAACGCGTAACTCGACTCTGGGAATCCGCTTAATCTTTATTGACGTTACGTCTTCTCTTTTCGCACAAATTCAAGCAAATTTCAACTCTATTACCTTAGAAATAAGGATAGCAGAACTGCAGTTTATTAATTTGTAAAAATATTTCGAACAGTGTTCATTAGTAGCTCGTTTTGCTTTTAAGTAGACAACGTCTGTTATTTTTTTATTGATTGATTTTTTTTACGTGTCTGTTTATGGGTTCTGTTTGTACGTAAGTTTTACCCTCCTTACTCATTGATGGAAGAAAAAGTATCAACTCCTATTGTTATTCAAAAGAGTTATAGCAGAGTTAGTTAATAGCGGAAACTAAACCGAAATAAACCAAATTCCCAACACAACTTAATCAACATTTAGGACATCAAACTGTTAACGACCCTATAAAACAATTTTATAATACTACCGAATCAAATTCTTCTCTTTTCGCACAAATTCAAGCAAATTTCAACTCTATTACCTTAGAAATAAGGATAGCAGAACTGCAGTTTATTAATTTGTAAAAATATTTCGAACAGTGTTCATTAGTAGCTCGTTTTGCTTTTAAGTAGACAACGTCTGTTATTTTTTTATTGATTGATTTTTTTTACGTGTCTGTTTATGGGTTCTGTTTGTACGTAAGTTTTACCCTCCTTACTCATTGATGGAAGAAAAAGTATCAACTCCTATTGTTATTCAAAAGAGTTATAGCAGAGTTAGTTAATAGCGGAAACTAAACCGAAATAAACCAAATTCCCAACACAACTTAATCAACATTTAGGACATCAAACTGTTAACGACCCTATAAAACAATTTTATAATACTACCGAATCAAATTCCACTATATAAAGTGCTAACAAAATCTAGGACAGCATTCTAATTTCAGTCTAACTTCAGGCCATTCACTAGATCCAGACAAAGACTAGACTAGACTTGTATTCCTATTTCAAATCTGTGACGGTTTAGACAAGGATTTGACCAAGACGTTTGACTGCCTTTGTTACGAGAAATGATAGTTTGACTCTAAAGCTTGAACTTGGGGTTTTGGTGATTGAAATAGTAAGGTTTTGAAAGACTCTATTTATGTTTCAAGCAAATAAAGATGCAATGTTTACTTGTAGAATTATATGCGTTGCAATTTTTTTCGTTGTCATTTCGTATTGTGGGCATTGGTGAGTAGTGCGGTGTTTGCAATTTTAGTAAATCTTATTAGTCTTTAGCAGGACTACATTGCTGCAGTCCGAAACTGAATTATTGAAGCATTTGATCAAGCAGGGACTGCAAAATTTGATATCTACTTAGCTGACATATTTTTCTACACAAAAACGAATATGCTCCAGGACCAATTTTATGTAACAAATTACTACAGCCGTTTAGCCTCAAACGTGATCATTCTTCTGGACCATTAAAAACAACAATATTTCCCCAACAAACTTAGCCACCTATTTCCAAAAACCCAAATCACCACACCTGACGGCCATTTCTCTGGAAAGCAAACACGCAAGCAACAAAGCAAACAGACAAACACGCGGACACACAACGTGCGCGCGCAGCCTTACGTCTCAACGGCTCATTGTCGGACAAACACTGGTTTTTTGCTCTGTTTTAGCGAGAGATGTATGTGGATATGATTGTTTTGTTGTGATTGATTTTGGATTAATTTGTTCATCTCATGTTAATATTTCAGCTGAAAATTGATCATAAGGTGCATTAGCACTACCAATGTCCAATCCCGAATTGTATTGGCATTTTCAACGTGGAGACAGAAGAAAATATATACTAGTTTAAAATAATTTACATTATAATATAGATCAGTGAAATAGCTTCCCTGAACTAAAAGACTCAATATTAAAAACCCACAAAATATCAATAACAAAATCTATCTGGAATATTAAAATAAAGTCTCGTCCACACTATTCCATCAGCGCTCCACTTTTTGCCCCGCGTCCACATCAACCGTATTGATTGATTGATGTTTATTCAACGGGCATTAGTTGCCGTACCTGCTTTATTGATATTAAGACGTATACCCTCGCAATTATAATATTATTCATCACTATAGCACCTGTGCGGGCACTCAGTCAATCAGTCCGGGATCCGGATTGATAAATCATTATTGTATCTATCGGATTTTTTTCGTAATTAATTCCGATTGACGAACGCATTTTAGGGTTATGTCAGTTGTGATTGAATGTTATTGTGTGGGTTATATTGTAGATTTAATTTGTGGTGCTTGGTAGATGCCGGAAGACCTTGAGTTAGATTGAGATGTATAGAGATCATTTGAGGAATAAATGTGAAGGTTACAAGTGACAGGAACACTTAAACAATTATCTTATTGTTCCAAGGGTCTATTTAACTACTGAGAAAGGAATTAGTGTAATTCGCCATACTTGGATATTAGCCAAAATCTTCTTATTTGTATTTGAGGATGCATAACGCACTCACGCGACGATGGCTGAACCGATTGACATGACATTTATTACAGAGAAGTAGTAGCTTGGAGACAAACTTCATCTACTCTTTATCCATATAATGTAGTTCAGTAACCCCAGAACGCGGACGAAACCTAGTACATAGTAGAAATTAATATATACCAACCAAAACCTCACAAACACACATCACAACGCAAATCCAGCCATCACATTCCATCTCTCAATCGAAACTCCAATAATTCCACCTGAAGCCGGAATACTGAATCTGGAGTTACCAGCTAAGCCGAGATAAGACAAGACACGGCAGACATAGGTGAGCCAAGGTGCCCCGGGAGCAATAACGATGAACCGACTCCAAAGAACTGCACTCATTTGCATATCGCCGGCTTTATGTTGCACTATAAATGTTCTAAAACTACTATAAAGTGGCAACTTTGAGAATGGCTTTTTTGGGGTTGGATTTTTGAATTTGAGATTTTTAGATTGGTATTTTTATTTTGATATCTTAGGAATGTCATATTTATGCTTTTAGGAAGTATTGCATCTTAGTTTTCCAATTTAACCAGTAGGCATTTTTATATAACGCTAAAATACGAAAATAATGAATTTAATAAAACACTAGTACTCACCAACTTTAGTTTGATTGCTCTTAATATGATAGCTGAAAGCTAAACTGTCTGTTTTGAATTGTTTATTCACATCACTCCACTTATAATGGGCGTCACTCAAGAATTTAAATCTGACTTCTAGTCTAAATATTGCTGTAAATAAATCTCTATTCTTGACAGGTTTAAAGGAAGAAAAAGTTAAAAAAATCCCTTCCCACGACACATTTGCCAATATTATCGTTTCTGACACCAATCAAAACGTGGTACGTGACAAAAATATCAAAGGACCAGAAACGCAAGCACGTCGAACTTTACATCAATCATAACTAAAAATAACATTTAAAACAAACAATTTGAAAATACCCTCCAGGCGAGTCCTTTGTACATTTGACGTCCTTATCGACCGGTCGTCGCGACGCAAAAAGAAGTCATTGACGGTACACGACGTCTGACGAGAACGGAACTTGAAGACAACGTGAAACTGATTGGCGAGGGCGGAACGTGATTTGTACACTCACTGTTTACGCTGGTTACCTATTCCTTGTAATTATCAATGTAGCTTTGTATTGTATTTGGTGAAAAGTTTTAGATGTAGGTGAGTCCCAAAATTTTGAAAGAGGTATAAATGATTGACAGTTAAAATGTTCACGCGAAAAAACTATCACAAATCATTCTAATAAAAATAAAAAAACAATTAAGCATTCGTAAAAGTTTTAAATAGATTTATTAATAAATAACCGCTTCACTAGAGCATCAAACGAAAGCGTTAAATTAATAACAGAATTTCAACAAAAACAAAACAAAACTATAGCAACACTGGTAATAACAGAAAAAATATCCCAATCGGTTGGCAACTCAAAAAATTACCCGCTTCCTGTTTTGAATTTGGAACGACAGTAATTGATTGAGTGACGCAATCAATTAAATTGGTTTAGCGCTTGATTGATGCGCAGGCGACGGGTTGACTCGATGACTGTTTCTTTTTTTTTTGTTTTTTTTTAGACTAAGTGCTGTTTGAAAAAAGTGTTGCTATTATTATTGATTTCTGTCGCATCGTTTTGTTTTTTTTTTTTTTGTTTTTGGGAAACTAGTTGTTAAGCGGGGTTTAACCATCGTTCTTAAGTAACTTCTTGGCGCATATGGAAAAAAATAAGCTCCTATATATAAGCTCATATATTCATTAACAAAATGCCAAGTAATTTGGTTTTATTAGTTGACATGCAATTTCGGGACATTACTCTTTATTTGATAAATTACCATTCAATAAATTACAATCCTTTGTCTCAAAAAATCTCTACTAAAAATAGCTCCAAGCTTCAATATCAGTACTGCCGTGTCCCACAAATTAAGAAGCGTGAAAATATTACAAAAATGCGCTATATAGACGCCGCCAAACGAAATACTCTATCATTCGGCTCTCGATAAACATCAGCTTTGTTCGTAACTTGCATTTTATAATTTGCACTCAAGCATGTACACTAGCAGGGTTGGCATTCTTATTGAATTACTTTTAATTATTTTTTACTTACGTGACTTATCTAATACAATGTACTTATTAAATTATGGATCTTTTATAAGAATAAAAATGCGTGTATGGATTGGTAATTTTTACCACGTAAATAAGTTTGATTTAAATGCAGTTTTTTTTTATTATTCATCAAAAATCCAGCAAAATATTTGGTTGTCAAAAGATTTTTAACTAATAAAAAAAAATACAAATTAATAAAAAAAACTAGTAACCAATTTTTTGTCACAATTTTTTTTTTTTTAATTTAAAGTTTAGTATTTTTTTTTAATATCTATTTGTGGAAAAAGTTCTCATTGTACCAATTATTTTAAAATTATTCTTCTATCAGTACCCACAAGCCCTAGCAGGTGAGGCGGCTATCAATCAGCGGCCCGCTCGGGGCAGGATTCGAGTCCCGAGTTGTGTAGATCCGCGATAACGCAAGCCGTGTATGATGCGATTTATCCAGATGAGATTATGCGAGGTCAAATCAAGTTAGATAAGTCCTGTGAGAATTGTAATTGTTTTATAAGAAAGTGATTCAAATGAAAAGAATGAAAATTTTAGTTTACGAAGTTCAGCGCCATCGGTTTTAGTTATTATGTCAACGATACTCCGTAATATGGACGAAACAAAAAAGAAACAACGGTTTTGAATATTACTTACGCGGATTTTATGTCGTTTTGGGTGCTATGGAAGATTTTGATCATGGCTGCTTACCTGAAACAATAAAATGAAATATTAGTAAGACTACAAAAATGTACAAAAAACATCACAGTGGCAAGCAATAGGTTAAATACTTGCACTCTATAAATGAACAATCCTATAAATAAGACTTGCATAACATCTTAACACAAGTGTCCTAAATATTTGCCAGCAAACTACAAGAGTTGACATTCCAAAACAAACTAGAACTAAACCTAGTCCTAAAACAACAGCCACAAAGATAGCATAAACACAAAACTGCAATAATAATAATAATTGCAGAACGCTCTCACCGCGCATGCGTCGACGCCCTTAATCAGAATCCTGCGCGCGCGCACATCGCGTCAGATTACACTGTAGATCCGTGACGTTTGAGGGTGATAGTACTATGAAGTTAGAATAGCGGCAGATGAAAATGAAAAAAAAAAATTAATTACCGACATTAACCTCCCCGCTCAGAGACATTTAATGATTACCATTCCTTAGTAAAGGTTTTGTATGACATTCCGTCACTGAGGAGTGACTTAAGTAATCATTAAATGTCTCTGAGTGGGGAGGTAAGATGGATTTGTGATTATTTCAGAAATAATATGGAATTCATGCATTACATAGAATACACAAAAGAGGCTTTATATCTCAATAAACTTATTTAACAACATTTTATTTTTAGTCAATTTCTAAATAATCAAGAATTATGTCAAATCCTGGAGCCATCTCACAGTCGTATCATGAAGACCTGTCGTCACTGCCACAAACGCATATTTTACCCAGTGACTGCTAACCATGTTATGTTTCAATGACTCCACTAATAAATATGTAGAAGCATTGTTAAATTCGAGCAAAACATTTGCAATTTTCAACCCGCTACCGCTGCGCTCATCACTGTTGTTGCACCGCACTAGGTGCAACGGCCCACCTGCGCAACAAATCAGGAAGTGTTACCCTGTCACAATAGTTACGGACAGCCCCATCACGTTATATAACTAACGTGTTTGATGCCGCTTGTTGCACCGGGAGATGCAAAGTGGCAGCCTTGTGAAGGAGAAACCGCAGATTTCTAGATCATGTTTAATTTAGGTGGGGAATGTTTCTGATTTTTATGCAAAATGTCTCGTTGCACGCAGTAATCGCAATCAACTAACGTGCATGTGGTCGTGGGTTCGATTCCTGGTTGGAGCTGAAAATGCTTTGTGTGTTTTAAAAACTTGCACAAAGCAACCTGGGGTCTAAAAGTTGACGGTGTTACACCTGGTCCAGGACTGCTGAGGAGTGCAAGTGAAGCTTTTCGTCCGAATACTACTCAGTGAAGTCGTTGTTACGATTCCACGTCTGAGGCTTCTGGTGAATTTGAGAAAACTGTACAGTGGGGTGATTAAACCTAAAAAAAGAGGTGCAGATGAAGGCATCATGGTATACGATAAGAAAGTATGAAACACGTAACAGTGTATCAAACAGTGTTATAAATAAGGTGGATGGAAGGGGAGATCTAGAGAGATGGTTGTTAGTATGACTGCTGAAAAAGAGGAATAGAAGCCAAGAACATACTAAGCCGATCCTAAACAGTACAAGAAGAAGAAGAAATCGAAGTTGAGCTTAAAAAGCATTAGAGAAAACTATCATAACTTTTTCCCACAAGATAAAATCCACCAAACGTTTATTTACTAAATCCCAAAACTGACAAAATCAGTAAATAATGTTGCTGCACATTAAAATAAAATCTATTCGACTGCATGCGAGCGTTCGATCAGCCGTCAGTTAAAACAACGAGTGACAGCTGATGTGTTGTGAAATTCGCTTTGTTTGCTATTTTCAAATATTTTGTGTTTATATTTTTGGGAAAAACGTGTTTTCTGGTCGTTTTAGAAATTGTATTTTTTACATTTTTTTACTTGTTTCTAATAACTCATTTACCTGTGCGCCTTTTATATTCAAGACATAGAATCATGGATTAAAGTATTGTGTATTTGAAATGAAAGATTTCACACGCGACACCATTGCGTTTTAAGTGCCCTTTCAATAACTTCAACACAAACCATTTTCAGAACATAAATTAAAACGACACCCAGTTCAAAGTCCTTTGTCAATAAATAAACCGGCCAAGTGCGAGTCGGACTCGCGCACCGAGGGTTCCGTACAAATGCTGTATAGATAAAAAGTGAGTTTCGCGCCAACCGTTCAGTTTAGAACAATCATAGTTATGGTAATTTCGTGAGAGTCAAAGTAGTTAATATTTTTAAAGATGTTAGGTGCATCGGTCTAGAAGTCGGTGTCTAGAGGATGCATCTATATTTATTTAACCACCGAGATCTAGACCGATGCATATAAATAGTTTTCTTGTTGTTTTAGAAGTTGTTTTTTTTTGTAAAAAGTTTTTATTTTTAACTTTTGTGAAAAGTTCTCGTCAATACGAATAATATAAGCCCAAACACGACGTAACTAAAACATACCGAGTGCTCTCGACTTTCTCACGTCTCCATCATCAGATAAGCTCTAAACCTTCACTGTTTGATAGTATCACCAGACATACATCTGAGAATCAAGTTTTAATCCTATGCATGCCTACAATTTCTGATAGTTGCCCTCGATTTCTCAGGATTTCCATCATCAGATCCTGACCTGATGACAATGGAAATAAACGGCGAGTATACTCTTTCACTACAAAGAAATGATTTCTCAAATCCGTCAAACTTGGTCGTTTAAATTCCCCATTGAAATGAGGAAAATATTTGATGTTTACACCTGATTTTCTCTAGATTCCCATGGTTCACATTGATGCGACTAATGCCATAGTAAATCAGAGCCTTTATCATTATACTGTGCTATATTTCGTTCGTATCCGCCGTGGGTATGGTTTTCATACTAAGGTGCCCAATGACCTTTGAATGATTTAAAATTTTTCACAGTTTAGAGGCCATTATATTTAAGAAGTGTTTGATATGAATTTCACTTTTTATTCAAAACTTTAATATCTCTACGCGTTCATGTGAAAAAGGGTAGGTAGTAAGTTTATAATTATTAAAAAAATATTTTATGTCATGTAAGCAAAAATAATATTTTAATATTTTATGTAACTTCAAATTTATCATTTTCGCAATTTTTCCTTTATCTGTACTATATAACGTTGCTTCGTGCCGAATTTTAAGATTCTGAGTTCACGGGAAGTACCTTGTAGGTTTTGATTCCCTAGCGTGTGACGGAAATTCGTCTAAGGTGTTGGTAAAACTACTGTATCTTTTGATCGCGTTAACTTAGAAGTTTGATTTTTTCATTGCTTAAAGGGACAATAGACCTAAGTATTTGGTATAAATTTCAATTTGGTACCTTTATTCGTTCGTGAGAAATAAGGTAGTAAGTTTCATTTTATTAAAATATTTTTATTATATTATACAACAAAAAAAATGAGATTTTCGCAATTTTTCCTATATTTGCATTATATAACAATGCTTCATGCCAAATTTCAAGATTCTGAGTTTACGGGAAGTACCCTGTAGGTTTTGATTCCTTTGCGAGTGTCGAGAATTTGTTGAAAATATCGACATAATCGGTTGTATCTTTTGATTGGCTTAGCTTAGAAGCTTGATATTTTCACAGCCTAAAGGGGCAATAGACCCGAGTATTTCATGTGAATTTCAGCTTGATACGTCCACGCGTTCTTAAGATAAAGGGTCTTGACAGACAGACAGACAGACAGACAGACAGACAGACAGACAGACAGACAGACAGACAGACAGACGGACAACAAAGTGATCCTATAAGGGTTCCGTTTTTTCCTTTCGAGGTACGGAACCCTAAAAACATATCGAACCAATCAATTGATTCTATATCCATCAAAATTACAATGACAATAACTAAACATACATACAAACAGAATGGCAATGACATGTCGATTGATTCATTCAATCAACCAATTGATTGATTGATTGACATGTGACGTGACAATGCTGTGCTCATTGATCAATCAATGATTGCTAGGACGGTAGCAGCGGAGGGTTAATTTTTGAGTAATGAGGACAATGCTTTTATTTACTGTTTTGTTTGTACTTTCGATGTTACTCGTGTATATTATCCCTTTTGAGATATTACACGTATATAACGAAATAAAATATTATTAATTACAGTGGCAATTGCTTAAAATGAAAGGTTTAACAGATGAAACGTTTTGCTGTGATCAATACGTATTAGGCCTAACACCACATATTGCAGCATATGCACATTTACCCATATCCAATATTCAAATCGCATGATTTAAAATAACAACCCCATACAATATGATTAAACCGAAAACACTCTAAAATAGAAAATGAACGACAAGCAGTCTCCTAAAATCCCTTCTTTAAGTCTAAAAATTATGGTACACACTACACATTTTATTACTAGCTCACAGCAAACAGAACTTTCGCGGTCGAGAATCGAACCTACCCACCTACAACACTTGTTTACATCGGGACCGTAGCGATATATTCAGAATCAAATTGTCGACCGATCATCGTGTCCGACTCCCACGCTTGCAAACTTAACGTCACACATATTACAGGAAAATCATCCTTATTTCGATACGCATAGAGTTTACACCAACTACATGTGGTAGTTGGTAATCTTCCTGAGTAATTTGCGTCCTTTAGTGCCTTATGCATTCCTAGTACTTCGATGTCGATCTTGAGATAAATTTTGATAATTTATCGCTTGTTCATTTCATTACCTATTCATTACAGGCTTGTTTACCATAAAATGTGTTAATGTAATATACATGGAAGGCTTTCTCTGTTATTTATGGGGCTTTGAAACGTGGGTAAAGACATCATTATCAGTAACAACCGATTTATATGTGCTTGGTAACTGACCAACCGAAATATTGGTAGACTAGCTGTTGCTCGATTCGCGAGGGAACTACATCCTGCACCCAGATAAAACCTATGTCCTTCCTCAAGTTCTATAATTATTACATATTCAAAGACGATAATTATGTGTACTTGAAACCGCTGGTAGCAGCTAGTCGAGACATAAAACAATCCTATTGATATAGGCAGTTTGGTAAGTCACCCCTTCTTTTACGAGACATTGAAAATATCAAATTAATAAGCATACTTGTAACATCCTTATAATTTCCTACCAAAAAAGACATAACAGCTACTATCTTCCCTCAAATCAAGCGTTAATATCAGCACAGTTATATATCGGAACGAAAATATGAGCAAAAATTATACGTTTACGTTAGTGACGGCTGAGTCGAGCCCGACTGATTGCCTGTCCGTCGGTCCGTCCGTCCGACGGACGTATTAACGTTGCGTGCTAGCGTTGATTTTGTTTTTGTTTTGATATTAATAATAAATAGGGATAGTGTTTGCGTATTTAGTTTTATGCACTACTGAAAGGCTTTGAGGATAACTGAGTAAATAGTTCTACTACTGTCATACAGCTCTTTAAGAATAGAGAAAGCTTAAACATTGATCAAAACAGGTAAGTATTAAGCAGATTTCAGACTTGAAGTCCCAATTCACTAACAAAACTGTAGGTTTATGTTTAAGATACAATTGGACTGTAAGAAAAAGATCGTTATCAATCAATTTTTCAATTGATTTTCTATTCACTCTCGAGGTTGTAAAGATAAACTTTGCTATTTACGTTTTCGCTAAAGTATGAAGTTTGATTTTTTTTACAACCCTACACATAGTACCTAATTAATTAAAGAAAAAACACTTATTCAAAGTTTTTGCATTCAAGATCGTAGTGATACCACTGCAAACTTAAATTAAATGACAAAAAATACCTGTCATATCACTCACACAGATATAATGAATGACCACTATTTATTTGCAACTTACAAACATAACCATATATTTAATTTTAATCCTGTATACACATTGCTCTCCGTGGCGATTAATTATAACAACATCGTCGCGCCGGATGTACCCCGCGCCATCCATCAGGCGTCAAGCTCGCATCACTAATTACAAACACCTCACAAACCGTATTAAAACGATCCAACGTATATTTTAATTTATAATAATAACATGTGCAATATTCTTCACAAGGACTCCGATACTAAACGCGGAATTATATCAATGGAAAGGCGAGCGTAAACGTTCGTCATAGAGCTATATATCGCGCAGAGGCGGCACGTCGCTTGGCGCGCTTCGCCGTGCGGCGGCCATCTCGCCGCGCGCATTAAGTCTGCAGTCACTCTCAATCACTCAAGCTGTCCGGCCGTCAGTCATAAGCAAGACGAACGGGGGAACGTCGGTGGCCTCCTTTGAACCCCCTTCTCCCTGTAGGTGAAAAGGGGGGATGGTCAGCTCTTGAAGACAATTTACTGTACAAGTCGAGTTCGCCGTCCGGGATTCGTGCGCTGATGAAATTTATTTGGAGCAACTTGTGTTGCAGTTTCCTTCTGTTATGGGATTTCCATAGCGACCGTTGGAACTTATATTTTTATGGACTTTTGTGCGGGGAAATGGGAATGTATGTTTTCCAGTTCTGTTATGTATGAACACAGTTTGTGATTTTTATAAAACTGTGTAACTTCTGTTTGTATTCGAAAGACGGCTACGGCTAATCGATTTTTTTATCGTTCTGTTTTCTCTCGGATAGCATTGTGCCAAAACTTCCCAAAAGTATACTAACATTGACCATTATCATAGTTGATGTGTCAGAATCGTACATAAGACTACCAGACCAACAATCAGATTGACTTGGACTAGCATATTGCGATACACACATTTTTTTCTGTAAATGCATTTCTGAAACCTGTCAGGCACAGAAGCTATCCTGCAGCCACGCCATCGATCGTCCAAATTAACACAACACACGACTAAACTACAAAACATTAGCTCAGAAAAAACTCAACAAAGCGGGGCCGGTCTCAAACGGTGAGTTAACATCATTAACGGCGTTGGACGCGGGTGGGGGCGAGCAGGGCGAAGGAGGGGGGAGGCGGGTGGGGAGGGCGACACACGTCGCTCAGATGTCGCGCGCAGACGGACGTCTTTGTCGACCGTAGCTTTATTTACTCTTCGCGTGGACTTGCGACGACTAGAAGTGACAGCATTTTGAAAACAATTTTTTTTCGTCGTCTGACCTCTTGTTAATTAGGACGATTTTGAGAACTGAATGGCTGGTGTTTCAGTTGAGTTTTTAAAGACGTTTCTTAATTAGTTGGGATTTAATTTATGATTGTGAGAGCACTAAAACAGAACGTTTAAAGTAATTTCAATTACTCAACCAAACAAAAATATCATAGTCCCTCATTGGGCGTAATATTAGGACTTAAGAAATTATTTTTAGTTGAAAATTAGATTCAATACTCAATACTCAATTCTTTATTGCATTCCACAATGTAGGTTTAGGTGGTAAACATTTATTTGGTAGGTAACAAATTATGGACCCTGTCGGGCACAGCAAAAGATATTCTTAATATATGTATGTAGAGAGGACTTTCCCACCAATATAGAGCCGATATACTTCAGAATTCATTATGATAATAATTACATCGTAATAAGCCACTAAGGGACAAAAGTACGCATACTTAGGCAAATAATTTCGCGCACACTGTCGCTTCTACAAATTACATCTGTGTACACAGTGTTGATTCAATCAAACTTGACAGCACAAAGTCGATGTGGGTTGGACAGCATAGTGATGATCGATTTTTCCACCCCCTCGTGTAAATAGCGTTATGAATAACTGGCTAATGCAGGTCCACAAGCCTTCACAAATACTAGTTACGTTTTTGTTGGCTAGTATTTGTTTTGGGTAACGCAATTGTGTCTTATAATGTGTGGTTGCTTTGTTGTGATGTGACTGGTGGTGTGATGTTCAGGTTTTGTGGGCAAATAAAATAGGAATAGTTTTTAGAGGGTTCGTTTGGTTTGGTGAGATTAAATTGAAGTTTCATGAATTTTCAATTCTAGAACTGTTGATCTGACATATGTAGGTATAATTATTTTATCAACTTCAATGACATGAAGAAGCAAAAAGGTGTAACTTAAAACCAAAACACCTGCTTTACTTGGCAATGTTCTGATTTCATATTCAGAATTTACTCAACATACAAAATCAAATAAAATTCTCTCATACAAAACCAACGTATATCTCCGGAGCCTGCATGACTGCACTCAATCACACCCAAGACGCACCTCCTCAACCCTCTCCTACTTAATTGACGTTCCACTCCATCAAAACAACCTTAAACATTTCAACTAAAGCATACAGAAACAACGAAACCCAACCTTCAAACAATAGCATTAACATTCAATCCGACTGCACGAAAAAAATTGCAGAAAATTTGCATTGTGCTGTAAATAATTTTGCTGTGGAAATAAGCAATTATGAACTTTATTTCTGTTGTAATAGGAGTAGTGACGAGTGAAATGGTAAAGAGTTTATGGTGAGATGTGCAGCTGTCATCAGGAAATCATACGTCACTGTTGAAGTGTCAAAGAAAAGATGCTCTTTGTAGTGGAATGTGGGAAACGAAGTATCGCGTGAGGTCAACGTGGCAATGCACTTTTGTGATTATTAAATCGAGTTTTTATGATAAAAGCTATCATGTATTAATCTTTTAAGTCTCTAAATTATGTGACTGTGGGATGTGTTATAAATTATTGATTTTATTTTTTGCAAATCACGATAGAAGTTTAATTTGTTACGCTTTTTACGCGTTGCTGTTTTGATGGAATCAATGTTTAAATGTTTTTAATGGAATATTTGGGGGTCGTAAATCTAAATTCTTCTTTTGAGCTTTTTTAGATGTTACTAATGAAGAGCACTAAACAGCACCATAAAACTTTTAAAAACGAAATTCCTATCACTAAAACGTTCAAAAGTCTACCAAATCCGATGCACTGTCAGACAAGCCGAATGTCGCGCGACGAAAATACTCAACGATGTTTGACAAATAGCTAACAGATGTCGCTTCACAAGTGGGGGGTCTACGCGACTTTTTTTTCCACGCGGCTCGCGCCTCGAACACTTGGCGGGCAATATTCGGCGATTGTTTCCAAACTTGGAACACAAGTTGCCTCACTGTGAATGGTTGTGGAAAACTCTTAATAAGATCGCATTGTTGGTGATACTGTTTAGATATTTCTTTTTGTCTCGCAATTGGTTGAGTTTGAAGCAGTGGGTGTCTTGTCTAGTCATTGTTAGATCTAGGTAGCTACTGTGTATTTTAATTATTGGTTTTCGTACAATGTGTTGCAGTATGCTACAATTTTATGGTCGTCGTTGAATACAATGTGTAATTTAAATTGAGACACCTGTAACTCATTCTACTGAGAATAACTTACCTAGACCAAGAATGATATTTTCCCACACATTGTATACCAATTCAAATGTCTATAACAAAGATGGACATATCAATATGAATTTCATCACCTTACCTTCAATATAAAAAATACACTAGCTAATGACTCACCAAACAAACATTATTCAAAACAATCCAAAATTAAACAAATCGGCCACAAACAACATAAATCGCTTTAATACGAAACCGCGCGGAATCAATCTATCAATCAATAAATCGCGCTAAAGATTGAGATATTCCACTCGAGGGGGGGTAGACGGCCCCCCTAACGGGTGAAATGGGGGATAAAAAGGGGGAAAGGGGGTCTGTTTACCGCGCCCGTGACGGATATATCCCTCGTAGACAGCCGTCAATCATTCACGATATGATGAGTATTAATATTTCACGAAGATATTACGGCGACCGACGAGTCTTGGTATTTAAATTGTGAAGCTATCAGGACTGGTATGCTTTGCCTCATTTGTCGATGGTAATGTATTATTTCAGTTGTTAATGCGGCATAAGTAATTGGTATAAGGTTTAAAAACTTTTAAGCATTATGTTATTCACTTGCCATTCGTATTGGCCTAGTGGGTAAAGGACCAACCTCTCAAGTATGAGGGCGCGGGTTCGATCCCAGGTCAAGCAAGTACCAATGCAACTTTTCTAAGTTTGTATGTACTTTCTAAGTGTATCTTAGACACCATTGACTGTGTTTCGGATGGCACGTTAAACTGTAGGTCCCGGCTGTCATTGAACATCCTTGGCAGTCGTTACGGGTAGTCAGAAGCCAGTAAGTCTGACACCAGTTTAACCAAGGGGTATCGGGTTGCCCGGGTAACTGGGTTGAGGAGGTCAGATAGGCAGTCGCTTCTTGTAAAGCACTGGTACTCAGCTGAATCCGGTTAGACTGAAAGCCGACCCCAACATGATTGGGAAAAAGGCTCGGAGGATGATGATGTTATTCATTGCAGAATTAATGCAGCTGTTTGGTTCTATGAAATATATCGGGTGAATCGAATTGTTACGTTTCGAAAGCGGTAGATTTGACTTCTTAAGTTAGAAGGTATTGATGGTGGTCAAGGTCACTTTCCAAGAGCCTCTTCCTTAGATTATTTGACGCTACAGGAAACAGTTAGGTACTCTAACGCATTTCTAAAGTAGACATTTTTGCAAATTTTTTTAGAAGTGTCTGTTATAGATACCAAATTATCAATATTAAGGTCAGACTTTCAAATACGTCATTATGGACATTAAGATTCAAAGAAATAATTTTATGCGGTTGAGGTAGGTCAGTGACGATTTGACGAAATTTTTATATAACTAACTTTTGCCCGCAATTTTACTCGCGTCTTTAATCATATTATTCCTAGACCTCGATAAATATTAGCCAATCTTCGTGTCCAGGGTATCGTCTATGTCTGTGGCAATTTTTTTCTAAGCGGTTGAGCTATTTTAGAGTTTAACTGTAACAAATAAACAGATTCACTTTGACATATACGTAACACATTAGTAAGGAATATACGTATGTGAGTACAAATAAAATTACCAATACTTCAACCTACACGAACCGACATGTCTCACATTCGATCACAACCATTTCTAAACTATATTTTCAGTAAAAAGTTGAACAAAATTACATCAGAAACTTGTACTAGAAAAGTGTAAACAGCTAGGAAATCAATCAAGTCGGACTTGGGGCCGCAGGTTGGGGGGTAGGAGGTCTTGTAGACCCCCTGTGGGGTGTCGTGAGACCCCTTGACCCGTGCAGTCGATGGCTGACGTCTGACTGATGGCTTTCATGAGACATTGTTGCAACTGCTTAGTGAGTTTGGAAGAAAATGTTGCTGTAAGACGGATAAATATTGGTTTTACTTCTAAGGAGATGAGTTTATGAATGGAGTAAGTATATTATGGATTTGTATTAATGTTGGAATCTTACCTATGATTTGTTTTAGAAGGAATCTCATGCTACAAATTGTCTAATTGTTAGTCGTATGCATGTACAATTATTCTATTTCGAACTGTTTGTGCAGGTACTTAGCACAAAGTTCAAAAATTCCGA
This sequence comes from Helicoverpa zea, assembly GCF_022581195.2. NCBI lineage: Eukaryota > Metazoa > Arthropoda > Insecta > Lepidoptera > Noctuidae > Helicoverpa > Helicoverpa zea. The sequence goes on from NC_061457.1 coordinate 13,165,253, forward strand.
TTTTTTTCCAAACTTGACCTTGTTAAACAACCCTACTTTTCAAAACCAACAGTTACTTCCTTTCACAAAACCCAATAAATGTTAACAGCCACATAATTATTCAGTATCTCATACAAGCTTGCATAAAACTCATAAACTTATAATGACAACAATATATCAAAGTTATTTGGGCCAACAAAACGGGGTACCAAGACATTTATTGCCATATTTAAAAATAAAATCGTATCAATCAGTTATTATGTTAACTGCCTTGAGTTTGTAATAAAACTTTCCTTCGCAGTGACGTGTTGATTTACAGGAAAATACATAAATGCCATAGAGTATGCAGCAGAAGCGACACGGATCATATTTGTGCCTACATTTTTGAGCACACAAATTAATATAAAATACTGAATTTTCAAAACACAATCTTTTCTATAGTGTTATCCTTAATAAATTAATTAACAATCACATAAATACGAATAAATGATACGTATGGTTGAAGGGCGATAGGCCATACAAATACAATCCAAAAAACTTGAAATTGCGCGCGCAATTATTTGAAACTCCTTAGAGTAGTTAAATTCTGTTTCAGTTAATAGGTATATTAACTTAATTTTGATGAAAAAATAAAGCAAACTACTTCAGATTGCTATGAGACCGACCTTTGGGCGCCCTATTTCAGTTCCGATAAACTACCGTATTAGCATATCGTTGAAATTAAAACATTTCTCGTGGTTATAAATCAAGGGTAATCACTTCATCGCTGGCCGTATACTTGCCTAATAACAGTTCACGAAGCCATATGTATCGTTAATACGTCTATTATTTGTAGCTAGTTAAGCTACCTGGCTTTACTTGTGGCGTGTTTGGTGGACAGGTGTTTTTCAGACGTTGTTTTTATTGTTTATATGTAACAATCATGTTACATGATAAAAATGTGCTCTAGGTAATTTTATGACATGTGTTTTAGGTTTTAGATACCAAATCAGACTATCCTCGTGTTCATATTATTTTTATAGGTACAAAAAGCTGGTTAATTTATAAAATAGCATTAAAAAACAGTACTTATTGTTTTCTTTTATTATGTCATTACTGCATTTTTTCTCGAGGAAAAATATTATATCAATCAATTGTCTTGTCTATTAATTGTATTAGTCTGTGTCATTTGATATTGATTGGTCGACTGCACTTGACATAATTGTGAGTGTTACGTTCAAAGGTCGGGGTTTAGGATATATGAACGTTAATAATCTGCAAGTTTTATTTTATAATATTTATAATGTTTTTTGGGTTGATCTTAAAGTTATCTGTAGTACTTTTTTGTAGTAATTAATGGCTAAAATTAATATACTTGTTCATTAAAACACACTGAAACAATAAGGCTTGGGACTTATCTACACTGTAATAATTATAAAACAATGACATGCAGAAAAATGTATGCGAAAGTGGTAACTTCTACCACAAGTGCATCTTACATAACTTCTAAATCAGACTCAAAAAATAACTAGACTGCGCCATTTAAATATGATTTAACACAACATTAACACTTTGAACATTCGAAATAAGCACAGACGCCCCTGACACGTCGCTCAATTAATACCCGCTATACGTCAATTAAAAACAAAATCTGTCAATCATTGTGCAGACAGGACACAGAGTAAAGAAATTCAGTAGAGACAGTTTAAACGTAGATTGTGCGCTCTTTAGAAGAATGAATGAGAGAATTTATAAATCGGTATAATTATTAGTTATTGAGAAAGTGCATTAGTTTTCCTGAAGAATCAGAATGATTTATATTTGTTAAGAAACGGGTAATAATGGGTATGATCTTAAACGTTACTATGAGCTCTGCGATACATTCTTAATGCTATTAACACGAAAAAGTAGCCTTCCTATTCTATGAGTAACATACGAAATTGCTAAAGCCGCGTACGCACGTACGAACAAATTTGTTGCGTTACATGATATGCAACAACTTGGTTCGCACGTGCGTACCACTATCGAACATCGAACACTCTGTTCGTCAAACATGTTCGCGGCGATCCTTGTAGTGTGTTCTGTATGGACGGTGTTCGAAGAGCTTTAATAAATGTTACGCAACAAAACTGCGAACATCAAAAAATTCTCCGCTACTTCACAATCGACTACTTACAACGGCGCCGTCATGGCTACTAAGATAGAGTTCACGACTGTTGTTCGCGAACTCGACTCGAACTATGTTTGCGTTCGTGTTCGAATATGCCGTCCATACGTACGAACCAAATGTTCGGGTCTGGTGTTTGTGTTCGCTATGTTCGTGTTCGTACGTGCGTACGCGCCTTAAGAAACATTATGAAAACAAACTTCTTTTTAAAGGACACAAGTGACAAGAACACAACTAAATCAGTCAAAATAAATCTAAACATTAACAACAATACCTTCTGCGGGTCCCCTACTCTTTGGCCAGACAGACAGACGTCAGGACTTATCATATTAATCAATCAACCACACGATTCATTATTAATTAAGCATTTTTGTTTGTTTTTTGTGTTACCTTGTTTTAATACGTGGGACTGGGAATGACGAGGCTTACCTGGTGAAGAAAAAAAAACAATATTATTATAAGAAATTACAATATGATTTAATTAACTAAGAAGATGTTAGTAACAATGCGATATTAAGTATTGCAAACTTGTGGTTAAAGAGATTCAAAGTTATTGACCTACTTGCATATTTTAGCTGTTTAATCTTTGATTGCTAATGACCATAACAGAGAAATCAATCAGAAAGGCCATTTCATATAGTTTGTTAATATTAATATGGTTTTCATTCATCTCCTAATCCTCAGGTCGTCATTTGTCTTGCGTTTCGCTAATAATCTAAGTATGTATAATTGTGAAACTACCTCACTCAAAGTCAAGCCTTATTTTCTAAGCCTATCCATCTAATATGGTACTGTGTTTGGTCGTAAACATCCAGACATCTGCATTCATGTCCACGAAAGGCTCCAAATTATTATGTAACCAAACGACTGACTGTCCCACTTGTATTGAGTTGCTGAACAACAATAGTAGCCGTTACTGACAGCCTGTCGATCCTCTGTACTGAGCTATCTTCTTATTGTCATGACGTAAGTACAAACTATAAATCTGATAGAAGTTTGTACAAAAAAAGGATAATGGTGGAAGCAATTTGCCTATTTACTTATTGACTTTTTTCAATTTCATTACCAACCCCTTCCAAAAAGACTAATATAATACCAATAAACAACGTCATACAATAAATAAGACATAACATACGAAAAAAAAAATCAATGTACGTAGTAGTAAAAGAAAATTTTACCAACTACGACACGGGCTGCCGATAAAAAATAATGCCATTTACACCGTCCGACACCGTGGCGGATTCGACTTATAGTCACTTGCCCCGCTTCGTTATTGCCCTAACAAAATGGCCTATGTTCTGTACCCCTCGCACTCACGGAGACCCCATATAGAACAATGCGGGCGTAGTAAAATTTTATTGGAAGCACACGTGGGCTACATCCCGGGCCGGCCTGCATAATGCAGAAGCACGTTAGCTAAAAAGAAAGATAACTGCATATTTATACAATCGGTACGCGATATTTCGCTGCGACCGTCACTGTAAAGTGTGGAAACGTATTGTATCTACGCTAGACTAGTCTGCTTTGGAATTTATGCGTTCTGTTAGACGTTATGTGAGCGAAGTTTGATGGAATTTGTGGCAAAACTGCTGTTGGTTCAGAGGATTCTAGTTGTATAATCGATGATTTGGCAGCTCCAGCAATTGAAGGGCGTATTGCCCTGTTATGTTCAATTATCTTGCTTAGAGAAGGTAAATACCTCTCAGTATACAAAGCTTAAGTATCGTGTACTTAATTACAGCAAAAACGCAAAACTACAGCCAACTAAGCTTGTAATAGATACGCCATTGTCCTATCCTTAAATCTGCGCACTACAAGTTCTGAACTTCTATATCTGGTCAGCCGTCACTAAAAATCTAGTACAGCCTCCAAAGGAAACCAGCTTGCAAATAAACAAGGCTATTTTTAAACCGCTTTTTTCCGTCTACTAAATAAAGTAGCGGCCGCGCCGGGCGCCGCATCGTATGTTTTCACCATAGTGTTCGATTACAATTTAATGCATCGCATTCACACTCAAATTCAAAATCTTAAACGTTCTCGCTTTACACGCAAAAATCGACCTTAGACTTGTACACTGAAAATTTGAATTTGATCGCGTCCCAGTCGTCAGTGCGTCGTCTCGATATCGGAACACAGTCCCACGAATTTCAACTTTATTGTCGAGTTCGTAAAATTCGTATTGGATTGTTTTTGGTAGTCGTATCGGAGTCGTGGCGCGGTCGTTACGTTGCATTACAGTGTAGTAGTGACATCGGTCGCTTCTATTACTTCTTTTACAACAAAACTAGTAAGTTTATTGGTTCCGTGTCTCATTAGAATCGTTTGTGGGCGGTTTATTTGAGAGCCTTTAATATTTTGTTCTGTTGCAGCCATGATAGAGAAATACGCAGTGTTGAGTCGCTTGTTTTTATAGACCTTTTGAAGTGCACTCAAATTACGTCATTCATTTTATGATCCAATTCTTTACTATGGATACGGATACATAAGTGGTTTTATGTTGATTAAAGGGGGTTAAAATTTACGATTTGATCGTGCGTGCTATGGAGCCATGGTTCCATGCACGAAACAGAAGACTATCAATATGTTAAATATTATAAACCGATTTACCGTCTAAGTTAAGAATCTTCTAACATTATAAAAAACTTTTATTTTACCCTAATAGGTGACTAAATAGTCATACTGGATTAGACTTAACTATTTACTACACCATTTCAATCACACTATTTACTCTGATTTCACAACGTTGGATGATATATAAAGATATAATGACTCACTAGATATGAAAGAATCTTGTAGGTAGGTAAACCTAGGAAATCTTGATCGTCATTTATTTTGGGTGGTCTATCCATCTGTTGTTCCTAAATTACTGACAAAGTCATACAAACATTTACAGAAATTAACATTTTATTTAAGTTTAGTAACAACAAAATATTCGTTACAAAAATGCTATTTAGTATCTCAATAAAACTGTCAAGATTGCTAATTTGATTTATTTGTCTTATTATTAGTTTTAAAGAACGCGTCTTGAAGACAAATCTTGATTTATGACGCGCCATCTGCGTTAAGGATGTCAATCGGTTAAGAGTTAGCGCACAACTTGCGATTGTATGCGACTTTTTGCTGACTATAAAGTTGCCTTGTAATAAATTATAGTAACCTGAGAATGTCTTGATGAACTAGATTACGTTATTATTAAATCGATTTTCATCCACTCCACACACATCCACTCTCATGAATGCAAGAAGCATTTCAGCAATGGTGAAAGGGTCCTCTTATCTAAAAAATATATTTGATGATCAGTTTTTAATTTCTTCGATTAAGTTCAAACTAGACTTAAAATCTTAATAAATTAACAAAAATATCACAAGCCTTCAGAGTTTCACGACACGACGAATTACAGAAACTTGCTGAGTGTGCGCCTTAACTATTTCACCACCGTAATAACCCAATTTTTCGTCAAAAAACTCACGAAATGACATCACCACAAGAGTGATGTGTGACCATAGCATGAATCACCATCAACGTTGTTTTTCCATATGTCACATACCATGACACCTGCCTTCCAGTATTTATGATCAAAATATGTTAATTTTCATGCAAAAGTATTTTTCTTTAGATTAATAAACGAATCGCTTATGTCACTCATATTCTGATTAATTGCAAGTAACGTATTATAATGTTGTGTTTCTTTCGAGAACATGGTGGATGGTGTTTTTTGATTTATAAAAGTCAACTGTGAATATTGAGTGGTTAATTTTTAAGTTTATGTTCTTAGAACACCAGTATAAGTTTAGTAGAACCTTTTAGAATGTCCGAGACACAAAATTAGTCAATTAAAGAAAGAAAGCGACACACCATAACTCTAGGTTGTGCAATGCTATAGATAAAAGTGTTGATGAATAGCATTAAGCCATTATCTTCAAGTAGGTATACCAACAAAAATGCTAAGATCTTTATAACTAAACATAGACCCACTTACACTATGTTAACCAGAAAATCTTACTGGCCTTCACAAAGTTAACTAGCTTAGTTAAATTCTAAATAATCTGACAGTGATTATTTTAATATGTAAAAGGTATCAAATTAAGTCACTAAGGTGACACAAACTTATCAAATGATCGACACTGACAAATATCGACTTCTAAAGCTATGTATGAATAACCTTTAATTCAATTAGCAACAGATTTTGTTAATAGCTTTGAGTGGGATACTTAATTACTATTATCTTGTAAAACTGAGTGATCTCCTAGTAGGTTTGGTAAAGTCAATAAAAGAAGTACCTGATCAGTAATCAATTAACATTTACTCTAAACATTAGCCTCAATTACATCATGTTTAAATTGATAAACTGGTTCAAATGACATTAATTATTACGGTTAAAGTCGGTAAAAGGACATTCCAGAAATGTTTACATATGTTTGGATTTTAAAAGAAACTGTGACTCTTGAGTTTGTTCCGGCTTTTTTTCTAAAGGTAGTCAGATCGGAAATACCGACTGCATCACGCTTTCATGAAAATTTGAAGTGTAAAAGTGTTATTTACACGTCAAATTTTCATTAACAAAAAAATCGTTAACGTTAAAATCCTTTTCTATTTGTACTCACTTCAAAAATATCTCCATCATCGACTACAACATGACAAAATCACTCCAGTCCCGATCAGACAAATGGTACAGGTGTTAGTGAATAATAATGACGAGCCGCGAATATTTTGGTCACGTCGAGCGCCGAATTAATGGTGACTCATTTATATCTGTCCAGTGATCAGCTGACTTAGGTAGGTCATTGTGATGTCATGTTTAATTGTTTTGAGTTATAGGGAAGTATTGAAGGAAAAATGTGTATTTGAATTTTGGGAAATTGTTTATAGGATTTTGTGCACTTATTGCATTTTTTGCACTTATTTTGTGTGTTATATTCTTCTTCGAACATTGCTACATACAGTCGATCTAGACTTTAAAATTGTAACCTATAAAGTGGCTTACAAAAATTTTTGGCGCCATGAAATTCCCAAAAATTTTTGACGACCTGTCCAAAAATATCTCAAAAAGTATAAACCTCGTTACATTTCCGAAGTACTAATATAAATAATGTTACCAAGACGTGTTATGTCGTGCATCATGAGTCACCGGCGGGAAAACGCCGCGTTTCGCAACGCTCATCCGAACGCTATAAAACTGAATTATATCTATACAAAACTCGGTGTTTATGTCTGTTTGTGAATCGTAAATTTGTCTGCTGTGTGTATTAACTCGAGAGCAATTAGGTTAGTTTTATAGCTTTTTTATATTCACGCTTTTTGTGCTTTGTAGGGTTTGTCGGTTTTGAGATGGCGCTTACACCTGTTTAAAACATTACTATATTTTTTTAAATTAAAAATCAAGTACCCAAGCACGTTTTCTGCAGTAATTAGTATAGGTAAAAAATAATAAGTTCTCCTTAAAATTATATTACAATCAATTTTAAAGTTTATCATCAAAAGTCGGTACCATAAGACACATTACCCTAAATATTTAGTAAATTAAATCTATTATAAACAAACAGACTTACAATCTAAGACAAAACAGTCGCGACATGCCGACACGACCGCGACACTAAAGCTGTCGCGAGATGACGAATCATTAACGCGTTGCGACTTTTACATGAGCGCGGTTATGCGACAGAGGTGATGCAGAAGGTTCACTTTGGCCCGTTCGTCTAGTGTTTTGAATGCTATATTTGTACTTTTTTTTTAGCGACGTTAAAAACCATCATATGACCCCTCCCGCTGGGGATCCTATATTTGTACTTATATTTATATAAAGGTCCATATTCAAAAGTAGCTTGAAATAGAGTACGAGGTATTTTTTTAATTCATGATAGGTATTTGTTTAGTAGTGTCAAAGGGTAAAACTTATGTGGAGAGACCAAATTCACAATATCCTTCAAGGATCTGTACAGTTACGAAATATATTTTGAAATTGTAATTGCAATGGTACGTTTGTACGGGTTTGGTAATCGCTAATTATTAGGCGTTAATTACCGGAGATAATTGATAACGTTGTTTGTAAAAAAAAATACTATTACTTGTTAAACTGGAAGCTGACACAGAAATCATAACTACTTAAGTACAAATTAAGTATACTGGTACTTCTGTCAACTATTTCAATGTGACCTATAATTTTTACAACGTTCCATACATTTTATGTTTTTCTATCAAAGAATTTATTACGAACTATTGTGTTGACTAGATTTTTTATAATTTGAGTGCCAAGAATGTGATTATTAAAAAAATATAATGAGATTGTATGTGGGCACTATGTTATTGTAGTAAAATGCGTAATGATGCGGTGAGAGATATATGAAGAAAGATTTATAAGTGTCAATGAGTATAATAATACTGAGAAATAAATCAATGTAGTGGCCCGGGGGATATAAATAGGGCTACTATTTCTAGTGGGTGGAGTGAGGGATTCTATAAAAGACTGAACTATAGACTGATATTTTAGAGTCATTTTACTGAAAGATTTTTAGATATTAAGATTTCAAAGTTAATGTTAAGGTAGCAATGTAAATAAATTTTGAATTACCCGGAAAAGCTCGAACGTTATGTCATCCGAATAAATGTTTGTAAAAAGTTATTGGTACAGTACATATATTTGATTAAGGTATAGTCAACATAAAAAGAAAGCGAATAAGAAACCCTATCCTATACCTGTATGTTAAGCTATTGAAGAATAAACTGAGTTACTAGATAATTATGTTGGGAAACTTGAGACTATGTAGTTTGACTTTAAAAAGTTCATATTAAGTGGAACCTAACTTTTGTTTGAACAGAAAAGCATTTTCGAATTTAAGTTAATCTTATTACACACACATTAGTTTAGTTCAGTTTAGCATTATTATTATTTTAGTACTAAAATATTCTTCAAAATTGGTTAAAATTTACATTAAACAAAACGGAATTAATGTAGGTTCTGATAGAATAATGGTTTAGTGCCAATAATTACAAGAATATGAGTAACATCCACAGGTAAACAACGTCAAAAAATGGTCCGAAAAAATCACATATTTGATTGCTACCTATTAACTGAAACCAAACCAAAACCAACCAAAACCGAAATTTTTGTCGACACCCATATTCAGATAACTAGTTAAGAGATGACAAATAGTCTTAATTATAATTTTACAATAATGACGATCACAGAACTATTGTGAACATAAATAAAAAATGTAACTTTTTCTAAATAAGTGTCACCTTGTCACCCATTTATCGTCGCCCACATGCCCATCAAGTGTAGCGTTATTTTTCATGTTTTATGATAGCAGCTATTTTGATTTTTATGAACATAAATTACTATTATGATGGCATTTTTTGAAAGTCGTGGGCGAGCGTCTGTTGTCACGGATTCTTGCAATTGCTCAAACATTAATGTGTTCTGGTTTGAGTAGTTTTATGATTGATAGCTCAGTATATTGATGCACCTACATAGATTTTGAAAATTCTCAAAAGTAAGATAAGTAATGTATTAATTACATACAAGTTTTTGTTTTATGTTGAGGTGATGTTGGTAATGTCGTGGTGGCCTAGTGGGTAAAGGACCAACCTCTCAAGTATGAGGGCGCGGGTTCGATCCCAGGTCAGGCAAGTACCAATGCAACTTTTCTAAGTTTGTATGTACTTTCTAAGTATATCTTAGACACCATTGACTGTGTTTCGGATGGCACGTTAAACTGTAAGTCCCGGCTGTCATTGAACATCCTTGGCAGTCGTTACGAGTAGTCAGTAGCCAGTAAGTCTGACACCAGTCTAACCAAGGGGTATCGGGTTGCCCGGGTAACTGGGTTGAGGAGGTCAGATAGGCAGTCGCTTCTTGTAAAGCACTGGTACTCAGCTGAATCCGGTTAGACTGGAAGCCGACCCCAACATGATTGGGAAAAAGGCTCGGAGGAGGAGGGTTGAGGTGATGCATGAGATAGAAGACAAAGGAATTTATTTCACAAATCAAAAAAAAAAAATATCAATTCGAAAAATAAGTAGGTACATGACATTTTAACAAAATCATTTTTTCCCCGTTACAAGGTTGCATACGTGTGTATCTGCAACTTAGTTTGATTAAGGTCAAATAGTGACAAAACTACTTAGTCTCTTTGTAGTTTATCCCGAAAATTCAAAAAATGAAAATACTACATAACAGAGCGCCTTTGTGATATACCCAATGGTTTGTTGTGAGGTGGACACGGTTAGAATGTTATTAAAAACATAAATAATTTTGATATTTTATGATAATCTCTGCCAGACCAAGATTCAGATCTTAGATATAATCGTGAGATTGAATAAAATTGGTAATTCAATCCTGATATGTGGCTTCCACTATCATAATGTATCAATTTAATGAGCTCACATTCCAAGATTTGTGACATTTTCATAATTTGACGGTTTCATAATTAATAACTATAAAAAACCTATTAATTGATTTTATTTTCCATTAATTTTGTGAAGACTGGCTATCGTATTTCGTTTTTTTTTTTCACGTTTGAAAAATGTCACTGTATGACATGATCTACGCATCATTTTATGTCAAATGACATTTTATTGCTATTTTTTAGCAAAACTTTTACTATACTCAAGTTTTTGTATAAAGCCACATTTTCGGTGTTTTGTATTTTTTATTTATTAGAAATAAAAAAATAGCATTTTATGTAGTTGTATGTAAACCTGATTTAATGCGTAAGGCATTTTTTTATTTGACTTACTTACTTATTTTATTTAGATTTTATTACTATTATTTCCTGAAAGTGTACCAACTGCCCATTGTTTTTACAGAGAAAGTATATCTGTATCTTACTTTATAAGAGCCAGAATAACAGCGCTTTCAGACTGGTAGTTTCCGCCTGGTTTTTCTCCTACTGGTTCAAGCAATGACAGATTTGGCGCCGGGTGGAATGTATGTTTCGCATAGACAAACCGTGCGGAAAATCTGCTAGTGTAAAAGCATCATATGCATCGTAGATGTAGTTCTTCTAAAATCTATTACCTGCTTTATGTTCCAATGTACCTAATTATAAACTCCTTTTTATATCACAGACAAACAAACCACATAACAAAGTCAATATATTAACATAATTTATATCCACAACATTAGCATTGAAATTATTATGAATATCAAATATAAAACGTTTTTTATGATTATTTGTTGATATACTTTATTGTTTCTATTTGTGTAATGCCAAAGAGTAGTGACCTATTTAGAAGTTTACGATGTGGTATGTTTGTCTGAATTATGATTTAAATAAAATTTTAAGGTGTGTTTTAAATACCAACGCCTGACAGCAACTGCCAATCGCATTTGCAGCGACTCCATGAAATCGGTCGACATCATGCTGCTGCCGTTTCAATTCAATTCAATTTCATGAAAATACACAGTAAACAGTTTCAGTCAGGAGATAGCATTCAAAACGTACCTTTAATAGGTTGAGTGCATTTTATTTTCGGCATTTACAGTTGATTTTTTTAATTCATTGTATTGCGCTAATGTCAAAATTCCATCTAGTAAATAAATCTACAGATAGATAGATTGCTGAAATAAAAAAATGCACCACAATCATGCATTTATACACACTTTTACGCACAATTACTGCAGTATTGTCGAATACTGCGCAAATATAATGCTCTTATATCACCTACCCATCCGTGAGTATTTTGACAAAACCTTTCAACAAGTGAACAAAACAGCCAAATAACATGCCGAACACGGCGCCATTAACAATCAATTACGCGATAAATTAAAAGGAAAGCTTGACGTTCATCTTAGACCATTTAACTTACCGGAACCGCCATGAGTGCAAATCTCTATGTAAAAATTCTAACAAGATATGCACGGGGTGTATCTATAGTGATAACTCAAAAATGCGTTTTCGAGCACATCCTTTACGCTCACACACGATAGAATTGGCATCCATGAGCACAAACTGGACGCACTCATGTACTATCAATCAGGACGCACTCATGTCAAACCAATGACATTAATCAATAAGGGGGAAAGTCGGCAGCCAGTGTAAAGGAAAGTCTTATTGTTTTGACCGTTTCAAACGATTTTTCTACTAAGTGAGATATATAACATTAGTTCATAGTAAATACGAGTATGAGCAATTCTCTCGTAGATACCTTTAGCAGAGGGGAAGGTATGACAAAAGCGTCTCCAGTTAGTTAAATAATCTAAGTCGCTAATATATCGGGCCCACTCCGAATTGCACTTCGCGTGCCAACGTTATCGCGCCGCTCCGATTGACGCGCGCGTTGCTATCACTCATCGGATGCAGCTTGCAACGTGTCTCGGGGGTGCAGGGACGAATCTAGGGTGCTAAATGTGGTTATATAATTAATATATAAATATACACAAGCATAGCTCACCCGCTATCGTGAGATATAACGTAACACTTATATATGAAGTAAGTGTCATAGTCACATTACCTAGCTAGGTCTCACGGATGAGTCAAAAATTAATAATAAACAATGTCCCAAATTCGGGTAAACGTCTCGTTGATACATAGGCGGTATTGTTTGAAGATAGTTAAAATGGTAATATTGCTTTGTCTCCTCTATTAGATTAGCATACAACGAACATTATTTCAAATATAAATGTTAATCAAATTACTGGTATTTAGTGCTTAATGTTCGCTAAAATATATTGTTATAATTTATGTTATTATCTACAGCTAGACTAACGAAAGTCTTAGTTTTATGGTAGTTTTTTTCTTATATATTTTACCATTTTAATAGCGTCTTACGCCAAATAAAGCATTATTAACTGATATCAAATTTCAAGCCATTTTCGTTCAAGTTTAAGTGTCTACGGCGCCTACGCATTCTGCATAAATCACACTAGATGCAAAACTATCGAAAAGGTAGTATACTTTATACATAGATATATTTTTTATTAGTAGAACAATTATTAACTGTGCTATCACAACTACTTTTAACTTTCCTTTCTCAAACTCCGTACCAATAACGCACCACTCCCCAAGTCCGTCCCTGTCAATTTGAATGAAACTAAACAGGTGCCCTGAAATATGCGTTCGCTGATGTATTCACCCGATGCACCGCATGCACCTCAGGTGAAAATGTGCAGTGTTGCTAACGTAAAGACGCGAAATGGCCGGTCAATCAGCGGACCGGCCAAAGCTGTAAATATCTGGTAAATGTATGGATACCTTGTTTTGGATAAGATGAAAGAATAATAATCTTTTCGAGATTTAGTGCTTGAAGGGCAGTGAACTTGGCCATTTAAATCGTGGGATGTTGAATCATGAAGGTTTTCAAACGGTATTAATTATAGTAACTGTTCCCAACTTGCGTTACTTATATTTAATATCTTTTTGTAACATTTTACAGTAGAATTTTACAGATCTTAGTAGAAAACTGTAATAATATACCTATCTCAATTTTTTGGAATCACAACGGTTCTCTAATCCACTGTTTTCTTTTGAAAATGTTCAGACGACTGTTCTGATCTAGTCTAGATACATATGCAAAAGTATAAATATCTTACGAACTTCCTATTTACCCGACTGTCAAAAGTTTTCACGCACATCTTATACTCAACAATTAGACCTATATTTCTTGATAGGCTTCTTTCAAATCTATCATCATCATCATCTCAGCCATAGGACGTCCACTGCTGAACATAGGCCTCCCCCTTTGATCTCCACAGATACCTGTTGGAAGCGACCTGCATCCAGCGTCTTCCGGCGACCTTTATAAGGTCGTCTGTCCACCTCGTTGGTGGACGTCCTACGCTGCGCTTGCTAGTCCGTGGTCTCCACTCCAGCACTATCACTTCACCATTTTCAAATCTATACTTGGCTAAAATTATCTTATCAACCAGCATCTTTAAAATCTATACTTAACCATACATACGCCCACCCTATTCAGTAATACGAGTGATATCTCGTAAGTTCTCCTGGCTGGTTGCCAATCACCTCTGACATTAGCCCGCTGATCACCCACTGACGGCGACGAGTGGCTTCTGTCTCTAACGTATGACTAAACTATTTGATTGAGCATTTTTGTATTTTTGGAATTTGATGTTATTTTGTTTAAGGGAAGAATGTTAGGTAGATGTTATTAGCAATTTTGATAGAAGAGTATGGGAGGAGAAAACATGTTGCACCGACCCCAAATAACATTGGGATAAGGGCAGGAAAAAACGTATAAACCAAGCTTTATGTTGATGAGACCAAATAAAGGATTATTTCATTTATCTCCAAAAAAAAGTTAGATAAATAGTATTTGGTTTTTTACTTATCGTTACTTAAAGTTAAACGACGAAGTATGAGCTAAATAAATTACTACATTTCTGTTATATTTTTATTCAAAGTAAGATCTATCTACTAAAATACCCATCTTAGACATAACTAAACTAATCCAAACTCAAACTAAAAGACACTACTCAAAGCCAAACATTAATATAGCCGCCAAAACGTTAAAACCTCATCGGTCACTGCCTATTTCTTCAAAAGCTAAACACTCATAATTTCCTTCACTCAAATGATGAAATCAAAACTACACTACTAAAGACATAGCCATTTATCAGAACGGATTAAAAAACCCTGCGCAAGAGTTCATTCCGTCGGGATTTGGACCACTTTGACATCTATTTCTGGTGACAGACAAATATACGGGGATATATTCTTGGCTATCGGGTTTCAAATTCCTGAATTAAAAGGATGGAAGGATCTGTAAGTGGTCTTTGTAATTAAAAGGATTTGTGAGTGTTTGTACCTACCGGTTTCTTTTTTGAAATGCTTTGGGGATTGATCTTTGGAATATTTATTGGAAGTTCTTGACGGTACCCATTTTGTTAGTTTAGGATAACATATACTTACATAAGTTAACTTTACGTTACGTTACTTCTGGTAATATTGGATTTTCTAACCTACTTTCCAAAGAGGAGGAGGCACTCAAATTGGTTCGTTTGAATGCTTGTTATCCATAAGAAAAACTACAGTAAAAATCTAAAATTACAAAAAGGTTTGTCCTGGCAAAAAACTTTGTATTCTTGGCCCAGATCACAAACTTCCCATTCAAATCAATGAGTTATTCCCAATTTGTCATTAGTACCGATTGGTCACCAACTATTTTTTCCGTACACCAAATCCCGATTGGTCATTCGAGCAAAATAAATAATTTAATATTTAAATTTTGAGTTCCGATTCGTCACCCGCATAAAATTTCACGTATCAGAGTACCGTCAGAAATAAAAGTGTCAGAAGAAATTTTAAATGAAAAACTTCGATGTAGGTAAAGGTACAGCTCTCATATAAATATAATAAAATTTACATTAAAACACAGGTGAAGACAACATGGGCATTTTATAAACCCGAAAATGTGACTCGATACTTTTTGTGCCGGTAACAAAAGTACCAGGGGCCCATAACTAGCAAAGAGATTGTATACATAATAAACCGGCCAAGTGCGAGTCGGAATCGCGCCCCGAGGGTTCCGTACAAATGCTGTATAGATAAAAAGTGAGTTTCGCGCCAACCGTTCAGTTTAGAACAATCATAGTTATGGTAATTTCGTGAGAGTCAAAATAGTTAATATTTTTTATTTTATAATATAACTAAAATAGTAGGCCAGTACCTTGTAAAAGTTATTTTATTGAAGTTATTTATGTACAACATTTTATAGTCATCATTCAGAAATCTGATTGAAAATAACTAATTATGTCTTAAAGGTCATGGGGCATATCTGACCCGCTTTGTAAAAAGTGGCGGACATGAATCAAAGTACTTTTAAATCGTGGAGAATGGTATGACGTTTCTTTGAATATAAATATTTTATTAAAATTCCATGGAGACGAATGTCCAGGATCGTTTGAAAAATATAAAAGACAAGCAGTTTCAGAGGATTGTACAGGTTGCAATGCTAGTTTTTATTGTTAAAGACATTTCATAAAGAAGTCAAAGTCAAAGTCAAAGTCAAAGTCAAAGTCAAATCATTTATTTCATTTAGGCCTTTACAAGCACTTATGAACGTCAAAATTATAACTAAGTTTGATTCTAGTTGCCCATTCCAAAAGTAGCTTCCTATGGAGAAGAACGGGCAAGAAACTCCATGGTTACTCTTTTTAAAAATAATATGGTATTACAGTTTGTATGTATTGATACATACCTACAGTAACAGCATGCGAAGATCATGTAGAATCGCAAAGACAAATGAGGATAAAATGACAATTAAAATGCTACATGGTGTTCACATTTACAAATTGGTTTATATTTTGGTACAAAGTTACAAACAAATAATCAAAAGATGAATACAATTTTACTTGCTGGTGTAATTTTAATTTGTTAATTAATTAGATATTGTCAGTATGTCATATGGAGCAGGACCAGCATGTTTCCAAGCATTTTTATCTTGAATGTAATCTTCTAATTTATAATATGCTTGCTTACACAGTGTGGCTTTTATATGAGTTTTAAACCGCATGTCATTCAGTTCCAGAATGTTGTCTGGTATTTTATTATAACATTTGACACAATATCCCATGAAAGATGTATGTACTTTAGATAATCTAAACTGCGGGATAGCTATTTTATTTTTATTTCTAGTGTTATAATTATGTCTATCACATATTTTATCAAAGAAATGTAGGTTTTTCCTAACATACATGATATTTTCATAAATAAATTGGCAAGGTACGGTCATGATATTAATTTTTTTAAACAGTTTCCTAAGAGATTCACGTCCACGTAAGTTGTACATAGCTCTGACAGCTCGCTTTTGTAAGATAAATATGCATTCAATGTCAGCAGCTCGTCCCCACAGCAGAATGCCGTACGACATGATGCTGTGGAAGTAACTAAAATATACTAGTCTAGCTGTTTCTACGTCCGCTAGCTGCCGTACCTTTCTAATAGCATAAGCGGCCGAGCTAAGACGACCCGCAAGAGATGTAATGTGGGGTCCCCACTGTAGTTTTTTGTCAAGAGTGATTCCCAGGAAAACTGTTTGATTTATAAATTCTAGTTTTTCACTATTAAGTATAATGTCACATTCACTACTTTTTACATTTGGCAATGAAAAACGAATGCATTTTGTTTTTTTTTCATTAAGAGCCAAGTTATTTGCGTTGAACCAATTTTGAACCTGGAGAATGGAATTGTTTACGTCGTCTAAGGTACGTCTACGTCGATCAATATTAAAAATAAGAGAAGTGTCATCGGCAAACAACACCATTTTAGGTTGATTATCAAATAAATAGGGCAAATCATTTATGTAAACTAAAAAGAGGAACGGACCTAATATAGAACCTTGTGGTACGCCCATTGCCATCACTGAACCTCGTGAATTTACGCCGTTGACTTGAACTTTAAGTTGCCGACCATTTAGATATGATTTTAACAGCTGGAGAGAAGTATCTTTTATTCCGTAATACTCTAGCTTTCGCAAGGAAGGAAGGTTTCGAAGGAAGGTGCCAATCCGGATGACCAGGATCTGATGAGGATCTGGAAACCCTGAGAAATCGAGGGCAACTCTTGAATATTGTAGGCACGCATCGAGTCATAACCAGACATGTGAGTGTATTTTTGAGGGTACTGGTAAACAGTGAAGGTTTGGAGCTGATTTGATTATGGAGACTACAGAGAGTCAAGGGAACTCCCGAACGGTATGTTGCAACTACCACGTGTTTGGGCTTATTTTATTCGTATTGGCGAAGACTTTCCACAAAGATAGGTTTGACTGCCATTGTGGGATCGACAGCTAAGATCAGATATGGTTATGGGAACTCCTTTACAATTTATAACGTAACCTTGTGTTGGAGCTTATTTTATTTTAGGTGATGAGAATTCACTACTAACTTGGGTTAAAGCAGCCATTGCAGGAATGGGATCTTTTATTTTTGAGGGATTAATCACCTAAAGAGCCCCAGTTTCAGGTTTTTTTCGAAACCGCCTGACGACTTGTAGCTGTCGAATTGTAACAACGACTTCTAGAGAGTAGGATTCGGGGCTGCTGGCTTTACGTTTCTAGAGCCTTGACAAAAGTGTAATTCTGTCCCTTTCTTTGTTTTATAAAGTCGGCATTATTTTATTTTGTAGCATTTTACAAACAAATCCAACTTCAAACATATAAAAAAGCAACAAGTAAACAAAGAAAGAAATTAAAAAGATGTTAGGTGCATCGGTCTAGAAGTCGGTGTCTAGAGGATGCATCTATATTTATTTAACCACCGAGATCTAGACCGATGCATATAAACAGTTTTCTTGTTGTTTTAGAAGTTGTGTTTTTTTTTGTAAAAAGTTTTTATTTTTAACTTTTGTGAAAAGTTCTCGTCAATACGAATAATATAAGCCCAAACACGACGTAACTAAAACATACCAAGTTCTCTCTACTTTCTCACGTCTCCATCATCAGATAAGCTCTAAACCTTCACTGTTTGATAGTATCACCAGACATACATCTGAGAATCAAGTTTTAATCCTATGCATGCCTACAATTTCTGATAGTTGCCCTCGATTTCTCAGGATTTCCATCATCAGATCCTGACCTGATGACAATGGAAATAAACGGCGAGTATACTCTTTCACTACAAAGAAATGATTTCTCAAATCCGTCAAACTTGGTCGTTTAAATTGCCCATTGAAATGAGGAAAATATTTGATGTTTACACCTGATTTTCTCTAGATTCCCATAGTTCACATTGATGCGACTAATGCCATAGTAAATCAGAGCCTTTATCATTATACTGTGCTATATTTCGTTCGTATCCGCCGTGGGTATGGTTTTCATACTAAGGTGCCCAATGACCTTTGAATGATTTAAAATTTTTCACAGTTTAGAGGCCATTATATTTAAGAAGTGTTTGATATGAATTTCACTTTTTATTCAAAACTTTAATATCTCTACGCGTTCATGTGATAAAGGGTAGGTAGTAAGTTTATAATTATTAAAAAAATATTTTATGTCATGTAAGCAAAAATAATATTTTAATATTTTATGTAACTTCAAATTTATCATTTTCGCAATTTTTCCTTTATCTGTACTATATAACGTTGCTTCGTGCCGAATTTTAAGATTCTGAGTTCACGGGAAGTACCTTGTAGGTTTTGATTCCCTAGCGTGTGACGGAAATTCGTCTAAGGTGTCGGTAAAACTGCTGTATCTTTTGATCGCGTTAATTTAGAAGTTTGATTTTTTCATTGCTTAAAGGGACAATAGACCTAGGTATTTGGTATAAATTTCAATTTGGTACCTTTATTCGTTCGTGAGAAATAAGGTAGTAAGTTTCATTTTATTAAAATATTTTTATTATATTATATAACAAAAAAAATGTGATTTTCGCAATTTTTCCTATATTTGCATTATATGACAATGCTTCATGCCAAATTTCAAGATTCTGAGTTTACGGGAAGTACCCTGTAGGTTTTGATTCCTTTGCGAGTGTCGAGAATTTGTTGAAAATATCGACATAATCGGTTGTATCTTTTGATTGGCTTGGCTTAGAAGCTTGATATTTTCACAGCCTAAAGGGACAATAGACCCGAGTATTTCATGTGAATTTCAGCTTGATACGTCCACGCGTTCTTAAGATAAAGGGTCTTGACAGACAGACAGACAGACAGACAGACGGACAACAAAGTGATCCTATAAGGGTTCCGTTTTTTCCTTTCGAGGTACGGAACCCTAAAAATGATGAATGATGGTGTAAATTGGTATGTTTATCTACAATTAGGAAAAAACGTAAAATCCTGATACTCTTGACTGCTATACTCCTGTAAGTTATGCGGTCCTAGTACACAGTGGGCAGTTCCATGGACACTCGTTGATTGGTATATTACTCATCTGATTTATGCGATCCTGGTATTTTGGTTTTGGCCGTGCGGTGTGTTACGCCGTTGAAATCGCGATTTTATTAATAGCGTCTTGCCATATTCGGTTAAAACATAACCAATATAAATAAAAAAAAACATATTACAATATTGTAAAGCTTATCTTGTTGACAGTACTTTTTACAAAATAAAGTACGGATGACCAATTGGGACTAAGCAAAATAAAATATTTGATTGAATAACAAACTGGGACACGTTTTTTATGGATGCCAAATCACTAAAATGACGAATTGGGCATAACTCAAATCAATCACGACCCTTATTAATAACTTCCTCATTTTAACAAACACTTCATAAGGCATTAAACCATAAAAAGCTACATAATTAACAAAACAAGCCACTGCGAACACACAGGTAGCGTTAATTAAAATTCGTATTGCTTACATGAAAAGTCAATTAGTAGTGGCGGTGGCCATATTGTAATTGCCGGTGACAGCTGCGCGCGCGCCACTTGGGTGTTCGCACTCACTAAGGGTTGATTTAATTAGGTTCTGATTGGTTTAAAAGATGGTCGGGCTTTACCGATTCTTGATGTATTGTTGTAATCAATGGGTGATGAAAGTTTATATATAACACTACATGGGATCTACTTCACGAATATGGGTAAAAAGTAGCCGCTATTTCCTCTAATTTCATTAAAGTATCCCAATTGTAATTTACCTCCGTTCCAAATGTAGACATAATCAATAAATTATTATAAAAACAAAAGAATTAATACAGAGAACATCTGTAAGTACATGTCAGCAGTCTGTTTATTTTGTCAAATACTATTAATGTGACGAATAATTATTCGTTCAAGTTAAACATATGTATTAACAAGTACAGAATTGTCTGTTTATACGAACGTATGTGTCATAATTATACCCGTAACACAATGATATAATATGAGGATTAAACATCTTTTTCTGTTTCAATATCTGTCATCTACATTGACCTATGAATAGTTTGAAAAAATAAAATAAAAATGAGACAAAACAACTGTATCAACTACCTGATAGGTATTAAAAAGTCATAATTATCTCAATATTATTACAAGCCAAAGTCACCTTCACTACCCATACGCCACACACTAACTTTTTTTAACAACATAGGCTGCGCACGCGTTCGAGACGAACCGAGACAGTCCCGAACCACCCCCCCCCCCCTCTGGTCCAAAGAGGATCGGGGGAAATGGGGGATTGGGAGACTAAAGAAGACGTATCTCACCACCGCGATCCATTGTCCATTGTTTTTGCCTGCTGTTATTTATGACGGACGACGTCCTATCTATCCTTTTCTAACGCAAGGACGTTTGTAACCGTCTCTCTCTCTCAAGGCTTCCGTCCCGTAATGGCGTACCTAATAAATTACGATTCAAAAGATTATTTATTAGATTATTCATGGTGGATGCCTGTACAGTATTGGTCTTGGGGACATAACACTGCCAGTTTTGGACTTTTTTCGTCTGATTGATTTGTGGCGTACCGTGCGGTGTCGCGTCGTCAAACAATGGGATTGGACGTGGATTGGCTGGTTTATGAATTTTATTGGATATACAGTTTGCATGTTAGATATGTGATAAGCATCTGTTTGATGGAAGGTTTTGGTGACGTGACTGTTCAAAGAAAAAAAATTAAAGATATGAGTATCTTGTTTTCGACAAGACAGCATCTAATCTTTATTTAAAATTAGGTAGCCAGTAATGTTATCTAATATAATATTTTAATTTGAATCCACTCACTGCTTATTAACGAGATACACAGATACAAGTTCAGACCACCTATGACGACACTGATATTATCAGTCACTATAACACCGTCCCACATATCATAAGCAACAATCTTAAACAACATATTTGTCCCACAATTAAAATGTAACAGTCTGATAATTAATGGCAATTAAATAACGGAACAAACTTATGTACAGGAACAATCCGTTTATTATGTCAGAGTAATTTAGGAGAATAAAATTCATAGTCGAACGCACTCAATTAAAAGAGATACAACAAAAAAATGTCCCTCGCCGGAAGCTCGACCGATAATCGTTTGAAAAGACGTGCATTATTATTCCGACCATTAATTAACCCACACTAAAGTTTTAATTAAAAAACAAGCAAAGAACTTTCCATAAGAATGGTACGTCAGTAACGCCGACGAATTCAAAACGCCAGCGTCTCGACCGTCATAAATAATTGGGACAAAACCTTCGCTCCCTTCACCCCGCCCCATCCCCCGGATAAGTGTCTAAAATTTTCACAATCCGGCAATAAAAAGATAATTTATTAGTATAGCTCTTATTGTTTTCGTTATTTATGTGTATGGAGTAATGTAATCTAGCTGGTGGGGGCCCTAAATAAATAATTTTCACTTTAATGTCCCTTCTTGCCTAATCTCTGGAGCGGTCGGTTCTCAGTCCACGGTTTGTAGGATATAATGGCCACCCGAGGTATTTTTAGGTCTAAATAAACATGATTTGTTGTACCGTCTCTGACAGAATTTAATTTCGTTACGGCATCGCGGTGGCTCCCTCTGTCGCGAATATCTTGAATTATTTTTAATGACTCCTAGTCATTTGCATTATCGTCGATTTTTAGTAGCTTCTTAGGAATATTTATTGTTGTGAAAATGTTGCTTCCTTTAATTAGGTGTTTGGTTTATTGATGTTATTTATTACTTCTAGGAGAAAAAGAAACAATGTTTTTGCTAACATCTTAGACGATAAAATTCTGGCATACCGTATCATTTATTTAACGAGAAAATATTAAACAAATTCCTAAACAACCTAACATTACAACCCAAGACAACAGACACCAACAATAGGACAACAGAAAAAAAAAAAAAACAAAAAAAAACACCGCAAGACCCGCCGCCTACATCACATGCAGATTTCAAAAGCGTCTGAACTTCAGTGGCCATTTCTGAAAATTAGTGGACGTGGGGCGTTGGGGGGGGAGTGAGGGGGGGGTACTGGATGCCGTGGTGGATGATTTACACCACTCCGGTATTATGTTTTGACTTTAATAAACAGAACGTTTGTCATAGCAGACTATACGTCGCCAGTCTTGGGCAAGTTTTGTGTTAGTGCTGCTCCTAGCTCTAATATTGTATGCATAATGTTAGAATTACTTTGTAGTTTGAAGGCTTTTGATTGGTGTGTCTGTTTGTGTTTTTTTTTTGTTTGGTTTTTTACACTCTTCCTTTGTTGGTGGATTAGTTTGTTGCCTCCAGTTGCATGATAATTGAGCGATGTCGTTCTGATATTAATTATATTATCCACTAGTACCAGTTATATTACATGGCCTTCGATTTGCAGCTTATAGATTAAGTAAAGACTTTTCACATTACCAAATAACAATAGCAAGAAAACTTATCAATTTAGCTTACAACCTAACAACGCCAACTCCAAAACAAATCCTCATTACAAACATCGAAACAATAAATATTCATAACAATCCAATCCTAAATAATATTCATAGGGACATTCACCATTCCCATTGTGAGTACGTGTCCTAAGTTGACCTTAGTCCGTCTAGTTTTAATTAAACCAGACGGACGGACGGACGGAAGGGTATCCGAGAGCTGTGTTTTGAAGAGTACACGTGACACCGCTCGAGTAATTTGGATGTTGCATTCTGAGTTCATATCATAAGGGAATTATTTATGTTTGGAACTTAGATTGCTTTGTTTTGGGTGGGTTAAGGATTGTTATTTTTGATGCGAAGCTGACAAGTGTCTTAGTTTAGGTCTGAGTTATTGAAAGTGTAAAGCTAACCTCCCCACTCAGAGACATTTAATGGTTACTTAAGCCATTCTTTAGTGAAGGATTTGTATGACATTCCGTCACTAAGGAGTGACTTAAGTAATCATTAAATGTCTCTGAGTGGGGAGGTAAATGTTATAACATTAGTGTTCTAGTTTTAACTGTCGTAAAAATTGTGGTATAAGAAGAGTTTATTGCCATTATCTGAACAGGCTTACAATTCAAAAATACTTTTCATTGCTATAAACCCAGAATTACCTCCTCAAAAAATCCCTACAACCATCTAAAACTCAACACCACCTCTCCAACAAATAAACTCCAAAACAAAGTCTTCATAGATCACGTGGAGCCATAGACAAGGCACGAAGACACCATCAACATGACAGTCAGCCATAAAACTCATACCATACCTGGGTATGATCGCCGTTCCGACCACAGCAAACGGGCCATAGTTCCCCCCTTATAGTTTCACCCCCACGCTTCCAGCTTTTAATTATAATACTTTATAGCCCTATAAATCACGGCCTGCGTCCCGGGTGGGGCACACCCCCCACCCTCCTTTGAAGGATACCAGTTCAATTCTCGTTGGGTGTAATAATTTATAAAGAAATTATTCCCTTTTTCTGGCGGGGTTAAAGATGGCTGTGACGTGATCTGTGATCGTCTGCCTGTGACAATCATTTTTGGTTTCTATGTATTTTGTACTTGTGTTGTTGCGGTTTTATAGTATGTATTTGTAAAGGGTTTGGTGAGTATAGTATTGTGGTTTTTGATACCTATGTTAATGGTTATTGTAATTACTTTTAATCTAGACGTTACAAGCCTGACATGGATTTCTAGCAAAGGTTGGTGTTTAGATTTTGATAATGAGCAAAATGTGACTGAATCATTGGAAATTTAGGTGCGTACACATTCTTCTAGGTTTAGTACACATTCTTCTAGGTAAGTATATGACATTATTGATGTAGCAAACAGTAGTACTGTTATAGTCAGTTTAGAAATGAAATCAGAAAGCTTCGCTAGAAAAAACAAGAATCAATCGAATTGTCACAAGAAGCTCACACGTCAAAAATTCCGCTACCATCAATAAAACTTCACAACATACATTCCTATTGTAAGACGTGTAACAATCGTTCTTACATGCGGTAGATTTCTCAAGTTCTCAATACACCGGTGTCAGTATTACTTCAATGCACGCACAGTATAAACCATTGGAGTTTAGTGATGTGCAGTTTACCTATAACATCGATACTATTAATAATAAAAATTTTCGTTGACGAAGTACTTAGTTACAAAGGCATTTCATGTTCGAGTCCCGGGTAAAAGAGAGTTTGATTCGTGATGGCATGAAATTTTATCTTAGTACCAGATTTCAGTCAAGATAAATGTCACAAAGACATTTTAAATGCGAAAATTACCCGCAGCATTTGAGTTTTAATTTACACTATCTTTTTTATATTAGAACCCTTTCACAATGTCAATCACTAATCATAAAAGTAATCTTCAAAACCCATTCAAATTGTCCTTTACAATAATCATTCACAAATCAACAGAAGTTCAGTTAAGTTGAACCGATAAGTCACTGTTAAGTAAAACTACTGTAACTTAAAGCTACAAGACGTCTAACTTATGGCGTGCCTGCGAGGCGCCACAGAGTAAGAAAATACAGAAGGTGCAATCTGGATTTGGTATTATGCCTAACTGTGTTCATTCTCACTGCGGAAAAAAGGTAGATATAATTGTTTCTTTATGTATCAGATTATATTGATATATTTACAATTTAATATATTATTTTAATTTGGTTTTGTTTATGAAACACTAAATGGCTGTTACCTATCTTATTACGTAAGTAAGTGCTAAGTTATTGAAGTAAAACTTTTCACCAACATAAGTAAACATTCGTTGTTGACGTGACCTCGTATTCAAAGAACAAAGATCAAAAGTAGTGCTATCAAAATCTTACCAACTTCAGCAGTTCACGTAGTTTTTGTTTTTACAGCGAAGACTTACCTGAAAAATAAAAATAAATAGGGGTTAGAGTTTTGGCGCTTCTTTAATTTTTGGTGATCTATATTGTACAATAATAGGACGTAAATAACGTTAGTGTAACATATACAAGGTGTTGATTTGCATTTGTGCCATAGTTCAGGAGGAGGACATACAATACGTAAATAATCGATTGGAATTACAGTAGATGGGTAATAACTAATATGCACTGCTTTTTTTGTCATTGTAATGTCGTGGTATTTCCGAAGTAATCCAATTTTATGAATGAAATTTATGAGTGATCGTAGCGTATGCTTTATGTTTGCGCTTGTGTGAGGGTGTAGCACGGTTTTAACGCCAGTAACATACGCGCCAAGTTTAAATAAGGCTAGATGACATTTACGGAATTCCGAAAAAAAATAAAGAAAAAAAAATACGTACCAATTTTTTTATTGATTTGGGTCGAGAATCATTAGCATAATTACCTCCTTGAATATGGCACGGATGCAAATCAACAGCTTGTATTTTTAACTTTGATGATCATTTTTTTTTATTCCATGGGTTGCGTCATATGGTTATTTTATTGTACTTTTCTACTACTAACTGCAAACTATTATAAAGAACCTTAAGTCAGAAAGTCTAGATATTTCCACCAAACAAGACAGTTGACAGAAGCCAGAAAGTTGACCATCTCGAAAAAATAAACAGTAAAGACGCACTCAACGTAAACACATCATTTAAAAACCATATTACTCTCAGTAAGTTATGAGAAAATAAAATATCCGAACACTTAATTTAGCTAAGTAGAGCTTGCTAAACGTTGGACGATCGCGTTACGTAGACTGACGTGTAGCCTGTCAGTCCGTCAGTCAAGTCGGCGCGACGAATAAGAGCTCTTATTAATAATCACATAGAAATTACAGTTCCGAGAAGGAGAGGTTTATTATCTTTAAAGACTGCATATTTTGACTGAAACAAAATTTAGGTACTCTATACGTTTTTCACCCTAATTTTAACTGTCCATAACAATAAACATTCATTGCGTTGACAAGAATTGGTCAGAATCGAGAAAATGACCCTTAAATTTTAATTTTTATACTTGGAACTAAATTATCTGTATCAGAATTTAAGTCAATCACGTGACTTTTAAACGATACCATACTCCTAGTCTTGCACAAGAGGGACAGACGTTTGAGAAGTCTCCTTCAACTCACCACTTTTCCTGACATTGAAAGTCCTCACGAAGCCTACGTTTGTCTAGGCACTTAGGCCCACTCCTCGTAATTCCTCAGTCAACGGAATTCGACTGCCATTAGACCCCATCAAGTCATTTACCGCGGGCTTAAAACTTGGCGCACACTGCCAAAGGGGGTGGTGCGTGCAAATATGACAAATTTATGTAAAACGGGCTCTCTCTTTGTACGGCAAGCAGCGGTCGAGAAATTAGTGCTCATTTTGTCCCATGTTTACGAGTTGGAGCACTGTGCGCCTCAAAAATATGGTAATGGCTGCACAGTGGTCGGGTTTCGTCTAGTGTATCGATTTTGAGATTCGTACGAGTTGAGGTTGTGTTATGATAGTGTGTTTGTTCAAGTATCTTTGCCGCGTGGCTGGATGTAGGTTAACTCTTTTGGCTCCTGTTGGGCCTCGTTTTGATGACTGGTTTATTACTTCCAACAGTTTATGCAGCTATTCGTATTAAGGGGAGTTTAAATAGGTAGTTGCTTCACGTGAAATGCATGAATAGAGTCAGGTTTAATATCTACCTACATGTCGTGGTCACGAGAGTGAACTATAACCACTGTTAAGTTTCTACTATGAAAGCTTCAAATAAGTGGTTCTTGCTTACCAGAAGTAACTTTAAGCGACCCACAATTCTTCTACACTTCTAGCGCAAAAATAAATCTATCTACAAAATTCTCACTAGCACCCAAAACCCTCAACCACTATTTACCTCATAAATACAAAACGCGTGAAGAACGTCGACGGACAGTATCTATTTGGAGTGCGTCCCGGCTAAGCGTGATCCGAAGGAATTGTCCCGATCCATCGGCCGTTAATCGTGACACATCGCCGTATTTTCATCTAAACTCGTTACGTTTTATGCGAAAGAGGCTGTTGTAGACGGACGACTTTTTTGTCGTGTGCGATTTTTGATGTGTAGATAATTTGTAATTGTGTCTTTAGATAGAAGAGTTATATACCTAAGTAGATGTAAGCTTAACTAATAATTAATTCTAGATATTGTTAACTTCTTATAAATTAATGTAATATATATATATATTTATAGTTTAAGTCATTATTATAATACTTTAGTTTTAAGTTAATTTGCTGCGCCCTAACAGGGTAATGTGTTGTACCTAGCATAAGATGCATCTGTATACATTTTGCAATAAATAAATAAATAAATAAATAAATAAATAGAAGAGTTTTGGTTCTGATTAGGATGATCCTTTCTGGTTTTCTTCAAAATTGTTTGATCTTAAAGAAAACCAACAGTTTCTGCATTACATAAAGCGAATCTACACAACCTAATAGATCCTTTAAGTACGTTTGTTTTAGACTTAAATAAATTAAATCAAAGAGAGTATATCATAACAGTTTGCATAATACATAGTAGGTACTACTAGTAGGTACACAATGTTCTTCAAAAAAACATTACACCACAATACAAAATAGTTGTCAAATATTTCGGTCGCAAGTCGCAGGTGTGCAACGTTCAGCTGACAGATACAACTCAGATTTATGTGTTTACTGTATAAATCACCAGACGTCAACGTTGCCTCTCATTTCTTTTTTCGTTTCGCGCTATACATCATAGTTTTGTCTTCCGTGGTCATTTTTTTTACAACAGTCTAGAATGCGAGAGTGTGCGCTTGGATTTATTTAGGGTTATTCATAAAGCTTGCTGAGTTACATGGTCCTTTTGATCCCATGTACCCTTTGCTGACATCATGAATTGTAGAAAGGAAAAGTAGAATTATTACATGACACATTAATTTTTTCGCGTCTATCAACAGACCATGAAACACCACGCAAACGTCCAACACTGTTCCAAAAACCTAAAAAAACCGCCAATAAAATCAATTTTAGACTCAATAAATCCCCTAATCCACTACAAGATATAATTCTCACGCGACACGTCGCTTCCAGATCAATCATCGTCTCCTTAACGATTGGTACAGCTGTTGTGTTCGCGATTGATGGAGCTATAAACTATATTTATAGTTTGAATAGCTCGAGAATAGCTCTGATGTGTGTCGCTCAAGCAACTGGATTATCTACGATAGATGGCGAGGTGGATGCGGCAGTTACAATGAAATATCGTGATTCTGAAATTCTGAGAACAAATAAAAACGTTTAAATAGCGCAGGCGTTGAGTGATGAGTGAGGCGTCGTGTCTGAAGACTGTGTTGAAAGTATAATGGGTGAGCTTCAAGATAAATTGGATTAGCAACGCATGCATAGAATAGAATGAGGGAAAACGACAAGCTTGAAAAATCTTTCAGTGGATCTGTAAACGTTACGACATATTTTGTAACTTGCTTTTGATTATTTGATTGCAACGGTCCAGACAAAACTTCAACTCAATCAGGCTCCGGAGTTTTACGTTTTGAAGCAACATATTCCGTCAAGGGATCAAAGTTAATATTAATTACTTTACTTCAGTTGCTAATACGATAGATGATGCAATTGACGCAGTAGCTAACTTTGCATCCATTCTATTTTTTTAAGATCACATTCACAATGACGAAGTGATGAAAACCAAAATCTATACAATCAGTGCCCACAATTCTACAATCACATCCAGTCTTCCTACCTCCTCAGCATCATGACGAGCGATAATGTCGTAAACAGAAGTGCCTCCCGCGACAGCACAACTCGCGGCTGCAATAAAACACGCGTCGTTGTCATCAACGACATTATTCACGCCTCTGACAACACTAGTTTTTATACCGTTTTTATTCACTTCTATAATCCCTTGGTTTTTATATTGAGAAATATTTTTAGTGGTATTTTTTTTGGTGAGGTCAAAAATATCAGCAGCATCATCTTTATCAACAGGTGCCACTAATACTTGCAACAATTTGTAAATCTTCATCACTTTCATTTGCAAAAGTCTCCATTTCATCATCATCATCTTTATTTAAATAACTCTGGCAAGGGCTACTGCAGCTAACAAAATCCTTTAACCATTCCTAAACAGTAACTCTTGACAATAGTTTAGTTGAGACTGATGATTTGAACTCGCAACTTCTAATCATTGCATGATAATTGTCTCTCATTATTTTTATTCGTAAACATATTTCAGATTTTTTGTCTTAAAGTTGGCTATTCAAAACTTTTAATGCATTTCCATCTAGAACACTGGCGTACAACACTAATTCCCCTCCCTTATCTAAACTAACGCTTATACCTGAATTCCCGGAGTACAGTTTAAAAACTTCTTCGCGTATCCCGTTGCCCGGTGCACTCCTTGACAATCGATTGACGGGTGTCCCCCTTTCCCCCAACTACCCCCATCTTGCACCCCCACCCCCTGGCGCATTCGCCTGACCCACATAGACGCCATATTTATAATAATTGTACCCCGATTCGAGTGAGTAAATCAGATAGTTTTGGTATGGTAATAGTTGGTTCGGGTTTTAAAGAGAGTAGTTTTTTATTGTTTTTAGCATTTTGTTTTTGCACTCACTTTTTGTTTAAAAGCAATGCAAAAATGGCACAATATTTTTTACTGATTATGATATCGTGTCTTGAGATTTTTTCGTATTTAAATGACTTCTGGAACTGAGACAGTTACACCTTTTTGATACAGAAGATTTAACTTTTTATAATTTTACTTCGAAAAGAAGTCATCTGTATAAAACTAGTACACATTTTATCCAAAACTTAGCACATAGGTTGTAAAAAAATCAGACAACCCAACCAAAATTCCCGCAAGATAAGCAGACATCTAAAATCTATTTTCCAGACGTCTCAAACTCAATCAAGCCGAACTATTGATTAGATCTACCCCTAACCCCTGACGGGCTAGCAAGACAAAACAATACGTACATATGCGTCGCGAAAGTAAATACTCACCCCCACCCGCCCCTCGTTATCACGTCCCGGACATAATTTAAGACGAGTCCGACCGTCCGGACTTACGGATATATTCGTCAATTCCGTCTGTTGGATTGATTTTTCGAACCGATGCGATGTAGCACTTGAAGGGTTTTGGTATCCCTTTTCAAATTTGAGAGTATACACCATTGAAGTAAACAAGTATCTTTTCAAACGTGATCACTATAGATTTCTTAGTGGTGTTTTCTTATCGAGGGAGCTGCAGGTTTAATCACCTAGCAAGCCCCGGTGTCAGAGTTTTTTCAAATCGTGACGGTCTCTGACGTGGAATTGCAACAATGATTACTACTGAGTACCATGCGGGGACACTGGCTACAGCCGTATCGTAAGTAAGGCTTAGTGTTAAGAACAAATCAAAACTATAAGGAACAACATGCGTTGCAGAAGTCCTCATTTCCCCCTTTAGACCCCCTCGTTATCACGTTTGGGACATAATTTAAGAAGTGTCCAACTCGGCGCTCTCACCGCTGTATGCGTCAGTACCGTACGATTGATTTTTCAAATAAGCTAGCGCTGACCAACAGATTTGAGGACGTGTATTACTGGTTTCAATTTTTTGGTACTGATATTGTATAGAATATGGTTAATGAGAACATCATACGGCATGTTTTGGTGTAATGGATGTATGTATTTCAAACTTATAAGATTTTACCAACGAAATGGATGGGTTTCGAATTACTGTACCAAGACACCAACTCCTGCGTAATCGGAGTTTTCAAAAAAAAAATTAATACCTATAATAATATCATATCTAAACTACTGGATATTTGAAAGTGTACCCTAAACAGTATATTTCTAGGCAGACTCCAATGTTAGAAAGAGAAGAGGAAAATAAATAGGTTCGCCCATCACCCAAGAGAAATGCAGTAACCTTTGACTTTTACAAGTTCAGCGCGAGTTCAGCCGTTGCTGAAACAATGTTCATTCAGTTATTTATTTCAGACACACTATGGAGAAGTTAAGTAGGTACTAACATATTTTTTTTTACGTTTGAAAAGTTATTTTATCGAAATTTTACCGTTCGTCATGTCATATTTCTTTCCCAAAAAGAAACAAAATAAACAACACACAATAAGATTTTTTTGAGTTTTTAAAAAAACAACGCTTAACGCAAAACGTTTCCGTTTCCCGAGTTGGGACAAGATGTCAGCTGACATCATCGAGATAGCGTCGAAAGGGTTGAGTTCCGTCGCTTAAAAAAGTATGAAAAAAATACATTCCTTATCTGTGGACCGAATGGCCGATTGTCCCCCGTCCACATTGTGTGCAAGAAATATAAGTAAATGAATCTTATTTTATCTGTGACTAGTTAAAAAATGGAGGGTACTTAAGAAATTGGCGTTTTATCAGAGCTGCAGCTGCCTGATAGGCTTTTGATGCCTGTTACGTAAATGGCGAATATTTAATAAACTGATAAGTTAGTTTACGCTGTAATTAGGTATCGAATACTTGATCTAAGCGTTCACTTTCTTTGAATAAATACTTTACTATTAAGCGCATCTGCTTGTTAAACATTTCAAAATCGATCAGCTAGTCTGTAAAAAAAACTGAAGACACACTTACAAAAAAACTGTCAGCGAAACAGACTACGAAGAGAGACAACGGTCCTTATTAAGCACAACGTACTTAATAGAAGCTTTTATTCAAAAATATTAAAATGTAGACAAAGTTTTAAAATCTAGCTTACATGATCTACCAACTCCCAAAGCCGATTATATCTATCGTCACCAACCCGTCGACAATCAAAACTTATTCCATACAACCCCCCACTGGGGAATAAACATAACACATTTAAAACAAAACGGTAAAAGTTAACATTTACCAAAACTACTTAACGTCTGTAAGATGGCCCAAAACTTGTGAAGTAGTTTAATCCTTTCTATTTATTCGTCGTAGTGGGAAATCATGGTCTGTCACATCTATTGGAGTTAAAAGCGAAACAATTTGTAGGAGACGTTTGAAGGGTTGAGTTTCGTTTAGTTTTAAATGTTCAAGTTGACCTTTGGATAAGAGGGTTGAAAAATCTGTCGATCATATTTTGGAGTATTGAGAACTTAATCAGGAATATTTGGGAATTAAAGTGATTATTTCTTCATGTCCCTCTCACATTCTAAACCAATTAGAGAAAAAAAGGATCTAAGAAAAAACATAAAATGAAAGAATTTAATATCCATTCCCTTCATCAAACAAACAAACAAAGTCAAGCAATCGCACAAAGAACCAATTCATCTCAACAATAACAATTCTAACATATTCAATAACTCGAACAATTACAAGCGAACTCAAAAAAGGGACAAAACAAAAGGTGCGCACACACTAGCGCATCCGTCCCGTTTGAAACATGTTCCGTCTCAAGCGATGCCGTCTCAACGTGTCTCTCCCGTCTCGCGATTAAAAGTGCAGGTGGGGACTGTCCGGCATTGATCTGGTCGTGACGCCGGACGATGGAGATGTCACCCTACGAGGGAGGAGTAGGGGAACCCCCCTGTAAGTAGACGTGTGGACATGCTTAGCGATGTGCTGATAACGTCACAGTTTTCTTATTTATTTTGTTTTGTTGGCGTTTGTGGATTAATACGTTTGAGTGGCGTGGCCACTGGAATAAGGCTAGGATTAGAATTCGCTTGGCTTTCCATTTAATTGATGGTTGGTTTTCGTGATTGATATTTTTTGAACTTTTGAAATGCTGAGAAATAAGTCGATGCTGCTTGTTATTATTGGCTGTACGAAATACTGTGGCTTTAAGTATAGATAGTCTAAATAAGATTGCAAAACATAACAGTATTTCAAAGAACAAATCTCTGATCTAAAAATCCTTAATTAAACATACAATTACAGAAGCCATTAAGAAACGTCCGTGCTAGACAATGGGCAGTAACGAGTGTCAGAAAACGACTATCAACTGTGAATCGGTGGAGCGAGAGAACTATTCACAAATTAGTCAGGACAGAACTATCCACACTCAACGTCGCCACATCCGCGTAGGGTCGCCAGATGGACGCTTTAGAACAGGAAAATGGTATGTTCCTTATAATGGAAGAAAACTTGTACATAGTGGAGAAAATTTTCAAGACAAAACTTGAAATTGTGTATTGTAAATTGTACATACTTTGTAAAAAAGATAATAATGCTTTGGCCATCATTCCATGTACACAACCCGTTTTACAGCTCACATAACCGATTTCATTGCTTCCGATTTTTTCCAAAGGAAAATTTCGTTAATTTATAATCACTATGAATTAAACATCATTGCTTAAAACCTGCATAGGTACCTACAACATACATTTAAGACAAAATAGTCTGAATTCTGTCTGAACTAAAATACACTTTCAACTAAACTTCAAAAATAAAGCCAGACACAACTGCGTCGTGGTAACCCTACCGCCGCCGGACCTCGCCCGTCTTGCAACGTTTGACTGAGCGAAATCACTCAAAAGTTTTAATGTCGCTTCCGTGGGGACGCGGGACGTTCCGGTCGGCGGTCCAGCGGGTGTGCGCGAGACTTTATGTCTGCCTTGTTATTTAGATTATACGCTTTGTGTCCTAGGGTTAAGAGAATGTTGCCTTTTGAAATTATGGATAATCGTGCCTTGAAATTTTGAGAAAATACTGGGTATTTTGACAGATATTTCCCGATAAATAAACTTCAACGCGATCACGTTATCACATTGTATCAATCAACACAAAAATCTCAACGTAAATAATCAAAATTCACCTGGAAAATAATCCCGCAATAATTCGTCAAAAATATTCCCAAAAACCAGGCAATTAAACGTTCCGATCGGACGACGTGTGACAATCAACTTTCTCGAATGCGGAATAAGCACTAAATTCGCTTGCATATCATAATGACAGACAGTTTAATTATCCTCGCGGCCGATATTGCAACAAGCGGGATTAAAAGGAAAAATTAATTGAATCCATTCAATTTTCTAACCGCGAGTGGTGCCCAGTGACGGATCCTGTCTGATAATACCCAATTATCGGCACCCCCTTCCCCCACCGGCGACGTAACGACTATAACACCGGGTGGGTTAAAAAATTCAATATGACTGGGGTAAATAGGTAATGCGGAATGAAGAATCAGACGGCGTGCGGAGGGTTATGTCTGATAAGAAATGACAATTCTAATGAAGTGTTTTGTGATTGATTCGCTTTTTAAATTGAGGTTTAATTTTCTTGATTCGCTATTTATATGATTCGTAATAGGTAAGAAGTTTACTAGGAAAAGCAAAGATCGGAATTTGAAAGACGTGTCATTCGTGCCATTACGAGTTCTTTGCATTTCCGAATACACCTTTTGTGGGTCCTGGCTGTCATTTGGAAAAATTTGAGGGTCTGACTATGGCGTATCGGGTTGAATAGTTCAGATAGGCAGTGGCTCCATGTAAAACACTGCTACAGCATGGGTAGGAAAAGTTTTAAAAAGTTATGTTCTAATTTTGCAGATTTTTCATTTCATTTAAACATCATGCGCCACAGCAACATCATAGAATTTATATCACATAATCCAATCTATCACAACGAATTTATTCCGCTCGCGTTATCAGACGCGCTGTCAATCACGTCATGTCGATGCGGCGGCGACGCGCGGAGTGACGCGCTCCCCACTACTCTACCCCCACTCCCTGATGACGTCACACTAGTTAAGATATTATTAGATGTAGTTGAGAAAGTTGGAGATTTGATTTATAATTTTTTTATTTTTTATAAAAAAAAAACGGGATTTTGTAAATTGTGAAACTTCAAAAATGTGTGTTGTAAATCTCAACAATTTTTTACGCATCCTTTTCTCATTTTCGATTCAGCCTGCGTTTCCACTTGAAATTATTTTAAATTAAAGCTTCATAATAGGTACTCACCGCCGCAAAGTTCAAACATAAATACTTAATCATATTCTTCAGTCCCTGACCTAATTAATTTCTCTTAACACAAGTAAGTAGTGCATTTTCATCGAATTATCTGCAATGGTGATCAATCATCAGCCACATTTAATTGCGCCACCACAAACAGATCATAGCCTCAATATGAAATTTTAAATATTTCAATTTCAATAAGTCTAGGGGAATACTCGCGAAATGCACTTATTACTGGCACGGGCCCGGGATCACGGCGGGATCCCGGGGTGATTGGCAATCCCGGGCCTAGGGATAATGCGCCAATTTTAACTTTACTTTACTACAGGTGTGTTGATGTTGTAGGATAATAAAATTAAATTATTATAATATTACATCTTGTATTGTAGCGTTACAAACCGGGAATAGTTATCAAAATCAGATTTGTTGAATGTAGGTACTTAAGTGACATTTGGACACAGTTAAAATCACTCAGTCTGGCTGGATAAACAAAACACTGTAGATGAAATAATATAGCAATAGATACAGACCTATTTATATCTAGTTTAAATGTGATGCGAATTATTTCCAAAATTCTTACCCATTAGAGACACCACAATCAGCTCTTCAAAAAATAGTTAACGCTTACCTGTAACAGAAAAACCACACAATTAGAAAACTCACGTTCCATCAGAATCACAAACCCACAAACCAAGACAGTATATTAAAAAATAAATCAATTCGATACAACATGTATTTCTGTTTACGCCACAGTTCGCCAGTCAACCCCCCTTGTTTCGATGGACCGGGACTGGGCCCGGGACTCAGTCCATTGGAATTCCTTATACAATGAAGTGGATTTAATATCGGGAAGAATGCCGTACTGAAAGATAGCGGGCTGGGTACACGAGCGATTTGTTTGTACTCACATTATTTGATTTATTAACTCATGTGCCGCGATGTTTGATGTATGTGTTTCGTTGAGGACAGGCATTTGGAGATATACTTTTAAGTTATGTTATTTTAGTTGTGGTTCATGTTACTTTTATGTAAAAAAGTACATAATATGTGCGTAATGAGTAAGTACCTATACCAAAATTGTTTATAAATTCATAAAAATATGCCTTAAGATTTACTACAGAAAAATCAACATCATTAAATCATATACTTTCTAATTGAAAAAAATAAAATAATTATGTAGAAATTATACAGTAATGTTATATATAAGCTTATTGCAAAAGACATTGTCAAAATAAAAAGTAAACAATGCGTTTTTTGCTGTACTTTATCTTAAGAGCCTAAAAACAAAGCTTTCAGAAAACATTTTCCGCGAAACCTGAAAACAGCGCGTCTGCACAGCCCTGTCACCTTAACCCTGCAACAGCAACCTGAAATTTTATAACACGTCCCGTCGAGTCCCGGACCTCTTCTGATCGAATTTTATTTTACGTACTCACAAGTTTTTATTGGGGCCAGTTACTTGCGCGACCATCGTTTTGTATTTATGTATTATTTAACGTCCAATCCTGCGGATTTGCATGTATTTGATACCCCTCCGATAGACGACACTGGATTTGGGATAACCCTTTTCGGGCACGTAATAATACTAAAATATCGTTTAAATTTTTATTACGGGATATAAAAATGATTTCTACGAATTAGGTATGGACAAGGAACTGTTTTTATTAACCTTTTTTATTCATCTGTGCTGAATTGTCGGTCGGTAATAGAAATTATTTATGGCTTTACTCGAATTCATCCCGTAATCGAAACACGAAAATCTATTTTAATAAACCCTTAAAATCCATACACGTCTCAGCTAAATTCTGTGAATCACTGTTTGAACTAAGCTTACGTTTACTGCACAATTTTATTCAAAACAGCCACAAAATACTATTGAAAAAAAAAAACAAATCGGCGCGATCCACATCAGGCACCTCCACCGAAGTCAAGACAGACGCTGTAAACACGAGCAATATTGTTACCCGGCCGCAATCTCGTATCAACCGACCAAATAGCTTGGATACTTATGTAAATCGGACCACTATCCCGCTTATTGTATATCTAATTTGATTTCTTTTGCAATACAGTGATGGGATTCAACGAATATTGGTCCTACCTGCCCATCTAATATCGTCCCGAGCCCCGGGAATGTGTGCCGTGGCATTTTTGGGGTTAAAAGATCACTGATACGGACACACAGGGTTTGGGTTTTTTAAAATATTTATGAGGGAGCAGCGGTGAGAGTTTGCGTTTCAGCTGTAATCCAATTTCGGTTTATGTCTTTGGTAACTTACTTATTTTTGTTGGTTGGCAGAACTTTGGAAGGGTCAAACTGTGTTTTTATAAGTGTTAATTAAGTGATGTTGTATTCATGACGGTGTACGCAGATGTTGAGGGTAGTTGCCACAAATTAGGGGATTATTAGATGTTTCCTTTAATATTAATAAGATTTTGTTTTAGATGAGCAGTTGGATATTTTTGGCAAATATCGTCTAAGTTTAGATGTGCGTAACTAAACTTAGTTAATATTATAAGTAGGTCTTACTAAAACGACGCACAGCTAAATTATTCATTGCGTGTTGTAAGAAGTAAGAAAATTGAGCATGCATGAGATGAAACTAAAAAAAAATAAAAGCAAACCTGCGTTTACCAACCTAAAATACCAAATCGCATTACAAAAACAAAAGAAAAATTCTTCCCAACATTCATTTAGCGGAATCGCGCTCATTCTTAAATCAGGATAAAAGTGTCTCCGCAAAATTAACCAGCTCACACTATTGAGCGAAAAAAGCATATTCCTGATTCGTTAAGTAGTTCGCGTCCGATCTGTCACCCGCATCGGAAGGGTTGACCGGCAAAAAAGTCGCGTCGTTAGTTCTTGCGACGAAAAAAAGTCTTCGGTCTGTCCAAGCTGTCGTTTTTAAGTGGCAGGCAAGTCTGTTCGGGGTATTATCTCGAAACTGAAATTGTAATGTATCTTTTAATTTTAGGACCTCCATTATGACTTTAGAATGAGTGTTTTTTTTTTCGTTCACACGTTTTTCTTGTCAAATTAGAGAGACTGAGGGGGCGTTACAAATTGAAACGTCTATTACTTGCTAATTGTGCTTTTTTTGTTTTCGTTTTTAGAATTTAAAACTGATTCTTTTCTACACTTTTTTACAAGTGAAAAATTATGCCACTTTGTATTTTTGTTGTTAACGAAAAAAATGCATCTTTGTAATTGTAACCCCAAAAAAATCTTGCCTATTGTACCTATTCACAGTAATAATACTAGTAAGTGGATAATTATTACGATATCTGCACCCCTGAAATACTGAAAAACTTCTACCCAGCTGTAATCAGCAACCGTCTCGTTCGACAAATCACTGTAAACATGTTGGAATGTATTTTTTTGTTCGCAACTTGGTCTAACTCATTCGCTTTTGACTCAGAGCCAATGTTAATTTAGTTGACTGCTTGCGAACACGCTATACCGACAGAAACTTCGTAAACTTATATTATGCAGTTCAGTGATGGCGGTAATTAAGAATTTTGTTGCTAAAATGTAATTTTGGTTTGTTTAGGCTGGATGGTTGATGTCGTGAGAAAGGCTGGTTAGCGTAATAAAATT
This sequence comes from Helicoverpa zea, assembly GCF_022581195.2. Classification (NCBI taxonomy): domain Eukaryota; kingdom Metazoa; phylum Arthropoda; class Insecta; order Lepidoptera; family Noctuidae; genus Helicoverpa; species Helicoverpa zea. Next base: position 13,204,553 of record NC_061457.1, read on the forward strand.
GAATCTATGTTTTATTTGTGACTAGATAACGATGTCATCCGCTTCAGAACAAAAATAATTTCAATATTTTTTAATTGATATATTTTTAATGAATATCACATACCTATTAGAATACACAGGAAGTATTATTGCCATAAAATGGTGATACGATCAAAAAACAGCATTCAACACAAAGATTTTTCATCCCCAAAAAAAAAACCAGCCATCGCTCCCTTTCAGAAGTTTCCTCAATGCACTTTACGTCCGACGGTACCCGACGTCAGCCGATCTTTCCCGAGCGACGGAGCCTCAAGCGCATTCGTTCGCCAACAAATCAACAGCTTTGTAACTGTGACGTCAAGTTAATTAAAACAGCGAAAAGTTGGCGATTTAAAACGCGGACTTTGATGAGGATCGAGTCATGAGCGATAGCGATTTTATAAAAGGCAGAAAGTATTAGCGGTTTTTTATTGCATAAGAATTAAGATAGATGCGTTGGCTCCTTTTCTATTTACTATACTATAGACTACTTATTACTATTCCATAGCTTAATAGTATTTAAATTATTACACAACTTCGCGTTATTGTTAAGCGAAGAACTACAGTGATAAATAATGTATTTTTTTTTTATTATTAAAATAAAGTTCTGTAAACATAATAATATAGGTAAATCCATAGTTTTGATGCTCAATAAAAGAGATAGCTCGTTAAACTTTATAACGTCTTCCGGAGAGTTTTACGATGAAGTTATATTTACTTTTTATTTTTATTTACATGAAGAAGAAAAATTATATTACCAAAGCTATTTTCATCATAAAATTATTTAGCACAACGCATTTTAATAGTAAATTCTATTAGAATTGTAGGTAGACTTTGACAAAGATTTAAAATATCATAAACACATCATTCCATTACAACCATGTCATTTTACAACTAATAGCAGCCCAAACGTTATACCACAAGCTTTTAAATTTGAATATTAATAAACCCCATTAATTAGTGATTTGCATAAACTAAAACTAGTAGCAATAACATAGAAAATAATTAATTATTTACTTTAATCAATAAATAATGTCAGTTTTAGAATTACGTTGATATGTTTATAGCGAACTATTGATATTTTTGATTTGAATCGAGGTTAATGTTGATTTTATGAAAACGAATTGGAGAATCAGAGTCATTTGTTATTTACACAGTTAGGGTTATTTATAGGCATTTCTCTTTACATATTTCGTGACGGTTTGTTAATTAATTAGTTTTCGATGCTAATTAGGTAATCGGAGAAATTGTAGAGCGGACTAATTTCATCCTACGCTTTGCACTGTGTAAATGTGTATTTGTATAAGGCACTGATTTACTTTTCAGTATGTGCATTTGATGTATGCAAAGGTTTTTTGCAATAAAACGGAACAACAAAACGTATTTTTTTTTTACGAAAACCATTTGAATCTATCTTAACAATGAGTAAATACGTTGTCGAACGAAAAAATAGGATTATTTTTGCAAAAACTCGGCTATTTAATTAAGATTACATATACAACAACAATATTATATTACAACTCGCTACTTCCACTCCCTTGTACCACCCGCCGCCCTCACCGCCCGCCCAACTGTCGAACCTAAAGAAACAGTCGCAACAGCTTATTAATACTTCATACACTGTTCATGCACTTTTTAATGGAACTAATCATGTTTCTAGAAGTTGTAATTACAAGCCTGAAAGGTCAGGCCAATTAGTTCCTGAATTATAAGTAATTTTCTACAAGCAAACTGATTTTGTGACCCAGTTCGATGTTGGTTTATGAAAAAGAACATCACTATTAGAAAAATAATTATTTGCTTTGTTTTTCTCTGCGTAGGTACATAATTTTGTTTATCTTACTGCACAACAAAAGAATATCATAAGTAGATGCTACAAATGAATGATGTCGATCATAATTATAATGCTCTCAATGCATTGATATAAATGCTCAATTATAACTCTTTAAATAACAAATACATGAACACATTACATTTAAAAACACGATTTACTTTTCAAAATGCTGACGACATCCAAAAAATTCTTAGTGGAACAAAAGTGTTTTACCTAATTTCTTGATAAAAACGTTACAAAATTTCATATTCATGTAAAATCAGTCGAAACTATTAGCTTAACTATCCACACTCAATTGCAACACCAACAAAAACAGCAGATGACAGATTAATTTGAAACCGAAAAACTTTATGCAAAAGCCATGTAACTTTTAGCTGTAAAAACTAGCGATTTGACACGATACCAAAGACAACTTGAATAAAATATAATGCAGCAGTAATATAGGAATCCTTGTTTACCAATATTTTTTGTAAAACAACTAAACCAAAACAAATGGAATTTCAGACTTTCAGGTTTCTGATTGACTACCCGTAACGACGACTAAAAAACTTCAAATGGCAGATATGGTTGAGAAATAACTGTAATAATGTAAACATAACTAAGGATAAATCCAACTTTTCGCTAACTACAAAAAAAAACTATTTCTTTTCAGGTTAATAAATAGTGGTAGGTACATACGAACTTGAATATGTACACTATATTTACAAACTTAAACTACTTTACATTGCAACACCACTTTACTAGTGGAAGGTACATATTTTATTATTTGAAAATCACATTATTGATTTTATTAGTGTATACTCCTTACCGACATGGGGTCAAAAGTGAACTAGTCTTAGCCGTCACACGAAATTAGCGACGCACTGAACTTTTCGAATTAAACTTAGTTTTCATAGAAATAATGTGTCAAACGCCGCATTCGAAGCTTGTACTACTCAAATTAGTTTGTTTATATTTTGTTGATGGGGATTTTACAGTTTTTGACTTAGCTGCATTGTTACTTGTAATTTTTCAGCAGTCCTAGACGGTTGATTACTTCAAAACTATGTAAATCCTGAACGACGTACGTAACATTAATTTGGAAAAGCATCTGAAAATGACGTCACTTTTCTTAATCATTCTCTATGAAGAAAAAAAAATGATATGACACACAAAATAAGTATTCAGCTTGATTGATGTAAAGTCATAATTCACGTCTTCATTCAAATTGCATAGAAAGTTACCATTCTTTATAGCAAGCAGATTATTTATAAACCATACATGCAGTATTCATAAAATGTTACACCCAATTTTGTCCAAAAATATAAGTATTATTCCTAATACTTGAAACTATGTATATTACAATATTGTGTATAGTAAAAACTTGAACAAAAACCTCCGCTGCAAGTACTAGGAGCACATAAGTTAACATGCAGGTGGTGCATGGTACATCGGCGCCAATGAGCACTAATCAATACGAGCTGAAGGTGGCGAAAAATAACGAATGTTGTATTACTGACGATCGTGTGTTTCCGTACCACCGGGTTGTACACACTGCAGAAAAAACTTACACGAGTTTTTAATTTTTTAGGTTTTTTTTTTTTTTGGAAATTAGAAATGAAAATGTATCTAATTTTGTCCTTCTTCGGTAACTTCTCAAAACTTATTAACAGAATTTCACAAAGAAGACATACTGTCATGTTACTGTTAGTAAGAAAAGGCTTCTGTGTGATAAAACAAAATGGTGTCAAAAAAACCTTACGGAAAATTATTATTAACCAATAATTATCCAGTCAGTTGATGGCTTTCAGCTTATAAATAAGAATAACAACATCCATTCATACAACAATTACTATCACATCACAAACATCTAACCAAAATCTAAAACCTCCCCGAACATCAAAAAAACCCATCTAAAATTCACTTCAAAAATCCGCCATTACATTTGCTAACCCTCCGGCGGCGTATGCAGCTACGTTGGTAATCGACGGCCGGTCGGGGACGTATTGGGCCGTCGCGGAGACGCCGCTGGCTCTCTGTGTTTTTAAAGCTTTCTTCTAAAGGGGGGTCCTTTCCACCCCACCCACCGCCCCACCCTCAACAATCGATGGACGCCGTCACGTTAGTGCAGCGCCCGATCAAGTGCATACGTGAGGACTTTCTTTGATGCGTCTTTGTGCGGACTCGGGTAGGATGGGGTTAATTGTTTAGTTCTCTTTCTAATGTTGGCAGTTTCGTGTGGAGTGTTCGTTTTTTGAATGTTGCTGCTTTTAATTAAGTGTTGTGTTTTTTGAACTTACGTTTTACGATTCTTTACGAATTAGTATGTGAGTTATATCTCCTTAAAGACTTAAGGTACGTTCTACTTGTAATGGAATTGCGATCACGATTTATCAGGAAAACATTTACTAACTATATACTATGAAAATTAGCCACACAACTTCCACCCAATTTCTACACTAAATAATTTCCTAACTAACATAAACGAAAGCTAATCAAAAGCCGAATTAAAAGTCGGGTCGTTTGGACCACCCCGCACACAGCGTTGGGGTCTTTGTGAAAATTGTTTACAGTAGAGAGGTTGAATTTCTTGCGACTCCCGTCTGCGGTAGTGACGTGACAACTTGTCAGTTACAGACTGCAGTGGCGTCATGAAATGCAGCTTATAAATACAATGCGACTGCTACATGCAGTTTGCGTTTTATTAAATTAACGGGGACTTGGTGAAATTTTAGGGTGAAATGCTTTTTGGGTTGCAAAAAAATACATCACTCTAATTACTCTCTGCGAAATTATTGAAACTTGGACATTTGAATTTTGATACTCATCTTGACATTAAGCAATACTTGTCTTTAGCATTACACCTTTTTTTCAGTGCGTCATAGGATAAATAATACAGATTTGGAATCATTCTAATGGGGCAATAAAATTTTAAGCAGGACTTGAATCTTCAACTTGAACTTGTTGTGTCTAAATATATCACCTGCCCCTTCATTAAACGCCCTTGAAACATAGACAACCAATATTGCACAATTTTAAACAATCTACAAAAAAAGACAAATCATTAAATAATTCACTAGAACGACAGACGTAACGTCAATAGCGTGAATGAATAAATAGTCTTCAACAGTGACGGAATACTCGTAAATATTCAATTTTTCCAAACTATAAACAGCAGATTGTCTGTCTGTTTGTCAATAATAATCAAACTATGATAAAGTTAAAACAGTTCATTCGGCAGTGACATTGTTTGCAATATTTTTTTACTTTTTAGGTAATGATGAACCAGATAGATGTCAGATAGATGAGATTTTTTAAACGGGGTTATTTTTCAGATCTTCTGTTTGGCAGCTTCCGAGATGCATGTTAAATAACTATTTAAAGGGCCCAAAAGGAAATATTATGTCAATAACTTCAATTAATAATTTTATATACCATAAACATCTCCGTGCCATCTCTGCTAACTATAAGTGAACTTTTGCTATTCCTCGCACCTCAAGCTTGACTTCCAAGAAAAGAAGCAACCTCCACAATACATCACTCATTGAATTTCCTTCTAAAAACTCGTTTATTCAATCTTTTTCAATTCCAACAATGCTAACTGAAGCCATCAGCGGCGATCGCATCGGACGATCAATAACATCAGAACAAGCTAAGACGGGGCTTGTCAGAGCTGCGCTGAACAATTCAGTCGCGCCTGTCAGTTAGACAGTACTGAACACTGATGTGACAGCCAGTGTGGCTCGAGTAATAGGAGACGGGATTTTTAATAAAATATTTAGGCTTTATAAGAGGTATGTTGAGGAGTTAGTGGTTACTTTAGATTTTTATACATAAAACAATTAAACCAATGTCACTGGCAACGAGAAGTAAGCCAATCATGAATACATTGCAGATAAAAGCACATGCTATTTAATTCTAGCTATACAGTAACACACTGATGGAAAATATACAGAACGTACAAGACATGACCAGCTAGAACTATCAAGAAACATAGTATCCCGTGACACAGTCACTGACGTGATAACCGAGTCTTTGCAGCTACAGTCACACAGACATACAGACACACAGTCACAACTTGTGAAGGACTAATGCTTCAAACTAAAGGAAGATACTGTTGTAAGAAGTGTCTTGGAGCAGAGTCGGTGTCCTCGTCCCAGTGACAGTTTGCAATGACGTGACACCACTGACTAGATGGGGTTTGGTGCAAGTGGGGAGATGAAATAATATCTGTAACTTACAAATGATTTTGAAATTAGAGCAGATGTGTTGTGGTCTGCTAAATGGCCTAGAGAAAGGTTTGTGTGGTGATGTGGGAAGATAAAAAATTGCACGTATAAAAACTGCTGAATCCTGACACGAAAAAATTGTGTTGGATTGAGTGATTGTTTCTCATGGCAAAAACAATTATCAAGCTTTAAAATACGTCCTTCACATGCAAATGCAGAGGAATATAGAATTTTGGGTGGTCCGGTCCCAAGAAACTCTGACCCCCATAACTTGGGCCACGAAAGCAAGTCTGGAGTGAAATTTCCAGCGGAGGCGAGTAAACTTGGGGACGTGGCTGCGACAGGGATGCTCGCGTCATCTCGATGCAAGTTGATAATGCAAGCGTGTGCCCGACGGTTGTTTTAACTTCAGGCGCTGAAACTATCAACTGTCGAGCAGTGATTTCTTGGAAGGCTTTGATGGCGAGTCTCCGTTTTCTTGGCTTGTTGGAACAGCGGTTCGTTTTGAATGGTATTGGCAGCTTCTGATGTTGGAGGATGGTTCTTGAAGTAACGGATTTTGATTGATGGTTGACTGTGATTGTAGCAGAATGTAGATGCAAGCAAAACATGGGAGAGAAAAAAAGGAAAAATTGTGGGCATGATAAATCACATGGCTTTCTATATGTAAAATATTGATAACCCGCATCATACTACACCCAGCACATGTACCGTAAACAAGACATTTCAAAAACAAAACTATAAAATTAATCTTAAAATATTTTCAAGATTTCATCTCAAGCATCAACCACATAGTATAAACCCATAAATAGTGACCCAGAAGCACATTAAAACTGCACCATAAGAACATAACACTGCGCAATATCCCGAGGATGGCATTGTAAACCCGTCCATCCACCGTTCTTCAAGCGACCGGGCTAGAGTACACCCGTGACAGTCATTTAAGACAGTGACGTGACACCCCCCCAGTCCGCTCCTGCAACCCCCCACCCGTTTCTCCCGCCAGATGGATTGATATTGCTGCACCGAGCAGACGTAAGAAGCGATAGCATACGGGAAATAAAAAATATAAAGTACTGTTATAGTTTTGAATTAAATGGGGAATTATGTTTGTGCGCTACCAAATGGGGTTGTATTTCTTTTTGTTTTTCGTTTTGTTTGTTTGTTCTATCTGTTATTCTGCTGAATAATGTAGAGGTTTTAATTAGTTCTCATTATGCTTATTTCAATACGTAGCGTTTCAAACCAGCTTTTGATTAGTTCTTAGATTTGTATTGTGGAGTTATTGAATGCAACGAGACAAACACAAAAGATAATACGGACAAAGGATTATGTTAACGTCGGAATTCTTTATGTTCAGATTCTAATTGATTTAAACCATACTTTCATAGTAATTTTATATTATTGCCTCGCAAGTCATAATCCATTCCGTGATTTTTAAAGCTGAACATAATGGAACATGACATGAAACACAGTTAATTATCCAGACGCTTGAACTACTAACTTTATAATTACATTACAACAGTAACGAAAAATGCATACAAAAACCGTATAGCACGCGCCATTAGACAGCTAAAAACATTTCTATTTCGCTACACTTGAAGTTGAAAAGTACGGCGATGGACGCAAACGAGACGCCGGGCGAGCGTGATGGCGATTCTGAGACAGTGACGTGACACGGCTCCCCACCAACCCCCCGCCACCCCCGGGGGGCGCATATTGACCCACCCCGGATAATAAGGGGGTTATGCACTGAGGAGCGCAAAAGTCGAGCCATCTTTTGTACGAATGTATGTTTTTAGAAATATAACTGTACTATTAATTTTTCGATGGCCTTCGGGAAGTTGGGGACTTGTGAAAAGTTTTTGAAGAATTGAAGCGGATTTTAAATTCATTAGTGGAACCTTTTTTGTGATTGCGTTCTTCGGGATTCGTTATTTCTTCTAGTTATTGAAGTGAATTAGAAATATCTGGAAGGAGTGGTTATTGAGTTTGATTAAAGGACATTACTTTGAAGTGTCTCAACTTATTACATTACGTTCTCCTTCTCAATCACATTTTCTTCAATATTTCTAATCAACTTTCTGAAATACTTCAGTAGCACAAGATTAACCTATAACACCAAAAACCGAGTTTCTTACACAAGATTTTTCTTCAAAATTCGGAAAATTATCCAAAAATTTTAATAAAACAATCCACCCGTCACTTCAAAAACTAAAACCAAATAAAGAGTGGACGCCATGACACGACGACGTGCCGTCATTTGCACAAAATTAAATACCCCTCAAAGACGGACACCCCCCGCCCCCAGCCCCAGGCGGGGGCAGATGGATTGATATTGCCCCACGATGCAGGTGGGCAGATCTCGGAACAACGATTTATAAAGTAGTGTCTTATGCTGACTGTACTTCGCTTTACGTTTTAAATTGTGTTTGTTAGTGGACATGATTAAAAGTGTGTGTTTTTAGAAGTTGTAAGGGAGTTTGGACTCTTGGACTTGAGCAATTTTTTTTTTGCTGACATGTTTATTTCTTACTACAGAATGACATGATTAGGAAAAGCTTTGCAGGTCAACTTTATGATGTAAAGGTATGTATATTAAATCATGTGTTCATTCACATAGAAGGTCGCCAAAATCAAATTAAAAAAAAAAAATTAAACAAAACAGACACATCAGCCCTTCTTCAATAATAACACCTAGCCTATTGAATGGAATAACCAACATCCCTTTTACCTTCATCCACTGATCAAACATAATGAAAAGAATCCGAATGAAGATTTAATTCAAACCACCCCGTCCCTCGTATCAAACAAACAAAAAATACCCAAAATTAATAGTCAAAAGTCTGTAACAAGTCGGAAAAAACAACATCCCTCTCTTACACGCCATAAAAACGCGACAAAGACACATGTCCCCCCTTTTTATCTTCAATTAAGAAACTCCGATAATGTAGTGTGACATACGGACGAAATGTCCAAATAACGTCGACCTGCGATCAGGTAAAACCACTTCACAATAAGGGATCACGTTACATAAGTCATTTGGACGTAAAAAAATTAACGGCGATTTTATTTAGTGTAATTTGAACCTTCAGGCGTTGGAATAAAGTGTATGGTGGTTGTAAAAGTAAGTTTGTCAGTGAGTTGCCAGTGAGTGATGGCTGGTGGACGGTGAGTGATGGCCGAGTGAAACACGTGATTAGTGAGTCCTGCTCGCTCCCGTAATCTGGTATAATGAGTCGTGATGGTAATCATTCTGTGGTCATAGACTGAGTGACAGATGTCATTATTTGTCTTTTTTCTGGACATAAAGATAATTATGTGGACAGTTATCTCGTGTGGGCTTTCTGCGAATATGTTACAGGATAAAGTAAGTATGTTTTGGATAATGTCAGAGTAATGTGTGTCCCGTGATTCATTGCTAATTTCATTGTTCAGGTTTCGGAAAGCAAACGAGACTGATCATTTACCTCAATCCTACGATTATATCACAAAAACATTATGTGATTTTCACCATAATTTCAAAAACTTTAAACCCGTCAACTTCAAAAAAGCCCACCACGGGCAGCTAAATCACACTCCAGCAACTCAATAAATAGGATTTGATCACAAAGCTGTCAGTTGCAAATATTATAGACAGTCTAACGGAAGCGTGTCGCGGCTGTCACTGTCACGATTGTGTCACATCCCGTCGCGTGACGCGGTTTGACGAAGACCTATGTGTCGCTTCCATTTTTAAATCAGGAATACATACAGCCTTGGCCAAAAGTATTGAGCACCCATGACATCTTTCAGTTTTATGCGGAGTATCAAACAGAAATAAAACAAAACTTTTTTTTTATTTGTAATTTACTATTTATTCATTGAAAATTAATATTTTGTGGGTCCACCCTTTGCCTTAATTACAGCAGAATTTTTTTTTGGTAAACAGCTAACAAGATTTTTACAGTCTTCAGCAGTAATCGCGTTCCATTCTAGGCGCAGGTAGCGTTTCAATTCTTCTCTGTTGTTAATTGTGTGGCGCCTAACTCGACGCTTTAATAAACCCCATAAATGTTCTATGGGGTTCAGATCTGGCGACTGGGCAGGCCAGTCAAGAAGCTCTATGCTATTTTCCTGAAACCAAGTCATAGTGCGGGCAGATTTGTGGCAAGGCGCGTTATCCTGCTGGCATTTATCACTATCCATGTTCGTGTCACCGAAAAGTTTCGTGAATGAACGCAGTTTCTAGCACATTTATGTACTTAGAAGAGTCCATGCGGCCCTCACACACGAACAATTCGCCAACTCCAGAATCTGTCATACAACCCCAGGCCATTATACTGCCGCCGCCGTGTTTTACGGTTGGGACCACACACTCTGGCTTAAATTCTTCGCCCACCCGGCGACGCACAAAGGTCACACCAGGTGTACCAAAAATCTGCAATAAAGAGAAAAATATTGAGTTCCGGAAATAAAAAGAACTTCCTCTGTGCGTTTAGAATTTAAACCATTTCATATTATTTTGTGAGGGCATTAAATTGACTTACTCACCTCAAAGTTTCATTCGTCTGACCACACAACATTTGACCAATCTTCAGCGGTGAAAGTTCGGTGTTGTAAGGCCCATTTGTACCGAGCTTTTTTGTTGCTCTCGGAGAGCCATGGCTTCTTCCTAGCTTTACAGCCTTTCAGACCAGCTTTCTGAAGCCTTCTACGAGTAGTTCGAGCAGAAATTGTTTTCTTCATTTGTTCTGAAAACTCAGCAGCGAGCTCTGAAGATGTTTTTTTCCTATTTCTTAATGACTCTCTCAGTAACTGACGATCCTGACGGCCTATGGTGATGCGTTTGCGCCCGGTTCTCGGTGTATTTTGATGTGATCCGGTATCAGAGAATCGCTGAATAGCATAATGCACGGATCGGCGCGAACATTTGACAGTTTTGGAAATCTCTACTTGTGATTTCCCTTGCCCGTACAGAAGCTGTATCTGCACTCGTTATTCTAAATAAAGTTCGTTTCATTTTGGCTTATCGCAACTATAACACTTAAAACTTTGAAATAAAATACCAAAGGCGCACTAGATCACTGGATGTTGTCTCAACGAGCGATGGTAGCGAACTAGAAAATAAATTCAAAAATTGTAAAAGACACATTTTCTTGCACCCAGGTGTTTTATTGTCAACTGCGGCATAAGTCATTGTTTTAAAATCTTTATAGATAACCGATAAAAGAATACTTCAACGATAGATTCGGGTTTCTCCCATAATTACCGTGATCTAGCGAAATTTGTAAGGTGCTCAATACTTTTGGCCAAGGCTGTAGGTATGTTCTGTGGTTTGGATTTGGAACTTGATTTTGTATTTGCGATTTTGAATTATGAACATTATTTGTTGGTACATTAGCTTTATGCTATCCAAGGCAATGTGTTAAATCAACTCTATATAGCTCTTCCAAGATGGAGTATTTTATAATATAGCTATAGTTGGTTTGAAAAAATTGATTCCCTTTATGACTGACATAATTTAGCCTTTTTGCCCTGGTATCTACTTAACTTATCCATCTTGCAAATTGCTTAAAACTTACAAAATGTGTTATAAAACAAAATTGAAAAATTAAATTACATATTCATTAGGTATTCTGTGAACCATGCTTTCTTTAGACCACCCAATTTCAAACATCCTGTACAACCTACAGCATGGTCGTTGCAGCAAAGATAGCTATCCTTGGGGTAACAACATATTGAAATATATTAGGACAGGTGAACCGTGTACGATTCGTCTCGATCCGCCCCGGACGCGTGTGTTGTTGCTTACGGCGTTACCGTATCAGATACCATCAGTTCCGGACCGGAGAGCTTGCAACTATTTTGAATAGTTGATGAGAGTTGACTTAAATAATTTAAAAATAAAATTTTGTATGTAGGTATTCATACTTTCCAAACTCAGTCATGGAAATAGCTGAATACGTGGCTCTGTGTAATTTTTGTTCTCCAAAATTGTGTTTTCGTTGATTTGATGGTACCCATATGCTTTGGTACGTTAAATTGGTGGATCCTGGCTGTAATTTGAACATCTTTGGTAGTCGCTATGAGTAGTCAGAAAGTCTGGCAACCAAGGGCTATCAGGATAGCCCTGGTAATTCGGAGGATGTCAGAGGGCCAGTCCTTTCTTGTAAAACACTCAGCTGCATCAGGTTAGACTTAAGGCCGGCTCCATCATAGTTACGAAAACGATAAGCACATGATGCTCTTTTGTTTGATTACATGCTCAAAGATTATACAGTAAGTAACTAGTGCGCAAGGTAACTCCTTCAAATAGAGACACAACCCTCCCATGGCCACAAGATAGGTACCATTAATTCCTTTTGTCTCTTCTATATTTTTCTTTTTTTAACTAAAAAACTCAACGTTCATTTTGTTCAGCACGCGAGCTTTACATATTAACATGTGTTGTTTAGTTTATTTTTTTCCGCAATGCTAGCAGACATTGTACGGGTTAAGATTACCTACAGAGGTAATGAAAGGGAAATAGGATAGGACCGTAATGAGATAGATAGAGGAATCTGTGTTTTAATTAAGATACTACAGATGACTGTCAGGTTAAATATGTTTGGTAGAAGAATTTATTGTGATAAAGTGACTGATGATAGTAAGAAATTACTTTTATCATTAGTGTTTAATGTCCCACTGCAGTTGTCTCTTCTCATACAGATAATGGAATTGGCGGTTTCAGACTTTAAAATCCAGGTTTCAGATACTTGGAACTTGCTTGACCTGGAATCGAACATGCACACACTCATACCTGAGGGGCCTAGACCGGTACTTGTAATCCACACTTTTAGATACTTTAACCAAAACAATATTCTAAACCCACAAACCAGATACCTACACAACACAGCACCAAACTCAAGTACAGCCATAATAATTAACCGAAACACACACTCATTAGCTTTCTTTGTTCACGGTATAAAGGCGAGTGTACAAAAGCCAGCGGATAATATTTTTTGGGCTGAGTGCATACAGGATCACATCGCGCCTTTACAATCGCCTGGCTGACGTCCGCAGACTTGCTCCGCCGCAGTAGGTTGAGGGGTGAGGGATGAGCGGAAGCGGGAGCGATTTACAAGACAATGTAGTACTGACGAGAGATGTTAAAGAAAATGTAAGGTTAATGCTTTATGAGCGGATATATCAAGTCATTTAGCAGGCTGATAATCACCGTGAACCGATTCCAAATTGATGGTTAACTCAATTAAAACTCTAGTGAATAAAGCAAGTCCCCACCTACGAATATCATCGACCTACCTAGTTAAAGGACTATTGTTACAAAAATAATGATTAAATTATCTAATAATAACTCGCTGTCGCTACCTCCCATCACACACCCCTCACCCTTAATTCGGCAACACATAAGCAATTTCCCGCTAGCGAAATAAGCGAATTAAAATCGCCTCAAAGCTACTGCTAGCAAAGAAACGCCTGCATACGTCGAGGGGTTTATTTTTAGCTATTTACCCCTTGGGGGGTGACTGACGACCGGTCAGCCTTTGAACGCAGTTGTTCACAGTTGAAATTTTTAATTTTAAAGTTGTCTCTAGTAGATGTTAGTTGGATTGTGGGGGTGGCTTTTTATGTGCAGGTAGTGTTTTTTGGTTACTTGAAGTCGTGAATTTTAGTAAAAAATTGACTGCAGAACACATTTTCTATGGACGTACTTAGAATCGGCAGGCCACCTTAAGTTGTAGAGTTACAACTTCTTCTAACGCCAAAAGGCAATAAGACGCGAACGAATCATAGCTTTCACATTCATTCTTATCCTTACTACTATCATATAATTATGTCGTCCGTATGTGTCTCTTAAGTTTTCACACCTACATGATTTGCCATCTGGTTCAAGCCAATGCTTAAAGTCACAGGTAGTAATGGGACTAGTAGTAATTTATGTTCACCGGACATTACACAATCTTAATACATTTTAAGTAAACATGAAACATGACATTCCAAGCGCCGCGAATCACATAATTAACGTTAATTAGAACATCCGTAATTACGATTGAAGAAATCTTAATTGACAAGATGTTTCACATAGTTCTATACGTCAATGTCTGTTGGAGGATGTCATATGTTATGTGTAAGATGCCGTCATTATAAGAAAGTAGGTTAATACATTTATGTACTCTTACTACTCTAGGCGCTTAGACACCAGTCTAACCAAAGGTTGCCCGGGTAACTGGGTTGAGGAGGTCAGATAGGCAGTCGCTTCTTGTAAAGCACTGGTACCCAGCTAAATCCGGTTAGACTGGAAGCCGACCCCAACATAGTCGGGAAAAAAGCTCGAAGGATGACTACTCTAGGCACTTTGAATGAATAATGGGTCACTGATGGAGCCTTAAGGCATGTCTTTGATTCTGTTCACTACCCGTGTTGGTGTATGCGGTAGCCTGGGTAACTGAGGTGTGGAGGTCGGATAGGCAATTGCTCCATGAAAGCATTGGTACTCATATGAATTCGATTAAAACTGGAAGACGACCCTAACATTGTTTAAAAACCGATGGAAATGGATGTATGTCCCGATGATGATAATAAGTAAGTTCTCTGCCACATTTCTTAGTATTCAAATAACCAACGTGAGTTTTTTGCCCAACTCTGGAAAAACGCTTGACGCTCATGACTGAATAGGAAAATGAAAATTCATCCAAAGCAAATATAATTTTAAGATCCACTTAAACTTGATTCAAAGACCTTTGAATTCTGACCATTTTAAAATCCCTAATCAAATTGGTACAGTCCACAACAAAAGTACATCGGAAAAAGACGAGTAGCTCATTAAGTACAATCGTTAATTGCGCAGTCAAATCGAACGCTACCTAACTTCATTACATTCTTCCGTTAATACGACATCGGACGGCGGCGTCCGGGGCCGTCCTGCGAGTTATGCAACGAGCACCCTCCCATTCCGATCACGTGCGAAACGGACCGGGGGCTGCTAATTAAAAATCGAAGGATTTTTGTTACCGACTGTACTTGTTAGATATCTGAAGGAGTATCGATAGACGTTCTTTTTTCGATCGCGGATTCTTGCGATAAATTGTTCGTAGATACGGTTCGGCCCTAAAACGGAAGCGTGTCCGGATTGTATGAGCGGTAGGATATACATAGATAACTGTAGCCTTCGGTGAAATAGGTTCTTGTTATTTTTGAAGATTTTTTTCGAAGATAATTTTGGGAGTCTGATGACGTGAGCTGATATGATGATGGTAATGATAAGGGTTCTTTCGAACAAGAGGATGTAAATACATTACGTGTTTTGATTTTACTTGATTGTATTTTTTGTTTTCTATAATTTCGTTGCTATGCAATATGGCCTTATTTATTTCATTAACTGAAAGCTGTACTCTCGCACGCTTCAGTCAGTACATTGCACCAAACATTCTTCAGAAGGACTAATTGTCTCCCTGCACCCTTATTTAACATCATGCTAAAGAGCATACTTACTAAAAGTATAAAAGCACAAGTACAGCATTTTCCCAAATGCCGCAGTCCAGCAATTTTACTTACACGTATTTTCTATTTCGCAGGTCAACAGAAACTCCAATTTAAAAACAAAAAACGACACATTCCTGAAGGCACCTACGAGAAAAAATATAAATAAAATATATACTCAAGTCAACGTCCTACATACAACAACTTGTTCGTATTTCTTTACTATTACAGGGCCGCCCCCCGCGCCCCTCACTCCCACCTTACACTCCGGATCTCATGCTTACAAACTGTCGCATTACCGGTCCATCCTTGCCGACAATACCCTGACATTCCTCCTCAAAACTCAACTCTATCACCCCGCAATAAGGACTACGTGTCGCAAAAATGTGACTGCGGAACGCAAACGAGAAAACTTGTCAATGCAAATTGAACTATATATTCAGGAGCTAAGGTTGAAGTTTGTTTGTAGTGTACTCGGTATGGTAATGATAATTCTAAGCAAATGCCATAAGGAAATAAGCTGAGTGGTTCCTTTTGGAATTGTTTACTTGAGAAGATTTCGTTTGGGTAAACAAAAGGTGGACGATGACCAAAGGGTGGTGAACCGGTGACACATTAGAAAAGGCTTACACCACCCTGCAGATTTATGCAAGGACGATTGCTAATTTGTAAATTACAGACAGAACGCTAAAGTCCTCAAAGTGTGATGAAAAAAATAAAAAAAAATGGATCCAAGTATTCTAAATTATGTACAAATTAGACATACCAAGAGCTGATTGCATAGCTGTACATACATATATTGACTAGCTGTTTTGAAATACATACTATACTTTTCTAGGAACTTATCAATGCAGGAAAAGGCGTTGTTTGCTAAAGGCACAATCACAATACAAGGAAAGGATTGGCATAATTTTACTATCACATCTATACAACGATGATTGTCAGCCATTTCATTACAATATGCAACCCCTAAACCCTTTGAAACAACCCATATTCTACTACTGCTGTAGGTACACACAACAAGAGAAATACACACTAAAGATATCAAAGAACAAGTAACATTTCTATACACCAGTACTCCACAATCATCTACTTAAACTCCAGCTACCGTCGCCACTGAACCTGTTAAGATCCTAACCGTCAATATGTACAAGGTTATCGGTCCAAACTATCAAATAAGTAACCAATGGCAATCATCGTAATCGGCCAGTTACAAGACAATGCACTACCGCAATACTGGGCCATTCTGCTACCGACCAATCGCGTTGAGTGAAAACTGCCATAAACGAACAGAATAGCCCTCAAGATCAGTGGGAGATGCGGAAGTAGGTAGAAAGGTTTTGCCTCAGTGAGGCTGGAATGGGTACGTAAGCCGGTAGTCGCGTTTGATAAGGACTGGAATTTAAAATGGATCTGTTTTAGTGTTTTTAGTATTGTTACTTGTTGGTTATATAAGATAGAGATACATGTACTAATATGAAATTCACGTAATAAGATTAGGATTTCCAACCGACTCCCTAAAAAGGGGCGGTACTCAATTCAGATGTCCGTATTTTATATCGTGTCAAATCCGCTAAAAACCAAAAAAGAATAAGAAAACATGACTTTTGTTATTTAAAAACCCATTAAACAAGCACAATCACAAACAAACCCCATAACCAAAGAAACAGGACAGCCATCAAAATTTAAAATCGCTTTCACAGAAATTGAGGATAAGAGAAACAGTACAATGTGGCTATTAGCAGTAACTTATTATAGACAATTTCCTACGTTAGTACGCGACCAATCGACTTGAGTGAAACCCGCTATAAAGGAACACTGTTAAGGAACAAAATTATGGAATAAGGGACTCTAAGGACCTCTGTCCACCAATTGGAACGTTGACATCAGCTAGTGCTGAATAATTCGGGGTTATTAGCGGAATTGGAGGTACGGAAAAGTTGGGGTCAAAAGTCTGGATTAAATATACAAAGATAGGTCTCGTGTTGGGGTGACCAAGCAAGATATTTTTTGAAACCATCATGTGAGAAATAAATAAAACGAAACTGTAAAACGCAAAATCAAGCGTAGGTGTAGAATGTTGATCAGTCACTTAATTTACGAGTGCTTGGAAAATTCTACACAGTATTAATTTTAATATAAGACAAGTACTTAGTAGCAAATACCAAGCTTTTTTTTCTTTGAAATGATCTCAATTCCATTCAGCAACAAAGTTAGAACTACAACAATAAAATCCTGTCCATCTAAATTCCATCTAAAATATTATAACAATACTATTCTAAAACCTTCTAACTTCACCTTTACCATCCTTTAATTGGTACTCGGACCTAATGTTGTAGGTAAAATACTATTGTCGCGTCTGTGTTGGTGCGTTGTTTATTCTATGACCGTTTTTGGAATTTACGTTCTATTGTGCTGGGCGATGTTTTAGGTATTGAGAGGCCAATGACTTTGAAGTGCACTAGTTTAAATATTATGGATTTGGCTGGTGTTACTGTTAATTTTAGGTTTGCCTAACTGTATAGAAAATTAACATACCCTTTAAGGGGTTTTATACTGATTTTTATGATTGAATTTTTCCTTTATAATTACTTATTCCATCACGAAGAGTTTTCATAATCAAATTAATTTGAAAATAAGTGGACAAATTGACATAACGCCTCTTATTGGTCAAAATTAAACTAAGCTAAAACCAAACCATAACATTAGTGTTTAATTAATGCACATAATTAGACATCCAATCCGACTTTCCACGATAATTAAATCGATACCTACATAGTTCTACGAAATTATCACATGAAACTTATATGAAATCGATTTGGAGAAAATACTCGATTCTATATCGTTATATAAATAGAGTATCTTAAATCTACAAGACTTTAATGGATGACCAGACATACAGGCTGGTAGCTATAAAGATATCAATCAAGCCTGACGTAGGGGACATTTTGTTGTTATTTCAAATGGTCTTGTACCATAAAATTAGCATTGGAATGGTACCGGCGCATTCCCATAAGATCACGGTATCGGAGTACGGTAAGTGGTTTAAAGTGTAAGCGATTGTTCTAATTGGATTTACTTTAATAATTGCATTGAACCCACACACTCACACTCGAAAGGCCAGTACATGCAGTTAACATACATAAATCTATACAGAAGTCTTATTCTACTTTAGAACAACATTTTGAAATCGATTTAAATCTCTTTAGTAATACAAGCGCCATGCTAAATCTTAAAAAACAATTCCTTTTTCTATCAGAAAATTCAGTATTGTATTCCAGATAACTTTTGAAATCCATTTGTTATATACTTTTAACATAATACTGAAGAATTTGTTTATTTAAACGCGCTAATCAGGTACTACTGGAATGATCAAAAAAATATATATCCCAGCTAGATACTTCATTTATCAAGTAAGACTATACGTTAATTTTTGTCGGGTAGGTAAGTGGAATAGTTCCCGGGACGCGAGTGTAACCGTGAGTTAAGTTAGTATACAAAAAATCGCTTCCGCTCATCGCTCGCACCGCTCTTACAATGACCTCTCTATAGATGCAGTGGCAACGGAGTAAAGATTGCTTCTAACGCACAATGCAGTTAAGTCTAGCTACCGGTAATGTGAGGGGAAATCAATCGGTTGACTATTTTGATGGCATTGTCGTAATTAATGAAGTTTTTGTTGTAAAAACTAGAATTTTATTATCCTGAGTGTGTTTAAAGATGTTTTTCCCATTTTCTTGGTCCTGTTGCCGGTTTATCTATTTATTTTTTAAGGAGTAATGAAATCTTGGGATACGTTATATTTTAACAGATTTTCTGGTGAATGTCTTATCTGAACAATACAATTACGTACACAATATATGGCAAAAAAGGCAATAGCAGTTTTAGAGAATATAAGACAGCCAGCGAATATTACAAGACACTATCTTCCTAACAGTTTAAATGAGTTCCTTCAAAATGATTTCAATCAATATCACTACCAATGATTTATTTCGAAGAAGGCTATAACTAGCCTGTAACGACTTCCATCAGCTTACGCAAGTAGCAATACAAAACTAATTACTACTAAAATTTTAATCATTCACCAATGTACATGATGTAGGCAGAGGTTCTCAACTTTGAGGACTTTTTAATCGCTATAATTTTTAACCCCCGACGCAAAAACGACGGGGTGTTATAAGTTTGACATGTCTGTGTGTGTGTGTGTGTGTGTGTGTGTGTGTGTGTGTGTGTGTGTGTGTGTGTGTGTGTGTGTGTGTGTGTGTGTATGTGGCATCGTAGCTCCCAAACGGATGATCCGATTGTAATGCGGTTTTTTTTGTTTAAAAGGTATGTCAGTCGGGAGTGTTCTTAGCTATGTTTGGTGGAAATCGGTTCAGGTCTTCAAGGTCATCAGCTCGTTTGCTAGATGTGATAGGAATGTTACACGATCAGTTTACTTGCAAGTATATGTGGGATCTGAAATTTGAAACACTAATGTCTTTTGGAACCACTGAGCTGGTCTGCTGTTAGGGCACGAAGGTAGGAGACGTAACCCTGAACTGCCTTTTAGTAAACCCATCGAGTTTGGGCTCGTTGAATTTGTCTTGACAAGTTCTCTTCATGTTTCAGATTGACGAGAACCTGATGCTGGAAATGGGATGTGGCGGATGAAACCCTGAAATGCCGGAATGAAACGGATAAACCGATTTATATTTTTGCTGAAAATCTAGAATGTCCAAATGTTTCTCAATCTGTGCAATTCTCCCAGAGCCAGTTTGTCATGAGGATTGTTAAACAGCTTCCTTTGGCCGAGATCGCATATAGCGACCCCATCTTAAGATAAAATAAATTAAATGAAAGAAGGAAAAATTAAGGAGCTCCTTTAAAAAGCATGAAATAAAATTAAATTATAAATTTAAAAAAACCCCCGACCCAAAAAAGTACGCAATAATTATGACAAAAGGTTAAAAACGCTAAACCCTATAAAAAGCAAAAAATAACTTTTAACACTACGTAAACTAAATTTTGACGTGTCGGGGGACCGCTTTTTACCTTCAAAAATACTTACATAAATCAAATGATACCTACCTAATTACAACATTCGTTAAAAAAAAAAAACACGTATCTAAAGTAATGAATTAGAGCGGTCCCCCGACACGAAAAAATTTAGTTTACGTAGTGTTAAAAGTTATTTTTTGCTTTTTATAGGGTTTAGCGTTTTTAACCTTTTGTCATAATTATTGCGTACTTTTTTGGGTCGGGGGTTTTTTTAAATTTATAATTTAATTTTTGAATGTTTGATCTGTGCTAGTTTCTGATCTGTACTGATGTTAATTTTTCATGGATCACGTTTGTTTTATCAAATGACATTTCATTTGATCAAAACTTGCGTATAAAAGCAAAGATTATTTCAAATTAGCCACTTCAGTCAGTGTGCCAATGTTTATTCACTTGTTTTCAGGCATTTCAGATTACTACGGTATCTATTACATTAGATTAACAGGAAATTAAAACAGAAAAAATAAAGGACTTGTTGCTAATTAATGATAGAACTTAAGAAATGCCAGAAAACTTTAGGTAATCAACTCAAGTTCTTCAAAAACATCCTCCTTACATTGTGACGCAATGGATCCAGAAGGTTGAGCACCCCTGGATACAGGGTGGGGTCGTCAGTCCCCATAAATCGTGCAGACATACAGAAATGATATTTTGTTATTTAAAGGCGCTAGTTAATTCCACATTGGACTATAAATCACTCTTTTAATGGGTATCTGTTGAAAAAATAACTCCAACGTTCTTACTATTTCGTTAATGAGATATTTTTTCCGTTCCTCTATATGGAGATATCATCAAGTTTCTGAGACAGAGGATTGAACTTCCACCTGGTACTTATAGACAGCTTTTGTCTGAGCCTTCAATATATTTTAAATACCTTATCGAGTAGAGAATATCAGCATCTGCCTAGCTTTTTTCCCAAACATATTTTGACCGGCTCAAACTTGCCTAAATCTATCAAACCGTGATACTATTAACTGCGTTAATATCCAAACCTTCGGTGTACCTACTAGAAATTTTGACTCATGGAAACCACCAGTAGCACCACTATTTCACTAGCAAACCTGGGAATCGAACCCTGTATGTTGCTACTGGTAAACCAATTAATATTAATAATCCATTTTCTACAAATTTGCCCATGACCTTTAGTCATTAACTCATAAAGTTATATTCTAAGCAATAAATCTTTTATATCAGGCAAGTATACTTGCAATAAATTACTTTGTATCAAATGTGTCACGGCACGGGTTTACGAGTAAACTTAAGGTTAATGTGGTAATGTAGCAGTTTTGTAGGTTTACGGCTTTTTAGAAAAGCTGCTTAGATGAAGGAAATTGCGAGCGAAATTGAACCTTACGATCATTAAAGGGACATAGGGTAAAGGCGGGATAGATGCCCCACTTTTTGAAATATGCTTCTAATTTAATAAATATTGGTTCTACATTAATAACACCTATGAATGTAACTAGTTTAATCCTTTATGTTTATTTGTGATTTGTCTTTTTGGTCCTATATACTACACGTTTTGCAGATTTTAGCTTTTTGTAGAACTCAATTTTTGGGGATAGATGCCTACCCCTATGGATAGTTGCCCCACCTTGAAAATACTAGCAAGGATAGATGCCTACGGTGCGGGATAGATACCCTTCATACTGTATAAATTTATTATATTAATAATATTTATATATTTTTTTACTTTAATTTATTTGAAATGAAAAGTATTTTGCAGTTTTTAATTTGTATTTATATTCATTATCAGATTAATTAAAATTAACACAATAATATTTTAAAAGTATTTGTTCAACAAAAATAATGTATTTTAAATTTTAAACCCTTATTATAAAATATTAATTATTAAGTTTCAACATGCAAAATCATAAAAATCATTCTTTCTTAAAAACTAAAATAACACAATGTACTTAGCAGTGCTTTAAGTTTTCCATATCTCGAGCTAAAATTTCTGAAAAGTGTACAGGTTTCATGTAACCAGTACTGACACATTACACATTGAATCCAGTCGGATTTAGACTTTGTTTGTTCATAGTTTTCAAAGCATTCTATGCAGTTATTTTTATTTGCATCTTTAGGCTCATCCTGTCCATCTCTTTTAGTCTTCTTTACCTGCAAACCTTTAGTTTTCTTTCCCTTAACTTTGTCCTTAGGTGAATTGTCTTCATCTTCACTGTTTGAACTGTAAATCATTCGTAATCAATAAAAAGTGTAAACCTATACATAAACAAATGAACAATAAAAAAAAAACACAAAAATATATTAAAAATATATATTCAAAGCACTTATATATATTCAGGGTATACGTGGTGTATGGAGGGATAGATGCCCCTAGGGGCACCTTAACCGTAAAAAATCAGGGCAACTATCCTTTTTGACAGGGATGGATGCCCTGGTATTTTTTTAAATAAATAAATACAATAGAGCAACTATTTATATCAAAATGTATACTTCATGAAACAATATACATACGTAATAAAAAAATAGACGGAATTAATATCTACTTACAAAGTTATACAACAGCAAATACTCACCTTTAAAAATGTTACGCTCGCTTTAAGTTCGCCGCGGAGATGAATTCACATACGAGCGAAACGCGACCTTATCCCTCGACGGCGCATGGCTAACTTAGGGGCGGGGTGCTTGCAGCTTCTAGTTAAACGGCTGTTTCTTAATCGCGAGCATGGGAAGTTAGGTTTTTCAAAAATGGGGCATCTATCCCACTGCGGCATCTATCCCGCCTTTACCCTAGTATTTCCACTAATATCGAGTGTTGAACATGTTTCTAGATCCTCTCAACCGATTGAGATATTTGGTATATAAACAGATTGAAACTTGAAAACTCATTTCAGTTGCAGGATATCCACTGCTGAACATAGGCCTTCCCCATTGATTTCCAAAAGCACTGGTTGGAAGCGGCATGTATCTAGTGACCTGGAAAATGATATGTCTCGAAGGGAAAAGTAAACATTTATTGGTCAGTTCATATATTCCATATAAAGTCATGTGCTCAAGATACCCACAAACATGCTTCTACACTACGTTCCTACATTTTACAGACAAAGTCATTTTTTTCTCATAACACCATAAAACTTATAACTCGTAAAATCTTGCTCTACCATAAATTGGCGGGAACACAAACCCTGGGGCTGTCAGTCCGTCTGTGCGGCGTAACTCAGGAACTGGCCAGTCTTTGTTTTATCTGTATCTGCCATCGACTGACGCGCAATAGCGCAATGAAAGATTCAAGATATAAGATCCACTTTCAATATAAATCTTGTGTATCTGTTGTGTGTCAGTTTTGCTTGATATATCGTGATGAAGGTTTTGTTTTTGAAGTTGTTTTCAGCTGTCTTGTTTTGATTTTTTGGGTTGTAGAAGTATTTACTTGCTAGTAGCAAGTTGGTAAGTACCTAACACTTAAGGGTTCCAGCGATTTACTTTAGAGTAACTTAAAACCACCATACATAATCTGTGTGTATTAACGTCTGCGCTATAATATCTGGTAGAAAATATTTAGTATTTTCAGGTGCCTCCACTCCAGAACAAACATGCCTTACACATCCTTAATTACCATCAAAAATTTCCACAAACCAATCCAAGTACAAAAAGAAACTCCAATTTCTACACCTAAACTAAACCACATAACAAGAACCAAAGATACAAATTCCCCCTTACAACAAACTGCATACTAACATCGTAAATTCAGCCCTGAATTAATACGGTGACATACGTATAAAATGTAGAGGGATATAATCAAAAACAAAAGAATGTTCATCTGAACATAAATCGGTAGTAGACTAGTCGCAAATCACTAGTTTTCCGACTGCGCCGAAGATAGCGTCCGTTGCGAACCTGTGGACTCGTGCTCACAAGTTTTAGGATTTTTATGTAGGCATTAAAAGGAGATTACGTGTGTGTTGCTTTTGTTTTACTCTATTTAAAGGACTTATATAGGTAAGCCTTATGACAACATTTTACAGTTAAATTGGTACTCTTTCCATCTTTCCAATAAGTATCGATCTACTAAAATAAATGAACAAAAAATAGAATTTTGAAACAAAGTTATGTGTAAAGAATTAGTTTACGACTGAAACCGGCTAGAGGCATGTTAAACCTCGTAAATATTCCTTCCGTATAGGTTTCGAGTACCTATAACTCTAATTTGAGCATTTCAAATCCTAATTAGAAAATAAAAGTAGGTACCTAGTTCAACAACAAATACCTCTCTTTCAAAATTTCCCATTTATTCTTAACGAACTAGTCCTTTCAAAAAAAGAACATTCACACAGCGTCCAGGCGTAGATCAAGATGTGTGCGTTACTGGCTGCGCACACGCATCGACAGATTTATGTGAGAGGATGCGCGCCGACCCATCCCCACCGCGATTAGATAATTAACTAGTTTTAACGTAACATCATTTTAGGGTTACGTCTCGTTTTTAGAGTATGTTAGACCGATTGTAAATGGGTTGATTATTCTGACATAGTACACTATTTAAGGGAAAAGCTTCAGTTTTTGACAATTGTTGAGTAAACAACACTAATATTTATGTAAGTTACAAACTACATATATAAATGGTGTTCCAATTTAGAATTAACCTCGAAGATAATTCCTATCTACAAAATAACTCGTTTAAATTCTAATAAACATCAAAACAGAATCTCCAATCAATAAAAAGGCCATATCATCTAACAAATCGTTAGTTAATTCGAACATTTATCACAAACACTCGAAGACAACTTGTAACAAGTCCGCAATCACTCTAAGATTAGTGCCAAGTATTTATAATGTTGTTTTAGTAGCTTTCATATAGAAAGCGATGCGTTAACTTACCTAGCATAGCCTTAAATTACACTAAATGGGACCATACATCCACCAGTCTTATCTCGCGCGCCATATTTGAATACAGGGTGTGAAATCTTGCTAAAGAGCTACATTAAGTTGCAAATTACGAAGATAGTTTATTTAGATTCGCTTTTGATTTTCTTGGGCGCCTTGCTTAGTGATTTGTGTTGAAGAAGTTCACCAAGATATGTGGATAATCTTGATGCAGTGGAGTTGATTTCAGTTTTGCATAAGCGAAAGTGAATAATCTACCTAACTGTCATGTAACAAGGCAAAACTACTCAACCGATTTGCTTAAAACTTAGATTTTCGCAAAAACTAGCTAATAATTTTTTGTTTTATTAATTTCTAATGTCACCTTTACTTTATTATGCATACGAAAACTGAAGAATTTCAATACAACGCACAAAATTAACATACGCGCGCCATCGGATCATAAACCGTACACGTTATTAGATAGCTTGTTGCATGTGAAATATTCATCGGCCTACAATGTTGCCATACTCGGCGTCATCACGGCACAACATGGCAACACTATCCAGCATATCTATGGAATTATATAATAAAATACGGCTGTCATCCGTCATAGTGTTGCAACCCGGATCGAGTCCTGGCCGACACGCAATCGTAAATCTGGCTCAGCACTGACGCGTCAGTCATACAAATCATTCAAACTCTCTTGAAACCCGATCGTAAATACGTCTGAGTGTAGCATTAATCATTTTGAATAC
This sequence comes from Helicoverpa zea, assembly GCF_022581195.2. Classification (NCBI taxonomy): domain Eukaryota; kingdom Metazoa; phylum Arthropoda; class Insecta; order Lepidoptera; family Noctuidae; genus Helicoverpa; species Helicoverpa zea. The sequence continues at coordinate 13,230,700 of NC_061457.1, forward strand.
AGAATAAGAAGTGCCTCGGGCGTACGCGATTGGTCGTCACTAAACGAACAATTATTCAAATGGCGCGCTCCGATTGGTCGACGGCCGTTCGGTTTTTTACGTTGACAGAGTGATGGATTCGACCCTTCGACTCGTGCGCAGTTTAGTACCCATTTCATTGTTGTGTGCGTATGTGTATGTAGCGTGCGAGCTATCAATCTCCGTCTAAAAGTAAATGCTCCGAGTTTTTGTAGTCTTATTTGCGATTGCATCGTTTAACATCTTTTTGTGCAATTAACGCGGTGATAAATGATTTTTTACTTTTTTATTGATAGCAATAAAAATAAAACCTTTGTGGAGACCGCAACACGTAAAAAAGGTTCCATAGGCATTTATTTTATGCGTTCGCACGCATTTATTGCGTTAATGTGGCTTCTAAAACTTGTAAAGGGAAATAATTGCTGGTCAGTTAATGTAACTTGCACAATCCGACACTTAACTTCGCAAGAAAAAAAGCTTTAAGTTTATGAACTTCAATAAAAGGCTGTAGGAAATAGGAATTCCACTCGTAGCATTATACCCTCATGCACTATAAGGCCTATCACAAAAGATAACACACTGTATATCAACAGTCAGTGTCACATTCGAAATAGTCAACTACCCGCATCGGAGTCGATAAGTGTCGACTATTCGATAGCGTATCTGGACGATTTATCCGAGTAGAATATCGATACCCGGAAGCTTCTCTGGTCGGCGGGAAAATGGCGGCGGTCGCCTCTTCGCGATTGGCCGGTTGCGCGCGCGCACCTTACATCTGTCACTAACTATTACCTTTTTATGTAGGGACTTTACGAGTCAGTTTATAACCTCGGCCGCCCGTCCCACTGGTGAAAATATTTAAACCCTATAAATTTTTATGGTTTAAAATAAACGGTAATGGGGAATTATGTATAAAATACTTGTAATGTATGTGACTTTATCAGTAGTCTTGATTGGTTTAGAGCCCTTCGGCCCCTTTGATGTTTTAACGCGATTTTAATTGACGGTCATTACAGTTTTATTATGAGCTACTTATAGTAAAACGGTGGAGATCACGTTTATTGGCGTGGTTAGGTTCAAATATTTTATGTAGAAATAATTGACTTGGGGTTTTTAGGGTTATAAAGCTAGTGGAATTTTAATTTCTACCATGATTAAGTACATATTCTTTCATTGTTTTTTGTATATTTATGAGCACGTATGTTTTATGGCTAAAGATAAACTTTAAATTTAACACTTACAAAGCGTAGTCGTAGAATCATAATGGTGTAGGTGACCTACCTGTAAAGAGAAAAGAAAACAATTATTATTATTTATTTACATTAGACAATTATGAGTTACTACAAACTCTATGTATCTTCATAATAGAAATATGTCTTTATAATTAAAAATGTCGTTAAAACTAGCTAACTTTAGAACTAACTTAGGGATTGCCGCGTATCTTTCTCTGTGTGAGAAGAGGACTGTTCCCTTCCTATCTACCTAACATCCATACTTCTTCAAGAGCCCTTTATGTACAAGATCTTTGGTAACACTTTCAAAGAACCCTGAAGCCCACCAAACCGGCCCCACATTTCACAAAACAAAAAAGAAACAAAACACAACATCTTCAAAACGTCTCAATTCTTCAAAAGTGTGACATCAGCCTTACACGAGCTTAAGTTTGAGTCTCCTATCGCGACAGTAAAGGCTTACGGGACACGTTTCCGTTTCCGGCTTGCAATTAAATCTTTGTTTAACGAAGAAAACTTAATTAAATAGTCAAAGGGAAGCTGCTTTGATTGATGTCGGAATTGTTTGTTTGTTTGTTTCACTTTTTAAAAATAAGATCTTCTTTTATATACTTTTGTCTGTTTGTAAAGAATCCTGTTAGTTTTATTAAGATATCACCACTTCCATTGTAAATGTAGATAAATCATAAACAGCAACCTATCTTTCTTCGAACAAGCTTTGAGTACGTATAAGAGTTATCTGACACATCTTACCTATCTGACACTCTCAAACCCATTAACTTGGGTTACCATAAGCTTTTAGTAACTACTGCCAAAGAATTTTTTCAGGTTTTAAAGGTAGGGTCACCCTATTGAAGAAATTCAATAACCAATAGCTCACAGCTCATATATCAAACGCCAAATATAAACCTTTAAACACCTCAATACACAAACCTAATCTAATTTAATTCAGAATAAAACAAAACCGTGGTCGAATTTACTACAAAATGTAAAAGCGGCTTGCAGACCAATCAAGGGTTGAGTTAGTCCTAATGACAGATGCACTGTTGCTCACTTAGCTGATCTATCTAGCCACTAATCACTAAATAAACTGTCCACTGAGTGACAAATAAAACTATCGAAGAGGTAACGGAATTATTTTGAATAAATAGAACCTTTTGATGACACATGAAACGTATTTGTCTAAAAATTTTGCTGCTTTTCGCGGTTTTTCTCGTGTTCTAGGGAACTACTCTTCCTACCCGGATAGAATACAGCCTATATCTCCCGAGATAGTGTAGCTTTCCAACACTAAAATATTTCTTTAAATCGATTCAGTGGTTTCTGAGCTTTCAAGGCACAATCAAACGAAATTAAAGCTTAGACTAACTTTATCCCGAGGTTTCATTGACAACGTAACTTCAACTTGTTAAAAAATCAGTCTTGTCTTTATCTAGCCAGAATATGTCTTTTTTACCTTAAAAGGGGGCCCAAACATATTCACGCTAGCATTTAATAAAATTAATACTAAAGACTAAGGAATTAATAAAACATTAAAATTCAACGTTCGAATAGAAATGGCCAATCACAGGCAAGTAGCCCAAGCAACATAATTCCCCACTAACGCTACCACATAACATCATTGTTTTAAATAACTAAATAAATTATTAACGGTATTAAAAAAGCTATAAAGAACTATAAAAACCCACACAGTTATCACATTACTGATCAAAAAGTTGAGATTTTCTATAACAACGAACATTACAATAAAATAAATCGGACGTTTTTAACGTGTTTTAAGAGCTAATGTTGCGACAAAATATTCTTTTGTCTATAGATATGCATAGTTTTAAGTAATAGTAGTTTATAAGAGTTAATTGGAATGAGGTCGTCTTGCGAAACGTTATAGTCAGAAAATCGACTATGGGAACAACGGACCACATAACTTTGCATTTATTTTCTGTTATTTAATGCCCCACTCAAGTTACATGGTTAAATCAAAAGAATCCTTTAGTAAAATAATCCTTTATTACATAGTTAGTAGGCGCATAGTTAGTAGGCACTAACTTTACCATTGGAGAGATCTAAGTACTTACCTACTCCTATCTCAAAATACTTGGAAAACGGCGATAATGATGCCACTCTTAAATACACATTAAATATCGCGTTTATTACATAAATATACACTTTCTTCTCTTTTGACAATATAGCTGTAGCATACACAAAACAGCGGGATTTCTTTGTAGTTTATCTATTTACAAAAGAATTTAATTTTGCATTTATAATTAGAAACTTGTAAAGATATCCGTTTTAAAGGCGATGTGTTATTTCGATAAAATATTTTTATCGACATTTGAAAGCTTATCTACCGCCCGCATCACACCTATTTGGTTGTTAAAACGATACAAGCTATTAAAGAAATTATATTATTGGCTATAACACAGTTAAAAATTTGTTAATTGATTTTTATCGTTGAATGTATTATAATGAAGCTTCTTTTGTAAAAGATACGTTTCATTTAAACCGTATATGGCACTATTTTGGGTTGGAAACTTGATATAGAAGAACTTACGATGACATAAATATACTGTATAATCGTTTAACGTTTCTAAGTGCCTACGAATATAGTTCTAGCCTTATTCAAGTTTAAACTCCTTGGTCGATTTCGTCCAATGATCCAAAATAAACCAATAAACAATTCGAGAAGAAAATCAAACTAATTGATGCAGCCATGTGATCAAGTCCGATCGTATCCTTTTCGGTACGGCCAGCAAATCAAGCCAATATGTAGTTATTTCAGTAATGCACCATCTCACTGTTTCAGTTGCATTCTAGACATACGATACCCCTACCACGAGTTTCAGATAACATCTCGAATAATCTTGATACTCCAACAATAATTTTATATGTAACCGATTCACACGATCTTATCGATAAAAAAAACTGTTAAAGTACACTCGAGTTCAATAATACGTGGCCGGTTAACGTAACGATAATCCGTAACCAATCAACTGATTAAATAATTATTTTATTGCTGGGAAATATTGTGTTAAATGGGAGAAAAAATCATATGTGTGTTCGTAATGGGTGTTGATAATGGTTTGTTAGATGTAAATCAAGTAAGCAAATTGTTTACGTCGTTATGTAAGATTTTTTTGTTCGTCCAATTTGAAAATTGGACCTGTTGTATGAGGAAAATACTATAGAAAGTCTAATTTTTAATTGCTATAATATCCTTCATATCGTTTACTTTTTTGACATGAAAAGTTCTTGTGGAGACTTCATTCAATACCAATGCACAGATCAAACCTTAGACCAACAGTTACTTATCCCAATCTCGAACTCACCGAATTTCACAGACAAATAGTAGTGCTCTTGTAACCAGCATAACAAAAGCTTGGACTAAGATCAACACACATTAGCTCTCAGACTTTGACCTGCGCCATTATTTATTGACGGGGAGGACAAAAATATATCGTCACAGATAGATAAAATCAGACAAAGCTACATATTATAGGCATCGAGTGTACGTCCATTGTTACCGATGCATTCATTATTAGTAAAGGGTGAATTTCTAGTTTCTATTGACGTGGTTTCTTTGGTAAATATTTGCAGGCTGCAGTTTATTAGGAGTGGACGTCTGTTAAGTTAGAATTTGGTGGTGTTGGTGTCAAATTGTTAATTGCTGTTTGAAATGAATGCATTAGACAATAGAGTGGTCATTGTGATTTATCTGTCAATATAGTTTTCTGTATTACGGAGTCAACCATACAAGTATTTTTTAGATGGGAAATCACCAAATAACTCCCTACATTGTCGATGAAGTTAGTAGGAATTTCTGACATTTTCTTTTGAAATCCAATCATGTTTTGTTTCCAATATTACTTTTGAAACAAATTCGGTCAAAAAATGCTAGTACCCCAAGCACGTGCTGAGCTTTGAATTCCACATCCTTATTACAACGTTAACGTCTAAACACTATTGACAGCGAGCTCTCCAAGGGGTATTACTTAGCTGGACATCAATATGGAGTCAAGTCAGACCATATAGGTACAGTCGGGAACAGCAATCGCTGTACAGTCGGCGACACAATAAGCCGATGTGTCAGCGACAGTTATCTCGCAAGACACCACAATCTCTCCGGCTGTCCCTCACACAGACGGAATCTGTGTAGTTTGATGTTTATAGGACCTTCAATAAGAGGGTTATCATATTTTTTTGAAAATATAAAGTACTTTCAAACTAGATAGATTCAAACGCAAACTTGTATGACTTTCTTCAAAAGGTCATTTCAGACACAATCGTACATTGCTTACACATATGTACATGGTGCAGTCAGGTATGCTTGGACTTTTAAAGAGACTATGACACTTGTGTTTGTTCTGGTGTTTCTCTAAAGGTAGTCAGATGGGAAATACCGACTTCATCTCCCTTTCCAAGACTGATTTGACGTGTAAGTGTTGTTTTCAACTTATTGTTTATATCGTTGCAGAGTGACCAAGACTAGCTTTCTTTCTGCATAAAGTTACAAACCATTGTAGCTGCTCAGACATTTCTTACACCATAAATACAGACTTCAAAGCAAAACCTTGAAACCACCCATTCAAGTAAACTATAACAGACCATGGACCATTCAACCATCATAAAACGAACACCCTTTTAACACCTGTCATACATTGTCAACTGCTTAACATAAGCGTCATTATTTCTCCATTGCTCGGCTTGTAAGGGACCGTGGTGTTGGTGTGTGTGTGTGTGCAGCGATGTATGTGAAATAACATGTGTACAATAATGTGGAATAGACAAGGCTTGACGTTTGCATCGCCGTGTTGGGCTGGACGCCGTGGGCGGAATAAGGATAAGGTTGTGGAGTTGCTGTTTGGGCTAATTTTTTTTAGATTTTTAAGGTTTACTTTTAATTTTGAGTTATTTTTATTAGCACCTTCTTTGGGTGTTTTTGAAGATGTTATTTACTATGCAATATAGCAGAGCACTTTATGGCAAATGGCATATGGTGAGTTTAAATGACATTGTATCTAAGAACGTGTTTTTTACGAAGTACATCGGATCTTGCATTGGCTTAATTTGACACCTGTTGGATAACTTTGTCCTCATTTTGTTTTAATTAACTGATACAAAATGACTCTTATTTGCCTCTGTATTTATGATGCTTATGTATTCTACTAAATTCAATTAAATTAGTGGAATATTTGAAAAAAAAACAACATACGCAAGTCTACTCCACAACTCTGTTCTGTGGCTTAATTCGTGGTGACGTCATCGGTAGTCAGTTTTTGCATTTTATCATTTGTATGTCCGTTTGTTTTGCCTCTGTCTTGTATTCTTACTTGTATTGTTTGTTTTATACACATATATGTGACATGTTTTATTATAATAATACTTTGTTCTGTTCAGTATTCAACTATATACATTTTTTTGACTCGTGTATTACTCATATCAACAATAGTGCAGAAAACAGTTGAACATGAACTTTGAGCATACTTGCAATCACAATTGAGAGAAAAAACCTTCTTCATATTTTATATCAATCCAGTGTTACCTGAAGTCATAGATTTTAAAACGACGACGACTTCGAGGAGAATTAAGGACCACAATAACCATACTAACATAAGAAAGAAGACTAGATAACCAGTTAAATAACTAAATCAATCAGCCAATCCCCATCACAAATCAGCCACAAATCTAATCTATCAGTGGGTCAGAACTTATGATACAAATGACGATCACGTCTCCCGATAAGTACAGTCACGGAGAAAAGTTAAAGGTCGCCAAGGATCGATCGCCGCAGATGTCGGCATTAATCGGAGTGTTTAATCCGTCCGCCAGCGAATAAATCAACGCTAATTGTACCTATTTATATTTATCAAGGAACCACTTTGGTTGGGAAGTTTTGTTTGCGACTGTACTTTTGCTGTTTTGTTTTTTTTTTGATAGGGTTAGAGATAGCTGTCTGAGTCGAATGTAGGTAAGCGTACCTAAGCGCTTTTCATTTTTTTTTATTGTAATAAGATTTTTTGTTGAGTCTCTCATTGTAATAAGATTTTTTTTAAACTGTGTTGAATTTTAAGTGACCTATTGATTGCACCTTTTAAAACGAAATTGTAATCTTAAAGAATTTAACTGCTGATTATTACGTATTTTTAAGTGATACTAATAAAATGCTACTTAAAAATATCTCATCAACTTTAATAAGCTCAGTAAAAGCACCTTTATGCAGTTAATCCAGTTTTTTTATATGTTACGTAAAAATCGTATTGATTTTTATCAAATTAAAGTGTTAATTAGGCGTGTTTTCAGAATCAATAACAAAAATATCATGTTAATTTAGAAACGGGGTCAAAAATAACGTTTCACTTTACGATAAAATTGTCGTTATGTTTAAAGTTTTATGCAACAAAAACCTGGTGTTATTCGTGTTTCAATATCTATTAAAAGTGAGAAAAAAAATTTAACGAGTGTGTTTGTAAGAAAGTTTCGAAAAACTTTAATAATATGCACTTATCGGATAAGTGAATATTATTAGGTGATTTTCAATAGTAATCATCTGTCTGCCTTATTAAAAATCAAAGTAAAACAGATGGAGGCATTTTGGCATCTACAACACCCATGGTGGATAACAAATAATATTCTTTCATATAACTCAATACTCCAGATAATCTTATAAATACTATACTCAGAAATGTACATAAAATTCCATTTCATACTAAACATAACACAAAACCGACTTTATAAAAAACAGGAACGAATCCAACCATTTCAAAAATACTAAACCGTCATTTCTATCCATCACTTACATAACAGCAGAACTATATAAAAACAGAACGCTAGCACATAACACTAAATCATAAACATTACATAAAAAGGAAAAAAAAACGGGCCCACAAAAGAATGACCGCGGTACAGTCGGGAAGAAATGACTCGAAATCTATAAATCTAGTGAGTGTAGCGGCCCGATCTCTGAAACCATCACAAATATGTCAAAAAGGGCTATAAAACGTCGGCAGGCTATATGCCCGGCGATGCTTTATAAGTTATTATAACAAACACAATGAGAAAAACGAGATATGTTATTATTAGCCGATTGATGAGATACTTGAAGATTCCGTAAGTCCCCGTGACTGATGCTCAGAAACTTTTAATGTTCAGTTATTTATAGTTATTGTTGAAGCCAAATGTTAGTTTGTTGGTCGGGCTTTTTTGTTTGGAATAAACATTTTTTTGTGAGGCAATTTATTTTGATGGCAATGGGAGAAAATATAAAATATGTCGTGTTTTCTAGGAGAGGAATGCAGGATTCAAAATAAAGTTTCTTTTGATTGTTATACAGCGAGGTGCTAGCAGGATGAACATGAATTTTTGCTGCTCTCTAACAACTTAATTCTCAACTATTTTGTCATCAACAGAGATATTGGGAGTCTCTGATTTATCTAGGATGGTAACTATGGAAACAGGCAATGGTCATAAGCACCACATAGGCAGTATTTACATGCAGTATTAACACATAAGTGTCTAAGTGACAATGAGAGCAAACTGTCCAGTTTCCTTATACAGGTATATATTACCTAAGTGACACCCATATTTCTAGATCAACATGTCTTTTCCAAAAAAAAAAAACAAAAAATATCCTTGTAATCGTTGGGTACAGTCGCACAGAGCAAAACAGGTAGGACCGAGGACATTTACATAAAAAATGTTGACTCGTGGCAAATTGTGGGCGTTCGCTTCGTTGGCTTTAATTCAGTCTGGGTCCCGTATTAATATTATTTATGTAATCCATGTTACAGTAAAATATCTTGAGAGCTATGCCCCGTGGAATCTCATTTAAGAGGTAAAATTTAGTGACGGACTCGCTCGTTGCGAGTTAGGTGACATTTTTGGTTACATATTTTTGTCGTCGAGTGTACTTGGTGACAATTTTTTTTGCAATGTTCATCTTTTATTATCTTGTTTAAAATATGTGTAGTCAAAACTCATTTTTTATCACCTCCCGCCAAGAAATAAAATGCGCCTGAAAATAATATATTTGACGTTCTTTAGATTATTATTAATATCTATAATGGAATTTCTGTTTAACCGCTTAACAAACAAAAAATGCAGTAAGTAGTCGCTTACCGACGCCGAATATAAGACATTCAATCACCAATAAGAATTACACTGCACACCAATAACACAGACACCAATCCTAACAAAAACAATAACTATGATAATCACCAAACTTAAAACTAAATCACCGATACACATCGAATAAACACATATACATACATACATAATTTTACGACACACATCTTCCTATCCGATGACACTCGGACACAATTAACTCTAATAGAAATTGAATTTCCAAGTAAAATGTTTAGTCAGGTATTCTGACCGGTCATGACTGACCCCAGATTCTGACTCATTTATCGATATGCGAGTATGCGACATTATACGGTTGACGAATAAATGTCTAGAGGATTATCGTCAAGTTTTTAAGGAAAATGGTTAATGATACAGTGACTACCTAAGGAAAGAATGGTGAATGTTTCCGTTTCTGGGGACAGTAGTTCGAAATGTTCAATTTCTAGTCTACCTAACTAGTTCGACTGTAGCAAGATGAAGATGTCAGGAGTCACGTGCGATTGCTAAATGATTCACAAGTCCTTAAGGAATTGTCCGTTTGAAGATCACATACAAGAACTATCCGCGGTTCCACCCGTGTTCTGAGGGAACTAGTTCAGAGAAAATGAGCATACGTCCTTTCTTTGGCTCTGTACTTTCTGTGTACCAAATTTCATGTAAATGGATTTAGTGTTTTGGTTCGAAAGCTGGACAGAGTTAAGTACTTTTGGAGTTATAATCGCAAGAACCCAGTTTTCTTTCACTATTGTTCATACAAATAATGCTTTCCTAAATCGTGTTTAAAGTGTATAATAAAAGCCATTAAACCCCTACATTACACACGTATAACGTCGTATCTCCCGCGTCTATTTGGCACCGCTCTCGCGCGATAAATATCAGATTTTGATGAAATGAGACGTGCTGTGAAGCTTCATAATTCTGATATATTTCACGGCGATATACATGTCTTGAATGACGATCGTTTTCTTTACAATATTATACAGTATTTTAAGGTGTGATGAGTGAAATATTCTAATCTTTGCCTGAAATTAAGGGCGTTGCTCCAACTACATATGTAGATGATTGTCGTAAGTCATCTGTGATGTCGTGTGTCGATCTTCATAAGCTCGATAATGTAGCAAATCGATTTGGTTTCGATTGAGTAACGATTTATGAGTGTTTTCTTTTGATTATTTATTATATGTATTGATTGATATCTGATTGAGAGTGTATTGATACAACTCAATGGATGGATTATTTTCAACATATGTAGGTATTTAGTCGAAGCAGACTAACTGGCTTTATCGAGTTTATACCATATTGTTTTATGAACACAATAGAGAACCTAATTTATTTTACCATAAAATTGAATTCTCTATCATTTCAGTGCGATATTTCGAGGACAATCTTCTTTCAAATTACATCAGCATTAATCAGATGGAAAAGAAGCATTCCTAACAAACATGAATAAATTACAAAAGACTAAAACAGCGAATCAAGCGATTAATAACGCCGACTTTTCCCATGACTAGACTAGAAACATAAAAAAAATAAGCCAACGAACTTCTTAATCAAGGAAATGTACGTAAACAAACAATTAAGATTGACACGTACATCAGTCTAGAATCAATACCCGTCTATCAACAAAAGGTTAGTTCAAACTGCTCGACCTGTCGTGACGGCCGGCGACGCGACGCGACAGCTGCGCGACAAAAATACACGTCGGACGCACGATTCCGCGTTTTTCACTGTCAGAGCGCGCATCAATTTCTGTCAGCATTTGTTAGCCAATGACAGATGTTTTACGCCTCCAACAATCGCGCAATTTTTATCATGCATCCACATTAACCCTTCAATCAATTTAGATAAGGATTAGTTTAGTTTGGCACGTATATAGTCGTAAGTTTGTCGTCGGATAGACCAGGACGCCTTGTAGCTGTCGGTCGGTAATGACAAGTGTGTAAGGACGTATTTATGTAAACCCTTTGAGATACAGTTTTAGAATTCAGAAGTGGTATGCATGCCTAGCTTATTAGTGGGAGTTGTTTAAATATCACGCTGTAATGAGTTAGATAAATGAGTGACAGCTCTTGGCCAGTGATTAGCTGGTATTAGCTGGGGATTCCAAGAAGCGCATGCTTGCTTGACTGATTTAGGAACAGTAGGATCAAACGGCTGATTGTGAAATTAATCTATCTGATATACTATTTAGAATATACCGTGCCATCTCCTTGAATGACATATTGCCATTCACATCATAGAAAAAGTATTTGGTACAGCAATACGCATAACAACCGGCTCCATGACTCCCTGACACCAAAATGCTCCTGACTTATCACATAAGGACAGACATAATGTCTTTCGTAATATACTTCCTTAAATCTTGTTATATCCTGTAAACACTGTGTTGTACAAATCCTTATACCGCTAATGTACATATGGGTTCGGGTACAAAAAAAAAAAACACAAAAGAAACTCAACAACACCAATTAGCAAATCACTCATCAAACTATTCACTCTTTTATTCTACCCACACACACAGATCTATTCGTACATAGGCGCACTCCAGCATTAGCAAGATGCCACATTATAATAGTGATGTGCAAAGTCGATAAATCATTCGGTGCATAGTCCGCATAGATGCCAGTACTGGATCACTCGCGGAGTGCCGGTGTCGCAATGATGTATCGCAAGATTAGTGATGTTAGCGTGCGTGTGCGCACGTTGATGTGGTGAAGAGTTTGGGGAAACATAATTGTTTCTTTTATATTGGAATGGCTATTGAAATTAATGATTTTTGTTAATAAGGAAAAAAGTATTTATGGAAAGGTGCAATTGTTACTGATTATTTTATATCTTACGAGGAAGTCTATAAACTTTATACCAATGTTCAAAACGTTACTTTACGTAAAGCCTCTAAGGCCTGTTCATCTTTTTAACCCCCGACGCAAAAACGACGGGGTGTTATAAGTTTGACGTGTCTGTGTGTGTGTGTGTGTGTGTGTGTATGTGGCATCGTAGCTCCCAAACGGATAATCCGATTGTAATGCGGTTTTTTTTGTTTGAAAGGAATGTCATTCGGGAGTGTTCTTAGCTATGTTTGGTGGAAATCGGTTCAGGTCTTCAAGGTCATCAGCTCGTTTGATAGGTGTGATAGGAATGTTACACGCTCAGTTTACTTGCAAGCATATGTGGGATCTGAAATTTGAAACACTAATGTCTTCTGGAACCGCTGAGCTGGTCTGCTGTTAGGGCACGAAGATAGGAGACATAACCCTGAACTGCCTTTTAGTAAACGCATCGAGTTTGGGCTCGTTGAATTTGTCTTGACTAGTTCTCTTCATGATTCTAATTGACGAGAACCTGATGCTGGAAATGGGATGTGACGGATGAAACCCTGGAATGCCGGAATGAATATTTTTGCTGAAAATCTAGAATGACCAAAAGTTAATCTTTATTGATTCTCAATCTGTGCAATTCTCCCAGAGCCAGTTTGTCATGAGGATTGTTAAACAGCTTCCTTTGGCCGTGATCGCATATAGCGACCCCATCTTAAAATAAAAGAAATTAAATGAAGGAAGGAAAATTTAAGGAGCTCCTTCAAAAAGCATGAAATAAAATTAAATTATAAAAAAAAAACCCCCGACCCAAAAAAAAATACGCAATTAAACCCTATAAAAAGCAAAAAATAACTTTAAACACTACGTAAGTACCAACTAAAGCATGTCAGACTAAATAAAATTTTGACGTGTCAGGGGACCGCTTTTTACCTTTAAAAATACTTACATAAATCAAATGATACCTACCTAATTACAATACTCGTATAAAAAACACGTATCTAAACACAATTATATACAAAGTTATAAGTAGTATATATAATGTAGTAAGTAGTTATAATTACTTCTAACGTTAGGCTAATAAATTAGAGCGGTCCCCCGACACGACAAAATTTTGTTTAGTCTGACATGCTTTAGTTGGTACTTACGTAGTGTTTAAAGTTATTTTTTGCTTTTTATAGGGTTTAATTGCGTAATTTTTTTTGGGTCGGGGGTTTTTTTGAAGTTAGAGGTTCTACAAACTTCAATCCACTAAAAGTAAATAGACATTCTATTCTTTTTTACACTTATGGTAAGCATATAAAAGTCTCAAATAAACCAAAAAGAACGAACACCTATACAAAATTTCCCTTACACATACTACAGAACACGTTCAAAGTACACTCAAAACACATAACACCTTTTCGCAGTCGGCTAATAAAACAGTGTTATTACAATTATGAGTGGACGTGTGACCGCGCTATTTCGGTACCTAGGCGCGATGATTGCTCTATCATATCTAAGCTTTGTTTGTGATACAACTAACGAGGTGACGATCTACTTCAAAATAGCTTGCGGTTATTTTTGAAAAAGATTAGGGTATAAGAGTTCATGTACACTGAGAGTTACTAGCCAGCAGATAGTCAGATGTGCAAAGGAATAAGAGTGAAATTGAGTGGTTCTGTACTAAGTATTGCTGATACTTGTTAAGGATAGACTTCAGCCATAGGTTTCACTCGTGCCCCGTGAGATCTATGTACTTCACACACCCAACTAACAACTATCCTATAGGTTATCTAACACTGAAAGCATTTTCCAAATAGAACCCATTATAGCATTTCCTGAGATTAGCGTGTTTAAACAGACACTCTTCAGCTTTATTGCATTTATTCTTAACTAATAGACATTTACTACACTTTTAGTCCAATACTGATTTATAACTATTACTGAAAACTTCAATAAAACATTTGGCAGATAGCACTAACACATATGACTAACACTTCGGTCATACCAATTGGCAGAGGAATATTATTATTTTGGTACACCGCATATCAGCATCTGGTTGTCATTCAGTTGTGAGAGACGCTTTCAGCTTGCCGCGGTCAGGCATTGATGAGTGACCGTGATTCACACTTGAAACTAAAAGGAGTATGTAAATAATTCGATAGTCTCTGAAGGGATATCAGTTTTACCCAATAGCCTAGCTGCTACGTTCTTAACGTAATGAATGAATTTAATAATGTGGCAAACGTTATGAATCTCTTTGACAGTCAGACTCCAGTAAATCTGACAACCAGTTTTACCAAGGAGTTTCGCGTTGCCCAGGTGACTGGGTTGAGGAGGTCACCTGACAGGTGACAGTCACTCTATGAAAACACTGATACTCAACTGTATGCGGTTAAACTGGAAGCCGATCCCAAAATAGTAGGAATATGCAGATGATGCTTGCTGCATCCATCGAGACAATAAAATAAATACCTGACATTTTATAAAAATAACGTATCTAACCTACTTCTAACCTGGTCATCTAGAAATATTATAAGGTAAATATTGAAGTGATAAAGCTGTGTATCGTGAATATTACCTAGGTATATAAAATAGCCATCATACTTGGCAGAAGACAGACAGACAAGTGAATAATTGAGCGAGATATGACTTAGTATTGTAAATACACTTTTGATCCGAGACCATACAAAAAAATCTTTTGATAATCTTAAAAATAGATAAAGAGATATTCTTTTGATTTAGTCTTTGAATAATGAAGTGACACGTTTCTGTGGATTCATCTACGTAAATGCATAAATCAAGTCTAAATTAGATACCTGTGTGTTTCTGTGTTGTATGACTGACTCATTGACTACAAGATAAAATAGTGTAGAATATGTTGGTGAAACTTGAGTGACGATGATGATTTTTTGTAAAAAATTGTTTTTAACATGAACATTATTTGAAGAACTAAGACAATAGGTAGAAAAATGCATTTGTTTTTTCTTTGAGTGTTTTTCTCACTGTTCAAATTTAATCCTAAATTGAGTTTAAACCTGTACCTACATGTGTAAAAAATCGTTTGATTCACCGACATTGATACATGGGGATTAGGCTCATTAATTTATTTTGGGTTAATTCATCGGGTTTTTCGTAATCATGTCCCATGAAATAAAACTAAAAAGGAGGGTTCACAATCGATTGATTTATAAACGTCATTTATTTCAAATCGATTTAAAGGAGGTTCTTATCGGAATCGTTCATTTTATTTTTTATCGATTTAAAAAGGGGTGTTGTTTAACCGTCGAATGGAATATATTAAAAGTTTTTACCCTTTTGAAACGGAGGAAGTAGTCGATGGATCTTTTGAAGATTATTAGTGAATGGCAATCAGATAACAATATGTTGATGTTATGTAGGAAACACAAATATTATTATCTATACAGTAAAAGTACTGCCTATCTTGTATTTACTGATAGTAAAACCAGAAATAAAAAAGCTATAATTTAATCATGTTAGATAGAAAATTTCTGCCATTCCTGTCAGGCAGGGAAGCTATCGTATTGCTGATAAACATGTAATAAATAAAATAATAAACTGTCAAATCAATTAAAAATTCTAGACATTTTCCAAACCATCTTTTGTATTCAAAAGCTTAGCTCGATCTGTCAAAATGATTTACTTGACTAACTGCTAAAATGACTTATAAAAACACCGTCATATGTGAACATAATACAAATAAGATATCAATTAATCCTTTATAGATAAAATAAAATAGTTAAATTACTAGTCCAATCACATGCCTATTTATCATGAACATAGAAAATGAATGAGTAATAGATTTTTTCTTGTTTATGTATATTTATTATTTAGACATCTTGCCGTGAGAACGTTAACAAATATTGTGACTCAAACAAATTATCAATGAATAAGTAAATTACATTTTATTAGAGATATAGAAACTATGGTTCCTCCTGTTAAACTATCACGATTTGAATAATCTGTATTAATAAAAAAAAGAGGACACATTATTCAGTTTGTTTGTTTGAATCCTAAAAGCGCCAAAACTACTGAATAAATTTGAAAATTTATTTCACTGTTGAAAAGCTACACTCTTCTCGAATAACATAGGCTATATTTTATCCCTGTAAGGGCAGTACGTGGCTAGTAAAATATACTACTGTAACAGTCAATTTTAAATTGAACAAAACCTTGCAAACTTTTAAAATCGAAAGTCACAATTATATCTACATATAATCCAACTTTACAATTACATTGGGCGACTAAAGTCAGCTTAGATATTAATTAGTACTAAAGCTATATTTTACTGAACATAATTAAAGTAGGTTAAATGTCAAAACGAAGATAATTACAAGAACACTGCAATTTGTAGAAGTCATAATACCAAGTGAAGGTAGTAAAACTTAAACAGCTGGGCTTTCGATACACCCCTAGATTATTATTGTTTTATGCCTCCAATTTCTTTCCTTATGAAAAATTTGTTTCTTTCGTTTTTACGCTAATTTCAAAAGGATTAATTGTAGCCGCAATGGCTTTAAGAATAACATACACCTCGGCAACTCTTTATCCATATGCGGGAAGAAGTTACCGTAGGATACCTGGGACGCGGGTGAAACTACCAGAATATAATTGTGTTAGCCCATAATTAAAGTGTGACATAACAGATATGTATTTATAATGTGCATCACTCACGATTCAATTCACGTTAATTTACCACATTCCTATACAAAACGGTCCTTAGGTACAAAACATTCCCAAAAACAACGTGGCGTTTGTAATTAAAGCAATTACAATTCCCTACGCCATAATATCAATCAAATTCATTAAAAAAATTACAATTTTAAAAGCAATTTAAAATGCCATGGTTCTCGTATCGGCTTATAAATTAATAGTTGGGAATCATTCAATCGATTGGTTATACCCAATGTATCGAAGTTTAAATAAAACTTATAATAATTAATATAACTGTAGTTATTTTAAAAGTACCTGTTACTTCACGCTCGTAATATTTTATAGTATGGGTAGTGGAGTTAGTGTTATGAAATTATAACATGAAAACTATTGCGTGGAGTTCAAAAGGGTCAACAAAAATGGATTTTTTAAATTATGAACATACTAGGTATATCTAATACCAATTTACTGGAAATTTAACCAAAAGTTTTCCGCTTTTAAACTAGAAAATATATAGACTTTAGGATGCAAACAAACAAATAGAAATGGATTTCTCTGTACAATAACAGAGTACCTATAGACTTTACATATATGTATTTGATATAAACGAAATATAGGTCTTTCGAAAATTCATAACAAAGAGCCAGGTAGCTAAAAGTTCAGGAAACTATAAAGAAGAATCAACAAAATACCTTAAAACGTCTAAACCTCATCAAAAAAGAAAACTTTCCTATCATACAAAACTATAAATTAAAAACGTCACCACAAATTACGGCTTTGAAATAAGACTCAATCACGATTATTCATATTTACGTACGTATCATACAAAAATATTAAATTCTTTCGGAATAATGATTAGGTAAGTAACACACCGAGATAATGCAGTGAGCTTGCTATAACAGTTTTTTTAAATATAAAACAAAACAAAAATATTTACAAAATTACAAAAGATATGTCTGGTGTATGTTTTTGGACATAAGAGACACTTATGATAAAGAGCTTTTCAGCCGTCTTAAAGCGCGTGTGTCGCCATTTTTCAGGTACAATTCGAAAGACGAAGCTATGCTTTGCTACTTGCAGTAACATAATTAAGGATTAATCTTAGTAAAACCTTATCATATTTGCAGATTTATCAACAATACAATAATCTTCTATAACTAAAATCACCCTTGACCCATATACCAAAACAAAATCGTAGCCTCAAAACGCTTGGCATCGCTTTCCGTATACAACCCGCCTAATCGCTCCAGTCTGCATTTAGACAGCGGCGGTTATAAATTTAAAATATTACGATAGGGCATTAAGATTTGAATAAACATGTTGCGATGTCGCCGCTTGTGACGTCACGACGAACATTATTGTCGCGTCCATCGCGTGAAGTGGTTGTCAGTTACGTTCGTGAAAATGACGGTTGGTTAGTTTGGATTAGGTGGTGAAGAGTATGGTTAGTATGTAGGAATGCTTAGATGCTGGTGGAGCTTATTGCATCATCCTTAGTTAAAAACTTAACCCGTATACAGTACCAAACAGCATCTCGTCAATTCACGGTCTGAATTTTTCACGCGTGGACTCATTAACAAAGCGCTAAATTTAAAAAAAAAGATTCTGAAGATCTTTTCATTAGATATTTCATTGATAAGGCATTATAATAATGTTGCTGCTATGCTATTTAACCAGTCACATGCAACACACACGGCCTTTCGTACCTATATGCGACAAGAGGTAAGAAACATGCAATCACACCGCAATTACCAATCCTTCCCAATATCCCCCCAAAACTAAAGCCAAACACACACAAAAAACTTGGTAACATCACGAAATATTTTAATACAGTGAACGTGGACGTATATCTTAGTATCGCTGGAGACAAAAGCGGGACCTCGTGCTATACCACGGCGGAGATTTATTCCGACGATATCATTGAATGTGGACGCGCGTGTGTGCGAATGCGTCCGTGTGAACTGCGCTTGCTGAAGTGCAGGGCTGGTGCTCGGGCCTTGGGAGGATTCATTAGGGAGTTAAGTGACAAGGTAAGAATAAGTTTAATAGATAGGTATGCGTTAGGGGGGAAATATGACAACCATCTGAAGTCATATTCAATAGCAATACTAGACAAGTAGATGGTCAATGTCTATTAACTCTTTTCAAAAAGATTTTTATGGACACTCACAATTTACACTTACCTTTACCGTTAAAGAAGTGTAAATCGTGTGGTCATAATGTTTTAAACAGCGTTTTTGTTCGTAACCAACGCTAGACAGAAAGTGCGGAAGACAAGTAGCAGATAAACAAAACAGTCAAAGTATGAATTTAATTAAGTAATATTGAAATCATAATTCTAATTTAAATCTTGACGACGAACCATAAAAACTGCATCTGACTCCTAACAAGCAGTGCGCGAGGATACATGAGTTAGTGACTAAATACAGGCTTTTAAAGAATTAAAGTGGGCGCACATAAATCAGCGGATCAGGAGCAGCCCTATAATCATGAGGAAAGTAAGCGATAGTGCACACAGGCGAGCCCGCGACCGCGACCACAAATCGCGAGCGACAGCCAACAGGTAGCAGGTCGCACGCATTGTTTCCTGGAACCGAAACTACGAGACGCTATCGAAACGATTGATATACGATCAGACTCCGGAATGTTTTAGTAAAATGCACCAGCTTTCCGTTTTAACCTCTGAATATCTAATAGGGGCCCGATTTAGAATAATTTATGGACGGCGACTGAGACAAAAACAGAACACTATGGGGCCGGCACGGGTCAGATTGGCCGTCCGACTGTCTGCCGATTTCGTAAGAATCCTTCGCGAGACCATTTATCTGTCAGCCGCGGCTGCGCAACTATGACGTATCTGCGTTTTGTAAGTGAACGCAAGTTTATCGGCAACCTGTCCGGGGAATCGACGAGAAATGGGCTCAGTTGAGCGCATTAACAACGGTGTACCCATACAAAATCATAATAGCCGGTAAGGAAACTACGATTGAGAGCGATCATTAATTACGGGTGCCTAACAAGCGGCGAACGGGGAAAGGCGACGTCGACAATTTATCCGCGAGATCGACTCGTTACTTAGATCGGTTGGGGCGCGCGACGATAGATGGCGTGCTGCGGCGCGCGCGCATATCAGATGCACGACCGGCGCGAGCGACGCTCTATCGACCGATTTACGGACAGTGTGATCATATTAGAGACTCTCGGCCTATCTAACGAGCGTTTAGAATATGAGTGTGCGTGATAAACACCCACAGTCGTGTAGATATCCTTTTGTGGCTATGGGAAGACGATTTACGATTCTGTTCGATTAAATTCGATTTGCAATTCTACCCCTAAATTGGCAGTTATGGCTGATGTATGAGCTACTAATCTTTATTATCAATCGGTTTCTAACGGTAATCGATGTGAAAGTAGATCGTGATTGTGTATGAGTTCAATAGCTTTGAGATTACCGGGTATGTTACTAATAAAAACTCGCACACTAAACCTAGCTAACACTAGAAAATAAAATAAAAACCGTCTCACACGCAGCACGTCGCGAGTGGACGCGACACGCGCGCTCGCGTTGTCGCGCGTTGTCCCCTTAATTAGCCGGCTACCCGAGATGGAATTCATTAGACTCACTAATTAAATAAAAGAACATGATTTTCCGGTTAAGGTACGAAAGTGAACGTAGGTGCACTCTAAACATGATTAATTAAGAAAATCGAATAGGCTTAAAGAGTAAGTAATGTCCGTTCTAATTAAGCGCAAATCGCGTGCGGTTTCTTGTAAGAGATACTTTTTTTGTAGTGTGTACCTATTGTTCGCTATCACTTCAGATTATAAAACAATGTAGTGAACTTTTTTTGAGTATTGGAAGCGTGTAAGCCTCGGTTTCAGCGAAAGCGATAGTGCTTCGAGTCATCGATTTATAATTGCTGTTGAAGTACCTAAAGGTCAGAGTTACCTAATAAAAAAGTAAAAAAAAAAAATATTAAATGTTAGAGCCGAAGTAACTTTTGCTGCACCTATTTTCATGGCACGCATTACTAGAATTTATTAAATATTTCATCACACTATAGCCAATCAGGTACAAAATTCAAAATAAACACAGACTTATTTTATTCCACAGGCCACAAAAGCTCACAAATAATCACGATTTACTAACTACAACAACTATGATATTATTTCTATCAAAACGTATTTAAGTTCACTAGACAGCAATAAACTGCATGATAAGTGCAGTTTCCTGACGACTGAGGTACCTGTCTCAGTTCTGAAGCACTGCGAAACATCGAGTGCCAAATGTTTGCCAGAATTTCTATGTGTACCTGGTAAATGTACTGGAAATTTTAAGTTTAAGTTATGTACCTTAACTCCTATAGTTTTATCTAAAAGAGAGAAAAGGGTTTGGAATCTTAATCTCCTAGGCATAGCTGTTAAAAATATTGGAGATAGAACTGCGAACCCGCAGAAAAAAAATGACAGACTAGCCATGAAATGTAATAAATTCGAGAGCGCAAATGTCAGTGTCAGTACGATATAAATATAAGCAAATTAGATTATAAATAAATTATGATAAACTGCAAAATTCTTTACAAAAATTGCAGGTGAATATAATATTTTCCCTCTAATTCACATCAAAAGATATCGCGGGTACATCTATCACGCACAGAGACGTCCACTCGGGTACGTTTCCTCGGCTCAGATGATTGATAGCAAACCTGATAGATAGGTCGCATGATGCACGGCGACTCGAGAAAATTGCACCCATTCGACACTTACCTGCAACGATACACTATATTTATTGCCTCACTCCCTGTAAGGCGGTAATGGGGTATAGAATTATGTGGAAAAATGCATTTGTGTAATTTTGTTTCGAGGTAACAAAGCATTGTTTTGGATTTGAAAGTTAAAATTGGTTTCGTTGACAGCTGAGGATTAGCATTTGTTTTCTAATGTGAAGGTTGTATTTTTAAAAGGCCAGCCGTGTACCCCAAAACCAATCAATCAATCACAAAAATTGTATTTTTCAAAACCGCCTCACGATTCACGAACCTTTCGGAATATTCAAAAACCCGCACGAATAACGCATAAATCCGTATAATAAATTTCAAAATGCTATGATAATTACATGCCTGTTCGCTTTCCCTTATGAATAAGTAAGCCATGTCAGGGCGCGTGACACTTGTCGCGTCACGTCACGTTTGACGCGTCACGCCGCGTGACGTCGCGCGGGTGACGTGACGCGCGATCGTGTGTGACGGCCCTTAGAAAATATCGCGTATTAACATAATTTTATTGATATTGCGTGTTGGATTAGATTTTTGTAAATTAAAAGGTCAACTCAAAGTAAAGTATCAAGTATCTTATAGTTAAAAGGCGAAGATTCTTCTCGTTAATTTTTAAGGAAAATACCAAATTAAATTGCAAAACTTAAAGTTGTATATTTTCAATCACTGTTGAAATTCTTTACCTATACTAGTGCTGTAGTAGATGTAGCGTGTAGATAGTTGAACTGATTCAGATCTAACTAGAAATGTTGTACATGTCAGGAACTAATCATGCAGCATACCTATTGCCTTGAAGGAAAGTAGGGGAAATTGTACCACTAAAGAAAATTGTACAGGTTAGTAATGTGAAATTAATCAAATTATTAGTTTTGGTATCATGAGTGTTAATCTGAGTAATTTATATAGTGTTCCCTCAATTATATTTTCAATATCCCATCCTCAGTAGTAATGTCGTATACCAATATAAATATGTGAAATCTAACAATAATATTTCATACACAACTTTGCAGCCCCGTCTGCCGTCAGTTTATAAATTTTTCAAAACAGACCCATAACCGTATCTCAGATCGGTAAAAAGCGACAATATTATATTTTCAATTAATGCAAACTGCATTTGAGGATCCCCCCCCCCCTCGCATAGAAGCCTCCCTAACTCGCGCCAAGACTCATAAAGACGTAGCTTAAAATTTTATTCCGGGTAGGGTTGCTACCTCATCGAAAATTCTTGCTGAATCTTATTAGTGATGACATTACCTAAACCTTGTTGATGAGTGTAAAATATCACTTTTTTATGTAATTAAATAAATTAAAAATATGTAAAAATGAAATGTTTCAATCCCTACACGTACTTATATAATTTTTTTTTTTTATTTAAGTGTTGTAATTGTAATAGCTGATTCATTAAAAAAAATAATAATAATAGTTCAAGCAATAACGTGGTATATAAAAACCAGGTCTCAATGGCTTATGTTTCTTACTAAGAGAACCGCAACCATTAATAAAAAAATGCTGTACTGTAACCACGTGAAAAACCACGTAGGAATTCAAAAATATTATCCAAATGAACTCCTTTGAACTCAATGTATTATTTTTGGAAGGCCAAATGATTGGGTGACAACCCTAGCAGCTTGCCTTATGTGGGACTAGTTTATGCTTGAGCGCAAGTCTGTATGTCTGTAGTTTCATTTGGTTATCGTATTTGTTCTATCTGATTAATTCAGTTTATAAAGTTTTTGTTTCATAGTGTTTTTATTTAAATCAGCTAAGTTTGTAATGAGATCCGTTCGGATGGACGCAGATGAAAGTTTTTGAATGATGTGCACTATTCTGAAAATAAAATGTCTTTGTGTCTAGAGAATTTTATTATAATAAATACCTAGATACTCCTGATAGACTTCTTCTTAGCTATTCTGATTTACGAACATATTATCAACTATTTTGATTAATCTTTAAATATATAAAAATATCAATTGAAAGCTATTTTAAAACTTATGTCTCATTTTAAAAACCTTTACCAATTATCACCACAAACACCTTACCTTACTTTCACTACATCTTTACCTACACCAAATCTCCTAATCTCAAACTACAGAGACAGTCCAACAATTTCACCAACACCAGATCAATTAGTCCACAACATGAAACTACAAACAACGAAACCTCCCTAATTCACGCAGATAACCAACCCTTTACCACAAAAGAAAACACACACACACACAAACACACACACAGTTCCAACTCGCCCGCGCACACCCTAGGTTTATCTTTATTATTAGTCTGCCGAGCGAAATTATGACGACTGCAAAACGTAGGAACTCTGTCCCGTTCCATAGCACGTATACTCCTGTCTTCTAACCCTCTCTGACGCCAGTATGCAGGTCTTGCAGTGATTCCTCGTGACGACCCGCAAGGGACGGACGGCTGATGTTTATAAGACCTCCGAGAAGCGAGTTGGGTATTTAGTTCGGTCTTATCTTTGCTTTTATATGTCCTAAAGGGGTTGAGAATTTGGATTAAAAAAGAATCGGGGTTTCGTTTGGGGGTTTTATTATTTTTGTTGTTTAAAGTGAATTTATTTTGTTTTTTGTTTTTGAGCTTTCATGGCCTTTGATACATCGATAAAATGTACAAGTAGTTACTTTGCTTAAAATTCATAACTTTGGGTCGAAGAATTTTTGATTTTAACAAGTTGTGTATAGGCAATTTAGCCAATAGGGTGATGAAATACCATTAAATTACTACAGTCTCTAAATACCAAACTTGTAGAGAAAAAATCACCGAAAGATCAGGTCCACATTAATGTTCCTACAACTAAACAAACAAGGCTATCATATTTTTCTACTTCCACCATAGAATTTAATTATCTTCCCACGTGTTTTAGAACGGAAGTTATCAAAGTATCCGTGGGCGATATGACACCTGTCAATGGCCATATTGCAATCTAATCGTACGATATTACCGTATTTATTGACACCCAAATATGGTCATATTTATGACTTGATTTATACAAACTGTTGGTTTTGAAAAGTTGCTTGTTTCCGAGTGAAAATGATGAGGATGATGATGAGGATGTTATGAACAACATAATTTACTAAAAGAAAATCAATCAATTATATAAACATAGGTATTTATAATTGATATTTCTTTAAAAAAAACTTGCTTAGATAAATAACCACAAATTAATCAGATCACAGAAGAAAATATAAAACACATGAAAAAATCGTAAGACATTTTAACCAACGCAATCAGTACAATATCTCCTAATACAACACTCCCCATTAATATCAAAATATAAATTCGCACAAAACAAACAATCTAAGGCTCTCTCCACACTGACAAATCGCAGGCAGTTTGCCCACACACTTGCGATTATTCGCTGCGATCGCTCGCTTTATCAGACGCAGATTAAAATCCGTCCGACTGTCGCACGTGAGTAATAAGCCAATTTGCTATAGATATGAGTAATTGACATGTCGACCTCATATTAAATGCACTAGAGAATTCTTTAATAAAGTTTGCGCGATTTTAATTTCTAATAGATCACAATTTTATTGGTGGGTTTTGTCAGTTGAAATTGTGTTGTGTCAGAGGTCTGGGATTGGCTTATTAATTTGATGAAAGTGTTATTATGGATAAGTTATGTTTTATGTGAGATGTAAACTACTGAATAACTGGACATAGGTAAAATTTTCCATGCTTCTTTTATCGTTAAAAATACTTTATCTACTTTTCATTTACTTTTTCTAAGGAATCATCTATGTCACACTAGATATTTGAAAACTGGATACATGAGAGAACTTTAAAAAGCTTTCCGCCCACATTATAATCAAATCAAAACAAAAAGCACCTTCTCCCAAAAGCCTCACCTAACAAGCTTATTAAGGAAATAATATCAGTTATTAAGGCAGCCCCACACTGTATATAATGGCGCATACACACCGCGTTTGACCGTCGACCGGCGCGGACACCAGTGATTTGTGGTTACTTGCAAAAGCGGCGACCTCTGGCGGTGACGTGCCAATTGTCTCCGTCTTGGGAGGCGGCATAAGTTATAAACTTGTAGCGGGTGGGGAAGCTAAAATATGGTTCGGTAAATACAAAAAATATACTTATACGCGTATAGAATATCTATACCAAAAGACGACCTTATTTTGTATTTTTTTGCCAATTTTGGATGATCATCTCCTTTATTAACTGTCAACGTACAAGCTATTGGGAGGAGTTAAGATAACTATGACGCTAACTTTATAGGTTAAACATGAAATCCACATTACCTACTTTGTGGATTTCATCTTACTAGATTGAAACTATATAACTATAAGTATCTAATTTAATAACTATGATTACGACTGTTATTCGATTGCTAGACCGTACTTCAACTAAGACCATGGTTTAAATACTCGGCACTTGATTTTTGTATAGGTTTTAAAAGCAATGGAATGGGCATTGAAGTAACCTAGAGAATTATCTTATAGCTTTTACCATGATTTAAGTTGGAAAAAATACTGCCTGGCATTTATAGCCAATTATACAAAATTGCAGTATCGATTCATCTGTTTCTACAACAATATTTTAAAGAATTTGCCATACCGCTAACTTCTTATACCTTGCACCACACTCTTTTCTGTCAGGCACAGCGGCTTGTGTAAACGCTCCTTGATACCATGAGGCCTTACTGCTCCGTGAACCAACAGACGTATAAATCAATTTATATCATCAATTATTACATACACATATTATTATTATACAATATAAGTATTATATTTGAGGAAGAAGACTGTTAGATTTGATGAGAATATATTCTTGTGCGGATGGAAGAACAAAAATTTTGGTAGACGTGAGACAAAAATTGCAATTATTTTGAAAGTTTAATTATGCTAAAAGTGGTATAAACTATGTTGAAATTACTATGACAATAGAAACACAAGCTAATAATGATTTGTCTTTCATCAACAAGTTGAATTATTTCTTTCGCCAAATCAAAGGAGACTTGTTGCTAATGTCAAACTCATACTTTAATCGCAAACAAGTGATTGGCTATAGCAATCAAGTCAAAATAAAAAATAATTTATTTAAAGTTGTCTGAAAAACAGCACTTTTCGAACATCAGGATTACATGAGACAGCCCCCAAAAACGCTCATTCTTCAAGTGGTCCAAAATTTGAGATATCTATTTTTAAAAACCAACACTGTTGTATCCACTAGGTATAACTTACTAAGTATCAGCTTCAATCACCTTATCGATAGTGAGAATGTTAGATACTGAAACTAAAGTTTAGTTCAGTCGCGAACAATGAGCTCGTAAAGCTAGTGAAAGCTCACCGCGTCGCAGGTTCCAGTCTTTGTTGGGTTTATTATCTGTCTACTGATCGACTGGTTAGAATTAGAGTTAGTTTAATGGGGTGTATACTGTTACAGCCTTTTTATCGTCCCACTGCTGGGCTGCGGCCTCCTCTCACATGGAGAAGGATTGAGCATTAATCACCACGCTTGCTCAATGCGGGTTGGTGATTTCAGACTTTATAGTCCAGGTTTCCTCAAGATGTTTTCCTTCACCTTTTTATCAGCCATTGGTGTCTAAGTATACTTAGAAAGTACATACAAACTTAGAAAAGTTGCATTGGTACTTGCCTGACCCTGGAATCGAACCCACACCGTCATACTCGAAAGGTTGGCTCTTTACCCACTAGGCCACCACGACTGGTACTGGACTGATGGGGTGTATGGTTTAAGCATTTTTTTTTTTTTGTTAAACCATTTTAATATTCTGCAATTGTTATGACAGCTGTATTTGATCAGTTCTGATTTATGGATAAGTAAATTATTTTACTAAAGTGTTTTGATAAATTGACAACTAGCGTATTTTTCGCGGTTTCACCCGCGTCGCGTGGGAACTACTGCTTGTATCGAGATAAAGTTAAGCCTGTTATCAAAAAGAGTGCAGCTTTCAAACAGTGAAATCATTTTTCAAATCTTTTTTGTAGTTTAGTTATTAATACTACATATCACTACATTTTTAACACTATAGATTGCTGTATAGACAAGTTAATATCCCTGTCACAACCCACAGCGGGACAGCAATGTACACAGTATAATTAGGGCTCGTTCTCATTCCGACGTTGAGGAATTATTACAGATATGTCCACTGTGCTTTGAAGCGTGACGTGTTGTACTGTAGCTGGTCTTGATTTGATTGTCAATTCAATTCAATATCGTCCATTTACTAGGAATATATATGTTATAATATATGCAGTTAACTACGAGATAGTTTGGTGTAGTACGCATTTTTTGAAAGAAGACTAAAAATAAATGAACTTTTGCTAGCTAATATGCTATCTAAATTTATAAGTTAAAAAGTGTGGTAGAATGCATTTGTTAAAGAAAAGAGCGATAAAATAACATTTCGTGTTAATATACTTTCTTAATTCCAATTTTAAAGACTGTGACAAAAGATTTATATCACACATTAATCATTATTTTTTTCAATAAAATCGACATAAATATTAAAAATTGATTTCCTAATGCTAGAAAATGCAGACACATTAATCAGCATTAACTTTAAATCTAGCCATCAAACAGCACTTATAAGCAATCATAAGATCTAATCGAATATTGCAAAATGAATATTTGTCCTTTAACCTCACAGAACTATCAAATAAATGATAAATATATGATTTTGCAGTAAATACGGGTAGCTTCAGCGTCAAACAATGACGTAACACTTTATCATTATTTGTACAACTAAATATTATTGAAGTTATGCCAATTGACGGGCGATGCATGCCGGTAGATAGCCGATAGTGACGCAATCCGGGGGACACAAAAGGACCAGTATCTGAGGACCAATGATGATGATAAGTTGGAGTATTTGGTGCTCTTTTACAAACCCATGGGGCTTCTTTCCACAGAACTTCTTTTGTAAACAAAAACATATGTTATAGCTAAGTTATAATTAGTCATAATTACTTGAATATGAGGCTTAAAGACAGATTCTCTAAGACAACGATACTAATAATAGTTTTGTGGAAACGACTTCCCAGACCCTGATTAAATCCACCTGTTACCCAGGAATAGTGCAGGTTTCTGACTGTAAAATAATTTTTCAAATCCTTTCAGTATTTTCGAAGCCTTTGGGTTACAAACAACCTCTCCTCGACTTCTTTGTAACGTTAGTTAAGATTTTTTTAGCCTGTGCTTTCCCAGGTTAAGGTTAAGGCTTTCCCCATCTCTTACCCTCGGAAAAACACTAATTTTAAAATACTCAATTATTACATTATGCTATTTCCACCCTCATTCAGAGTGGTGATTCGGCACGTCACTGTCTGACGTGCATTATGACGTAATTCAGGCAGTCGCGTTATCAGTGACGGGCAGTGGCGGTGACGCGTCGCGCGCAGTGCTGATACCATGGTTATGTGATGGCCTATTATAAGTAATTAACAATAGACTTGTTTGGGTAATTTTATATTAGCCCTAATTTTTTTCAGAGTTTTAAAATTGGCAGATTTAAGAATTGCTGTTCTCTAAGCTTTCATCTTCTGCCGATTCTTTTGCTAAGTTCAGGGAGGCTGCCAGTAAAATAATGCAGCAGAGTGCCATTCTTTTACATTTAGGGACTGTTTTTGTGCTCTCCCTAGCCCAGTTATCTGGGCAACCCGATAGTCCCTGGAAAGACTGGTTGGACTTTACACATCCAAAATAATCTAAATTAACATTCATGAATTAAGCTCAAATCAAGTAAGTATCGCCTTCATGGTCACTTTTGTTGTTAATGAGATCACATATTAAAATGATCATCAGAGACAGGTCAAGTATCAAAATAAAGAATCTAAAGAAATTCCACTTATAAGAATGGATATTATCTCTGTCGATCTCAACAAAGATAAGAAAAAACATTTTTGATCTTTGACCATTTGAAGCTCCCATTAGCTTTTTCATGTAAAATTAAATTTAAAATCTAGGGTAATAGAGCTATCAACGATATTAAAACTTATTATAATCCTCTAAATCTAACCAATTTTGAATCCGCCATGTTAATACTAGTGGCGCCACCACGCCCACGAACACTAAAAACACACATCATTTCGACCATTTAGAAGCCAATGACTTATATGTCCACTTAACACCTCTGACCTCAATTAAAAAAGAAATAGATTCACAATATTTATTAAGCAATTCTCATCTCCAGAACTCACTATTATTAACTCTATCACAAAATATTGAATCAAGCACAAACTTTAATATCAAGATAAATATAAAACTTCATATATAGAACATAATTTGCCATAAAACCCATATTTCCACCGTATAAATATATTACAGTGGGTATTTTGTCAACAGTCACAAAAAATAACTGATCATTAAAAGATGAAGTTTACGATAATATGGGTATAAGTCATAATACTTTCATTACAGACTTGTCATAATAGGCGATGAATTCTCGAGTATATTACATTATAAAATTTGAATCAGAACTTGTTTGGTCAAGAGAGAATCGTAACGATTGTCGATGTAATGGAGGAGATATAAATATGTATGTGGTTGTGTGAGTGGGGCCTTTAAATCAGCGGTCGAGAAATTTATATAAATACGTCACAATAATAGTTGATAATACATTATCAATTGAGTTTACAGGGCTACTCATGAAGGCATAAAAGCGGCGTCTTCATAATGCCCTAACTAATGTCATTTTTTTTAAATTTAGATTGGTAGCCACATATATTAAAAATAGAACACTTAAATAAGCTTGAAACAAATAAACAAGTGAGGCAGGCAGTTACTTCATACAGTTTCCAGAAATTACGTCATCATTGACTCGACTCATCGCAATCAAAGCTCGCTTCTAACTTTGTGGCCCAACACAAAAGTGAAGAGGCGTTATACTATAGAGTGACTATAAAGATCTTGTAAAATAGCTTCCGAGCTGCGTAGGCGCAGGTCGCGTCACGAAATTAAGAAATACCAATACACACACGTTTTGTCATATCGACCACAATGTAAAGTTGCCGAAGGACCGATAAATATGACAACTGTCTTAAATATTGTGACTTTAACGACTAACTTTAATATCTGTCATTGAAATAACAAGTAATGTTAAAGCTGAAAGTTTTTTTCTTCGACTTTTTAAGTTTCAGTATGTTACTTTTGGCTAACTAGCTTCAGTCAACGGTTTCACCTGCGTCCCGTGAGAACAACACAGTAGCACCACAGCAGCAGTAGCAGTAGCTACTTCCTCGATAAATGGGCTATCTAACACTGTAAGAATTTTTCAAATCGGACCAGTAGCTTCTGAGATTAGCCCATTCAAACAAACAAACACTTCAGTTTAATAATATTAGTCTACAGATAAGGTCACATCGTTAAGAAGGGCATACAAGTCAAACTCGCAATATGGCTCCGATATTTGTAGCATGGTGACCTATGCCATAAATCTAGGACTGTAACACAATTACTATTATTGAGAAATTGATACCAATGAACTATTATTTCAAGGCACAAGTTCTCTTAATAATATGTAAGCTGTAAAAGCCTGATAAACTGTCACGTCAAATTAGTGAGTCTCAGCTGTCATTTGACCGTCTTTACAGTCTTTACGGGTAGTCAGGAACCAGAAAGATTGACAACCAGTTTTCCCCAGGGTCATTGGGTTAGCCGGGTATCTGGCTTGAAGAGGTCTTATAGGCAGTCGCTCCATGTAAAACACTGGTACTCAGCAGCTTCCAGTTAAACTAAAGTTAAAAGTATCTAAGCATACGCAGACAAGAAGTGTCCATGTATAGTAGGGTCAATTGTCTACTGGAAAAATCGTGGTTTGGCAGTTCATCAAAATGTATGTATTGATTAAATTGCTATGACTATGCAAGTACTAAAAACCATATTAATTTAACTAAAGGTCAAACAAACAAGTTTGTTATCAACCTTTGCCAAGAGTGGTCCTACGGTAATTGCTTATCTCATACAGCACATTTTGTTACCTTTATCAAACTAACGTCACAACTATTATAATTTAGACATAAAAAAGCTGAACAATAAAAAGTTGGATTTCACTAAAACAGTCACGAATTTTAACAATGTATGAATACAGTCGTAAAAGCTATGGCTTTTATATTGTTTTTATTTCCAAAATTTCGTGTAGATGTCAATTTTGAATTTATTTTATTGTTTGTTTAGTTTTTATAGGTGTTGTGGCATTTTGATAATTTTGAAAGTAGCATTAGAATAATGCATTATTTTCATTTGATTGCTTTATTATAAATCTTACTTTAAACTATTCAATTTTTTATTTAAAATTACAAAAATAAACCATGGGAGACTTTAATAAAAAGAGCACTTACCCTAGTAATCTTATCACCAGCAGAGCAAACCAAAATAAGTACACGTAACTCACCTGCAAAAAAGAAAAAAATCACAATCACCTTTAGAAAAAAGTAGCCACTTAACAAACGCAAGCATCACAGACAGACAGCCCTTCAACCCTTTGTGCCTCCCTTAATCTTCTCCCCGATTCCGGGGAAAAAAACTCCCTCGCCTAGCCTTCAAAGGTGGAGATGTGTTAAAACCTTACGGGCCTTTAATTAAAGCTCGCAGGGGGATCGGTCCGGCTGTCCACTTCCTGAGTAACGTATGGGTACGTACTTCATTTCGAATGACGGAGGAAAAAGAAAATCGAAGTAGAATAGGGCTGTGGAGACGGCGTGTGTATTAGTAATTTTGGATTTTTAATTTGTATCCAGTTTCAATAATGGAGGTTATTAATTTATATGATTTTTTGAGGACTTTAAGATTGAGTAGAATTTTTTTCACTTATTGTGTTATTTTATTTTTTGCGGCGGTTTTGGATTATTTAGCTTCCTATAAATATATGGTAATGATAAAAATAACTTATCATTATCTATCTATTTTTAATGTTCTACACTATAAATATTTATAACTTTATCTTCTTCTAAATTGGTTTAGCCATTTCCCCACAAAACCTTAACAAACACAACTATGAAGTGACATTCGCATTTCTTACACTATTATATACTTAATCAAATATATGCAGTCCTTTAATGAATGTACATATTCGACTCCACAGTTCTTCCCTCAGTAGGTAATCCGATCTGAATCACAGACGTTTAATAGACTGGCATAACTTACTAGTTAATTTGAAATACGAGAACAAAAATGTCGCATGTCTGATTTATAATCGGAAACTCTTTCCGTTTTAATTGTATTAATCTATGTCTAGTTCGTATGTGTAACTGTGGATGGAGCGATTCTATACGATTGATTTTCAGGAGAAGTAACATTTTGATAACAATTGCTATTCGTAGGTTTAGCTAATAAATGAGTACCTTTAAGTCTAGCTTAGCTTCATATGGATTCTAATACATAACTTTCTGTGCTTATTTACTTTCTAAAGAGAAAAATAAAAATAATCATAGACGTTTTGTTGACTAAAGTGATCAATCTCCGCGAGCCAAAGCTCTATAAACTTAGTCATGGATTTTCGAAACAAATCTACTCAATGAACAAAACCACACAACTAAATCTTACTCCCCAGCACTCAAAATCAGTAACCACACACTAAGTCCCCATCATGCGACTAATCGCAAAAACGTGCGACAAATCGCATCCCCCCACCGCAGTCGCAAGACGTGTAGGTGGTCAGCCATTTTTGTTTTATTTTTATCTCTTGAATTGTTAATGTGTTGGAAAGAAGGACACTCGCATTTTATTGGAAGCTTTAATGAATTGATTTTAACTTGGAATCAGGAATGACTAAGTACAAGGGGGATTTAATTTATAACTGTTAGGTCCAGTGTTAAGTTACGTACAGGTGAAAATCGATTTGATTTGTTTTAAGTTGCAATCTGTTCGTGTTGCATAGAGAGACAAGAGAAGTTTTATTTTCTGTTTATAAGACACATATTTTGGTGAATAAGTCGCACTAAGTAATTACCTATGTATATGATTCTTTTATCATAGTTCACCGTCATCGTCATCGTCTCGTGTCATACCTTCAATTAAACAAGAAAGGCGTCGGTGGTTAAAAAGATAACCTAACAGAATTATTAAATCTTATTAACAAGCGGCGCATAGCAGAATATTATTTATAAACTATACAATATTATGTGAATTATTGCTCATATCATTAACTCGTCAAGTGCGATCAACAAGTGCGTAAGTTCGTTAGCACTCCTTAAGAACAATAGACATTAAACATTATAGGTCAGCACGCTGCGTAGAATGAGACGTTACCGAGCGCTGACCCGTGTGAACTGTGACTTGCACTTTATTGTAAATATTTGGTAGTTTAACTAGCTGTGGTCTGTGGCCTTGCTTAGATTTTGAGGTAAGTATGTATTTTATATGCCCATCCATATTAATATTTAATTGTGCACCTTTCTCTCTCAAGGTTTTATATGCTCCTACTATCATATGGTCCTATATCGTTTTACCTTTATTATTTTTAAACCTGAGACTGATAGAGATCTTCAGCATAAAAAATACTGTAAGTAAACGCCGTACTTCTTACAAGAAACAAAATATTTGCTGAATATTTCTCAAGAAGACAAAAACACCTACTAACTAAAACTACAACACCAATAAGTCCAAAATTCCCCACAATTCTAACTTCCTTATAAATCTGGACAACAGGTAAACCCTCACAATACGCACTAGTTAGCTAACCGGTTCAACGACCTCTGAGCTAAACACTGCACTAACTCTAAATGTTATCGTAAGCGCCCATTGTGTTCTGATAATGTAAACTTATTCATAATAACCACTAACTCACTGTTACGAACTGTTATATTTGACTGATTCGTAGTAAATATTGCTCCTATTGTTTCACAGGTGATTGCTGATATTTTACAGGTGTATTGAAGGAACAATTTTATTGCATTTGTAATGACCGACGTGTGATATGGATCAGGAAAGTACGCACACTTTACAGGCAGTAACTTTAGCAATCAATGGCTAGAGACCTATGCTCGGAAGACGTTGTATATTGAAGGCGATAATGATGATTAATAACCGAAGATTTAAGCCATTTCATCCAAAAAGAATTCTATTGACGAATGGGCAAAAGCAGGTAGGTAATAAGTATGCACAAAAAAGCTAGAAAATGCTCGTTATTCGCTCAACAAAAGTTACAAGCAGAACGAAGCTTATCCCCATTATAAAATTCCCACAAATTAGCTCACTTGAACACAGCAGGAATATGATAAAAAATCCATCTTAATAAACTTCATTTCTGCATCGAGCGTCTATCGTATAATTTCTTAACGTCGGCACACTGTGTCTAGGTAATTGGATTCGATACACCCACTCTGCACTTTGTAACAGATACATCTATAGGGTGGATCGCGTTTTCCAACTGTGTTAAGCAGACACCGTGTCATTTTAGATCTAGGGAGACTGGGTAAATTAATCGGGTTGGGGTTTTGTTCTTGGGTCTTTTTTGTTACAGATTTTGTTGATGCAGCTGGTCTTTTAAGATACGGGGTTTCTTGATTTTCATAGACTTTAGCGTTACTTGTTTCAATTTTTTATTAATCGATGGTAATGAGATACCTTTAAAGCACTCCAGATTTAATATGGAAGGCATCACAAATATCAGTTTTGGCAAAATGTATGCTCGTAAAGATACGTTTTATTTATGGATCCTAACATTTACTTTAGGACACAAATTAATCATAAAATAATTCCTTATTCCCAGTAGCCTCACTATGAATATGATAACCACCGGCCACCCATCCACTCGCTACCCAGTTTGACACATACCCACGCAAGTGGTGGGTAGTCAACAGAACTTAATTACTGGTCATCAGTCCATCCGCGGTGCATAAAACTAATATATTTATGGGCCTCGAGAAATTATACCCATATAGGTAGGTATTTTATGGCAATCCGATGATGTTTCATGGTGATTTCATAATGTTATGGTGCAAGATTTTTGAGTCATTCTGTAATACTGAAGTGTTTTGTTAATAGAAGTATTTTTATGAGGTTTGAATTAAAGGGGAATTATTGGGTTGCCAGGGTCTCTGAGTTGAGTAGGTCGGATACGTAGCCGCTCCTTGTGAAATACTGGTAGGTACTCAGCTACATGCAGTAACACTGGAAGCCGACCCCAACATAGTAGGGAAATGGCTCGGGAGATGATGATGAATTTGGTTTTCTTTGTAGATTTCAGAACAACCTTTCTGATTAACGGTGAATTTATTCTGTTTAACCGATTGTCCAAAGAGGAGGACGATCTTAATTGCAAATCGGTCTACATTTTTCTTAACCTCTGTATGTCCACAAATTATGTAGAAAGAAAAAATGATCTCAAAGGAGTTCAAACAGCCCAAGTACATAACTTCTTCAGCCCCATATAAATAGCCAGGCTACTTTATCCTCCGTGCAGTGTCCTGGACAGTGACATCGACACATGACGCGTGGTAGGAGGCTGGTCCTTTGTCACAGCCTCACATTTTATTAACGCCATCAAGAGGCTTGTGCCTCGCTTGAGTTATCTGACGTGAGAGGTGTCAGGCGAGGCGATGGTTATAGCGAGGCGGTACTGGGAAAGGCGGGATTGTACTGTCCATAGCTAGCGAAGTTAGTGAAGCAATATAACGTAAGTAGATTATGTGACTAGGGTTAGACACAAGTAGGTATTTAGTCATAATGGAAAGTTGAACATTGTGAAGAGATGAGTTATTTTACAGGCCTGTAGTGGCTGACAGAGCTTGATTGAAAGATTAGTATAGGAGCCTTCAAAATATCGAAATAAGCAAATAATAAATAGGAACAAAAAGTAACGAGCATTCAACTTAAACTTGAAGTAAGTCTTGAACTCGTGAGTTATCATTTTAAAAAATATCATATAAAGAGTATGTATATTTCAGACTAAAGCATTGTTTGATCGCTATCCGCTACCCGCTATCAAACAGACCTCTTCGCAGATCTTGTACCTAAACCGTGGGTGTAACGCATTCGTTTTCTTTACACGCTTTCAAAGGATTTTGATTTTATAATACTGGAGGGGCCTAATATTGTAGTTAGGCCCATTCTGAGGCCTGACGTGGTTTATCGCTGAAAATACAAAACGGATTGATATGGGAGTCCTCAATACAATGAAGCTTGATTTTTGTTTTTTAATAGTATTCAGTAGTGTATAATACAAGTCCTTAAACGATAGTAAGGTGGTATTTATTGACGATATTGGTTCATAAAGTAGGGGCTCTTATTGGCGTTTACATTGCTTCCGACTTTTGAATGCTGCTCCTTTGATACGTTGTATAAATCACGTTCGTTCCTGGGTGAATACTGATATAAGAGTAAATACTTGTTCAGACTATCATCGTGTTTTAGATATATCTAGGCATGTATAATTAATTTAAAATTATGTTAAAAGGCTTAGAAAAATTACAAATGAATTCATTTGAATTGGTAGTAATTTTATCATCTTGGTCGTCATAATGGTTGGAGTAAAATAAATAGCCTTCATATTAAAACATTTTAGTTAAATTCAAATTCAAATCTTTATTTGCGTTCCATATGTAATACAGGTGGTATTTTTATAAAGTTTAAACAATATATTGGAAACAATATGGACCCGGTAGGGCACAGCATAAAGAGGTAGGAGAGGTTTGCAGTACTTATTTATTACCTAGTTTAGTTTTATTAAATCTATACTTATTACTAAAAATAATAGCAACGAGTGGATTTAATTTAAGTAGTAATTGAAGAGGTCAATGTACTAATGACAAAGTTAACAATTCAATCATCCAACAAACCAATTAACCAACCATTAGGCAAACCACAAACAAATTGAAATACATCATGTCTCCTTAACTTGAAGTTATTGCAGAAAAACTGGCGCGAAAGCTGCGCAGGCGCGTGGGCGGGGCGACGCATAAACATGTCGCTGTCTCGCTCTAACGCACAATGTGGACGATCAAGGAGGATTTATTGTCTCTCGTAGCATTATGCGCGCGTGCAGGTTGCAAGACTGCTAGTGTCTGCAACTTCTTTGCTGGTTGATGGGTTAATGGGGTTGGTTGGTAGTTTTTGTAGCGGTTCAATATGAGTGAGGTATTCTTACAAATTTTTGTGTTGAATTGAAACTAGTTTTATTGATTTAACAACTCTTCTTGACTTTCAAAAGTGTATCAGTCTGTTTAATTGCTTTACTTAATTATTCATCTCTACTTCAAAATAAGGGCATATTATTTCTTCAGCAATCTTAGCTAGGAAAACCAAATTGCCGTACGCACAAAATCACACCTATTTTGAAAACATTCCTGAGTACGGAAGTCAACACAATGAGCTCAGACTAAGCATTTCTGCGTAGAATGGAACACAACTCACTCATATACTTCACTTGAATGGGAGTATTAATGTACCTTATTTGTGAGCTTTAACTATGGTTTATCAAGAATTGTTGAAACTACCTTATTTACTGAGTGAAATAATGATGACGTGAATCTGAGTCAGGGTAATTGAAAGGACATTGACACGCGCATTGCATCAATACTTATTGTTAAAGCTGAAGATTTTACTTGTAAGCTGAGATATAAGATTAAAAAAAGTTTATTCATCAAGAAAGAGAGGCTACTTTTTTAAATAGTCATTAAAAAAAAAATCATCGATAAGAGATTTTCAATGCAACTTTTTAGGGATCAATTTGGAGACATATCAAGTTTAAGGCGACGAATTGGTCAACAATAATTCCATAACCGGCACGTGAATCTAAGGCGCCAAAAGGGGTCGGAGCGTCTGAGCGGGGCGAGGATAACAATACGCGCGCTAGCTTATAACTAAAAGTCGTAAGCGACAAAATGGTTTTGTAATTTTATTATTTAGAAATGATAATTTGATAAAAATTCCTTCTACAATTTTAAAGAGTATGTATATACTCAACTACTAAAAAAGTTAAGAGGCTTAAATCGGTCCCGTTTGCCCATAATATGTGAATCTCTTTTTAAAAAGAGGTATGTTTGATATATTTTTCTCTGTTATAAAAGTTACCTAATCATGTTTTGACGTCTAACAAAATAAGGTTTATATCATGAACTTTCAGGTAACCAAGTTGTATTTTGATCCATTTTGTATTTACTGAGAAAAATTGAGATCCTTGGCGCCAAAAAATCCAATTCTTCCTCTAAAATATGACAAAGATGGAAAAATGATACTAAAATAATAGCTAGAAGTGGCTTGTCACACTATTAGTATTAAAATTAGATTAACGAAAGTATTTATTATTTAATTTACATCATATATTTGATCCTAAATCCCGTTCTAAAGTCTAGAATATCTCACGTGACATATTTATTTAAAACCATAATATCTGTCTCCATAAAGACTGACAAGAAATCTGATGGAACTAATATAATAGTGCTAATGGTCTTAATAGCATTAAATTCAGATAAAATACTAAGTTATAGTTTTATTAATTGTTAAACTATTCTAATTAGTAGATCTGACCTTTAATTAATTTGTTAGCTGGTTATTTCACCTTGAGTATCAATCATTAGATTCGCATAAATATAGTTTAACGACTAATATTATTATTTATTTCGCCATTTTTTAAATTATTGTGTAATTAGATATCTTTAGATTTGTTGCTATTACTGACTAGTTTTTTATAGGCATCATAATTTAATAGTTTTTTGCTCAATATTTATTTTTATACATTTTCGCTTCATACTTTGAAGACCGAAATAGATGTAGTAAATAATAATTAAAAATACCTACCCATTTTTTGTTGATCGTATGTACATAATATTTTATGTATTTTCCATATTTTTAACTGATCTCTAAGCAAAACCTATACATTACCACGAAAATATCCTAATGTTATACCAAAATAAAAGCACACAAATCCGATTGAAAAGTTCTATTATTTTAACATCCACATACATTTCCATATAAAAAGCAATCAGAGAACCATCTCGGTATAACAAGCTTCGAATCCAAGACAATAGCATCCTTTGTACTAAGATTTGGTGCTGAATGGACGCACAGACGAACGAACGATCGGTTTTAGATTACTTTGTAACCGCTGATTAAACTCCAACCAAGAGTACCTTTTTGAATTTAAGAGGAGTTGCTGGATTTTAATTTTTGATGTGTAGGAAGTGTCATTGTTGAAAGCAACGGAAAGGATAAAAGAACATTGTGAAATTGTGACGAATGTCATATAATCACACTACACTTTACTATGAATATAAAAGCCTTTTTTGGACCAATTTCCGTCTTTTCATCATCAGCAGAACAATACAGAGAAGGAATGAGCGTTTCGCCACGCTCGTCATTTTACTTATAGCCAAAGCGATCTTTTGCCAAGAAAATCGTCATCTCAGTTTCAAGCCACATAAAAACAAAATAACTAAAATCTATACCATGTCACACGAAATAAAAATTTCAGCAATGAATAGACGAAGAAGCTTCTCACCAAGAAAAAAAAAAACAAAAACCGACAACGCATACCTACGCGTCGGTAATTGAAATCGGTAAAGTATAGTGTAGTGCGCTGGTAAATCACGCGGGTAATCGGTAAACCGGTAAGTCGGCCGGTAATTAACGATAAGACGCACCTCTCCGTGTCCGAGTAATGGACAACGCTGCTTGTACCGGTAATAAGGGAGGCAGGGTGCATTGGAGTAAGGCTGTGGACATAAGGCTAGGAGTAGGAAAGCCTTCTAATATTATAAATGAAAAGTTTGTGTGATATAGATGGATGTTTGTTCCTCTGCCACGCAAAAACCACAAAACCAACCAATTTGTTTGATTTTGATGAAACTTGGCAGTAATACAGCTTATGTTATCAGAATAATATTTGACTTTTTACCTATGTGCGGAAAGTAAGAAATTCATTCACGTGTATTATATGAAAGTAATAGCTGTTTCCCAATGGTTTATTTAGATATTATAAAAGAAAAACTGCTTGAACTTGAACTTTTCTGCATCCTGATATAGATTTCGATCTATCTTCAAATGTTTCATCGAAATCACTCAGACAAAAATAATCTAGATTTAAAAATCTGACAAGTCTTTAAATTCTGTTCTTTTTTATATTAGATCATCTATTGATTTTATGAGAATTGATTATTTTGATCATAAAATAGGCAATAAAAAACTATGTAGGTGTGAAATTCAAATTGCTATATTTCACACCAAAAATGGAAGAGTGATTAAAAACACATTAAAACCGTTTTAAAATTGACCGAAAACCAATATTTCACCACAAAAATATTTTATAAAAAGCTACTTCAAGGCGCTACCTACATGATCAATTAAATTGCGCAATATTTAGTGTTGTATCTATTGTTCAAAATTAAACGTGTAGATTTAATATTGAAGATTGCGCAATATTTTTTTGCAACATAAATGTTTATTACGCAATATTATAGGTCTATAGGCCGAATAAATAAAATAGTCTTCCCACCGGCATGGTCACTAACAAAAGCCCCAGTGTGCACCCCGCTTCTGAATATAATAGCAACTTTTATCGATGCGTACGCGCATGCCAGCTCCTAAGATCGTTTACCCGCTATAAATTATATCGCAAAATTGTCGATAATCATCTACCAGCCGACCGATTTCGTTTTACTGTCCTGTACTTATTAGCGGTATGGGCTTGTACCGTCTGTAGAGGCCTTTATGTTTTAGATTATTGTTACTGGTTAATATGGGGAAAGTATTATTTATTAGTGATTCTCATTTAATTTGTGGTGCTTTAGTTATGGTGTTCGGTTGTAGTTAATAGTTTAACAGTTATTCTATGAATTTTAAAAAGAAATCCTGTTAAATGTATTCGAATTAAGTACGGTAGTTTCTATGTGTTTTGTTAAGCTCGTCTTGGCAGGGCAGGATCTTACCCTAAGATTAGAAAATATAAAAATTTTCTTTAATTAATATGTGTGTTAGAAATTGCTATTCTGTTTTTTGCTATTCCCTTTCCCATTGCGGAAACGACCTCACAAAATGGTAGCTGAATACTCAAAAAGCATCGCAATTATGACTAAGAAAAGGCAAATTCGCAAATTCATCTCTAACAAGAAACACTTCACCGTCAATCGCATAAATCACAATGATCCGAATGACATTCACACGACGAGATCACGTCTCACACTACAGTTAATATGATTCGTGAAATGTCACCACCATAAGTAAGAACTGCCTTTATGCAGTTCATTCCTATTGGTTTTAGTTCAAGGGTGAAGCAATTATGACGTTTTGAGATGTGTGGTAATTATTTTGTCAGTGATCGCAGAGTTATGAAATCCTTTACTTCATATTCTAAAGTAAGTCTTAGGTCCAGTTCTCATGCTAAAACTTCTGAACTAAGAATGAAGTTTGGTACATCGATAGTTAAGAGTCTGAGAAAGCGTATAGGCTACTTTTTATGCGGTGGTGAGAAGTGCCCTCGTGACGCGGAAGAAAAAACCAGGAACTAGAGAAAAATCTAGCCTATCTCTAGTAACATGAATTAAGTTTAGATACGTTACTTTCACGTTTTATACAGTAAGAACTGCCCAGTAAACATTTTTGAGAGAAAACCGACTTATTCAATTCCACAGAATTTTCATACACAATTATCTTCAAATAACTTATTCCCAATAATCTACAACCACCCCAACATTAACCAAATTTCGCTCACATGCGCTAACAAAAACTGTCAACCGTCAAACGGCTGCGTGCAACAAGTTGCTCCACAGGTGCCCAAGACGCCCCTCGCCCCTGTCTTATTAACCCGCGGTAATGACACGAGACAAGCCTGAGACAGATTGATTGGCTTTCAAGACCCACTGCGGTGCTTTTTAGTCGCCAAATAAGGGTTAAGTTTAGTGAAGTTAAAGGTATTTTTGCGGTATCGATGTTGATTGAATTAGTGATGTTTTTTAATTGTGTTTTCGGAATTAAATGTTAAAATTAAGTGTCATGTTTTCTTAAATGAAGACTTCATTCAAATTCACCTGTCTCTTTGCCCAGTAATTACGGAAAATATACTAAGGATTTCTCTTCATAAGAACAGACTTTACAAAAAATTGCCCAAAGGTAATGACAGCTCATCTTCATAATAAACCAATCAGCTTACACCTGTCAATAACAAGCATAATAACACGCGGATATTTCAATACGCGCTAATTTGGCCGCCATTCCACTCCTGCGCAGTTCGGCCGATTTACTGCGCCTAATGGCGTCCGGCGCGCGCGCACCGCCACTGTCATTACAGACTATTACGCGAAATGCTGAATTTTACTCTACTCAATTGATGGCAAATATCCAAATTGACACTTGGTTATCAATTAATTTGTTCTTTTTTAGTTTAAGAAGTAATAACACTTTTGTTAAACGGTTTATTCGCTGTTGTTTTCAATTAAATTACTATTAATTTTAAAGTGCTTGTAAAAGCTGGTTAAAGATGCCGTCCATGTTTCTGCTTTTTTTTTTAGCTATTTGAGGAGTACGATTGGCTCTCAGTAATAACTTATACTTTGTTTATAACAACTGTCTCCAAAAGATTAATAGCCATAGCAATAATTACAATTCGTTTATCGGCACTCAAAAGAGTAAAACCCAATTCAAGATCGTTCATTGAGATGACATACGACTTTTAAAGGAGGAATAAAAATATGACTCGTACATTGTTGTGCCTGACTAAATTATATTTACTTTATCTGTACCAAAATAGCCTTAAGGTACAACAAACGTAATAACAAACTGTCAACGAATTAAACCATCAATTGATCACAACAGGTGAAGTTAGGGCGTGTCGTGTTATTGATCAAAATGGCGAATATCGAAATGTCGTTGCGCGTACGCAAGCCGCTGTGAGTTATTCGTTCGTGATAGTTCACGAGGCGA
This sequence comes from Helicoverpa zea, assembly GCF_022581195.2. Lineage (NCBI taxonomy): Eukaryota > Metazoa > Arthropoda > Insecta > Lepidoptera > Noctuidae > Helicoverpa > Helicoverpa zea. The sequence goes on from NC_061457.1 coordinate 13,274,164, forward strand.
TTCCGATACGATATTTATCTGGTATCAGTATGAAGGCGATTTATCTGTCTTCCTATTGTTTATTGAAGATTAGTTTGCTTTAAATACGAAGATCTGGAACGTTTGAGAATTTGATAAATGGGAAATAACAACGGCTCATCTGCTTGTTGCTAAGTCTTTAAGATATTTACTTACCTACTTAGTTTTGTAACTGTATGGTTATAGAACGTAAGGAAGAACCAATATTCTCTCTAAAATCCTTTACTATAGGATTTGAAATTCACTATTTACTTTTTCAATACCCTTAAGACAGTTCAGAAACGTACCTAGTATTTTGTATTATCAATTGTTACTTAATTAGAGAATATTATTGCTAGGTTAACCTTACATATTAAAACTGTTAGGTTCTATGAAGAAGACCCGTTAAGTGCCTCACCATACTTCATAGATTTTTAGTAAAATTATGTGCTTCAGTCTTATGAAATCCCTTAAAAGACCTCAATAGTTTCGCACAAAGCCAGTTTGGCCACAATAACAATGCTACAAGTAATACATTGCGGCGACAGTGTCAGACACCTGCGGAGGTCGCCGACTGGTCACGACTCACTTGTTCCTAATGGACTGCTTTGTGGAGATTGATGCTGACTGAAGTGTTTGGATAATTATGCTGATAGGAATATTTCAAAGATAAACAATAGATTTTTGTGAAAATTGTACAATACCTATAAAAAATCAAAGTGACTCCGTAAACATATGAGTGATCGTTCTAAATAATATTATTATACAAATGTCAGAATTTAGGCGCAGGGATTGGCACAGATTGCTAATAGTTACTTCGTTACTGATACTGAACTCAATTTTTCTCAATATCCTTGCTTTTTTTGGCCGATTGATGCCGACTGAGAAGTACCTGGACAACGATGAAAATTTTCAAGTGTTTTGGTCCTTGTTCTGGAGGAAACTAGCGGCTATTTATGCAAATCTACGAAACTTACGAACGAAACTACGAAACGAAGAACTCAAAGAACACAACGAATATTGAATGTGAAAATATTTTACAGATAATAAGTAAAGAGTAACCAAGTACCTATGTATATTAATTTCAGTTTCAGATCAAAGAGGACACAAACCTAGGCCAAGAAAAAGCTATTTATCTACCCCCTATTATATCTTAGTATCACCACAAAAACACTAAACTACGTAATACACAGTGCGATGACATTAACACACAACACAGTACGGGTGTAGTCGGAGAGCCGGTCACGAGTGTCGTGTCCTGATGTGCAGACAACGCGCCGACAAGATTGATGCCGCTCGTACGTGCGGTAATTGAGATATTTCTAGCTATTTTGCTAAATGTTTTCAATTGTCAACTGTGTAAGGTAAAGATTTTGTAGAAGAGTTATTAAAAAGTTAAGTTATTTATCAGTAGTTTTATGGTAGTTTTGAAAATTCTCTGATATGTGTGTATAAGAGGTCCCAAAAAAATACCACAACACTAGTTCTTTTCTCAATAATATAAAATAAATAAAAGAAAAGATAAAAATTGCAAACTAAAAGAATGACAAACACCACAAAAATGAGAAACTTAGCGACTAATCGATGACACCAGATGACACCAATAAATCGCTCAATTTTTTAATATTATCAATTTGAAATACCACAGCGTTTAAGGCGTGTGACAGTTTTAAAAGCCTAAATAGCAACAGAATGCGTCACTGTTTATAAAAGGAAATATTATTGGAACACCCACACTATTAAATGGCAATGCAATAATAATAGAAAGCATATGTTTAATGCTAAAATGGGCGTATCAATAAAATAACGTAGATGAGAAACACAAACCTGACCTCGTTAAAGATACACGCACAGAGAAAGAATCCTATTTCACACTTCATGTAGGAAGCATAGATGAGTCAACTAATGAGAGGCTTTAAATCAGCTTCAATGTGATCTAACTGACTGTCAGTATGGCTAAGTATTTCTAAGACTGAACGACTTCCTGGCCCAGAAAACTGGTCCTAATTAGAAGAAAAGATGCCGGTGCTGCAGTACCTATCAAACAATATTTATTTTGGACACGGATCGCAGTTTTTTCACATAACAAACGTCAGAAGCTACCATCCATAAGAAAACGCTCTGTTCCTCTTTCATAGGAAGCCGTCATAACACCTGTAACCATACCTATTAAGTAATTGTCTCTTGCATCGCCAAACGCTGATCTAATCTCTCCCAAAACACCTTTAGATAATTCAAGTTGTCCTCTATGAAAGCTGTCAGGAGCCATGACGGGAAGAAACCATGACAAAACCGTAAGAGCCGCGTTAAACTACACGTTTCTGGTGGTAAACACTATTGAAGGGCCCCGACGTCTTGCCGAGATGTTATTGATAGAATTTATCAGCGATCGAGCTTGGGCGGTGGGGTGAGGCATGAGCGGTAGCGGGAGCAACTCATGAAGTGATGAATACTGGAAGTGCAATTGCATGACCATTGGTAGCTTTAGAGAGTATTACCGATATTCTACTTTTCAATGTGCAGGTTAAGGAATGTCTTGGTGAATACTCAAAGATGGCAGAAAAAGAGACCATGAATGACGAATAATGATGGAATGTTTCAGAACAAAAAAATTAGGCACTTTACAAATACCTATTTGTATTACCTAGGTAAGTACAAATAGTAGTTTTACTTGTCCGAATTAATGCTCAATCCTTCTCCGTGTGAGAGGAGGCCTGTGCCCAGCAGTGGGACGATAAAAAGGCTGTAACAGAACTTGTCCGAAAGCACACGGTAAGAATACATAGTAAGAATTAAGTATCAAAAATGAACACCTGCCTTGTCAAAGTTAGTAAACCTTCTTTAATTTTAAGATTACTTCGGATAAATTAACTGTAATATCGTTTCCCTCGTCCGCTTTTCTCTCCTCCCTTACACCACCAACACAAAGTTGAGCTGAACATCGCGCGTCAAGGCGCGTTACAGTCACGGTGTAAGCGAGTATACCTGCGACTTCCAGTCTTGTGGCCGAAGTCGAAGTCTGTAGCCGTTCATTTGGAAGTCGTATCTCAAGCGTTAATCCTTGAAGTTATTGCTGTTTACACTAGATGAAGGTAATCTTAAAGACGATGACTTAAGGGAATACAGGTTATTTTTGCTGGTGAAGAAAAGTTTATGTATGAGTTCAACATAGAGAAAAGGGATGACCTGTTTGCAAGGATTGTGCAGGCTCTACATATCAATTCAATTATTAGTCTTAACCTAGAATGATATACAAAAGTGGGCATACAGAGACTGCGTAACTGACCTACATAATCCATTAGTTGGGTAAAACATTAACAGTAGGTATCAGCAGTGGTGCAAATGTTGAAAAAACTTGAATAGTCAGCATGGAATCAAAGATTTAAAATTACTTTCAAGTCACGAAGTGGTCAGTTTATGACATGGATCTCCCATCTTCAAAACGATCGCCTCAAGCATAGAACTTTAACCAATCCTGATACAATGAAAACACATAGTTCTTCTAACTTAAGTAACAAGGAAATAATATTTCTCTACCAATAAATCGTGCGTATTTCAAAACGAAACGCATAGCGCCACCTATCGGCCGTTGCGTGAAATATACCGCGATACTTACTAGACATATATCAATTTATGACTTTTTAAATCCAATCAATTAATCTCTCCCATTTTTGACTTGAATTTACCTAACCTAACCCACCATTACCACCAAACTCCGAATACCCACTAAAAATAAAACACTCCATAATTTAGCGGCCCATCAGCCAATCAATCTGGCAGGATCGACAGCCTGGCATCAATGGCAGAAATGGCAAGCTACTGGCATCAATCTGCTAGAAATGGCAGGGGAATTGGCATCAATCTGTTTGTGAACTAATCTATGTGTTTGATGACTGGTAGTGGCAGTGAATGACTGTTATGCGAAAGGTTAGGTTGGAAGCATAAAGAATTAATCATGGAATAGAATTTGTAATTGGTTTCGACTTTTTTTAGCTGTTACTGGAATGTCGTTGAAAATCTCTTCCAGTGAGATTATTAATCAATTGATGTTTTATTATGTGTGGTTAATTTACTTCATCTATTTATACATGTAAAAGTAGGAAGGTTAGTATTCTGGCTTATTCTCTTAAACACGGTTTTATTTTGTAGTTATAGAATTTTATTATCCTCTGTTTCCCTCAGTCCCTGGGTTTTCCCTGCCTTATAGTACCTGTAGTAATATTATTTTAGCACCAATTGTGACGCTCAGTGACATAACACTCGATCACAGCGACATCTATTAGGAATAAAAGGACCATCACCCACTCAAGCTATCGACACCTCTCCATCAAAGATACCGTATAGAGATAAGCCTCATTCTATATTTATTCCTCTGTCCGTCTGTACATCGCCATCTCCGAAACGGTAACTCACGTCGCCAATAACAATTTATATCGATACCGAACGGTTATTGAATAGACCATCGATAAAGATTCTCGAAAATCGAGAATCGAGTTAAGTGAATATGCCGCAACGATCTATTTTCTTTTCTCTTAATGGTTTTTGCACCTTATTACAATGGATGCAAGTCTGAATTTTATTTGGCAGTTGAAGAAGTGATGGCAGGAGTAAATTGGTGATTCTCTATTAATAGGTGTTTCTAGGTATCATTTAAATAATTTATTGGAATATCTGCGTCGTGCTAATAAACATGTCCAGTCACCGAGTGTCACAGTGTTTTATAAATTTTCGTGTGACTTAAATATCGCATGATAATCGCCTTGTTGAAGAATTAATCAAACATACTTAGGTTGGCGCTTTGGCCGAACGATTTTTACATAATATTACAAACGAGTTTGCGGCTGTTAATCGGTTATGACGAAGTTCAACGGCTGCGGCGTTATTTGATTTATTTCTTTGTTATCAACTGAAAATGTTAATATTTCGGCATGGTTTCCACACGCGATATGAGTGACCTTGATAAGCATTAATTGAATGGAATAAAATAAAAACTTTTTTTGTGAAAGAAAATTAAATATAGATACGTAATTTCAACGTAAATGATTGAATATTCATATTGTTGTGTCCTTATTCAATTAGCTAAGAGCTAAAACATTTCTTCGTCTCTCAAACCCATACCGATTATGAATTTAAATATAAAACCTTAATCCACTTTAAATCTCAATAAATCAATCGATTTCGAAATCGATTACCATTTTTAAACACACATATTCGAATGATTACTTTATGGTTTAACGTTCGGATTCTAGCCGATAGTCGAATTAAACTTTTAAAATTTGAATCGATTTAATAGGCGATTTGGATCCCGTTTTTTATTAATAATCGCCTATTTGAATCGTTATTCGAAATTCTGTAGTAGTATATTTGTTATCGATTAGCACGATATTAATATTATTTTTATTCGATGTTACTGTTATGATTATTTCGCTCCTAAATAAGAAATCCAGCTTAAATTCCGTTGGTAGAGTAATAGGCTGTTTGGAAACGATTATCACCATATTTTGCTTTGAAAACATCTCGTAAATAAATAAATAACTTAATGTAATGTAATTATGTCTTCCGTATAATTTGAGGAATTACTTTTAAGTGTTATATTATGTAAAGTTATTTATATATTAGTTAAACTCCGTCAAGATATAAAGGAATATTGCTTTCACAAACGCCTTTCGATTATATCCTGCTAATAATATAATGAGCAGACTATGTCAACTAGATTCGTCAGTAAGCTTTTCTCTTAATCTCAATAAAGATAACAGATAACAGGTCTCTTAAATGTGACAAATTAATTCCATCGAATAATCTTGTATTCTAATCGTATAAATTATTTATCTCTAGCTTTTAACATAACATGCAACACAATAAAAATCTCGTAAAATCTAAAAATAAATATTCAAAATTCCTGACTGATTTGCAAAAATTAACTAACTAATATTTGAAATAATTCTGGAGTCCTTATTACAAACACCTGAATGTCATCATCAATCGATTATTCTATTCGAATTATAATTGAATTTCGAATAATTCATAATTACTTGAAAGGAATGACGACGAGCGAAGCATACACTAAGACATAGGAATAGAATTAGTAAAGTGACGAATTCCAAGCATAACATAATACATTTAGAACGATACCACGCGACCGGATTCCGGCTATGCAAATATTAAGTGAATTATACGAGAGCCAACCATCACGCTACCACTAGACCAAGTAGCCTGTCAACGCTAATTTATGATGTACTAATCTATAGGAATTATAGCTAGAAATATTCATTAAGTTGCTTTCAAGACGTTGGTATAATGGAGATGTTGCACTCAATACATTCTATTCGATTTGGGAAAGAATCGAATAAAATCTTTCGTTACCTAACATTGTACGTTCGTTAGTCGAGATCTAAATTAATTCACGTTACGAATGACTTTAATTTTGAGTTTAAAAACTTTACGACCAACTACAAACCCTGACCTAGGTGTGCATGACCTAAGATGCATAGATATTCACATATTCACCGCTGTCGATGAAATCGGCTTTTACGATGCTACTTTGACCTCTACCATTCTCACTATAGTTCGGCCATTCAGAGAATGCGTTCCTGACACGTCGCGATTGAACTGACGACGTAATAACATTCATTGATTATTGATATAATAATGTTGTTTTAATGCTCCTCAATTGTTAAAACGGTAAACAACCAGCAAAAATATTTTTATCGTAACTGCAACGCCATTGCAAAGTTACGTCGTCAGTTCAATCGCGACGTGTCAGGAACGCATTCTCTGAATGGCCGAACTATAAAACTGTCACCAAAATCACCACTAAACTTGCATAAAAATTCCTACGTTCCTAATTCAATCTTAGGGTCGTATGACATTAAAAACAAAATGGCTGCCTGACATCTTATTGCCATCGTAATTCCGAGACCAACATGTCAATACATACGATTTCCATAGATTATAGAGTTAAAAACTGTCCCAAAATGATTCGAAATACGAACTTGACATGTCTGACAACGTCTCGATGACATTAATTAGTGGAAACATGTTCTTTTTTACGACTATTATAAATCTACTATTTAATGTATCCTAAATTGATTTTGCACAACAAACATTAATATTTTTACGGTAAGTATTTATCTTGATAGCAGATTGTTATTGGCGTGAAGTTTTAAAATCAATTTTATTTTGATGAGATTGATTGAAACACTTTTATGGAGTTATTGGAAACGACTTTATTTTCTGGTAGCTTTTAGTATTAATTAGTGAGTCATATTTATAAGTCATTGGAACAAAACAAATGCATAACTCAGAGCTGCCTTCGTCAAAACAAACTTTTTTGTAATAAATATTTTTTTGGTCTCGACTTTAATCCGGTTTCGATGACATTTTTAATTTCTATCATTATAATGATCACAATAAAAGCCAAAAACATAAAGTTGTCTTTGGCTAAAAATCACTTAAGAAGTAGTAATAAATAATAATAATTTATGGTCAGAATTTTTAACACGATCCGTATTTTAATACATTGCACAATACAAGCAATTACTTGCGCATACGCATACAAAAAAATCTCTATCCAAGATTATCCTATTCACTAGATCTCATAGAAACCCATAGGTGTAGAGTAAAATTACAAAATACCCCTTCCCATAGGTATCTAATAACAAGATTAGGTTTTAGTGTATGACTGTATGTGTGTATTTATTTGACAGTCACTAGCTATATATATTCTCTGGCGCCACCCGAAGTTATCTGCCGACACTGAGATATAGGCAGAAATCCTGTGTTTATGTGTTGACGGTAATTTTATTAATAGGTATATTAATTTCGATGATTTATGGAAATTAATTTTATTCATACTGCCAACGTCTCGCCTTCATTTACCTGTTTATTAGTTAGTTATTGGAGATAAGTGTGCCAAATATTTAAAGTAGCCTTGATAATTGCCTTTTAGTAAAGGCTGTCCGCATCCCAATTTACTCTTACTTCGTCCCTATGCAAAAGTGTTCTTTTAAAGATTTACTCGTAGGTCAGAGGCTTACGCAAAGGGTAACTCATTGTATATTAAATGATATAGCAGATATCAGAATATCATGTAGGATACTTTTTATCCAGGTAAGGGACGTAGTTCTCTCGGGATGAGAGCGGAATCGCGGGGAATAGTGCAAAATATTAGTCTTTTACGTTCAATAGCTATACACAACACATTGTTGGATCCACCTATATAACCCTTTTCCCTATACCTACTTGCATAATTTTTAATCAAGTCTGTCTTTAAGTACATTATATTGAAGTGTAAAAATGATATGAGCTGCCGTCGGTCAGTGTCGGGCTGAACGTAATCAGCCGTGAGCGTAATCCACTACTCGTGTTACAGGGTAAGGCTGTATTCATATAGGAACTGAAGAGGAACTGAGAGAATTTTAATACCCAAATAACATAATACATCGGTATTATGTTATTTGGGTATTAAAATTATTTGGGTATTTAATACCCAAATAACATTAATACATCGGTATTATGTTATTTGGGTATTAAAATTACTGAGAAACTTGTATGTTTCAATGTAAAGAATACAGATACCTATAGGAATTGTTTTTTTTTTTCGGAGTCTGTGTGGGGTTACGTCAGCCTCTGAAAAGTCAACAAAATTGGTAAGTTATCCGTACAACCATCATCATCTATCTAATCGTAAAGTCAAGTCGTCGTACGACATGAATCTACCCAATATATCAATATAAAAATAACATTACCTATACATTACATAAGTCCCGATCCAGAAATAAAATGACAAAACTAAACTGTTACTTGCGCACCCTGCTAAGAGAAAAATTGTGCCATCTCCAATTTTCCATACGTTTTACTTAAGTCGTCTATACCTCTCCCTCGTTAAACACACGCAAAAACCCTCCACAAAAATTGGAAAATTACTTACAATCCAACCACATCCTAACACCATGCGCCCGCGCATTCTCCAGTTTCATTCATAAAGTGGCGTACAGCAGGATGCCGGAGATGCGAGGTCGCGTTACGAGGTCGCAACCGACGATAAGCCTGAATTCGACCAGAGAGGCTTATTATGTAAGTATATGTAGGGAGGTGCAGTATACAGGTGCTGGTAAAAGGAATAAAGTGCAGTTAATGATGTAAAAAAGAGGTAGTCGGTCTTTGATATACGTACCTAGATATCTTAGAAGTACTTGCTCCTTCGAATCGTCATTATTATTTGAGATCCATTAAACACACCACACATGCTTTCACGTAAAATTATGGCCTAAAATACGTGATTAGAACATAATTTTACGCAATATAAAATCGATGTTTGCGTCACAAATAGCAAGCGTACTGCCGCCGGGGATAAACACGCGGCTATAAACACAGAAATGGTTCGCTAGCTAGGTAAACAGAAACATTAGTAACACATCAACCACTACTAAAATCCCTAATTACCAAAATATTTAACAATGTGCAACAAATTGCAACATTCATAACCCCTGCATCGTGTGCGGCCACGCAGCCCGCGATTACACAGTTAACGATCTAACGCCGACCCGACAACTGTTTACGCGCGTTTATTGACAACTAAACTCACTTTATGGCCCCAGGGCAGGCCCTAAATCTATTCACTTAATGATTTATACGTAATCGTCACTTTTTATGGCCCTAACCAATAATTGGAGTTAAGAAAACCTGTTCAAACAACGGATGTGTTTTGACAAGATTATATTTTTATGACGAGATTTTTAGTATTTTACGGAAATCGTTCATCAGAAGTTTATTGCGTATGCTATAGGTTTTTTATCGTTCATAAATATCTGATTGTGGAAATAAGTTATTAAGGTAGTAAAAAATCTATGATTTGCCTAACAAAAATGTCATAATCGTTGCGTCTATCTACATTTTTGTATGGTTCAGTGGCATTCGATGAGGTGAGTCACATGATGAGATGTTCTATCGGGTCTCACGCCATCGCGGCTTCATGCTCGGCGTATAAAGATGGTCTGCACATCAGCGCCCTTAATGAATAGCGACCAAATCGCCTTGTAAAAGTTTACGACTGATAAAATCAGTTATAAAACTCTATGAAGCCGTAAATTCAGCGGGCATCGGGCCGATCGTTTAAAAGACGGGAGCTATTCCGAAGTCTATAAATCAGGCGATCGGGTGTATTCGGGCCTATTCGGGGCCGATCGTAAAGATTAACCGCGCTCACTGTTTGTAAACACTACTTTTATGCGGATTCGACAGATTTTTTTTTTCGGTTTTTATGATGGCGGTTTATGAATGTATATGCTTGCGGCGTGATTGATTCCGCTTTATATTGCTCATATTTATTTGCGTAAATCACTGCTGTAAATCGGGATAATAGTTTTACTGGCGGCGCATATTTTTTTGCCGACCAATGAACGACCTCCCTGTATTCAATATGCATCAATTACAAAAGAACTTTCAGAAGCCTCAACCCTGTAACCACTAACGAACAATAGAACTAAGTCCTCTAATATACATGACAAAAACCTTTACAAAATGGACCCCAAATCGCCAACTGTCGCACACTATTCATCAACAAAGAACCACAAGTCTTCCGTCAAAACCAATAAAGGGTTTGCAATAAAACTTAAAGACTGGAAGTCAAAGTTAAACTCGTAAAAACAAGGAAAGTGCTTCACAAGGTTTATTGTGTTCCGACAATTTTGTGGCCTAACAATTGTTTTCTCACGTACATAAAAACTGGCAATAAAACCTTCAGTCGGTCAAATGATTACGGAAAGCGTAAAAAATGCGTAAGGGAACTTCACAACTGTTCGACTGTATAAGTTATTCATTATGTTAGAGGTAAATCAATAATTTGGACCCTACCTGAGGATTTTTTTGGCTTTTTTTTTCAAAGAGTTATTGGCCGATGAAAAAGTATGTACGCAATGATATACGAGGCGTAGACTTGACAATAATGGGACTGTATTTTCATGGGAGTTTTTATGTGAAAGGTATTTAGTACTAGATATTATCTTTACGCGCTATTTAGTTTATTTCTAGCTAACAGGTGGTTCTTGAAGACGTGTCATGGCTTACATCAGGCGTATAAGGTATTTGTAATTGGACTATTGTTTGTTTTAGTTTAGTAATTGTTTTCATTGAAAATGTATGAGCTTTTTAACACAATAAACTGAAGCTCAAAAACAATTCTTCACTGGTTGGTGAAAAAAATGTCTTTTAGGAACCTTCCATATTAAAAGTCGTTGAATTAAGCATACTCTGCGTAGATACAAAACTATACTCATGTCTATAATTCCCACTGCTACTGACAAATAAAACCCGAAACATAAAAGGAACACGCTTAAAGCATTTGGGAATCGTCTCTAACATAACATTTATGCTAACTAGTTTTAACAATAGTTTAGAGAAAGCCTGTAAATCAAGGGAGGCCATAAATTTAACTAAACTATGGACAGTTTTTATTATTTTTTATTGTTGGTAGTGTTACGCTGATTTTGAGGCAGCTGTGTGGTCACTTGCTCTTGTGGGGTCAGTTGGGCAGTTGGACAGGTAATCAGGTAAGGTAAGTAGATGTGCGTTGTTATAATTTTTAAATTACCTATCAATAATTAAGTTGTAATTTATTTGGTGAAAACTTCAGTAATTGTTACTCTTTTAAGTCTACTCTAAACTTTCGACTCGAAATTTTACTTTATTACGATAGATAGTCATATTCAAATTAAATAAACATGCATGTTTAATAATAAGAGGGGGAGAATAATTACTAAAACTAAAAGACTTGAAACTACAAGCCTTCCGAGAAAAGTTGAATGTATTTAAACATTTCTATTTATTAATACCACTGTAAATTCGGAAAAGGCTAAACAGATGATGATCGTTTTAGGACATTGCCTGCAATGACGGAAATATCTCGTTCAAAATCCAACTACATACCCATAATAAGTTAGAAGCTGAAACTTCAGAACTACAGTAATTGATCAATCAGTCGTATTGTGATAAGTTCGCCTGGCTAAATCTAGCTATTAATCTTTTAGTCAAGGTTAACTGACAGTTATCTAGCGCATCTGTAGTGTCATTGCTGAACTCATTATAACTGGATCTGATTTCATTGTTGTTGGATTAGCTTTTTATGATATGAGTACTATAATAATCTACGTTACATCTTTTAAATAAGTATATGATACAAAGCCTATGGCCCACTAGGTTCGATTTCAGGCCAAGCAAACTGAGTTACGGTAAAGGAAATTTCTTGAGAATACTCAGCCTTTAAATTCTGAAAGCGAAAACCCGCTTTCAGCACCTTTTTAACAAGTTTAAAGGTTTTTTTGGAAACCTTAATAAGCAGCGCTTTCTAGCGATTTATATAGGTACATACATATGTAAGCGTCTCATAAACACATGTATTGATTTTGTTATTAGTACTTAGGTATAGGAAATCACCCGTATAATATGACGTAAACTTTACATAAATTATCAAGAAAATTCAATATTGCTTTTAGAAACTATCCTCCCCTTTCAAGTTCCGACAAGCTGACAGTTTTTTTCGATCTCAATTAGTTTACAAAAAGATACGTAGAGCTACACATTATATAGTGCGTTTATAAATATTAAAATATCGATTAATAAACATGTTTGTGGCGCCGGCGCATGTGAGTGAGCTTTGGTGCAAGGACGAATGTATTGCATGGCGGGCCACAAAGGCAGCGGAGAATGTATAAGAAGATAATAAGAAAAATGCTACATGATGATCTGCAAATATCAGATAAAGCAAAATTGCGCTGGCTTTTTTTGATAAAGATGACATTTTCAAGTACATACCTGATTTTGATATGTTGATTTTTTTAAGTAGACTTTTGACAGGACTCTTATGAAAAGTCAGAGACTAGGTGCTGGGTTTCAGAGAGTTGGTCCATTTACATAAAGAAGTCCATAATTTTATTTAACAACTCATGAATTGAATTGCATACTTACAGTGAAAAGGAGTTATTACAGCACAATTTCAAGATCAATGTCTACAACTTAAGAAGTGACGTCATCTTAAGGCCATGCTGTGCACCCGCGGCCCTAGCGGCCCCAACCCAACCCGCTCAGCGCTTTACACCCATTACAACTGACAAAAACCCGTATAATAGCGAAAATAAATATTATTTATCGCTTCACGGTGGCTTAGTTTCATACAAAAAGACCTATGAATTATTACTTAGTACATTTGCGTTTTGTATGCCACTTTTTTTTCTATGGTCATAACTTAATATTTATTGCGAGTTTTAGTTGGATATTCAGAATCGTCACGTCACGGTCCCGGTTTCAATTGTTCGCTGCGACAAATTATTCTGGCTGGATATGCAGGTCATGCGAATATCGACTTTAAAACAATGGCTTAGAGTTGCAAAACTATAGATGTTTGCATGCATAAGTTGGTGTTGTAGAGTAAAAAAATGTTGTTGAGAACAGTAAGTCAACGCATCTATTCGTTGTTAAATAGTGATTAAGTAGGCGTGGAGGTACTGGTTTATGCATAAGTCTGTGGCGCAGTGTGAGAACCGGTGAGCTGTTTGGGCATAATTGAGCTATCTAAACGTTTGGATGACGTGTCCTTGATTTGCATCAAATTGATCGGCGTAATTGATATGCAGTTTTAATATGTATCTCTCAACAGAGAGTAATGTATAAGCTTTATCACTGCTGTTATAATTTGAATTTATTGCGTTCTCCTGTACTATTATGGGACAATTTGTTATCTATTTATTATAATATGTTTGCATTTGTTTCTTTAGTTATTTTTTATATAAATAGGTCATTTATTTTTAATCGCACAAAAAAAATGTAGTCGAATTTTCTAAATAGAGCACATTCAAAATTGTGTTAACATTAACACGTTTTTTTTAATTTTTTTGTGTATGTGTACTTTTGATCAAAAAACGAATCACTTCCTAAATTCAGTTTTTACAAAATATCTATTCTATTATGGGTAATTCCGCTACCCACTTTCAGACATCTATTGCACTTAGGACACTATTTTACCAAAGCAAGTAATGAGCACTTAACTAACCGTTTTCGTTCGTGTTGAGCCAACGGTAGGACGGGCGCGGTTGCTGCTTGGAGCGCATCTCTACTGGTCGCTCCACTTTCCCTCCTGGTCACTCCCTGACATCTGGAAACAAAGAAAATTTAATTTAAAAAACCTACAAGCCATTGACATAATGAAAAAAAATAACAGGTAAAAGTAGCCCGGTATTGACATATGGTACAAAAGTACACGATATCTTGCGTGATATTTGGTCAAATTAAGACAGGTAAGTTACATTGTACAAATACAATAAAAACAAAGTTGCAAAGAAAAATCTTCACAAAATTAAATTAGGTTTTTTAATTTTATAAAACACTTAACCTAAGTCATGTGATCTACCCCACTGGGTTACTACCATACACTTCTGGACAAAAACATTTAGTATCTTATTTAATTAACTCGATTATCTCGATCGCCTCCGATCACTTCTCAAAACTGATGAGTAACATCAAAAAATCCAATGGCTCAAGTCACTAAACACATTCGAAAATATTCACGATAAATTAAAAAAAGAACCGTCATTAATATGAGGCAAGACACGACAAGATATCGAGAGCAAAATTGTATTTGCCGCGATCAAAACTTAAATTAAACCTTAATCCTTCATTATTAGGGTTGTATGTTGGCTTATCGGAGCGCATAAAAACGCCGACAGTTTTATACAGAAAAATCTCGGAACTCGAACGATATGTCACACAATTTATGAGAGGCGAGCGATGCCGGCTGACGTGTTCCGAGTGATTCGAATAAGCCCCTCGTAATAAATTCGATATCAAACAGACAATGTCGTAATGCGATACAGTGATGTGCGATGCAGTGATAGGACCCTGGATTTATGACGGACACTGTCTCTCGATTACCATTGTTGGGCGTTTTTGATTAATTTTGTTTTGTTTAACAAGATACGTACACGGCCAACATATAATAACTTGTGATGTGTCCGAAATATCGTGTAGGAGTGCACTGTGGGCCCGGTGATTTGTGATGGGCGACTTACGACATTTTTTTTGGTGTACTCAAACTTTCATGTCCAAAACTGTTAAAAATATGGATCTGTGTGCTGTGAAAAACATAAAACGGTTCGTGTTAATGTGATTCAAGCGACCGGAAATGTGAATGCATACTAATAAAATTCTTCCCTCTAATGTATGAGAGCTTTATTTATGTTTATTCAGAGACATTCAATAAATTGCACACACTCACACATCTCGCCTGGTCTCCTGTCGACCGTATTTGTGATAATCATAATAATATTATATGGAGGAAACTTTTGTTTGTTTGTCAAGGATGAATGTCTGTAAGAATTATCTTAGTCATATGAAAAGTTACTTTGCTGTGCTTTAGAACTAAAACTAGATTGAATTACGCTTTTTACGTTGTAAATAAACACATTTTACACAGATTCGAAGAATGCTGATCAATGGAAATTACATATTAATATTACTATGACAACCCACTGCAACAAACAACCAAATACGCCGACAAAATCAATAAAATGACATCTAAATTCTAACGTTATATTTTCATCATCACTCTTTGCTAAATACCTATGTATGTATTACGTCGACGTCTAAATTATTTCACAACATCAAAAACTAACCGACATACGACACTCCAAACTAATTGTCGCCATCGATATATATGGAGTATATGTTTTTATCTTATAAGGTATTAACGCGTCTTGTCTTAACGATTATTGAGCCGGTGGCCGGGACAGTGGGACCGATGGACATATTCCGCTAAAGCATTGTAAATCAGTCAGGGTAATGACGAAAATATACGAGCTGTGATAAGCAGCGGGCACGACGGTGGACAGTTTTGAGTACCCAAAGAAATAAAAAGTTTATGATAGTGTCTTGTTTTTTGGGTGTTTTTTAGGTTCTGTATTTTAGAAATGATTTGGAAGTAATATGAGGATTTTCCGAAACAATAAAAGATTTTTAAAATCAACCCTAACCCAATTGAGAGAAAATGTTCTGTTGATAAAACGGATTTTCAGGGACACACACAACCTTCAATTTTTCTAGCTTTACACGTTTTTAAAAGTATGAATCAACGCAACAATACTGCACTCTATTCTATCACATTGTTATTAACAACCAACGAAAGTCGCAGCCTCACTACTAAAAAGTTGTTCGTCACGTGTGTCATTCCACGTACATTGTACCTCTGAGTGAACATTCACGAGGCGCGGCAGTAAAACCTCCCCGTATGTTTCCCACATTTATAGTGTCAATAAAGAATCGTCGCCCGATAACACACTTCAAGGGCAGTGCCATAAACTTCATACTATAGTGTTATTGGTGACTCGATTTATACACTTTTTTTTCTCCATACAAGTCCCAGACAATTTATTAAGTGGTTCCACTGTGATCGCATTTTTTCTGTTTCTCTGATTAAACTTATTTGATTTAAGTAGGTATTAATTGGTCGTAAACAATTATGTGGCAATATAAAGAACTATGTATAATAAAACTAACGTATCTTACTTTTTAATTTTCTTTTGTTCTGAACGTTCATTTTGTTTGTCTTGCTAACTAATGTTACTTTTGTCCTTGTGAAGTCGAATATCAACTCATTTGTTTAAAAGAGATAAATTCGTGCATCAAGCTCTAGGCTATATTTGATTACTGTAATAAAACAGTAGAAGTCATTACTTGGCTCTTGTTTTGATGCCTAGCGCCATCTAGTTTCCAAGGCGAAACTAAATGAAGGACGTTGAACAAAACTTCGAAGATTTAATGAACATTAATTGTGATTTACGTGAAGACATGCTGAGCGTCTAAGACTAAGATAAATAATAAAACGGTAATGGTATAAAATTAATTATGCGTCAACACAAGTTTTTATGTTACGGAGCGCCATCACATGCTCACCTATTACTTTTTTATGATTATTTAATGGTGTGCGCATGTACAAAACGAGTAAGTTTGAAGGAAACCCACTGATATTTTAATTTTTTTTATAAAGAGCGCACGAATTTTACAGCAGAACTAATTTTAAATACTTAATGAGACATTCCGAAAGGTACCCCAAAATGTCACTAGTTAATTAAAGCAAAAACCAACCTATTTTTTGGGCCCAAGCATTGGCGATCGGCCATCAGAGCACAGTGGGCAGGTGCCGTTTAGGAAAGCCATATCGGCTGTCAAAAACTTGTAAAATATCGCCGTTCCTCGTCGGAGAGCCGCGGGCGTCGTGCGTCCCTCACAAAGATATCTGTAAGATTTATTCAGCCGTCTACAATAGGGAACGTTTTAATTCTTTTCATATGCGACAGATTTATGTACGGACAGATGCGGTGGGACCACTGTGCCGACTTGAGATAACGTGTTGCCACCCTTTACGTTAAAAGTGAACGAATGTTTGTGCGATAGTTCTGTTGAGCGAGGATCGCACTTTATTCACTGTTTTAGTTATGTTTTGTGATATTTGTTCGTGTGAATGTGAGCCGATATGCTCTATGTGTGCATTGGAGAATTACTTTTTGGTTTTATATGTGTTGTTGATGAAGTTCTAGTAGCTTAAAATCGATGTAGGTAGAACATATGTGTAGCAGGTATCTCAAGACATTCATGGATGAGAACAAACACTTACTGTCATATTTGTGCTCAAATTCAAAAATGAATACTCAAAAGGCATGTCGACGTAAATCCCAGACGTGACATTGCGAATTCTATACTATTCTTACAAAAAGTACAACATTCTTGTATCGCTTTAAGTAAAAGTGCTCCGTATTTATTCCTTTATTCTTCTTTTACGTATTTCGAAAATTTTGCAACACATTGTCCCAAGTGACAATAACATAATTTATAGCGGTCTTTGTTTAAAATTGTGCAAATTGTACAAGTTGAGTAAACAAAAACTATTCATATTTTTTGTCTGCATTTTGCAAACTTCGCCCCACTGTTTTTCATTCTGTGAATGAGTAGAAAAGACGACTAGATGTGTATTGTTTAAATTTTTTCTGGGAATTCTCTTAATTATTATTCAAAAAATAGTTTAAATTGCTTTTATGTCCATGTGATAAACGATCTTAAGTTCAAATGTCAAGCGGCCGATCAATTTCAAAATGGCGTCTGGGTGAAATTCTAATACCGGTGCTAATACTGATCATTGGTATTTTATCGCGGGCTCTATCGGTCTGTCATTAAATATATGGGCAATAAAATTAAGATCGTGGGCGACGTCTGTGGTCAAAACATACCTCACGTAGTTAAAACTACATAAAATATCAAGCGTAACCAGGAGCCAGGATTAGTCGTAAAAGTGTAGTTTTAGATCTCTAAATACACGTGATTGGTGGAAACACTTGTACTTGGCACTGCTCTTGCGCCGATCAATTGTAATTAAATAATTGTCTATCGCTCTTACATTGTTTTACTACTAGTTTATCAATAGAAACTGTGTTACATTGTGTGGGTTACTGAAGATATAAATAAATAATGTCGGGACACCTTTTTCACACACGGTCGGTTAGCCCCATGGTAAGTTATTTATTAACTTGTGTTATGGGTGTTAACACAA
Source organism: Helicoverpa zea (assembly GCF_022581195.2). Classification (NCBI taxonomy): domain Eukaryota; kingdom Metazoa; phylum Arthropoda; class Insecta; order Lepidoptera; family Noctuidae; genus Helicoverpa; species Helicoverpa zea. The sequence goes on from NC_061457.1 coordinate 13,292,750, forward strand.
CTGATAAACTTCATATAGCTACATATATACATATTTATAAATACATATCATAACACCCAGACCACGGCCAACAAGCATGCTCATCACACAAATGTCGACCGAACCGGGAATCGAACCCGGGACCTCAGGTTCGGCGGTCCGGCATGATGACCATTGCGCCATCGAGGTCGTCAAATGTGTTTCAAATAGCAAATAAAAAGCTTCTGTTTTCTCTACCCGGTAGTCAAAACGTGTTCATCAGCCATTGGACCTGTACCTGGATCATATTCAATGACAATTCCACCAATCAGGAACTTCCAAACCCTTATCTAACATACAACATCAGATCCAAAAGTAACTTGCAGTAGCGTTACGTGGCTGACATATTTATAAGGTCATAAATCTCTTGAGGAGCTGGTCTTAGGCTAACCTATCACGATCAAATAACATGCAGCTAGAATGGTGATGTGTGTAGCACATTAATAATGATGGACCAGTTGATAGCATCGGTCTATTGCGGTGCTGCTAGTGAAAATTGTAGTGCACCGAGTCTGAGGGATAAGGTAAAGGCTGTTTCAATGATGTGAGTATGTTGTGAAAGTAGGTAATGTGGCCAAAAAAACTATAAAAAAATATAAAAATAATCCTACCCACTGATACAGAAAGTTCATTATAAAACTAAATCGTTTATGAACTAATGACCAGTTTAGTAACGAATAATTTTTACTTATCATTCATCCACCAACTTTTGAAACCAGATTCATAAGCTACACTAATAATCAAGACTCAAGAGGTATTTAAAATGTTGCGAGACATCAAGTACACAACGAGGTCAACAAAGACTCTAGCAATGAATATCCCTGTAACAAGCGACAAAATATAAGAACAAACACGGTCCATCACACGTTTAATTATTGTATACTATTTTGACTTGATTTACGAGTCCCGGGACCGACCCCCCGAGTCTCAACTCTGACGTTTTTGTTAATTAAACGTTTACTACGTTCGGCCATTTTATGGAGTCAAGAAAAATACATAAATTCGTTACTCGGGATTACTTAGAACGTTACGCTAACATTTCTCTTCGTATTTTGTTTGTTTGTGTGTAAATTTTTGTTATAAAAAGGGAAAAGTTTTAAAACACTTTTTTCTATAAAAGGGTTGCTTAAATGAAAAATTTATTCGAGTTTTTTTGTCCGGGTGTTTTCGTATTTCAACCATTGGGCGTCAAACGTGAATAGTAAGTAATATTTTAAAATTATTCCACGTCTAATTCCAGTACCATGGAACCCCAGCATATACCGGTTATTTCAGTGGCATTATTTTTTGCCAAGACTGAGAGCAACAAATCACTCAAGATCACATTCATAATTTAAGTGTGCGCGTCACCCGTGATGGATTTATGTCGTTTCTTTCAGAACGTCTAGCGCCGTCGCCTCTGGACGTAACACGACACTGTCGGCTTATGACGTACGGTACGGTACGGTGTGTTATTGTGCATTATGCTAATATTGGTAATGCTTGCTGTTGCATTGAAATATGTGTAAGTTTCAAGACTATGGGTATCCTAGCTTTTACTTTGAGTGTGATAAAATTTGCGATTAAATTATTTTTCTAAACATGATTAAAATTATCTATGATTCAATTATGTGTATTACATAACAGGTTCATTGATTTTATAATATCGTGAAAGTAGGCCGTAGATAGATGAAGACTAAGAAGATTTTGACAGGAGGTACCAACCCTTAAAAGGTAAATAGGTAGGTACATAGAGTAAATAAATAAAAACCATTTAATTTAAAGTCCAAGAGTCAATACAACGTCAACTATTCGCCAGATAAAAGTAAATCCTTCATATTTAACGGGCAGCTGATGTCCCGGCGGCCATTTTGATAATACATAATTTGACGTGGCGACGGGTTTGACAGAGGACATTTAATTATCGACCCCTCATTACCTTGATATCCGATATTGATATCGTGATGTTTAATGCGTACGATACGGGGACGATACGATTCTATGGAAATAATGATCAAGAGAGATATGCCTTTTGAGAATTCTGGAGCTATATTTTTGCATTCGGTGTTTATAGAAGGAATTCATTTTCAGATACTAACATCCTTTTCTCATACTTCATCGCTTTTCAATATTTTTCAATCATCATAAAAAGTAGCCACAAAAAATCGAATGAAAAGATAAGAAAGCAGAATTTTAAGTTCGGACTGAAAAATTGTGTGTTACCCAGGTTTTGAAAGACTTGAAAAGCTTAATGGTATATTGTAATGTATTCACTCAATCATTAGTTAAGTTTAGTCGTCTACGCAGTTTTAGAGATGAGCTCAAAAACACATACGTACAAAACTTGGAATCGTCCCCCGCCACAGTCACCACTAAACCGCACATATACGAATTTTCGTTAAAAACCTACAGTTTATTTGGTCCAATGGAGTTTATTAATAAAGTTTTAATTAAGATATCGGCGTGACGTCACTGATTAATTTGAATGATCAGCAGATAAACAGGTGATTAAAATTATGTCAAACGTGTAATGGGATGACGTTGATTGTATATTGGATGGCGATTTACACTGTTTTCGTTATTATTTTTGCAACTGAGGCTATATCTGTATAAAATACATTGTAACCACTGGATGATTTAATAATATATGTAGGGTTTTGATAAACATAATTAGGAAGCTAAGCTTAGTAAGTAAAGTACTCACATTTGGATAGTTTTTAACACTATATTAAATCCTAAAGCAAAAGCCATCCAAAATATTTCAAGTCTCTTCTTACCACATGCCCATCATTTCATATTCCTATATTGAATGGTACAGTTATGCACAGTACCTGTAATAGGCACGAATTTTATATTTTATATCAAACAAATGACTCATTATCATATGTTATGATTACAACACCTAATTCAAACCACCCAATAAATTCAAATCTCCCAATTACGTACAAAATGAGTGCTAAAAACAATCGACAATAGCCCAGCACTAATGAGCACTCGATGCTCTAGGTGTCAAAGACAGCGTCATCAGGTACAATCGCTGTCAGAACGATGACACTTCAATGGATGACGCAAATCATCAAACTATTTATAAATATTATTTATATGTTGAAAGTAAAACAATTGATGATCTGTCTGTGTGTGTTTGGGTAATTAGGGCTTGTAATTGGTTACGATAGATCATAATGATGTTTGCCAAATTGGTGGTAACTTCTTCCAAGTTCATAATAGATGATGATTGTACTTTCGTTTTTAATTATGGTAATTATTTAAACTTTATTTATTTATTTATTTAAACTTTATGCAACAAAAATATTACATAGGCGGACTTAATGCCATAGGCATTCTTTCCAGTCAACCTTAGGGTGATGCAGAGAAAAACATGGTAGGTGCATTAGAAAATAAAACGAAAACTTAATGATGAATAAAACACTAAATACTAATTAAATACAACAATATTAATACAAATAACAATAAATACATACATACATACATATATACATAAAATATACCAATAAATTATTATGATGATGATTCTGCCAACGATTTCTTAAGCAAGTACTTCCGCACAGCACTCTTGAAAGATTGTTTGCTGGGTGATAATTAGGCGTACTTATTTCAGTATGTTTAGTTCTAATACTCAAGAACCGTGACACGTATGTGATATGGAAAGATCTAGGTGTACACTGATCAAATACTTCTTACGATCTTTCACATTTTGGGGACTAATTTGCACCCAAGTTATCCATTCGAAGCTTTGCCCATACGCAGTAGTATTTTGTTCATATTTTTTGACCATCGTAAAGTCACTAGTCAACTATATTGACTATTACGAAGTCACTGATACCCAACTTTATTTGGTGAAAACCGTTCTCAAAATTAACATCATCAACAATCAACAAGTAAGTTAAAAAAAATTATACTTCAACTTTTCTTAGCAATAAACCGTCACACAAACTAGCTAAGACAGTAACCCGTAGAAGGTATGACGTGAAGGGTGAGACAGAGCTGGAGAAACCTCAGCGGATTAGTGAGACGAAATCCTTCTAACGTGCGGCTACTTTCACGATAGTGGTAGAACTGGTAGCTTCGAGGACACAAGTGTAAGAACTAGGGTTTTTAATTAGAAGGTGAAAGAAAATCGTTTGGAAGGACAAGGTGAAAAACCAACGTTATTGCAATTTTGGACCTGTCACCAGATTCTGTGAAAAATTGATGAATCTATCTATAGAGCTATCGATATTGTAAATATTCATACCTTCAAGGAAATTGGATTCAAATTGACAAGATGCCATCACAGTTATCAGAAGCCATCATGATTCATTTCATTATAATAAATAAATCTATTAATTCCAAGTAAGAAGCTGTGATCTCCTCGTCGTAAACAAATAAGGAAGTCCGCAACAAAAACCTTAAATCAAGAACCATAAACGACCTGCCTTTCCTAATCGATAGTTACTTATATTTCTCGTTCATTTTATACGATACACACTAAAATTTGCATCATCAGGTTATATTCCCACTTCTCCGTCTAACTGTACAGCCTACGCACTTAAAAAACAAATTTAACACACTGTAAATCACGATGCAAATTGTGTCTTAAGTCCAAAGTAATAAAAGTGATGTTGGCTGCACACATAAAGTTGCTTTGAATATGAAAATATCGCATCGCGCGGCTGCATTACAAAATGAGGCGAAATTATGATGGATACTGATGCCTCGTTGCTCGGTTAATAAGACCTGATTCTATTCGTGATGCATTTGATTCTAAACTGTATCGTTGTTCGAATAGAGATGAGAATGGATCGCGTGTCGATCAGGAATCAATCGCGAAGAGTGACGCGACGCAAGTGCACAACGTGACAAGTCTAAGGCTATTTGCATACAAAGCTACCTAGAACAAACTCATAACTTTTGATGTATGCGCCGGTAAACGTTATTCCAGTTTAGAATTGCGCAAGTGAGCTGATTGACAAGTCTGCAACATGTCAATAATAATTAGCCGGGCCCAGCGGAGCATATAATGCCGTTTTGACTTAGAAATTATGAATAAATCTGTCAATGTAAATATCTGTCAAGTTACGTGCAACTTTTACGCAAAGCGTAGCAAAAATCAAATTTTATTTGCAGCCACTGACGTTCATTTTACAACTTTCACAATATTTGTCATAGTGTAACCCTCGTCAATTCCATATAATTCGACAGTCAGGTAAACCAGTAGGACATACCTACTCATATAACAGCAGGCATCAACCAAAACCAATAAATTAAAACGATTCCAAACCACACACTCGACATTTAATTTTAATTAGGTATATACCTAAAGACGAATCAGTATTTTGTCGTTCAGTGTGCAAACAGCCTAAGTCTCAAGTTGCAATTTTAATTCCATAGGTAGATGTCAGTCGTTGGGTTCACCACAGGACACCTAATAACATTGGAATTCATTAGCATGCGAGCGAATTGAAGGGGGTTTGATGCCCGTAAGATGCGCGCGCGCAGCCATCATGCGACGATCAAATAAACTCGCATAAATAACACAAGTAATGAGGGACTATTGGAATTGTGTGATGGTTTTAAGTTAAGGTATATTAAGATGAGAGAGATAGGTACCTAAGTTTTATATCGAAGGCAATTAAACTAAGTACCTATAAACCCTCATTTTGGGAATCATAGAGTTTCTAAAATAACTAGAAAAGAAGTCATGTTTGAATAAGTCTTCCATCTTTCGTGAGAAAATTCCAAATTATGTTTCTTGCTTTTCAGGTTTCTTTCTTTCGTATTCTTTCATACACATTTAATTTTTTTACGAGGCCTACAGGAGATACGAAACTGACGTCTAATACGACTAACACATCAAAATAGCAATCGCCATCATTATTCCGTGCATCCCAATAATATTTCCTGGTCATTGGCAAACAAATGCCCTGGTCACGAGCACCTTTGTGCAGTTCCGGCCCTAATCGACACTCAGTGCGTTCAACATGAAATATTAACGCGGTGAAAGCCTTCAAATATATAGCGAGCCATAGCTTATGTATAGCTTGAACCCTCCGCTCTCAATACTATAACTTTCACGATAAGATACATATCTGACATTATAGTTTCCTTGCCTTCTCAGATAGGAAAGTAGGTAAATTCGTGCTTAATTTAATGTGTTATGAGTGGACCGACGCCTCTGCTTGTTTTGATCGAGAAAGCTACTGCGTTTTATTGTTATTTGCTGCTTGGGTTAGTTTGAATCAATCGATGACCATAGTTGTGTATCTTGTTGATCTACGCACCATTTTGACGCAAAATTCCTGACAGCATACCTGATGAAAGGTGATTTTCTTAAGAAAATGTTTGCGTACTTATAGATCATAAAGTACATTATAGAAACGCCTTTAAAATACTCAAGCTGTCAGCATCCTAATAACCCAATCCCGTCTGATCCGCAACTCCCGCGCAGGCGACATCGATCGTCCCCAATTATATACCTACGCAGTCACGACACAAATCACACAGACAGACAGACAAATTGGCGAACCGTTGGCATTTGGCAACGAAGATCCGTCCATCTACAATTATGAGATATTTATAATATTATAGTGATTTATTTGAGCGTCGATTAGCTTATAATAATGTTTTATGGATGGCTCTCTTAATGGCCGGATTACAGTTGATTGGTTTTTTTGGGGACATTAGTCATAGTCTTGGTTTCCACTCTGTCATTTGTTTGTGGGTGTCGTGAAAGGTGAATGTAGGATTAGACGAGAGTTACGCTACGAGTGTGACTGTAAATGATACGAACAATTTTCTTGAGTGTTTTGTTGGTTGACTGTACTAACGCGCATAATCCTGAAGTTAATACAGATATGTGTGAGTTGCTATCTAACCACAGTTGTAACTAACAGAGAGATACAGTACTTACTACCCTTGCACCTATCCTAAGTTAAACTTACCAAAATCATTTCGAAAGAAACTCTTTAGAAACAGACGTTAATTTTAATGAAGACCTTACACCACAAAGCAACCAACTTTAACTTGACCACCAATTCGAATGGTGACACAACCAATCTAGCTTGACAATATCAGGACAACTATGACAAACAGACAGTCTGTTCGTCGTTGATTAGCCACCTCATGAATCACTGGCCCTTGGGTGCACATGAATCTCAATTGTCCCCAACAGTTCTCGACGGCCGGACGCTCAACTGGTTTTTTAGTTCTTGTTACAATTGTGACTGTGAACACTTTGATTGATGAAAATATTGCCCTTTCTTTGGTTGGTTGGTGATTAGGTAGTGGTTGTTTAGGAAGAACTTAATTGGTGAAAATTGCATTGATAGGTAGCTCTTCAAAACATCAACATGTTGAGTTTGGGCTTTTCTTTGCCGAGTTTATCAGGACATGCTTTACTTCACAAACTATTCCTAGGAAAAAAGAAAAATCTAAGAATGAAGAAATAGTAAAATTGTTTTGTCTATTTGTGTACAACACTTTTATGAACAACTTTTATGCAACTTATGGTTACTTTTATTTACTGATTCAATAATATAAGTCTGTTTGACTGGTTCCTCGAAAGCCTTTCATTGTAACATCCTTTATAATGTTCTGGTGAATTCTGAATGTGCTCCACGCTTTATTTGCTGATGGGTAGTTTTAAATATAATTCATATTAAGCTTGGAACACACATAACTAGGCTTGTGCATACATTAAAATAAAACAAAAAACCTTGACTTAATTTAACGACTCGTAACCGAATCCCCAATAACTTGGCCACCACCCGTCACCCAGCCATCATTAAATCTCAGTACATAATATAACTTATATACTTACCTGCGCATACCTAACAAATCAGTAATAAAAGGAACGAATCTCGACGCAATAAACACCAAACGATTTTATCTCACTTTAAAATATCGGCGAATGCGAAAAATGTCCGGTCTCAATCATATATTACCCGGCTAATGTCAACCGGTGACGGACGAACGTGATTGGCTGATCGGCACGCACACAAGCGCACGCCGACAACTTTACGAACACATGCGAAAGTTATGGGACTGTAAAAGTTTTATAGTCATCGTATGATGGTTGTACATTTAATGCAGATGCGTTTTATTCAGATGGATACAAAAATGTGATCAGAATCGATCTGAGGGTTTTATGGTCCTTCAGTAACCGCTGGGGTGAATGAACCCGGGTTACAAGCCGTTTCTACTAGAAAATATGACATTTACGTGAAATGGCCGCCGGCGCAAATCAAACGCTAAAAGAAGCTTTAATTACATTATTATGAGTAATAAAGCTGTAAATGGCATAGAAAGCCACGAGAAACGTTTAGAGCGAGTTTAATTAAATATCTAATCATCGGCAAGTTGCTGCTAATTATGTAATTAGAATTTCTAAAGAGAAGATATTTTTCAAAATTGCAGAAGGATTATTGCATATGATTTTAATCAGTTGTATAGATAAAGATTTACACCTTTACGTTTTAAAAATAGGTATGGGCAAAGCTGAAGAGAAAAATCAAGACATTTGAGCGAAGATAGATTTTTCTTGATTGCCGACTGTCATAATGGTTTTTCGATACCGACAGAAATCCGATAATAAATGCAGGCTAACAAAACCTGTCACCATGAAATGACCCACACAAAATTACCAAACATAATAAGCCAATTAACGAAAGTTCAAAACGAATGCACAAACTATAAATAAACGCACAATAGATAAAACGCACTTTATCTCACAAACTATGTGAATAAATCAGAGTAATTTAAATTTAAATTGATTTACTTCTAGCCTGACCATAAATTCTAGTCTATTATCCAGCCTCGAAAAGTGCCTAAAGTGTCGCTAAATTAGACGAAAAGTTGATAAAATATGTTAGTACAATAATTCAGTTTGTAAACCTGAATATTATCATGTTGTGATTATAGTTCATTATTTAGTAATAATACTTCACCTTATAAGTTGGTACCGTAAATTGATCATGTACTAAAGTTCCTGTGAGATTTATGTGGCTAACACTTATAGATTTAATAGTTTTCATCAAGCTAGAGAATACAGTCATAAAACGGACAGACCGCTTTAACATCTTAGCTTTCCACTGTAGATATCAGATTCTCCTCAATATCTCTGTTCCATGATCAATTAAAACATCTGTCTACATTCTCAAACAAACAACCAATCAGCAACAAAGTCGCAAAATTTCTATTCATCATCTCACAACCAGTCTCAAGCACAACACCAACGAATCGATACACCATACAAAAGACGACAAAAAAATCGCCGCTGCGACAAAACGTACGACCAAAAAGAATGCTCAAGAACAACGTACGACTCGTACGACTGAGTGAGTGTATGCTTTCGTTTTTCCGAATGCTATCTTCATATCCGGATGTGTGCAACTTCGTGTAGGCGAAGAGCCGGGTAAGCCGGGTACGCGGTTAAATTGGAAATTTTTGATGTGATGTGAAAAGGTTCGGCTGGGATTGGATGCGAGTTCGAATGTTTTGTGTCTGGAAGATGTGGCTGTTTTTTAGGTACGTGATTAATAAAACAGCTGTAGCAATGTATCGCAAATACGCAATTGAAAATTAAAACTTCGCTATATTTATAAAACTTTTTGAACTCTAATCCAATGGGTTCACTACTCCTGTATTTCCCGTATTATCCCGTCTCAATTTTTGTATTTTGTACATGAGAGAGGTTGTGTTCTTTCTATTCTACCCCATAGAAAGATGGTTTAAGAATTGTTTTTGTATATAATATCAGTAATAAAAAGGCGCAACAATAATTTCTTGATCCACTTTTTACTGGTCCATTCAGCATTTATGCAGTTCTTTACGGAGAATGAAGAATGTGGAATGGTAAACCAGAAATGCCAGACACAAATAACACACATTCATGATAAATCAGCATGAAAATAAAAACTATATCTAAAAACACGAGTGCTCATAATGCAAATGATTTACAATAATAGTAACGAGCACTTATCATCCCGCATGTAATAAAATCAACTGACAACTGATTTGATGACTTCTACGGTGTAAACCTCATTTTTAGTATTGCTGTAATTTGGAGTAGAGTAATTTAGTATTATTCTTGATGATGGCAATGTCAATGCCAATGATATTAGATCATCGAAAACAAAAGCATTGAAACTGGCAATTTATTTATTTTCGCTAGCATCTAAATTCGCTTATCCTTACAAACCTAGATAGCCAACTAATTTCTAAAACATTAAGGGCCTTACTACAAAAACTTTAAACCCTGTTTTACACTTGTCTAATAAAATTTTGGCTGCAAAATGAACCATATGTCAACGTCATAATTTGACATTTTTTAGACAAGGCATAAACTGACGTTTAAAAGTTTTTGTGGTAATAACTCTCCTTACTAATGTTGTGTGAAATTTGACTTAAGATGAACAATCTAGTCTAGCTACTATTTCTGATGAACACCTGAAGCTGTCTAATATATATTTAACAATATCTTACTAGAGACCATTATAAGTTATATTTAACAATATCTTACTAGAGACCATTGTAAGTTATATTTAACAATATCTTACTAGAGACCATTGTAAGTTATGACTTAGGTTACATTATCTAATTTTTCATTTGTTGTAGAAAAATGATCATTATGTTGATCAGAATTACAATCATCGCCTTAGCCCATCTTCAAGGTGTGACATCTGACAGTGAAGAAAATATGATTTCTTAAAACCTACTTTACAACAAATACGCCCTCTTGTCTACAGTAGAGACTGATTCTCTAAACTCATATTTTCATAATTCAAAATCATGGGGTATCAAAAGGGTGTCATCTAAACCAGCCATACCATCACAAACGACAGGTTTATCTTCAAAATTTGAAATTGCATTTGAAATCTGCACAAGACGCGCTTATCAGATCAGCTGTGCACCTGCCGTATCGGTTTGAACGACAATCGATATTCGGACGTTACCGATTCGTTCCAAACGATTGTTATCGATTACCGACTTGATCTACCCCTTTTAGCAAACGGATTAGCTATTGAAACTTCAAGTCTAGGAGATAGGAGTGGCGTAAAAGATTAGATATAACTGTTAATGGCAAAATTGATGAGTCAACGATGCAATGATGGTTCAAATCAGCTTTGTGTAGAATTCTTAAAGAGTGCTAAATAAGGTCTTCGACCATAAGCACAATAAGTATGCAGAAATAAATATAATGCCACTCGAAGAATTCATAATGCACATCGCCAGTACTCAGCTGTTTTACACACCGGCAATTACTGCAAAGAAAAATGGCGCCATAAGTAGCAGGTTGGCGACATGTGGCATCTTGCTGTGCACCTGGTGTTAAACCGCTCGGTTTTACCATATCCAGCCGGAACAGGAATAAATAAACATCTAGATATTTGTAACATCGAGCCTCCTGTCGGCCCAATTAAACTAAATCACATCAAAATCGATTACAATCGAGACAATACTGAAGCGAACCGGTTGAAGTCGGTAGCGGCTTGTGTCAGCGGCGTTTCAAACGCGCGTCGCGTGGGCGCGCACAATTTGCATAGCTTCATTAGGCCCCGACCTCACCGCGCGATAGTCGCGTTATCGACGCCGCCTCTGAATCGCGCCTTACCTCTTTTTTTTAATCGACAGTCGTTAATTAAGCGTGTGTGAGGTCTTACGCCTTAATTATAATTGCGCACAGATACTGAATTAGCTCGGTTTTAACGAAGGTAGCTGAAATAAAAGGTTCGCAATAAAAACCTATTTATTTGCAGCCTTTTTCAAGATAAGCATTGCTGTCGTGACTAGTTTTAATTGTAGATAACATTATCTGTTGATTGCTTGAGGTGGTTACTGACCGATAGTTTTACTGTCAATAAAATTATGTCAATTCGCGCAAGTAATGTGAAACACTTGTAATGTTATTGTTGAATTATTGCGACATTCATCCAGCTGGTGTTCGTATTTGTAGAGCTTACAGATACGATTATAGTTATTTTGATTCAACGATCAACTCAAATTAATGTTATTTCCACAATTAAGAAACGAAAGTGCATTCAGTAATTACAATGTAATTGCAAGCGACTGGCGCCATCTTTGAATAAAATGAATAATTGCTAAATTGTTTGCTGTGACCCATAGCTAGCCTTAAGATATCTTAATATTTTTCTTAAAGAAATCAGTGATTTTATCTCAAACAAATAAAACTCATTGTCTATTTAAAGTCGCTGTAAATTAAACAAAACAGCGTTAGAAGATAATTGCAGTTTTATTGTTCACCGTCTCTGCGACTATAAAAGTCATCACAAAAACAAATGCAAGTAATATTTTATTAATTAAAATAAAGTTCTCTTGTCCTTTATAATAATTCAACATGAAATATAAAACAAAAAGTTCCCGACATAACGCGAACATTTATGCTTGACGTGTGTTCCAATTTACGTGCCTAGTAAAGTACATTAGTACATGATGTTCAGCACAAACCTAGAGGGATAAAACTAGATAAAGTTGCAGTAATGACTCTTCAACCCACCTAACTGACTTTTACGACTTTTGCGAAAAGATAACCGCACTCACGTTTCCCTTATCATCTGCCTACATGGTCTTTCCTTAATTTAAAACAAACTAAAAACTCTTGAAATAATCCTTTTTGCAAAGCTAATTCTGTACTCGAGACTTGTCCATATTAAAAAGCGAATAAATCGTAGGCACGGTTGACGAAGCATCGACATAAGGCCGGGTACATGAAAGCGCAACATTTCGCGACATCGCGTGTGTCGCGATGCTAATGCGCGGACCACCGGCGCTCAACCGACAGTTTTATACACCACGACGAACCTCCTTTATCGATAACTTATTTAAAATTGCTACAAAAAAACATTCCTTCAATTATGTTAATATTTTATCAACGAATGCAATTCGTGCAACCTTTCCTAAGTTATACGAGTTAATGTGACCACATTAAAGTAATTGGTAGCGAAAAAAATACAATTTGAAATTAATTTGCTGTAATTACTATCTACAGATCGAAATGTTGTAATTGAAATAAGAGCATAAGTATGTAATAAACGGTTGAATACGCGACAAACTGAATTTAGTTTCGCGGAGGGCCTAGTGGGGAATAGATAAAGATTTAGTACTGGGGATCCCTTCGCAAAACAATAGTAAATTGGCGCTCGCAAATTTCGTCCGTATACCGTGGAAACTACATCCTAAAACTGTATTGCTGTGGTCTGAGGCGTTAGTGGCCTTACTGGCGTTAGTGGTCGTAACCGCCTACGTTTGGGCAAGTTCGCCGCACTCGGATGAAGACATTTAAATACGTCGAATATGTTAATATTGCGATCGGATCGTGTACACTGCCCTTAACAACGAGGACTGTGCGTTGGCGGACAGCGGTCTATTAGTGAGGGAGTCTGAGCTACAGGCGGGAGCGAGAGCGGGAGAATAATTGAAAATACATGATACTCAACATTCATCGTTAGTCTTTCAGATGGTATTTTTTACGAGATTTTTACTACATAAGCGGTAGTTACATTGTATAAAGTTGATTTCTAAGAAAAGTTGATATTGACTTTCTCACGTACTGTCTATTGTTTGAAATACGACTGCATATGTATAAGTATATAACGCGTAGTAGATTTGCATTCAAAAGCAAATGTGTTTTTATTCAAACACTGTTTAAGGGTTGCTAATTTTGTATTCAATTGCATAAAACATCGATTGTATCTATGTAAAAATAACGCTTGCTTTGCTTATTATGGTCACTCATTAAATGTTTGATGATTGTTTATCTGACTTTTTCATGGCGAAGTTTCTCATCAATTTTCAAATCGCTTTCTCTTATGCCTTAAGCCACTACCTTTAGCTACTCATAAGCATACACAAGCGTATATTACGCAGTTTATTCAACAAGCCCACTGTGATCCCCGTCCACCATTCACGTCGCTCCTGCTAATACTATGTTATTTTAAATAGCATTAAATTATACGACAGGTCTCTAATTTAATATCGATCTTTCATGTCCTGGAATAATGCTCCATTTCCTATTTGATCGTCCATATAATTAGTCAAGGTTGTTAGTATGGCAATATATGATCCTGTAACACAGAGGTTGAATGATATCAGTCTACCGTTGGACATGGAACATAGGTCTCTCAGATACCCCATTGAGATCCACCTTCAAGATTTTTTTTTCAAGTCATGCCTTCTGCTTCACGAATATATAATCCATCTATATGTAGGGCGAATTATGACCTTTCTTACATTCGATATATACTCAAGATCACTGTTGATCGTACACAGTAATACCCAAGAAAATAAAAAGTAATCAAACAATGTATTGCCCTTCAATGAGCCGACTAATTACATAACCATTACAGCCAATCCGCAGCCATACCCATCACAACTATACGACCCTCACTTCCATCATGTAATGACGAATTACAATCGATCATTACGTACTATAATTGTTCAGTAAGCAGAAACAGCCACAAAAAATCTAGATAAACACATAATGGCCACTTTAAACCGATTACGAAGATCGATGATGCGTATTTTACGAGTACTAATTACAACAACAGCGGGTTGATTGAAACTTAATGTGATATGAATTGTGAGAGAAATAAGTGTAGGTTGTAACGTTACAACTGACCCGCCTCTCAGATATGAGGACGGAAAAGGCATATAAATTAGGTTAGTTCTTATTACGCCTATCTTAACGAAGTAAGATGCTATCGGGGATAAACAGCATGTAACAATTATTTTGCATAATAAAAAAAACATAATTTACCTATTAAGCCAGGACCTGATGCAGTATGTAATGGTAGAAGATCAGTTGTTACCAATCCCGTTGTCAATGAACATGTACACTACCAAAATTATAGAACTATGGGATTCCTTAACCAAAAACAACGCTACAATGTTGCTTGGAATCCTATTAGTTTAAGTGTGGGACATTCCATACCCATATACATCCAAGGCGCTTTACAGTAAAAGAACCTAAATATGGAGATAATGCTTAAATACTAAACACGACCTCATAGAAACGAATAAACACCACATTAATTACGTATCAAATAAACAGTAAAAACCATCTCCAAAATTCATAACACGACTTGAAAATGAAAACAAGTCAAGTCAACATATCTTAGACTGCAAGCCAGTGCATTGTCACAATTTCTCAACTTCTCGACGCAGTCGCGAGTGCATCGCGTCGTTATTAGACGCGGAGTGACGCGACGCGAAGCCGGCAAGACGCGCGTCACGTTTGCGTCGCGCGTCGCCGTCAGCCAGAGATATTAGATCTCGTTGTTTGTACGTTTCCGAATGAAAAATGTTTGCAGATTATTTTCAAGGCGGTAGGTGTATTGATTATGGTATTGGAATGCAAGGTTTGTTATGTAAGTTAAATAATGTGATTTGAATGCAGCAGATGTATTGCATAAGTAAGCAAAATTAAACCATCATGATACCCACTAAGTCTTGCCACAATCCTATATCTTATATTCATCTATCTGATAGATTCAAGAATAGTTAAAAATTACTTAAGCTGTGAAAACTTTTGTATGGACTATCTTTCCCTTCTTGCATGATTATTTGCAGAGTATAGGCAATAACGGTATAACCATTACACGTGTAAAAACCAATCATCGACCTACGTCCTACAACAGAACAAAATGACAAATAACTGACAACAGCTGACACCCAACCGAATCTCCAATCTCTAAAGAACCGCTATCTCCGAAAAGATACTAATGACATCATCTTACCTCACGAAACGGAATAAAGAAAAAGCCATGAAAAAACAACAAATCATTACTATCATCGGATCAGTGGGGTTTCAATGGGTACGTCAAACACAGACAATGGTACAATGCTGATACCCGAGTCATTATCAGATCAACTTAGGTAACACTTCATGAGATAGACGACTTCGCACTGTGCACTACAGCGGTTACACGCTGGTACTAGCGTTTGGAACGCGAAAAATAGATGACACGCTGTATAATGTGAAATTAACTGGTGATGTCAAGGTTCGAACATTGTAAGGAGTAAGAAAGATGATGCGATTGATAGCTCATTCGATGTGTGAATTAAGTTCAAAAATACTGCACTTACGATTACAGTGCACATTTCTTTCACAACCAATTTCGCTAACCGCAATTCACATCGATCTCCAAAAAATCGCTTTACAAAACCGCAGCGTCTCCACCACCCAGTGCGTGACACAATCAAAAATCCTGAGTGGATCCCGATAATGAGTTCGTTGCGTTTCGCGTCCGACAATACTCCGGGACAATGGTCGGATTCAAATCAACGTTTACCTATCCTTGGACGATTAACGCTCTTTGTCATGTCCACAATGGGGTCAACGGTTTTTCTCCAATTTTTTTTTCAATTATGTTTATTGAAATTTTGTTATGATACCCATTTTTCAGTGGTTCATTGTTTGTGTTTGCTGTGATTGCTTTCTGAAAGATTGGATGAGAGATGGAAATTCAACATAATTGGGTTCTTCGGTTTGATAGCAAAACGGACTAGTCTTGAACTTGAAATGTTATGTTGGACTAATTTAGGGTTTGAAATAAAATATCAAAAGTCGAGTCGATATACCTACGTACAGGGCAAAAAGCAGGCAAGAATCAAAAAATGCCAAGTAGGAAAGTTCAGAATAAGGATCTCTATGTATAGTTCAATGTATTTCCCATTCGAATCAAATCTATGAATAGCTCATATATTGTCTCCAAGTTTGATTATAGATTTGCCCTAAAAAGCTAAAATATATCGAAATCGATTAACCTAGACATGGCTTCTAATTTGGTGCAAAGTGGCGGTTGCAGCGACACAAAAATGTCTAGCACATCATTCTCTATTATGCCGATACTAATTTTGAAAAATACTTCGTTGGAGTTGCATTTTCTTGGATTAGATTGTGACCTCAATTTCGTAAAAGAGTTGAATGAGGAACTTATTTCATTAGGATAGGTTAATGAGTGGCTACAAAATAGAATAATACGTAATTGTGTAAGCTTGCAGTGACTTACAATTGCAATTGCTCTGATTTGAGTTTTAAGGAGCCTATTAAGATAGGAATTGTATTTTCAATCAAAACCAGAACATACAAAGCAACACCTAGCTGCAATTAGTACACTGCATATAATATGACAGCTTGCTCCTAATTTGTCCACCAAACTGACCTTAGAATTTATGTCTCTAGATAACACAACCATGTCTCCTCCCAAATAAGGTTCAGCATCAATACAAGACAACAAATAACCGTCACAACGACCCATTTGTACAATTATGTACCTTTTGATTTACCGCCGAGATATTAGCCATACAACTATAAAAGTCATACAACGATTACACGCCTTTGTACAGCATTAGGCATTAATTCGACTCTGGCGTTCGAAACGCGACGTCCAACTTGATTCATGCGCCTGCGACGTCCGGAAATGTGGCGTAAGTGACGAAAAATTTGCAATGTAATTTAAACTTTATAGTAAATTTTTTGGGTTGGTTGTTGAATGATAGGAAGTTTATCGTAATGAGTAGTGTACCAATTGTCTTTGCTGGGAAGATTAAATTGATTTATAAGACGTCGTTTCGTCCGTCAGTCGTTCTTGGTATCTGGTCGTAAAGTTTGGTGCGGGTCGCCATCGTTTCGCGTGTTTTATGCCGCTACCCTTTTGATGTGATGCAATATTACTGATGATTTATTTGTTATATAGAGTTATTAATATAGAATTATTTCCTGGTTCTGAACTTATGTCTTGCTGTCTTGACTCATGAAAAAGATAAAAGATTACTCACTATATTTTTCAGAGAGAGGTAGTTCTTTATACCTAGTCTTTATCTAGTCCTAAACGTAGTCTATTTATAAAACCAATGAACTATTTCAATTGGCTGCAATTCATTGATAGACGTTAGTCACTGAATGACACATAGCATTTATTGTCAATTAAATTGTCATTGCTGGTACAGACGTTCTCAAATGAGGCGAGACACTATTTTATACACTTACCGACTTAATGGTTTTTGGTCCTTCTATCCTCAAAATTATTTTCAAAGTGCATTTCGAAGTGAGCCACAATATAGAGTATTCGTGAGCTAGAATTATCTCATTACAGAGAAGAGACAAGACGTGTAGCTTGCATAGTTCAGTGCTTCTGTCCGTCTGTACGTAAGTGTCCGAGACATAATTGGTTCAATGACTGGACACACGTTACACTGTTCACTACTTGAAGCTTCACGCTTGTTCTGTTGTGGAGTATGCAGACTTACAGCTATGTGCCTATAACACACAGTTGCTATTTGAGTCAAAGTCAAAATGATAAGTCAAAGTAATTTGTTCAGTTTAACCCATGTTGCATTTTGTGTCAGTTACAAATTTATTGCTACATTAACGTCACTATATTTGACCTTTCCAAACTAAAGGGTGACAAAAGATAGCACCATGAATTCACACAGCACTAGTCTTTTAAACACTTTCTACAATGGCAAAAGGACCAGACATAATAATTACGAAATTCCTACACATTATTATTTTTATATTAACATTTCTATAAATAAAAATAATGCCAGAAAAAAGCACGTATCATCGCAAAGAAAAGCATTCGGTAAAATCGGCGACATTCCCAGCATTTACTGAACAACCCTAAAATGTGTAAGGCTCGACTGTCACAGCGCACACTTGACATACGTACACGGCCCATCAGCGCATAAATCATAAGGTTACAACTGAGGGTTACAACTCAGGGCTACAAGGACCGAAGGCGCGACGCACACTGGAATAGACCCGAACCTACGTACTTGTTGGCTGAATAATTGAGCGGAGTGCCTAATGTCGGCGGGTGACATTTGTAGTTCGCTCGTTGTGGAAATAGATTGATGTCTGTATGTCTTTTTGGAATTTGGTCCTTATGTGTTCGAAACAATTGTATTGTTACTTGATGGAGTAGATTAATGTGTCAATGAAAGCGTAATTGAGAAACAAATATCAAGATACCTATCCCAATAACCAAACCAACAAACTTTAACTCCAAGATTGAAACTCAGAAATTCGGAAAAGCTTCGAGATCATCCTGGTCAAAGATTTTTATACCAAAATTACACCGAAATCCACGGTAACTGGAAATCGAAATGACACAAACAAAAGTAAAACAATAGATACCGACAATCATAAATTACAATTTCTCTGTTGAGAGACCACCAGAGTCGCCAAGCTATACCTCAGCCAAAAGGTCAGTCGAGTTGGACGCAACATTTAACGTTAATATGAAGCTATAGATCAGGCGCGCATCTGTCGGCGCGCGCGCAGCGCTGTCGATCAACAGCCGCTAATAGATCATTAGTATTTATGCATGAGAGCCACAGGATTGTTTCAAGGCTTCAGATGCTGAAGTTTCCGTGTGTGGTATTGTTTGAAAATGGGAAAAATGGGTTGTTCTGGGAAAGCTAAAGCAAGCACTAAAGCTCAATTCACCTCAATTCTCATGGGAAAAATATTATATATTTTAACCAATGTAGCAAACTCTGTGTTGAATGAAAATAGAGACGATAAAAATTAAACCCATCCTATTCATTCTATAACTTTAAGATTTTTGCTTTCTATTTTTAGAGAACCTTTTACTTCATCACTATAATTAGCCACATACATACTGGGTTAGACAAGGCACGAAGAACCCTAATCATTGCAAAACAATTAGATTTAATTACACTTAGCATTTAGACTATACATCCAATCCTTCACCTCGCCAAAGAATGCCAAAATGGAGCGCAGATTGATGATCCCACTACGACATCATTAGTATACCAGTCCACAATTACTCATACATAATCCCCATTCCTCATAAATTTCATAGAAAGCTATGCAATAGATCTCGTGGTCTTGTTCTGCGCGTACGCACGGCGCTGTCGATCACTGATCTACTTATAGATCGTTAACATTCGCAGTTGTCACCGCGCATCTTGTATTATGATTTGATTGAGGAAATTTTGTAGCTGTTTAAGAACATGATGATTCATAGAAATGTTGAATGTATTTCAAGATCTTGAGCCATCCAGCTAAATCATTACGTTATACTTAAAAGTACCTAACAGCAGACTTAGAAACTTTAGAGTCGTTAACAGGAATAGGTAGTTGAGTAACTTACGTTGTTCCACCGTACTACGCCATAACTATCACAGCTTATAAATCTGAAACAAGTAATAAAGTACATATTAAATTGTAAACTGCAGTACATTATTTTTCTACTTAAACAAGGGTTGATGCTTCGGACGAATGTGGAGTCATTGAAAATCACGATGATGCAAGGACCAGCGTGCAAAAGGACCTCTAACAAAAGCAAACCAAACGAAAACCGCTACAAAATATTGTCACTCACAAACTACACTCGCAATATTAGTATATCCGAACACGAATATCGTAAACAAGACATCGAAACGTACGTTCGTTCGTCACTCATATTCAAATTAATACAGTAATCCTACCAAAGTTGTAAAGAAGCATTTTATGAACTAACATCACGCGAGAGCTTTGTAAATCTCAGCTCAGATCATAAACAGATCCAGATGTAATAAACTAGTATTATAAACATTGTTAGATTTCCCATATATTTGAGGGCGTATAATGAGTAATTTAAAGCGGCAATTTTAATTAAGTCATACGAGTTATGGAGTAGTATTTCGTTTTATTGGACAATTTATATTTATATGTGTCTGTGGTATGGTTAGAATTGTATTGTGAAGCTTGATTAGCGGTTATAGTTTTGTGAATCGTATGGTATGATATGGTAGCATCCAAGTTTTAAATCAGTGTATTTTGCTTCTTATTTCCATTCATATTATACTATTTTGGCTATAGGAAAATGATCATCTAAAACACTAAACATTAACTTCCATTATACTTAACAAATCCAATTGGGCAATAATTATCAACTATGATTTAGACACCTACATTTAAAACGTAATAAAACACGAAATATCCTATAAACTGCAGCAGTGACATGCAGCATTATAGCTATTACAATTTGCAATAAAACAATACACGAACCGGCTGGTTTCCATTCCGTTTTAGTTTCTCTAAACAGATATGAAGATCACAATATAAACGTCAAAAGTTTGAATATAACGTCAGTTAACGTCAGTGTAAATTAGTATGTAATTGACAATAATTATCCTGACCTGGTTGAAAGAATAACAGCTACAGCGGAGACAATAGACAGCTGGTGGGATGATGATGATGATACTATGGTCTGTGCAGTTGAAATTAAACTAAATTGTGGTTCTAAATGCAGTTTGTGTTTCTAAATGTATCATAGACACCAATGACTGCGAAAAGGTGATGCCCAATATGATGAGAAAACCATGACTTGAGCATGAGCGAGCGTGGTGAATAACGCTCTGCTGTGGAAATAAAAAGCTGATGACGGTGATGCAGTATGAATGGAGCAAGAAAGAAGTAATGTATGTAGCTGGAGATATGACTAAACTACACCATATTTTTATTAATAAACGTAACGTGTAGCAATCAAATGTAATATAATAAATGAAACAATTAAACGTGAAGTCCTTCTAAAACCAATCAGGAGCCAATCGGCAATGCCAAAGAAATTCCAATATTTGCTCAAAGAATATTTACGATCCATGCTATCGGTACACATCCAATATGCCATAAGTCATTCCATTGACGTGAACACATTACTAATTAAAGCCCAAAGTTGATTGCAAACGATACTGCCGATTTAATTAATATTTTGAAAGAAAGCCGATTGTAAAATGCTTGTAAATGTGATGGATTTACGATTGCTCCATGATTATTCTAATTTATTTTGTTGTCTATTATTTAATTAATATAATTATCAGGTTTATTCTAATTAATTTTGTTGCCCTTTGTTTAATTGATAAAATTATAGGTTTATGTCGTTTTAGTACTTGATTGATTGACCTTTAAGTGGTTGTTATTTGAATAATGAGAAGTTTCATGTTGAGTATCGACTTGTCTGACAATTAGTGTTTCCTCGTAAAATATGGTTCGCTGTCAGAAAAGTCAGTATGCAGTCGTCATTATTACTCATAGACTGCTAATATAATACTACGATAATTACAAGGAACCATGCAGTTTTCTGTTGTCGAGAAAGAAAGACATAAAATATTGGCATTACCGCAACAATAATTACGATTATCACAAAAAACATCGCTCATCTCAGCGCATTCTCGATCTCTTAGCTTTTGGCATCAAAACTCCGTTCCGCTTCGTTCTATTTAATTAGATCCAATGAAAATCGTGTTCAGACGGCCACAAAAGATAAATTTGTTGTGTATAGATAACGATAGAGATTTCCGTGAGGTTTAACAAAGCGTTTTGGTATCAAATCACACAATTAGACGATCGGCTGTATGGATCGGCGGCCGCTTTGTCGGTGTCTGTCATTGGATGGTGGGCGCCACTTGGAACCAGCGAATCGATGCTGTTTTTATAATGATATAAGTTGAGTTTAAAAAATATATGCATTTAAATATTAATATCGGAATCTTTATTTTGGTTACCGAAATATTTATTTGTTAAAGTAGCAGAATAATAGAAGTCCACTTAAATGTTATTTAAATCGCTTTTATTAAAATAGAGTATTGATCTTATTTCTATAATCATGTGGTCAATAGAATAAATAAATACTCTCACAGGCCATGCGGTTTTATTAATATTTATGCACATATCTCTATTTTATAAATACTTAAATAAAATAAATAGACACTAAAATCAGTAATCATAAATTCAATATTTTATTGATAATGAAATAACATTAACGCCATCATTAATAATACCCAAACTAATATTTAATATTGAATTAATCATTTTAATAATTCTCATCTATGCATGCTCCAAAAATATCCGCAATTTTTGTCTTTATTTTTATTAATTTATTAGGTACAAGTCTACATTTTTATTAATTTTTTAGTAAGTGTAATATAAAATGTGTTATAATAATGAATAAAATTAATAAAAAATTCTAAGTCTTAATTCCTTTTTCGTATGTTAAGACCTAAGTGGAACAAACCAACACTGTTTGCCGTCACCGGAGTCGGACGGGCGCTGTCGTCTCAAAGGAGTCACAATGATCGACGTCATGACACCATGACGCGGCATTCTGCCGGTCCTGGCTGAAGGATAACCTGGTGATATCCGGCTAATCAAGTGCTAAATGTACTCTTAATTTACGGGGCTAATTTAGTGGTACAAGTGGTCTGTAATGGTAAGATAAGGAACCGTTTCATTGATGTTAAAATTCTATGTATGTTATGCGGTTGGTGTACCAATAAACAGACAAAACAAAATTGGAATGCTGTACCACCTATATCCAAAAAACTGTTTAAACTTAAAATAACATCGTCAGTTATAATTAACGTGTTTTAAGTAAGTATTCTTTAAGCTAAAAAATAACTCTTTTTATTTGCCATCTAATTGAGTACGATGCAGTTTCTGACAAAACCCAAAAAAACTTAATAATTTCATGCTTTTCAATCTAAAGTCAAAACTAATATCCAAACAAATAACTAATTACTGATCCTCGAAGTTTTTATCACATCACAATCGTGGACCAATCACACAGTTTCTTCTCATCATCACAATCGCATCAGACAATGATTCAATCATTTTTTTCCATCGTCAATCACCATTGGACACTCTTCACCATTGATGGTTTTTAATTGCTATTCATACAATTCGGTATTTTTTTTTTACTGTTTTAAAACTTTTGTGTGTACCGGTGTACCCCTAAGGATGAGTTGCAAAATTATCGATACTTAATAATTTCTATCGACAAACTTCGGTTGAACGGTTTTTGATGCTGTTTGGTTGGTTGGTTTTCGATTTTGGTTGTTAAGGATTGTTATTGTAGTTTTTGGTTATGGGAAAATGTATAAATTGAGTTAATTATTTGCACTGACTGTGAGGTGTAATTCTAAGGTTTTTCAGGAATACTAGAAGAAAAGCGGCCTACCTTATCTACACGGTATTTTTCACAGAATGCTACTTAGTGGACGTTACAATTACAAGTGTAACATTAGACGTTAATGTTACAATTGTAACGATTTCAGAAAACATTGACACATATTAGTGTCATTCCCTCTCAAGAAAGAGCTGGTTAAGTATTTATTCATAATTCTTATAAAGTGGATGCCAGTTGCAAATATCATAACTTTCACATAGAAAATCTATCTTCGAGTAGGTGAGTCTAAAAGATTCCTGTCATAATTTCCTTAGTATTGTGTAGAGAAACAGATGTTTACAACAATATCTCACACCATTGCTCTGCAATTATGTAAAGTCATTGCACTAATCGTTTTCTAGACAGCCACGTATAATGTGTAAAGGTAAATTTTAGAAAAAATATTATATT
The DNA here is from genome assembly GCF_022581195.2 of Helicoverpa zea. NCBI lineage: Eukaryota > Metazoa > Arthropoda > Insecta > Lepidoptera > Noctuidae > Helicoverpa > Helicoverpa zea. The sequence continues at coordinate 13,317,130 of NC_061457.1, forward strand.
GTGTTTTGAGGTGCTGCGATTATGTTGCTTTGTAGGCTGAGAACTTTGTTTGCTCTATTTCAGGGTAAAAGTATATTGAAATGAAATTACTGGTCCGATTTTACTGAACTTAATTTATTTAAGTTCTACATAGTCTATTTATCGAGTAAGGCTTCTCTACAATATATATATATGTTACTACCTCGTCAAATACCTATGTATCTGGTGTAAATGGATCTCTTTAACTTGTGTCCCAGTGCTTATTCCCAGTCTTTGCCAACCTACTTTCACTAAGTTTATAGATAACACCGATGATATGGACTGAAGCTAATCGCAACAGCTGTGAGATCGAAAGCGTCAGGTGTGAGTTGTGCCGTTAACACGACGCCGTGACTCGCAGACTCAACCCTGTTGAGCGCTAGGGAGTGTATCATGTAGGGAAGAAGTGGGACTGTCCTGGCGTGAAAGTAAGAGACGATACGAGACTGGAAAAATAGGAAAGTTAGTCATACTATATGTCCATTATAAGATAATTTAGTCAATTTATTTTAGTGTTTTTAACTTATTTACCTATATCTATTCAGATTCTTTTAAACAAAATATGAGGCTACTTCTGCATATACAATTAAGAGCTAACCTACAACAGATTTTTTTACAATATCTTCAGTCTAGCAAAACTCTTGAGAGTTTTATGTGTAGATTAGCGACTATAGTAGATACCATTGCTCTATTTTAGAAAAACTATAGGCACATGAAAAACTTACTTTTAAATTTAATTGTTCGCCTTAAAATACATATAACCAAAAATATCCCCAAATCACTCAAACTCATATCCACCTTACCGTTAAGTGACGATGATCCACAAAAACGAATGAAGTGCGATTTTATTAACACTACGCTTCCAATTCATATAGAAAAAATATAACACTGACTATAACAAATGATGTTGTTTGCCAGAAAAGGGCCTGAAGAAAGGGCCTCAGAAAGGCCTGGAGTGATGTATTATGGCCTGGGCCATTGATGAGACGTGACGTCATCGGTTTTGGATGAGATCGTGAAAGATGGTGGCTGAGATTTGACTTGAGTGCTCCTTTTGAGCTCAACTAGTTGTTGTCACTGAATGCTCGCTGTTATTTATTTTAGGGAAGTAGTTAGTTTTAGTCATAGTATGGACGTTGTGATGAAAAGTAATACATAGTTAACTTTGAAACTTATGTAACAATTCTAAGTAATCGTAGGTATACCTAATTAGAGAAAAATAGTGTTTGTTCAATATTTTTTGTATTCGAAGGGTAATCAAAATTAAAAATACTACCTACATACCACAAAAATTTCTCAGTTAAGTGTTCTCTCTGTAACCACTTCTTTAATAACATTGTGTAATAAATTGAATTGATTCAATACCAAACTGTTATGTAATCAGTGGAAACTTGTAATTGGCCTTATTTCTACTAATATCTATATTTATGATTTGTACAAGCTGTAAGTTTTCCTAATAAATAAAAATAAATAAATACAAGTAGTTTGACACAGCATTTTCTTGTATTTCATAAATAGTTATTTTTGCATAATTAAATAAAAACAACCAGCAGTGTTTTAAATTACCTAAATAAAAATCTAGCTCTAATTTTTTTTTTCAGTTTTTACTACAAACTAAAAGTGAAACCGATCGTTATTCGTAAGTGAATTTGTCACAACACTCGTCGCCATGTGATCGGGTACAGACGGCGGCGGAATGTGCTGAGTCACACCGCTTAGGGGAACACCCCAACTCGAGTGTTTAGGGGTCGGGGCTACTTCTGTATGGTTGATCGCAACCCTGGAATGTTGATCAAATGTTTTTAAGAATTTTAAATAATTCAGAAAAAAAGAAACTCAATGTGTAGGTATAAAAAATTGTTAGAATTTAAATGTAAAATAGCAGGTTTTTAGGTCATTTTCATTAAAGTAGTGTTAATTACATACTACATTTCTACCTAGCTGCATTCTTAGGCAAATTCTTTATTTAAATTAGTCGTAATTGATTTTAGATATTCGGAAGCTTTCGGAATGTCGATACTATTAAAAACCGGCACGATAGTAGGCGGACATTTTATATTAAAATAAATATTATTATTCTACATTTTAATAATAAAAATGTCCAGCGGCAAACTTCACAAAATAAAAATGTCAGGAAAAAAGTGTAAAACAAAAAATATAGCTAACAATTTGCACTAAAATATAAATCCGACTGACGAAGCAAATATTCACAATATAATACAAATAATAACTTAACAATTTTACGGGCATTATAAATAAAATGATAATTTTCGATATTTTATGGCCATAAATCAATGATCGAGGTGCTATTTGTCAATTCTAAATTACTGAATTATCATAACTTAATAGTCTGGGGGCTAGTAGCGAAAATATTTAGGAGCGAGATAGATTATTAATTTTACAAGACACTGTTATGAATGTAATAATTAATAATTACAATAATAGTTTTGTAATAAAGTTATGACATTGATAGATAATATTTTTTTTCTATTTTAATTTTATTGCCACTGACCCCATGATCTCAATAGCTAGATATTTTATGTAGGTAACTTGTAAATCACAGGAAAAAAATGCACTATACCTTAACTAATAAAAAAAAAACTTAAGAATCCTTGTAATTTTACAAAATTGACTACATTTTCAATTTCACAAATAGTAATTCAATTTTATCGCGAACAAAAATTTACCGTTTAACAATAAAAATTACGAACAAAACTGCATTCAACGTCACATTTTTTCCTTTCTTGCTTAATTGATAAAATGCGTTATTTCTTAAAGCGCATGTTTGAACAAAAATGGCGTTAATGACGTCAGTCGACCTTTACTGAACATTGTATTAGTGCACGCAAAACATGAAACCGGTAGCAAGTGATAGATAAACTTACTTGTAAGTAGTTTAAGCTGTTTTTTTGTGATAAAATAGTAAACATTAATCGTTTTTTTTTTTTGTTGTATCAGTTTTATTGAAATTGAAATTTGAGTAAATAGAGGTTAATAATAAATCTGATATCGATATGCTACTTAATTGAGACAAGTAAGTAAGCTTTTTAATACCAAATCAAATGCAAAAAAAATATCAAACAAAATAAAAAACAAATACAAATAAAGATAAAAATTAAACATGATGAAATTAGATTTGTTTTGTTTAACAAAGAGTAAAATTTTTAAAATATACTTTTCAACTAACGATATCGATATGGTATAGTTTCCCAACCCTAGCTTAAGGGCAGAGGTCACACCGCTTCCTTCAACCTGTTGCCACTTCAACCAGACCCCAGCCGTGTCCCTGTTCTATCAAAAAAACGATATTCTATCTGTTTCTGACCAATCTAGACTTTGACTGTATCACAAGATTAACTTAACTAAGCTTAAATACCTAATGCTATATAATTTTCATAAAACTGGATATTAAGTAGGTATCTAATCTTACCAATATACTTCGTGTTATTTGGTAACAGGGGTCAGATAAGCAGTTGCTACATTTAAAATTCTGGTACCAATCTATATATAGCTAGACTGGAAGCCGGTCCCAATACAGTTGGAAATGGACATAGCAAAAGATGACCTTAGAGCACTGAATCAGCAGGATACGTCAGTGCATGCATTGCATTTTTGCATAGAGTTTTATGCTTATGGGAGCTTCTGTTAGTTATATGATCTAAGATGACTAAGTAATGTGACATATTTTTGCGGTCAATTCGCTGTTACTTAAGGTAAATTCCCTTACAAAGATATTGTTTATGCATATTAATATTAATTTAAGCGTCAATATAATATCTTATTGTAATTCAACACCGAATAAATAAGCAAGTGCAACTTAGATGAATATCCTTGCAGTGATGACTTGTTGAATTCATTATAATTATATTAATTAATTTACAATATTGTGGATTACCATGAGCTGAAATGCGGTCCTTCTAGCTTGTCGCGACATATTGTTATAGAGACAATTATTTAAACACAGCAGAGATAATTTTACAAGAAATGTTAACTATGTCCAACTATAGGTATTATAAAGAAAATACCATATTTCATATATGATATATTATAGCCAGGTGTCTAGTTCTAACGGGACGCGGGTAAATCTACTGACAGAAGCTAGTATTGAACAGTAAATGGGTGGTACTGCTTAGTAGTTATCTTTCTAAGTATGAAGCCGCTTCTAATGCATTCCACAAGGCTGAAAAAAGCCACAAGAAATCAAAAGCACAGTGTAACTGTCAACAGTTGCTCTTCATAGTATTATAATACGAAAAGATAATTACGATTATTAATGCAATATTATCATTTACTGAAATCCAAAAAATACCAATTCTATAGCATTAACTGACCGGCTGACGATCCAAATTGCGTTGAATGATTGACGGCATATTATTTGGCCAGACGTGACGGCAACCGCGGGTATACATATAACCATAGCTAAAATACAATGATGTATAGATAATATAGAGTCATTGCAGAAGGATCACACACGCACAATATGAATGACCCCTACCTATTTAATGAACTTGTGAATTAAAAATTTGAAGCACTTATCAATTTTTAATATATTTAAAAATGTTACTGCTGAAATGTTTTGTGTTATCAGTTTACTACAAAACTAAAGTACATGTTGATTATATTTGATATAATAAATTGCTCCGTTGTTAGTAGCTAATACCAATAGTCAGTCATTTAAGGATATTTAATTTAAAAACAGATCTATCCGATATGTGTGACTGTTATGCAAAGTTTACCTTCTGTATGTAAAGTTGGTAAGCCATCAATTTTGACGAACACGTGTTGTTAAAATTACCAATTTGTATATGAATAGAAAATGTAATTGAAAACATTGCATCGTTTGTTTTACTGCAACCGAAATGTAATTACTAGACTACGAAAATATACAGGCCTGCGTATATTTATAGAATATTCTATATAAATGTAGAAGATAGAATATGAATGTAGAATTTTATTTATTAATTTCATGGCTATTTTCACAAAGATTTCTTTTGAAACAGCACTTTCAGTGTCTTTACATAACTCGTTAAGTGGTCACAACATATCGCAAAATATAAATTGACGATAGTTTGTTGAAAATATTATTATGCAATATTTTTCAGCTAATTGTAACATATAGTGAGAAAAGTATAACCAGCTTTTTAAGAAAGGTACTCAAACGCAGCGCAATTCCAAGATGAGAGACATGAAAACCTCAATAATTGTCATAATACATTAAAATTTAGCTTTATATTGGTTAGTTTTGTTATCCATTCATTCGATTTGATACACAATAGTGACGTACCGCCGGCAATTATCATAAAATATAATTTATCGACGATATATGGACGCTTCGGAACTATTACTGATTATGATGCAAATTTTAACGGCGTCTATTACAGTTTTGTTTAATTAATACAAAACGTAACGATATGGATAGTCATTTTGGAGGCGTAATCGATTCACGTTTTTTTTTTAGTCTGCAGTGTAAAGTATACGTATAATTACATATATGTTTCTAAATACTTATATTTACAAAATTGAAGTTTTTGAAACCGCAATTTTGATGCTACTGATCGGTTTACTTTGTAGTAACGTTCTCCAAAAACTTTTCATTCTTCCTACTTACATTTAACGGTCTCCAAAAACTTTTCATTCTTCCTACTTACGTTTAATAAGCCTTATTTTTAAGTAAATAAAACAACAGCTGTACATTTTTCAACTTTCACGCTATCTTACAAAAGATCACTGATCAAGTAACTGCACTGCCCTAGAAATTTTTTTCAACAAATATTACAACTATTTACAACCGTTTACCATATATAATTAAATGATTAATTAGCTTATCCAATTATCGTCCAGGTGTGAAAGTTACCACCTCCCATCATTTAGCGAATATTTTTTATGCAATCCATGTCCTTACGGGCCAAAGTTTCAAACATTAGTATGCGGTGTACGACCGACATTATTTGCATATCGATAAAGGTTAACAATGCAATTACGCATGTCGATACTCGATAAACAATAAAACAAAATCGACAGCACTACGTTTGAGAGGTTTTAGTTGGCACGACTTTGTTAGTCAGGTCGCAGTCGGGTCGTGGATGGATTATCATACACCTGGGATTATTAATACCTCGAAATATAAGTAGTAGTTATTTAGCATTGAAATACATGGCTAAAAATTCTTATTATCAGCCAAACTTAAGCTTTTTCATATTTTGCAAATTCTTTATGACATGCCACTACATGCAGGTAGCATAGATACATATGTAAAAAATATCTAGATCACGCAATTATTTAAGTCGATAATCTTAATGATAAATACCTTTCATTCTTCATTTTGACATAAGTATTTTTGACCAAGATACTTTCGGCCTTCTAATTGTGAACATAGATACCGTTATCATTGCAACTGATCTTATTATTCAATGTCACCTCAATTATTAACTTGGATATTTATTCACTTCAAACTGATGAATTAGAACCTTAGATTTGAAATGCGAATCGTATCGTGGTCGTGTCGTAAGCTATAAAAGCGGTTATTCATGAGCCATCCGCGATGGACATGCAATAATTACAACTAAACATTGGCGCAACGTAAATAATAATTCAGAAGCATTATTATATTAATGATACTATTAAATTATGTTAAAAACTTACACGCATTTGAAATGCGCCTAACTATGTGAATTTAATGTAGGTAATTCAATTAAACAGCACATAGAATTATGTTTGGTAGATATATTTTCTAACATTGTTAGGGTGTTAGGTGTGTTTGTTTAAAAACAAAAGACGATGCATTTGTATGAAGTGCATAAAAATGTTAATAATTAACTTAAGCCATTCCTTAGTGAAGGATTTGTATGACATTCCGTCACTAAGCAGTGACTTAAGTAATCATTAAATGTCTCTGAGTGGGGAGGTAAGAAATTAAGAATTAGTAGGTAGTTAATTTTACTTTTAAATTATTATTTCCCATCATGGTTACGGTCTTAAGCGACATATGACGGTGTTCGGCTGCTTAGTTTATTTTCCTAACTTTTATGTCTTGCTCTTTGTTTAAAAATTGTGGTAGTGACCAAATGGAGGTTTTTTCTATAAAATTAGGAGTATTTGGCTTCAATGCAATTTAGTTTCTTATGGTATCTAAACAATTTGCATTATCCAGTGAATACCCAACAAAATACAGCCAACAAGTTCGATTTCTCATTCCAAACAAATATAAATCACAAATCGACTTATTTCTCAAAGCTGCAACAACCTGCAGCCACTGATAACCTCTGACTGCAATCACCAATCCCGTCTCTGACCTCCACAGTACACTGCAACTCTAACAATCTCTTGGAGTACCCTCAGACTGCACACTTAATAGTGGGACGACAGTTGGCCCGATATACATACAGCAATTTATTTATAGAAAATCTTGATGACAATCAAAGTTTTCAATAGGTCTTATACCGGCTAAATACCTGATCTTTGTAATGTGCGTACTACTATTCATCTTAATGCCGATTTATGAGCCCAAAACAAACTTTAGTTTGCAATGTGCGGGTCTTAACCCTTTAAATGTCACTGGCGTCAATAAGCCCCAAACGTTACGAACATTAATTAATTTGAAAAAAAACCGTCTGACCCATTTTTTGCTTCATATCGATCTATTTGTATCTCCGGATCAGTGATCCAGATCTCTTCAATGCCAAACATGACATTTGACTGACGGATTGACGGACAAACACGCTGATTGGATATAATTACGATGCATATTTTGTTAATAAACAATTGTCTGGACATTTGCTATCAAACCTAGCCTTAGCACCTTAGAAACAAGGTTGAATTTTGGCTGATTAAGCAGTAAAAGTAAATTGGTAGGTATCCTTAGAAATTACAACCCGTGGCGGTAGGTACGGCATTTGAAATCATTGTGTTGTGATGGGATCAAACAAGATCCTTATACAAGCCGATTGCTTTAAATATTAGATGATTTCAGAACAATAGTTTTGACACAGCAATTTAGTACCAAATTGCCGATCAGAAAGAGCTATTAGCTGTTGGAAATTTGGTTTGAACTTTTTTTTTTTTTTTTTTTAATCTTTATTTAAGGACGGGGTTTTTTCTAAAAAGAAAACGACACCCCGATTATTGAATACAAAATTAAAAACTTAAAATTAAATTAACCCACCCGTAATCTACTACCCACAATAATAATATTAATAAGAATTCTGGCCTCATCCGACAGTGGCGAAGCCAGAATGCTATTATAGTAGCCTACATTAAAATTGTTGACGTCAAAAGCGTGACGTCTTTGAGCGTCAATACGGCTGCACTCGCTGAGGATATGATGAACATCTTCGATCACTCCACAAACAACACAATTGGGGGAGTCCACCTTACGCATCATAAAGCCAAAGCTGTTAAGCGGGACATGACCGGATCGAAGCCTCAAAGCCATCACAACCTCCTGTCTGTTCATGCTGCTCATGTCGAACCAAAGCGTACGAGGAAGTGAGGGCTGAATGGTTTTGTACCAAATGCCTTTTGTCAGAGACCTTTTGTCGAAATATTCTGACCAGGACTGCAAGCATTTGCCTCGAACAGTGGGTATAAGTTCCGTGTGCCAGGGTAAACAAGTAAAAGGAACGCCGTCAGATCCGGCATCATTAGCGAGGCGGTCGACAATCTCATTACCCTTCAGTCCAACATGAGAAGGTATCCATTGAAGAACAACAGTTTTATGTTTAGCTACAATTTTGAAAATAGATTTTAAAATAGAATAAGCCAGTGGAAGCCCTCTGTATGGTGACGTGCATTTAATAAGATGAAGAAGCGCACTTTTTGAATCGGTAAGGACAACAAAGTAATCACCGTCTAATGATTCTATATAAGCCAAAGCTTCTGCTATAGCTATTAATTCCAAATGCATTATTGATAATTTTGACTTGATTTTGAGTTTAACAGAAGCACCTGTCTGAGAGTCATAGAAGGCTGCGCCACAGTTATTTTCATGCTTTGAACCATCAGTGTATATACAGTAAAAGCCACAATATAATGAATTAAGTGAATTGGTACAAAGTGATACAAGTTGATGAACATTGAAACAACGCTTTGGTTTATCAACAGACTCCAAAGTAGGTTTAACGATATTTGATAAGTCCATATTGCTGACCCAAGTATCCATGGAAAACATGTGAACTGTCGCACTACAGTAAATGAGTTCTCTATTTAGAACATCGTGAGCTGAAACAAGGAGGGGTTTTTTCTTATTTCTCCAATATATTTTGTTGCAGAGTTGATGTAACTTGTCCAGTAAATTAAGAAGAGGGTAATTATAACACTTAGATTTCAAATAAAATTTACAAGCTAAGAATTGGCGCCGAATAAATAAGGGAGGTAACGACAACTCTGACTCCATCACGTGTATCGGCGTACTTTTGATGAACCCGCCTATCAAACGTAGACAAGTGTTTTGCAATCTATCTAATTTCGCCAAGTGTGAGTCAGCACTATTACCGAATAGAAAACTACCAAAGTCAATACGACTACGAATGAGAGCTATGTATAATTGTCTTAACTGTTTTGGATGAACACCCCATCCGGGGCCAACCACAACCCTGAAGATGTTAACTAGTTTTAAGACTCGTTCACATATCTCATTAACGTGTTTTTTCCACCGGAGACCTCTGTCTAGCCATAACCCTAAATATTTAACATTATCAACTACCTGTAGTGATGTGCCGTTTAGTCGTATGTCTATATTAGGTACACGAAAACCTCTACTAAATAAACAAATTTTACTTTTATCCGGCGAAATATGTAATCCTACATCTGTTAGTATGTTATTGATAACATTGAGGGCAGCTTGGATTTTATTTTGACCCTCGCTTACAGACGAACACGTCACGTACATTGCGAAATCATCCGCGTACTGGCAAATAGACACCTGATTTTGAAGTTGATTACAAATGTTTGCCGTTATTATGTTAAACAACAATGGTGATAAAGGGTCACCTTGCGCTAATCCACTACCTGAATCTCTACTAATAAAACTATTACCAGTTCTTATTTGAAGTGTTCTTCTGTGTAAAAAATTCCACAAATAATTACAAATCCGGGATCCTACTCCATATTGATCTAAAACATGAATTAAAACATAGTTGTTAACATTATTGTACGCACTATCTATATCTAAAAAACAGCCCATAGTTGTACAGCCCTCAGAGAAACCGGTTTGAATGGAGGATATTAAGTAAGCTAGACCATCTATACACGATTTATTTCTACGGAAACCCACCGTGTTAACAGAAAAAACATTTAATTTTTCAACAAACCACTCCAGTCTCCTAAATAAAATGTAATGAAATATTTTGCATATGCAAGATAACAAAGAAATAGGACGAAAGGAAGTTACATTGCTTAGATCACGACCAGGCTTTGGAATAGGCACTATACAGATGTCACGCCACTGAGATGGAACAAACCCATGATAAAAGAATTTATTAAATAAAGTAAGCAACACCGATTTGCCTACGTCAGGTAAATTTTTAATCATAGAATACGATATGTCATCGCATCCAGGAGATGTATCCTTAGATTTAATACATTTATTTAATTCCTGGATAGAGATCTCACATTCTAGTAATGGGTTGTAGTTTTTAACTGTAGGGGGCCTTGGGGACACATGATCTGGTGTTAAAGAATATAATAAGTTTGTGGCATTTTGAGGGTCTACATAACTAGGAGGAGATCGGAAACCCTTTAACCATCTCATTTTCTGCCACATTTCACTAGCCGATGTCGTGTGATCAACTGAGGAGCAGAAATTTTGAAAGTCCGTAGCCCTAGCCTGACGGATTAACTTCTGTGCAAAGTGTATTCTGTCATTAAGAATATCGAGATTATTGGGGGTAGGGTTGCGTCTAAATTTTGATAAAGCTAGCCTGCGCTGTGCTACTGCGTGTGAGATTTCTGCTGTCCAATACGGTTTTGGTAAAAATTCTGAGGTAGGATTCTGGTTGAATTTTACAAGCGGGATGAATTTGTTAGCAGCGTCATTTATAATAACTAAAAAACTGTCGTAAGCCTCCTGCAGGTCACTCGGGATATCGAAACTAGAAAAACGTTGTTCTAAATATTTATTATACGATGTCCAATCGGCTTTGCGGAAATTTTTTTTCTTGAGTGAGGGTAGATGAGGATAAGTAGAAGTTGAAATTTTAACGAGTAAATGATCACTACCCAGGTTTTCATTTAGAACAGTCCAACAAAAGTTGTGTGCAATATCCATAGATACCAAAGATATATCAGGAGAAGACTGTTGTAGGTAATTATCTACTAAACGAACACGTGTATGAGACCCATTGTTTAAGACGAAAAAGTTACTATCTAAAAGTGCGTCATGGATGAGTGACCCTCTGTGATCAGTTTTATATGACCAACTGACGTGATGGGCATTAAAATCGCCCAAGATTAGCGTTTTGGATGAACATGACGCTAGCAAGTTACTCCAATCTTGGTGAGTGGTTAAAATTCTGGAAGGGCAGTAGATTGCAACAATATTTTCAAACGGTTCACAATTAAAAACCCTAATACAAACTATTTCGATACCACTATTGTTAATGTGAACGAATTTCTGTTGCGCCTTAATGGATTTGTGTACGAGTATAGCTACACCGCCATATGAGTCATCTCTATCCGCACGATAAGCACAATAACTGTTAACTTTAAAATTACACTCCGGCTCGAGCCACGTTTCACTAAGGGCAGCAATATGAACCTTTTCTTGGCGCAAAATTTCGCAAAAGGAAATTAACTTAGGCTTAATACTTTGGGCATTCCACTGTAAAATGTTTAACTTAAGTGCCTTAGGAGCCATCACAGGGTCGTATTTATAAAACTAAACACAGATTTTATCCAAGGCCAATCTGAAACAAAACTAACGGAAACTAACATAAACCATTCTAGGCACAACTGTAATATGGATTTAATTTTAAAAGAAAGGTTATGCTGTTTGAGAAAAATTACTTCCTTGATTCTGTCCCAAAGCTCCTTAATGGACGGACACTGTTCCTTTTGGCCCTCATCCTCATCAGACGACATATAAACGTCTTTACTGCCTCCATCTGAATTCCAAAATGCCCAATCCTCCTCAGTGGATTTCTTTTGACGCTTTGATGACTTAATGTTAGGATTTAGGGAGCGAGGAGTAGTTTTAACTGCTGACTTCACTTCATGAATAATGGGTTTTGTTTTGACGGTTTCGGCATAAGTCAGTTGACTAGGCGGATCAGGATATATATTCTTACTTGGTGTCTGCTCCGTTCTAAGACGTGGAAAAGTGTCGCCACAGCTAGGTGTAAGTAGGGTTCGTGTGACAGTGTTTTCGGGGAGAATGGGCCTTTCAGGTGGGACATACATTTCTAATGCTTTTCTGTATGTGCATCCAAACTCCGCCATAATCTCTCTCAGCTTCCTTTCTTTTTTGTACGCAGGACAAGCCTTGCTCAAAGATATATGGTCGCCTTTACAATTGACGCAAGAAAACGAAGTGGTGTCGCAATTCTCATGATGACCCCCACACTTGGGGCAAATTACGTTTTTAGCAGGACACATTTTACGGGTATGACCTAATTTCCAGCATTGAGAGCATTGGGATACTTGGTGTATATAGGGGAAAACCCTCACGTTTATATCACACACGCGAACAGTTGCTGGTACATGGCTACCGTCAAAACATAGTCGAAGGGTTTCACTCGGGCACCAACCGCCTTCATCTCGATTCCGTCGATTAAGCCTATGAACTGATATAAGCTTTGTTGGGGCTGGACAAGAGATATTTTTAAGGATCTCGTCATCGGTGAGTTCAAGGTCAACATCTTTGATAAGACCATAGGAAACAGAGACTTCCGTAGCCCTCTGCAACCTCCAACCTTTCTCTAGAAGTTTCTCGCATGAAAAAAGACTCTGTGCAGCTGTTTCGCAGTCAAATTGCAGACGAACTTTAAATGGGCTTAAATACTTTACTTGGTGTACCTTGGTTATGTCATTTTCCTTTAAAATGCGTGCCATTGCAAATTGTTTAGGAAGACGTTCTTTATGAGAAATGTAAACTTCATATTTTATTTCGTCCTTAATTGTGTTATTGCCACCGTATCGTGACTTCTTTTTTCCCTTTACTTCCCTCCATGTATCTTCATCCTCCGTACTACCTTCTCTTTGTCTCTTGGCTCCTCTTAACAGTTCCTCATTGGTCTCAAGGTCATCTCCATCATCAATAGCTTCTATATCGAGAGAATTATTCAAAAGGTTGTAAACATCACTCGCAACAATCGGCGTAACTGAACGCGGTGATGCGTTAGCGTTATCAGTCATATTGCATCTAAAACTCGGTGAATATGCCTACAAATACAAACCGGAGAACGGCCGGGCGAACCGGCGCACACCGGTAATGTTGTTGTTGCTGCTTCGTAACAGCTGCGCGGGCGATAGCCAACGAAACGCGTCGAAAACACGACTAGGCCGCGCGAATGCCGCTGCGGAACTAGGTTTGAACTTTTAAAATTCTTTTTTGTCTACTGCGGTGAAGCTTAGCAATAACATTTTGAATATGGAATTTAATGCAGTCCTCGGTAATATTTTTTTGCATAGCGTAATTATTGTAAGATCTACAACTGCTTATAGAAGTAAATGATGATGCAGCTAACTTGCATTCTGTAAAGTCTCTTAACGGGAGAGAATTTTGTTTCTACAGATAAATGTAATTCTATGCTCTACCGAAATGTAGAGTCTATGACACACACATACCATAGACTTGAAGTAAACCACGTGATTTACGTATATTGATTTCATACAAAAATATAAAATTAAAAATGGTCCTCCCGATTGGCTGTTGAAGAAAGTTTCTTCGTTTTGAAAGCGTGCGTGAAGTGATATTAAAACTTACTGAAGCTGAAGATAACTAAATTCATTATTGTGAACTTATCTATATCTTTAATACGAGTCTACGTTCGCAAAATACCACCAAAGACTAACCCAAACTGGATCCACGTACAGCATAAAGTACGTAATGTGTACGTTATCTGAAAGTGCGTAATCAACAGGTGTATTATCTTATAGAACTTTATGTAAAGCTTACAAAACTATTCATTAGATCGAAAACAAAATGAATCAAGATGCGTCGGCGTCGGCCGTCCGTCTTACAAGTGAACTAATAAACAGAATTGTTGCTTGAACAGTATTCAGCATTGCACGGGTTTAATATTTAAATCAGTATGAATAAAATCAGTTTTCTAAGGTACAAAAAATATAGGATTATAATACGCATTTTTTGCTTCAGAAAAGACTAGCATATCGATTTCGACTAGGTACAGCATTTTTATTTTATTACAAGATATAAAAGAAAAAGTTATCTTGATTTGATGGAAATCTATTTTTTTGCAACATATTATGAATTCAAAGTGCAATACAGTTCATTACATTAAAATAGACCACCCATACATGCTAACTTTGACACTAATTCATAATAACCAAAAACGATTAAAAATCTGCCAAAGCTACCAAACATATTCAATCCCAATTTGTAAACACAACCGATCATAAGTACAGTCGCGTCCAAAAATGTTAGCAGCGAATATTATGTGATATAGGTACATACAAGTTAACACTCGAGTGCATTCATTCCGGCCTGATTGATAGAGTGATTGATTGGCACGTGACGCGAACACTCCCGTGTAATAGCCCAGTAAACAGGCGGGATTTGCGAACAAATTCTACCTCTAAATTGAAATTATTATTTTTCGTTTATTAATGCTGGAATTGATTTAGGTTGTTGGTGCAGTAATTTGGTTTTGGGATTCTGAACGTTCGAGTCCGATTTATTCTAAATGGTTGGTTTCATAGAAGCTTTGTCACTCACAATCATCTCTTAAGTGGGGGCTCTAGGAAACAATATCCCATATACTTCGCCCCATTAAAAACTTTTCCGTTATGAAATAAGCTATATGTACGCCCCAGTGACACGCACACAGAAGTCCTTACTTCCGTGCACGAAACACACAAACAATCACACATCCATACTCAATAACGCTTCGCAACAGCATCTTTACAAGTCATTAGACGTGCCACCCCTCCCCCTCGCTACCCCCTCACCCGAGGGCCCCGCACCCGTTTGTAATTAACTGAGGGCCATAAATTGACCGTAACTGTCATATCATATTGATTTAGTCCCGTGAGCGTACCTACGCCTTGCTCCGAGTTTTCAGCCTCGCTGGGGTAGGGGAAAAATTAAAATTGTTTGGATTGACGCTATCGGGCGCCGCGGCCGGGGGTTGATGCTCGAGTTAGTGCTTCGTTTGTCTCCCAGGACAGACTGTGGCCAGCCGAGACTGTAGTGACTGCGCGTAGAGGTCATTTATATTTGCACTGTGCACATATTGCACGGTGATGTGACAATGTATTACGTTAAATGACTCAATGAGTGGTTTAGTGGCCGTGTCTAATCTCTGCTGATAGAAAAGTTTTCTTAAATTCCTGACTCAGAGCCCCAGTAAAATAACGAGCCGCTGAAAAAATTACAACCATCCTATTTTATTTTCGTTCGTCTATTGAAACAGATTCATTCATTCTTTCATTGGTTCCATTCATAACAACGAATTTATCACATCAAATGTTTCAATTGCATATCAGAATTCCGTAATAAAACAAACAGTGGTGGGATCGAAAATAGTTCGAAATCAAATGTGATACGACTCATTTAAATCATTTTCACATACAAAAAAATCGTTCCGTATGCATACACATACGTCGATGCCCACACACAGCCGTGAATGAAGTGAAGACAGCATTATTACCGCTTTGCAACGATTGAGACTGTCAAAACAACGCTAACTAGCGAAATCGAACAACATTTGGCTGGCGGATGATAGAAAACAAACATTTACTTGCCATTCTTAAACAGATGATCCGATTCAACAAACATTATTGAACGAATTTACGAGCCATCGAGATCAAAGTCGTTATACAAAAATATCTACAACAATCAGGAGTGCGGCGTTAGTTTCTTAAGAGCTGCGTGTTAGGAGCACTTTTGTGCGTGAGATCACTTTGATGGCTGTCGATGCAAATTGGGCGCCATGTTTTTTTTCCCGCGCCAACAATTGGTGCTGCCGCATCGAAGCTTCTTTTTTCTACCGTAAGTTCCTGATCACGCTAATTCCGATTTCTGATTGTAAAAACTATTTTTTGTTTCAATTGTGTAATATTTAAGACGTGTTCTCGAAACGATGATTGGTACGATGGTTGATCAAAGACGGCCTGGATTATACAACCTTGATGTGTGAAAGATTAATACGTTTTTACAAATATCGGAGCATTTGTTTGGACAATAATTTCATAGCTGATAGGAAACTTTGCAACTGGACCGATGACATGATTCAATCTTCATCGTTATTTTGAATTTGATCTGTATTTGAAGTCTGATGACTGACTAATTGTATAACATTTCCCCTGGCTTCTGTTGTGTGGGTAATTATATCTGTCTGAATAATCTTTAATAGCCAATATTATATTCAGTGCAGTCTAGTCTCCAGTACTTCAATTCATCATTTTCGTTATCATTCAGCTATCACTCAACATTCAGATTCTAACTTGTCAGTTGTGATCTCCAGCAGTCAAGATTACGTGATTTGTAAGATAAGCCCAAACATAAATAAAATTATGTTTATCCTACTGTTAAACTGGTTCCGTTTTGTCAGTGCACACGAAAGTATTTGTTGTATATTGATATTCGGCACGATTTTATCTTATCTTTCAATAAGTCGAAATCAGATACACGCACAGCAAACTCGTTTGTGTCTAAGGAAAATATATTTAGATGGTAATGTCTCTTTTACATAAACTAACATGCATCTCTCTGGCGTCGATTTAGTCACGAAATCAATACATCAGTTAGAAAGCACACTACTGTAACTCAGTCCTTGCTACACCCAATTTGACAGCCATTAGAAAAAAACGGGTTTTATTTATCGGCCCACTAAAATTCCTAGTGATTTCACATCTAGGTAACTTATCTTATAAATCGTGAAATGTGTCAATTAACTCCAGTTTAATGTCGTATTTATGTTAATGGACGACTGACGGACATTTTTGGGCATACACAAAAAGATCTCGGCAGGATGCGAGGCGAGTACACTCGGGGTTTTACTAAATGTCAAATGACTTAAATAAGTGTTGCGGCTTGAGGCTCGACTGACGCCCCACTGACGCCTGACTGATTGCTTGATTGACTTTTCGCATTCGAGGGTTCAGTTTTTTGCTCCACCGCAGCGAAAATGTCATTGCTTTATTTAAAAGCCTTATCAATCAGATGAATAAACATTTTATTATTTTTACACACATAACATTTACTGCGAAACGATACCCATTAATAGAGAATCAAAGACCGTAAATTAGTTAATGTGACATAAAATTATTTTAATATATCATTGCTATAATAACCATCAAACGAATTTAAGAAGCGGCTAAAAAGCTGTCACAATTTATGTATATTGCGATCATTTGTGTAATAAGAAAGAATTAGTAACAACTTAGCAACAAAACTGATTATTAATAAAAAAACAAATTTCAATCACTAGTTTAGTGGATGGTTGTCATAAAAATAATATAAATAACCTAATATAAATTATTGGGGTATCGAGAAATCTCGCTATGGATGTTAATAATCGTGGTGGGATACATAAAACGGTTCTGTTAATACATTCTTGACGATCGAGCCGTGGGACTGTTTGTATATTATTTATGTACCGGCTTCACTTAAAGCTATGATCCGACCTAGACCTGCCGTAAATTTTAATGATGGAATCCGAAAAAAACTATTTTTTAATAAATAATGGTGTATCAATACATAAATAATGGGACCAGTCGGTCGAACTAGTACCAATAACGCGAATAAAAATAAATATTACTTAAGCATTCGAAATAAATATGGCGGATGATTTATGGCGTTATTGACATTGGGTGCGCAGTCGCAGGCGGCCATCTTGCCAGCTAATTGCCAGTCTGTCATTAAATCAGTCACGCATCGAGTATAGACGGATGTTTGAATATTTGTTTAGGTGGCGACAACTAAGTAAATTAACATTTTTTATTTTAATTCGTTCCTAAATGATTTTCAAGTCGTCAGGCCAATCGTTTGGGTGGCATTTCGTGGTGTATTTAAATATCTAGGCATGGAGGAACGCCTCTTTAATGTCACTATAAGTGGGCACATGTTTTACTAGAACAAGATTATTAAATATTTTAGGCAAATTGATCATTAACAAACATGATGAAAGCGTGAAAGAGGAACATATAATTCGACTAATTAATATTTATCTCATAACATAAAATATGTAAAAAGAATCGCCTAATAGTTAGGTTCTTGCAACATATTATTATTTTTTATGTGTTAGAGACCTTTAGCAACATTATGCATGGTTTAAAGTAGCAAAGTTGACATTATAGGGAAAACCGTTAGAATACTGAATAGTGGGTACATTATAGAATAAACTGGTACCGCTGCAAGCTATAGGCTATAGAATAGACAATGGTAACTTGTTGCTTACAGTGGAACATAGCTGTGAAAAGTACCAGTGAGAACTTTTACGGTTTAGGTACATTTAAGCTTTATAAAGACTGCTATTATAAATATTAGACGTTCTAATTTATAACTTTATAAAATTAATTAAAACAATGACAATTTAGACGGAGCTTCTAAAAGTATGCTCAGAATTATAAAGAATATCTAGGCATTTCTAACCTAAATTAAAACGCTTAATATTTAATTATCCTGTTTTTAATAGTATGTGTGAACTTATTAATAAGTATAATTTTTTGGCGTGTGAATCAAACAATTGTGTAGAAGTAGTGAGTAATTAAAACTTTTAACATTGTTGTAATATTTTTAATTTAAGTAATTTGTAAGCGTGTTACCTTAATAGGACCGAGATCTCTTTACCTAGATAAAGATATTATTAATTAATATTCGCAAAATTATATAACTGTCAAATTCCTTATAAATATAAAACATCTAAAGATGACGAGTCTAAATTCATTCATTAAAAGACACAATTTGTTCATGAAACAATAGTCGCGTCATTCAGCAGCTATAAAAACAATAATAAAACATAAATTAAAATAACTAAAGTATTATCGCTTAACGTTTTACAATCGTGAAGATAGTAATTTGTTAACTATAGTGGAATAATTCAGAATTCGTACTGAAAGACCTAAAAAGCGATACCTAAGTGTATCACAATATTCAATGTCTTCATGACATCATCTCTCTAGCCTTTTCCCTACTATATTGGGATCAGCTTCCAGTCTAACCGATGCAGCTGAGTACCAGGTACCGCTTTACAAGGAGCGACTGCCTATCTGGCCACCTCAATCCATTTATCCGGGCAAACCAATACCCCTTGGCAAGACTGGTGGTCAGACTTACTGGCTTCTGACTACCCGTAACGACTGCCAAAGCTGTTGTAATGAGAGCCGGGACCTACAGTTTATCGTGCTTTTTCTGATACAAGGTGTCAAGGTATCTTGAAGTCACGTCAGTGGTATTTAGGTTTCTTAGGATATTAATTTTGTCTCTTGTATTCATAATTGGTCTGAGATCATCTTATGTAGGAGTAGACATATTAGATACAAGATACTAGTATCAGATATCACACAAATCATAACTATGATCAAAATTCAAGCCTTAGAACGTTGTAGACGATACTAGACTCCTGCTTTCTGCATGTGGATAAAAGGTAGCACATATGTCTTCTCATAATAGGCATGAAATATGTCACTGCCAAGCTCTTACATATTTACACCTTTTCAAACTTTCGCATTTATAATAATTTAGTCAATTTAAGTGCACTAACATCTGGAAGAATTTCAAGCTAACATCATAAATGCGGCAAAAAGTTTGGTGTTAAATTAATTAATAACTGTCACGTAGAAATAAATGTCGATAATAAAAATAATTGCAATATATACTAGCACTTGGTAACCAATTTATATATGATATTTTTTATATTCGAAATATAGCATGAATGATAGACCAGCTGAATAAAAGTGACGTCAAAAATATTATTTTTGCGACAGATGTCCTGCAGGTGATTATAGGAAATTGGTCATATTTCTCAAGTTACCGTACTAAAACATAAGTACAATTGGTAACTGTTTAATTACGATTCAGTTAATAAGGTATACATTTTTTATACAGTATTATTAGTTTCATAATTTGTTCCTATTCTATACACAGAAAGCACAGTATTTCAGTAGCTAAGTACTCACAAAATTCATCAAATCAAAATTCCTTTTACATCTAAATCATGCTCTCCACTCAACAACTGATTAAAACAAACTTTCGACTACAAATTAATAACCCGAAAATGCATTATTAAAGTAATAGAATCCCCCAAAAATGTGCTATAAATATAAAATATTGAATATCATAAACAAGTCAAAGTTATGGGATCTCTAGCAGATGTCGCGTCACATGGCATCTATAAATTTTAGTTGTCGTATTCAAAATGTCCGCTTGAAATTGTTTAATATTATATCCATAACCGATAGTTAGTAGTAAAACATTCCGTACACGTAGTACGGAATGTTTTAGTTAGAATCCATTATGGTTTGTTACGATTTCAATAAAAATATGATGTTGAAAAGTCTAAAGTAGATAGCTCCGAGATTTTTCAGAAGGAGATGAAAATGTTATCAATAAAAATAATTGTGTCATTTTATAAACTTTATTTATAAGAAGGAAAAGGATATTTGCGTTGAAAAAAAAAACTTATAAAAAAGAATGCAGTCTGTATTATTTTTTGGTTTTTGATCAGCGCGTAAGAGAAAAATTCGGATCGGAATTAAGATGATATAATACTTATTCTGATTCTTACAATTTCTGATGATTTTTGAAATAAATAGCTTCATGAAAGCCGTATAGATCACGAGTAACAGTGTACCAGTAAGTTTTACTAAGTGGAATAAGGAGCTAGGAACATTACAAAACGAGTAAGAGCCATGATTTGACATATTATAACTAGATGCCGCAAAGGGTCTCTAATGATATCACGTATATTATTAGATAGCTGATTATTCTAAATAGATAGCTGAAGAATAGGTCAAATATAACTAGCATGATAGATCAGCAAACATAACTTATAAAAAAACAATTATAAATAACATAATAGGCGAAAAAATGGAATTATCATCAATTATTGTGCATAAATTGACTTAGATTGCCATTGGCTCTATATTTTAAATGTTTATTTTATAGCTCCGATCCAAATGAAAATAAACTATACTAATAAAATAACTAGTAAAAAACAATGCAAATGCAACTTGGCCATAAATTTTCCATTATGCATATTGCAATTAAAAACTGCTTCGTTTTCAATCAATTATAATTATTAATCAATGTCGTTGGTGATTGTGATATGCAATAAAACTTTATTATTAACTTCTATTGTATTATTATTTATGACATTTGATTGTCAGGCTCTGCGTCACTCGCGTCAATCATTGTTACGTTCGCGTTTTTTGTTTCTTGAATATTTTGCTGTTATTTTTCTCGGTCAATCAGTAATATAGTAAGATTCTATTTTTTTTTGTTTGTGACTAGTCGTTTTAACGCGGTTTCACCCGCGTCCCTTGAGAACTTTTTTTCATACCGGGATAAAATATAGCTTATGTTACTCGGGAAGAGTGTAGCCTTTAGAATTTTTTAGAATTTTTAAAATAGATTCAGTAGTTTCGGAGCCTTTACACACAATAAAAAAAACCCTTTATTATATGTATTAGTATGTAGGTATAGATAAATAATTTCATTCGGATAATTATTTAGTTTTAACTACAGTGTTAGGGAATGTGGCAGGTTTGTAAGGTTTGCAAGCAATGCGGCTGGAAGGAGCACTTTTGCAAGCATGGCTAAGTGGCTGACCTGTTTGCCGAGGTCAGGGTAATAAGCAGGTGTACTTTGTGCTGATACTGAGAATCCATTAGTATTTATTTTCATTTAAATAGGTACTTACTTTGGATGATGGGTTATACAAAAACGCAGCAGTTTAAGTCATTGGGAGTTTAATTCTTTTTACATAAGTAGGTAGTATGAAGAATATGATGGGAGCTTGATTTCATTTTAGCATATCTATTCATGAAGTTCTAAATCGGGCCGATAAATAAATTAATTGGGCTCTTACATACCTACTAAGTACTAACTTACCTATAAATAAACTCGCAAAATATCATCGTTAGAAGCTGAATGTAAAAAATAATAATTTAGACATTATATCTTCTATGCATTCCATGCGTCTTGTAATTTATGAATTAATAAGTAGATTGAAACAACAATTATAAATTTAAGAAGCCCGCATTGTAATCATTTAGTGGTTTTAGACAATACAAACAAGCCAAGGAAACTAAAGGGGATAAATGCTTAGAAAAAATAATTTAACAGTATGTTATTTATTACAGTTAAATAGGTACATAGAGCAAATAGGTATTACCTACTAGATAAATAATTATAATTCTAAAAAAAAAACTAATTTAACTCCGAAAAACAACACAAAACCCAAACCCATCCTGACATTTGGAGTCAAATTCAGCTCTAGTACTCTAGGCATATTGCGTTTTCCAAAACGTCTTTATGTACACAATGTTTATGATGCGGCGTCCCGCTCTAGCGCCCCGCCCCCCTCCCCGCCCCGCCCCCCGCGCCCGGCAGACGCGCTGCAGACGCTTGGGGCGAACGCCACTCGACTATTTAAAATGACGACTGTGTGCATTGCTTTACAAAAATAAAGATGGCGGACTAGGGAAAAGGACGCTAGAGGATGCAAAAATATTGCACGTTTCTTTTGCTCAATACTTCTTCTATTCTTGATGGATATGTCAAAGTGTTTGATGAACTTTTTTTGAAGTTATGTAACTTAGAGTTTGAGGGTAAACTTGACTTGAGGAATACATATTCAAAGCCGCTCTATGTAGGTATCTGGGTTCCTATATGCTAGAGCTTTTGTGACTTATTTATTTGAATAAATGATAACATGGTTAATTAGCTTGTAGTTAATTAATTAAGGCTGATGCCTATTTATTTAAAAAAAGTATACTTATGGTTATATCAAATTACAAAAGCACTAAGTTTACTTACTGGGATTCTAACTCGACAACGACACGACTTAGATATTGTTTACCATATTGTCCACACATTTATTCAGTGTGTAAGTACCTAGTTATACATTTTGTCAAGAAAAAAATATTTTGATGTGGTCAAATAATTATTTTTTAATCCATAAAACATTTTTTACAAGTAACACAGACGTTTCCGTCACTAATAGTTTCAGTCGGACCGTCTTCCGTAACTTTTTGAGAACTTTATTCGAAACCTTCGAGTCTCCAAAACTCTCCGTATCCAAAGCAACGATATCCTAAGCTTACTTTTTTTATTAGAAAATAAGTTTATTCACATGAAAAAGTGTTTATGTAATAGTTTACAGTGTTTTCATGTAGTTTTTCCTTTGTTAGAGCTTATTTTATCAGCAACGGCCCGGCACAGTACCGTCGCGGGCCGTCGCCGCATCCTCACTGAATTCAGCAGCCGTCACAAAGTTTTCAGAGCCCACCACGCATTGTCAAACTTAACACTACTACTCTAAACTATCTACTCCACCTAAATATACAACATTCCGGCTACATGTACACAGTTTTTTTCAAAGAAACACTTTGAAATGCGTGAAATATTGTTAAAAAGCGATAATAAATTCAAATGTAGTGTTAGCATTTGTTTGACATGTTATACTCAAAGTATGCTCACCTTCGTTTTCCAATAAATATTCTTATTTGACAGACAATAAGAACTCCGCTCCACCTGTCACAACGAGCACCTAAGCAAGCAATGCCACTCGAGGCCCTCTCATATAACCATTGTTTTCTAAACTTCTATTTGTTTTCGAAATACGTGAAACGAATTCCTCAGCACATCAAACACTAAGTACGATGTCGTTGAACCTCTTTCCAATCCATCAATAGTAAACTTAAACAAATCAGCCGTATTTGAACAGATGGGCTGCGACGGAGCAAATACCGGTGGAGCTTACTGGGATGGCACAGCGTGGGTCACTTCACTTCACTAAGTTAACTGGTCACAATATTTGGCACAGCACGTGAACATGTGATTGTGTGAGCGCGTATCGTGGCGTGTTTACGCGGGCGACAGCGAGCGCGGGTGCGATGCGGTGGCGTCGCGCGCCGCGGCCGGAATGACGCGCGAGCCGGCCGCCGCGCCGACAGCGCCGCGCGGCCGACAGCGGAACTAGCGCACTCAATCACACGTCCAACGTGATAAGATGCAACTGCTTTTTTGCAATACTGCATTCTTATTGTGATTGATCTTGGAAATTAATATGGCTGGTTATTGTGGGTATTGTGTCGGGGTTTGGGTGAGGTTTTAATATAGTTTTGGGAAGTTGGTTTGTAATATACATCGATGTATAAAAATAGATATTGGAAAGAATTTCCACTAAACTCTCTACAAATACAATAAATAAGCAACTATTGTATTATTTCACATATTTTCTTTAATTAAAAGAATGTTTGCCTCATCTCCTAATAAAAAATATTGCATAAAAATAAACAATTAAAGAAATAACAAACAAAAAAAACTTTCATTCACACAAAATTCAATACTGAAATCGAAAATACCCCGAAAAAAATTCAGTCCTCAAAAACTGTACGTACTTATGTCAAAACATTGCAAAAAGTCAGTGGGTCTGACGTGACCTTGCAGCGTGCAGGCGGGCGCGCGTGCAGTGTCGCCGTCCCGCTCGCGGGGGGCGGAGCCTAGTCACCGCCCCCCGCCCCCCGCCCACCTCACCGCGCCGCCTTTTTACCTTTTTGCTCGCTGGTAACTCACTTTCGTTACGAGTTGTACCTACGTAGCTTATGCGAGATTTTATTCAAATAATTAATTAATAATTTTTATTTTTTTTAAGTAATTAGTTTTTTGTTTGTTTAAATTATTTTTTGATGTTATTTTATTGTGAAGTTTGATAGTTTGGGAAAGTTGATGCCGTTTCTTATTATTTATTTGTTAAAAAAATAGATCATGATTACGTATTCTATTATATTTCGTTTGATCTCGTTTGCTTTTGTTTTACTTAGGTAAGTTTTTACCTGAGCATATCATACTTAGGTAGATAAAACAAAAGCAAGATAAAACATATTCCGTCTTACCACAAAAACTTTTAAACGTCAGTTTATGCCTTGTCTAAAAAAATGTCAAATTATGACGTTGACATATGGTTCATTTTGCAGCCAAAATTTTATTAGACAAGCGTAAAACAGGGTTTAAAGTTTTTGTAGTAAGGCCCATTATGTTTACACAGTTGGGCACAGATTTCTTAATTCCTACCTAGTTACATGGGTCTATGGGATAAATTATTAGGTAGGTACCTAAGTAATTAGGTAGGTATACTTATCACCATTAGGATTCGACTTGAGTTTAAACTTCATAGATTGTATATTTTTTACTTTAAAAAAATCAATAAGTTACCTACTATGCAATGTTTTTTTTTTCAATAAATTCTTTATCTTATAACATTTTAGTTTTATTTGTTGGTAGAGACTTAAATTCCTCAAATTAAATAATCCAATAACAATAAAAATAATAAATCGACAAAAGCTATTGCCAAACTGCAAACAATCTCAATAAATCCCCGCACAAGATTCATTAGGTGCTCGTAATAATGATAAAAAAAACTTTGCACATTCAGTCTTCCTCCTAAAACACGTTACACCATAAATATCTCATATTTCCATTACATTCTCACATAACATTACCGACTACTTTTTACATAAAACCAAGCTACTTAATAAACCACTTTACAGCCTTAAAAATAAGGTCCAAAATCGAAGGACCAAAAAAATTTCAATAATAACCCAAAACACGCGTAATTTTACGATCGAAATCGTAAAAATCCGATTCTTTTTGTTCGTCAATATAATTTTATTCGCGTTTAAGTTCACTTATTAAGAAGACATGTGGGTTATTTTGCCGTTTTTACCAACGATTTTGACGAAGTTCTGATAAAAAAGAGTCAAGTGTGGGAATTTTATTCAGTTGCTTTTAAGTTGGTTTTGGTCCTTCGGTCCGTGGAAACAGGTACCTGCTCTCACTACCCTAATACAAAGGTTAATTTATTATCTTTTAAGCATTTCTAAATAGGTAGGTAACATCTTTGGTCAATGCAATGAGATATGAATCAAACTACTTATTCAATGAACTTCTATTCAGATTTACAAATTTTTATTCAAACATTTTTTTGACAATGAATCGAATTAGGTAGGTATTCAACTAGGTAACCATTTCTATTCAGATTTTTTTTCACCTATAAAATATCAATCTAAACTTAACACTAAAATGCTAAAGCTTACTTCCACCATTGTTGGATAATAAAAATTACCAACAATGATTATTCTGCAACTCTGTATTCACTTACCTACTTAGTAAGTAATATTCAAATAATGAACTCATACGAATGTCAGTATTCAACCACACATTTTAATTTAAATATCTGTTGATCCAGCAATACTTAAAAGTTTTATTCATAACTTAGCATAGCTTTTTTACTACAAAATATTTATGTAAATTAAAAACATGCAACTAAATATTTATACCTAGGTACATATTTTTATTGTCATGTTTAAACAACTTTACAACGGCTGTCATAATTTCATAAAGTATCAAAATTATTATGTCTATCTACGTCTGAGTAGAAACATGTTGAGTTGGAAATATCATATTGAATTACTTAAGTAATGTTTCAAAGAAAAGTTAGGACAATAGATCCTTGCTTCTGTTCTGTCTGATTTTTGTGCCTGAACTACTGAAACGATAAAAACACATCTGAAACACAGATCATAAAGAGGCTAAGATAGAATATGGGGGTCCATTTTATCCAGGTCTAAGTTCCCTAAGGCAACTACTAACCGAACCATTCCCTCTTCTCTCACCACGTGAAACCGCAGGGAACAGCTAGTTGAATAAATACTAAAAGAAAAGCTTGAAATATTCAATCATTCTGATACAAGTAGATACCCACGCAGCAGCAAAGCTGTACACCCTTAAAATGACACATATCGACCAATATTGATACGCTACACATTACCTTTACAAACAAAAGCAGAAAACTAGCCTTCAAAACCTAACCCCCCAACGCTGGCTTCATCATCGTCAGCCCCGCGAACCCGCCCGTCAAATCCTACAATAAACCGTCATTTTTATCCGTCCCCCGCTGAGTAGCTCCACAGCTAAATATACACGATTATTACAAACATAAATTTAAAAAATATACGTTTGATAAGTTTTAAAAAGTTAAAAAAAATCGGATCTGAACATAACGTGCATAGTTTATGTTGGTAGTTGACGTGTTGGCAACATTACTTTGATTGCGACTTAATCGCCCCGCGTTTGAGGGTTAGGGGTTAATGAACTTGCGTAAATCTTTTTTGTATTGTGTTTGGGTTGTGTGAGGGAATACCTAATGGGAATTATTATTTTTGTTTTGAATTAGATTAGGATTCATTTCAATGTTAATAAGATGAAGGACTAATTTTAAAATTAACAATCTTCCTAGTTTACCTACTTAACAATTATTTTGCATGTCACCCTACAAATTCAATACTGCACAATTCTTAATATGTATGTATCTAAGTGCACCTTGCACTTACTATGCTATCTAAATACAGTCCTCAGGCAAATGCCAGAGACTCGGTAATCTATCAAACTCGACATTGATGACTTACATCCAGCCTTAGTCATAATAACTCATTCAATGATTATTATTTAAGTGCTAGTCTTCTTAAAGCTTTGTTGGTGCAGGGAGTTGCAGTTATAGCTTTTGTTATAAAATAAAATAAATTCTACCTTAAAGAAAATTATTTCCTAGATATTTCTTGTACCTACTTAGTTATCTTCTGCTTAGAATGAATATACCTCATTTGCCTAGCCTTTTCCCTTTTTATACTAGGGGTCCACTTCCAATCTAACCGGATGCAGCTGAGAACCAGTGTTTTACATGGAGTAATTCCTATCTAAACTCCTCAACCCAGCAATCCCTTCAGTAACAAATGTTATAAAGCTTCTAAAGATTGCCAAAGATGTTAAAATTTCAACCTAAACCAACAATTAAACGTGTCTTCCGAAACACAAATGGCCTTACTACAAAAACTTTAACCACTGTTTTACACTTGTCTAAAAAAAATGTGGCTCCAAAATGAACCATATGTGAACGTCATAATTTGTCATTTTTTTTGACAACTCTTAAACTGACGTTAAAAAGTTTTTGTGGTAAGACGGTAAGGAACTCGTCATCAAGCGTTGCCCAACCATATTACCTACACTACATGATCGATGGACCAATGCGGCTGTTATTTAGCCACGAGCTCCTGAAGACTGTTTAGTACTAAGTCCTAAAAATACATATGTATCATATTTCTTGAAGTAATCATTTCATATGTTTATGACAGAAACTGGATTCCATAAGAGAATGGGGTGGGTGGCAGTATTCATGATCTTTGCCTTTTCAGATCACTTACCTACCAGAAGCGAAAATAAATTAAGTACCTTAGTATGAAGTACTAACTAGTAAAGTACATAGGTATGTACCTAAGTATAAGGTACAAACTTAATAAACCTTTTCATAAATAAAAAAAGTAGGTACTTACTGAGACAAGTACCAAAGTTTCGTCGTATGACAATGATTCTTATTGTACAACAAATCGCTATGCAAGAACTAAGACAATTTGAGGTGGTTTTCAAGTCGATATATTCTTAGCCAAAATAAAAAAAAAAACATCCATGAAAGATGGAGTGTAGGGATTAGATCGAAATGTTCCTGACTTGGTGTTTAGTAGTAATACCTCTACATAGATAATATAATGAATCGCCTTCACTCTGCACTCTGCACTATATCCTGAATACAGATCAACATTATTAGTATAAGATACACAAACTATTGTCGTCGTTATTTTCGCCAATAAATAAACACGACACCCACAAAACTAATAAAATATAAATAAAACTACGTAGGCTGAGTTTTACAACCTCGTAAAATCACTTCCCGGGTTCAAATCTTAATGGTCACCCTAACACCTACACTTTCAACCAATTTAAAATGATACTATAAATGTATTAAAGTATAAAGTGCTTGTAATCGATATAGTTATCTGACACGAGACGGACAAACAGACAAACAAGAGTGGCCGTCAATCAAAGCAATCAGTCAACGGTTTCACGACACGAACACACTTTGACAAATTACTTTGCCGACACTCAAGACCAGCTGAGTCTTACTACAGTGGAATAAGGACCAAATTCGGTCAAAAGGGCCAATTCCTGATAGTACCACAGTAAGGTCTATATGTAATTTTGGATCATAAAATTGGTAATTTTCGCGGTGTTTCAATTCTGCGCTGTCATCACGCGGAATCCTTTATGGCGCTAAATTATATAGGGTTGCGCGCGCGCACCGTTTTTCTTGCATTGAACCAGTTGCACGCAAATTGGGTTAGGTTTCGCGGCGGGTGAATACAATAATGAGTGTCAATTGGGTCGGGTTTCATTGGGATTTGGTTATTTTTGCTCTGTTTTTTTGCAAATGCCTGCTTGTCGGCGGATTTGCTTAGTTTTTATTGCCGTATAAAAATTCTCGATTGAATACTCCTTGTAAAAGTGACGCCTGGGAAGCAAGGAATTTTTTGAAACAGTAAAAATATAAATGGAATAATTCTAATCGCAAGCTTCATTACAAAATAGTGTCTTAATATTAATTGCCGATAAGTATGCAGTAGAATCTAAAATTATACCTTGTTTACAATATTTTCTATACAACAACCCTTTAACCGACCCCACGGTTCTCCATCACATCTCCAAACAAGACAAAAAAACCCAACAAAAAAACCCCACCATCAAGCTTCATTTGCAAACGGCAAGTGAAGCGCGTTTCCTTCATATGATAAATACAAATAAAACCATATTTCCAATGCAACAGTTACCCGTGGCTGTCCTGAACTTCTAGAGAAGGAAGTCATGTCGGAAGGGTGAGCGGCTGCATGCAACCCGGTTTTAATTACCCCTGCTTACCCCCCCACCCCTCGGCCACGTAATAAATATGGTCTTCGCACGCACTCATAGTAAAGCAATTGATGAATGTGCACCAAAGCCCAAAGGTTATGCATATCTGGTTGTTGTTGAAAAGTGCTTGACAATTTTTCATTAGGCCTGGCAGGTTGCATAATGGCGCATAGTTTACTGGTTCTTGTTTGACTAGTGCTGGTAATAATTTTGTGATAGGTCTTCCTCAAAATTCTAGACATATTCAAAGTTAACTTTATTACTTAAGTACGCAGATGTCGGATTACTATCCAAATCAAAGGATGTCATCTCCTTCATACAGGATATCTAAATTCGACTCAACATTTGAGTTGATAGTGGTTCGAATCTTAGGACCAAAATGACACTTCCATACTCACGTACCAAAAACAATCAAAATCAAAAAATCAAAATCAAAATCAAAAGTCATTTATTCAAACTTGGCTGCAAAACAGCACTTTTCGAACGTCAAAAAAAAAATTTACAAAAGACAGCCCCCAAAACGCCCACCCTTCACCACTTCCTATGTGTTTTTGCTGGGAAGAAGAAGTGGCGCAACAAACTCCCCAGCAACACATGTCTGTCTGTTCGGTTAGAAGAACCTTAAACATTGTTTGATATGTACATTTGTATACAATTTAATTTGTATATTACAAAAGAGGACAATACAGTAAAAATAATGTATACACCACATGCTAGCTAGCACTCACCCTACATACCTTAACTAACTCAAGCATTGAATATGTTTGATGAACAGAAAATTATAGCCTCCAAATATTTACACTTAATAGAACAATACAATGTTCTAAAAAATGAGAATATAGAGTGTTATCAAGTAAAAAATACCTAGAGCTTCAAAAATATTCGCACATGATGTAATTAAAAACGTTGAGTATCAAACAAAGCAGAATAACATCGATGGACGGTGATGGACGATGTAAGCGCGATGCGCGTAACTAGTTAACGCTCCATGCGTCGCTTGCTGTAATGATTGCACGGAATTAGGGATACCAGCTCTCTGTGTTACTAGTAAGGACAATCTCAATAAAAATTTTGATAATTTAAATTAATTTCGGGTTTATATTTGGAACATGTCTTTGTCTGATGAGAATTCATCTGAAACTTTCAAGGGATTCCGTCCAAACAAGGTAACTAGTTGATTATTAAAACAGTGATGTTCTGAATTGAAGAAGGATGGAAAATATGTAGCTTTTAGGAACTACACCAATGACTGAAACAAAAGGAGAAGGAAATATTTCAAGGAAACTAAAGGTTAAGAATCTGAAATCGTCAGTCCACCTTGGGCAAGTGGGGTGTTTGCTCATTCTTTCTCTATTTGAGGATAGTCCTATGCCCTACAGTGGCATAGTAAAAATAGGCTAATAATGATGTATCTCAACGTAACAATTTAAAGACATTCAATCCATTGAAAAATACATCTTAATAATGCCAAAGGTTAAGCCGGACATTCCTCCTTTAACCACAATCATAGTCTCCCTACAAATAACCCACAGCACAGTCTAATCAAGCTTGCATATTCATTAATGCCTGTCGAAAAACCACTAAGCCAGTAATAACGCGATCACCTCCAACTGAAGATTTATATCAGTCGTAATTAAGAAATTATTTACATACGTACCCAGCTGG
The DNA here is from genome assembly GCF_022581195.2 of Helicoverpa zea. NCBI lineage: Eukaryota > Metazoa > Arthropoda > Insecta > Lepidoptera > Noctuidae > Helicoverpa > Helicoverpa zea. Next base: position 13,348,949 of record NC_061457.1, read on the forward strand.
ATAGTTTGAATGATGGTTTTCATGGGGGAATAGATATTATGTATATCTCTGTGTTTATTAATAAGGGATATGGATATTTTAATACTGAAACAAAGGTAAAATTAAAATGTAGTCTTAAGTAACTTTGGCTTAAATTCGGTGCACTGATCTTACTAAAACACTTTGACCTTTACAACAAATGAGTTTTTCCTCGTTTCATAGATAATGGTACTTTACATGCACGAAACCGATTCGCACATGGCAGGTTTGAAAAAAATCTTATTTGGGCAAGATTCTTTATTTTTGCTTAATTTAGAAATTTTATTTCTTGTCCACTCACATTAAACGATCTGAAGTCAAAATACAAACACCAAATAACTCGATCCTCTTAAACATTGCGACCAACATTCAATATTGGTTCCAACACCAACAAACAATGAACAAAAAAATGTGAGTCACAAGCGCATTCGCTTTACCATAACCCTGATAATTAGAGTAGAGTTTTTAAAGTCTACAGGCTTTCATATTGTAGAGACATCTTCAATGAGGCGGGTTATACTTTACATGCTAAGTGTGTAATAGCTGTAGCGAATTACGTCAGAATCGAGATGCGATTAGTGATTTTAAATTGATATAGGTAGTAATAATTGGAAAATAGAATTTAGTTTTGTTGTTATGTATAGGATAAAAAATGTAGTCACAATTGTGGTTCCAAAAAATGATTTTTTTTTTCGATATTTGGCTCGATTGAGAAATCAAATAATACCCGTATACGCAGTAGTCCAAAATCACGTGTCTGCATATTTCTAGATTTAGGAACCTGCTTAACACAAGCGGTTAAAAACGACTTTTCCTTCAATACATACATGAGTCATGAATTCAAGCCGAGCGGAAGTTCCGCCAGTTGACCTTCAGCCGGTCAAGGTCGAGAGGTTCGCAAGAGGTTTCACTAACAAAGACTTGTTCCACCTTATTTAGCTCTAAATTATGCCAGTGCTCATCAATTTTAAAAAGCTTTTTTTTAGCTTAAACAAAAATGTAAAGATCTTTTTTCTGTTTTGAGTTATGTTTTCTGAAAAAATACCTTTTTCTTATAACGCAAATAATAATAGCGTGAAAACTAATATTCGTTAAGTCCTTTATTTTGAACAAACTTTTAGAAGGCGCTCCTTCCGGCACATGGATAAAAACTAGCCTATATGTTATTCTGACATATAAACTATTTACTGACAAGTTTCATCAAATTCCATCAAGTAGTTTTTGCATGAATGAGGAAAAAACATAGGTACGTCAGTACATACTTACAAACTTTCGCGTTTATAATTCTAATACAATGTAGTTAGGAATATTTTCCAAACCAGTTAAACACATTACGTATTTTTCCATAAAATATAGCCATAAGTAGACATCTTAAGAAAATCTGGCATCCATATAACATTTTTGGCTTTTGGTCCTTCGGTCCGCAAGCCTTGCGTAGGTGCGTCCCATTCAGTCAATTTATGAATGAGTTCATTCCGTTCAGTCATTCGCTCGCTAATGTCAAGGCCGAAGCGACACCTACGTTCCGACAGTGTGGACTTTCTGATTTTTAGTTTTTTTTTTTCATGTTATTCATTTTGACTCATTTTAGACTCTAAATAGTAAAAGTAAAAAACAAAAAAAATACACTTTTTTGTTACCTATGTTGTGATATTTTGGTCTTAAAAAAGTGTAGTGAAAAATGTATCTTGCGTTTGAAAGGACAATGGGCGATTCCGGTCCAAATGTCCACCACGAACGAGACCTATATGGCTAGATAGCCCGTTGAATATGGAACATTTTTTGTTATGAAAGTAAAAAAATATATAATGCCAGAAAAAAGTTATAGCAAAATCAAATAAAACATTTTTTCAATTTCTTTTTTTCAATTATTTTTCGTGATGTTCGATTTTCGTACTTTCTGTAACTTCTGAAGAAATAGAATTGTTCATTATTAGAGAGAAGATACCACCAGTTACATCGAACTTTCTTAGATCCAGGAACCGCTGAGTATATCCAAGCACTTCTGGCGCCTCAATTGGTTAGTGATTCGTACATCCATCGGACAAAAAATATGGGCTGTTTATATGCAAATGTGTCTTAGTTTTAGACTCATCTTAGTTTTAGATAAAGTGCGTAAATGGAAGTAAAATAAAATAAAAAATGATAATGATAACATACAAAAACTACCGAAAATTAAGAATACATTTTTGGCTATAACTTTTTTTTGGCATTGTTTTTTTTTTTACTTTCTTCGTAAAAGTTACTCTAAATTAAGTGGACTATTTAATTATATAGGTCTCGTTCGTGGTGGACATTTGGACCAAACTTCATACATTCTTGCCCAATCTCCTTTTATCGTAATACTTAGCAGCTGCACAGTCCTGTTAGAAATAGAAAAAAATACCTGATAGTGAGAGTTTAAATATTAGTTACATATCCGGTATAACGTGAACACGAATATTTTTTATTATCTTTAAGGAATATATCTCACGTTTATTATTTTCTTGTAATGAAAACAAAAGTTCATGTTCTTAAACATGTTACTTAATGTCAAGTGTCAATTAATTTAAACACTAAAAATATTTAATCATTTCTTTTATATCTCCACTTGCAGAATAATTAAGAATGTCACCATATTAAAGAATACGTTATTTTTTTATTTGCACGTAATTAGGCTCGCTACACACTTGCGTCCCACGCGACTTCGCTACAAGTCTATAAACTGTGCAACGTATGATAGGTGCAAGTCGTAAGTTTGTGCCGTTCCTTAAATCGTGTTGTTTTGGTAGAACATGACAAGATAAAGAATGCTCTTTTTCAAAGAATAGTGATAAACTGTCATGTTTTCTATAAGGTCAACATTATTCAAAGTTTCTTGGATAAACTAAGTTCTAGGTGGTTCTAATTGCAACGAGAATTAAACAAGTCATTTACAAAAACTGTATCAGTTTGACCCTATTAAATAACCAGCTCCCACTTTAACATGAGTCATGATAACTGTCGGTATACTCAAAGGACCAAAACTCCCACTTAAAAACGTGCTCTAATTAGGAGACAACTTACGACAAGAATTACACTAATTCACTAAAAAAAGGTTTTAATTCTCAAAAAAATCTCTCTAGATAAATAAGAGGGAAACAATTCGAATAAATAAAGGTCGAATCGCACCCAATATGAACCCTTAAACGAGTTGTACGGTCTAATGGAGAGCCATAAGTTGGTACAAGTTACCACCTCAGTCGGGCTTGGATCCTGCGCGCGCGCCGTAATGTAGATAAATTGATCGCCTCAATCCCTTATTGGATTAATATATGGTAATATGTTGAGATCGCGATAGCCAGTGCCGAGTTACGATTAAACAGTTTTTATGTAAGGCCGCCATCTTTGTTCGCTGCAGTCGGTGTGTTGGTGGTTTGGTGTGAATAGTGAGAGGCCGCGAGATTTGTGTCATCTTATTTTCAATTATTATAAAATAGTATTTTATTACACAGTGAGTCCATCCTCCGAGCCTTTTTCCAATCATGTTGGGGTCGGCTTCCAGTAACCGGATTCAGCTGAGTACCAGTGCTTTACAAGAAGCGACTGCCTATCTGACCTCCTCAACCCAGTTACCCGGGCAACCCGATACCCCTTGGTTAGACTGGTGTCAGACTTACTGGCTTCTGACTACCCGTAACGACTGCCAAGGATGTTCAATGACAGAAAGACCTACAGTTTAACGTGCCATCCGAAATACAGCCAATGGTGTCTAAGATATACTTAGAAAGTACATACAAACTTAGAAAAGTTGCATTGGTACTTGCCTGACCTGGGATCGAACCCTCGCCCTCATACTTGAGAGGTTGGTCCTTTACCCACTAGGCCACCACGACTTTTTTGTACTGTGTAATTTTATTACACAGTGAGTACGCAATTTATAATTTTTGCAGCGAAGCCTTAAATAAACACATAAGTTTTATCTCATGTAAAAATATGAGGCCGCATTATTTTTTCAATGAAATATCTACATCTTGTGCAAGTATGACAACTGTAATCCTAAATATTTTTTCCATATAAACGGTAATGATTTAGTTGTTTGACAAAACGGTAGTGATATTGCAAACAGTACAATAATAGACACCTATACCTAAGTGCATATTGTATTAACTTTTCCCAAAGTAGATAAACAACTCCAATTGCTTTTCAGCTGTCCGCTACCGCCTTTGACCGATCCCAGCCCACACGTGTTAATCATACCAGTACGGTATCCGTGATTTTATGACAGCTGCGGAGCCTGCATAATGTGATAGGTTTTGTTTGAAGCCTTCGTGCGCACAAACTATTTGCACGTGATAGATGGATGCTTCAACAAACGTCAGTTTGGGAAACGCGGGAAATCTGACGTTTCAACAATATCAATACGTCACTTTTCATAAATAATTCATCTGTGCTTACTGTCAAATGGAAGATAAAATATTGCAGTGACGAAACAGTGCTGCGTGGTTTATATAAAGTGGGACCAAAGGACCAAAAAAACAGTCTTATTGCTCACTTATAAAAAAACTTGTTTAATGTATGTGAAGAACATAATATGTCGCTTCAATATCAATAACACAGAAGATTGATGTCACTTTTACTATCCAAGGCAGTTATAGAAGTGTGTACAATGCCATAGGTGACTTTTTATCACTTTATGTACACTAAAACAATGTCTGTCTGTCGGTCTGTCTGTCCAGGGGGCACGACAAACAATATTAATACAAAACAATATTATCGTGTTCTCTTTAGTTTTAATGATCAGAATCGGAATTTATTTGTTAGTTTTAGACCCCCGGTAGTGCTTGATATTGCTTCTTTAATGTTGAAGAAAGTTGCTTGAGAAATAGCTTAAGTATTTAGGTCAAGATATTTTATTTCGAATGCTTATTACATTCCAAGAAAAGTAATTAATTATATCTCATCATTCTGTTGTTCTAAATTATAAGGAACGCAAAAAAGTGTAACAAGAATCTACCATTTGTAGAATACATTTGCAAGCTTAACCCAAATGAAAAAGAAAATTCCTGCGAGGTAAGTGATGCGCCTCACAAATATTTCCACACAAAAACAGGTAACAAACTGATAAACGACTTGATACACTTTGTTCCGAATTCATGAATCCAATAAGAGAAGCCAAAATAACCTCAAGAAGAAAAAGAGGAAAAACGAAGAAATATCCTTAAAGTTTGTTCAATAAACAAAGCGAGGCGAGATCGCACGAAAAACGCTTTGGAGCCACATTGCAGTACATTTTATACAAACGATGACATAAATACTCATTTTCAGCAACAATATCCGATATTGAGTGAGGCCTGTCTTGCAAGGAATGAGCTGATACAATGTCGGCCAAAAATTGGGGTATTGGGGTATAGCTTAATTTTTTTGTTCGGTGAACGTATCCGATATTTTCCTTTTCGATATCGTAAATTTTTTGGCGATTGCCCCATGAATATGGGATGGAGTCTCCGTGTTCTATTTTTGAATTATTTACTTGTGTTTTAAACAGACATGTGTTTTAGCTTATTAAAGGGCAAAGTTTCCTTAATGCAAACATTACATCTATAGGTGTTACTCAAGCTTATGAATATTACCTACACCTAAAATTAGGTTTTCCCTACCGAAGAATTTTATACTGAACAGTTATGAAACTTCCTCATTCCACCTTAAGCATTAACCAATACATATTTACCGTTTCGTACCTAAGTATAGACCAAAAACCGAGACCATCACCTTAAAATTTTCTTCTCAAAATATTCCCCTAAAATTAGGTTAAAGTGAGTGAATTTTTCTGTCGTGCAGTGTAGTCATTCATGTTTATTCACAACTCCCCCAACCCATACATTGATCGGTTTGCATCCCAACTCTACGTGGAATATACGCGAGCCAATGAGTCTTATACCTACGTCTTGCATTTAACTTCATACTCGAGGAATAACTTAGAAAACTTACTGGGGCATATGAATGATAGAGTAAATGTGGGTTGCAAATAGGAGAATAAAATGCAGGAAATGCAACTATATGTCCGATCTTTTCTACATAATTATATATATACCTCTGAATATTATGTGGATTGCAGATAAGTACACCTAAAAATACTTTATTAAGTTTCGTAGTTAATTTTCTAGCTATTGTAAATCTATTGGTTCTAAAAGGAAGAAAACCCCAACGTATTTTGTGAAAAGCCGAGGCAAATAATGATGTACCTATATACATACGCCGCAGCAATAGCATATTTGGGAAATCCTAGGTATATAAAACTACAACAATAAAGTAATTAATCATGCATACCAATTGCTACTTTTATCTACTTTCTAATTACCACTTACATTTCACATCTCATCTAGAATTTTCCAAAATCATTGCATTTAAATACCCAGTTCCCAAAAAAATATCCTGTACAGTTTTTCGTCAAGCATGACCGACCCACATATGTACCTACATACACACATGCACCGCGACCCAAAGTATACCCATCTCGGTGTATCGGAAAACAATAGCAGCCGACCGGCATCTTTACTTATAGCTGTTTCTGCTGTTTCTACCGTTTCTACCGTTTCTACCACACTTGCAGTGTCACCCACTGTTTATGTATTTAGGTTAATTTGTTTGTGTGTGTAGAAGATGAAATGTGTGAATGAAAGTTGTAAAGTGATCGGTAATTTTTTAGTCCTTTAAGATGGATGAACTAATTTTCTTTTTTGCCCAACCCTATCCAAGCTATGGATAGATCAGAATAGATTTCGCAGAAAATCGCCATAAGTCTATATTTTTACAGGATATAAAGAGTAAGGCGATTATCACACTGCCCCGCATGATGCAGCGTAGTGCGTGGATGCGTTTTTTTTCCGTTGTATGGAAATATCTCCGTTTGTATGGAAAACACGCATAGTCCAACACACTGAAAATGCATCCACGCGCGTTCATGCGGATCACGCACATACATGCGGAGAAACACGCACCCCCGCGCGTAGGTGCGGGGCGAGACGCAAGGTATGGCACACTGAATCCCGCAATGCCGCGCGTGATTTTGAATGGGCGTGACGTGTATATTTGAAAATGGAACTCGCTGTGCGTGAATTTACAAAACGCACCTACGCGCGTGAGTGCGTGAAAAACCCGCACGATGATGCAGATCTGCACTCCCGCAGGAACGCGCGTAGGTGCGTCGACACGCAAGATGCAGCGTGATGCGGGGCAGTGTGAAGATCACCTAATAATTACGTTCAATCGTTATAGTTTCCTTGTAGCCAGATTCAAACTCTACATCAAGATTAATCTTAAAATGCTGTCATAAAAATCTCATCATTGCATATAAAATACAGACAACATCCATATCTTAAGCCAATAATTATTAATTAAATTACCTTCATACAGTATGAACGGGAAATTCATGACACATATGATTTACTTGCAGTTTTTACGTCAGCAAGAACCTATGGCATGCTATGATTGACAGCTAAATGATCGTGCGGTCCCACAGATGCGCCTGAGTGGCGTTATACGTCAAAGTCAAGCGCATCCGGGCGGCAAGACTCTCTCACGGTACACCGTTACCACTGGTATGATGGATTCGAGATATTTTTGTAATAAATGTATGCTTTTATGAAGCTATGTTATCACCTCCGGTTGGTTGAAAGAGATGCCATTAGATTGCCTAGTAAGGAACTTTACATTTAAAAACAATTTAAATCTACCTTAAAGGTTCATCATTAACGTGCGACTACAATAGGAATTAACAAAGGTGAGTAACTACCCCAATAAAAAAAGTTCAACGTCAGTTTATACGTGAGAATTTTGTTGCATTTAGAATTTAGATGCGTAAGTATAAATTTAACAAAATACCATATAAAGTTTAAAGGCCATTACGTAAACTAAACTCCCTCAAGTCTCAAGTTAGTTGTTATTTTCGTAATTACCACCTGTTGCACAGTTCAGCATTTCGCACTACTACATAAATCCATAATAAAGTACGCCAACAACGGGCAAAAAGTGCGCTTCAATTGTGCGCCATCGATCATGCGCCGACGCATACAATCATTCGCTTTTTATTCGCGATCCAGTCAATCATAAATCAAGCTGATGATTGAGCCCCTTGGAGAGCAACTTCACGCTGTAGCCTTATCAGGGTAGCCAGTCTGGTGAGTGACAGTAATTGTGGTGTTCGGAAGATGGTAGATATCCTTGTTGAGCACCACTTAATGGATACAAAAAACGGTAATGAAATTATGTGTTAGCAATGATAATCTGGTAATTCATCGCTTGATATCTGATATCAATCATTTTCTTCGAATGGTTTTTTCTAAGTCGTGTTCTTGCTTTTTGCTTTTGCCAATTCTTTTGATGAACTTCTAATTATATAGTTGAAAATACAGTTCTTACATTAGTCAAGACTATTTCTAATTGCAGCACCAGTGGCCTCCATGAAACTACACACGCGAAGAAAATTTTACAAATTAAAAAGGGACTACATACTTAGACCACAAAATAAGGACATCTCCAAATTATGAAAAACACCTGGCTAAATAGAAACCATGTTCCTGATACCCCATATCTTAATTAAGCCAAACAGAAACAAATACGTTGAATAAAACAGCATTTTATCTGCAATCGTTTGACTCTAATGTTGCGCTTGCGACTGTGTGGTCCGACAGGTGTGGCTCCAAAGGTCACTGATATTAGCGGTCCTTTGATCCCAGTTTATCGGAAATAATCCTGGATTGATGCTATTGAATTCTGTACTTGATAGGGCTAGGTATTGCAAGAATGGTTCGTAAGGTTTTTTACTATTCATTGAATAGAAAATTATAAAGTTCGCTGGCTTTAAGCAGCTAACTTTGTTTACCATTCCTTGAACTGTTGACTGTCGTTGTACTTACTAAGAATTGAAATTCATGCGGCTGGGAAGAATTATATTAATAGTGGCTAGTCATGTGCATCGAGGGGTAACTTTAAAATATGGTTGATTTCTGAACCCAGACCTAAACATTTTTTTTCTAGTTTCTTATTCTTTATATCTTCTTCTTTATGTCATTATATCTTCATTCTTATTCTCAAACATTCTACCAACATAAAAGATCTTCAAGATAGTAGCTGTAATGTTTTGTTTGTTTGCTTGAACGCGCTGATATCAGGAACCACTGATGCAATTTAAAAATATTTTGGTGTTAGATACTACTTTTTACCTAGGTAAATGCGCGAAGTAATTCCCACGGGAAGCGCTTACTAAGGAAGCTAGTAATTGCATATAGATAAACCCTAGCATGCGACTATTCAATCCACACGCAGAATCAATCAAACAATTTGTTCTTGGAGTCACAAACCTGCACTAAATCGATCAGAGAGACACCATCCATTACCTGCGCGCGCGCTGCAATTATAACGCTAGTAATTGGATCTCGCCGTAATGCGAGACATTGTAATACAGTTCTGATTGCTTTTCAACTGGTTGCTGATGCTGATCTATCCGTGCTGGGAATAGTAATGTGGACTGTGTATTGAAGCTTCGGGCTTCAAAGAATATGGGAGTTCAATCTTGAAAAGCTTTCCACTGGTAGGTTGGAACCAATTGAATATTATGAAAATATAGGCAAACATTTTTTTAGCAAGAAGAGGGTCGTGGGACCCACTATGCAGCCAAGAATAAACTGAAGGTTAATTAAAAAGCCTTTGCAACCACACCATATAAGGAAAGCAGCTAAAAATGAAGTCATAACATTATATGATGCTTGAACACACTGCAAAAACTTCTAATGTATTAACTAAGCGGTCAAACATCCAAGAAATGACTGAGTGCTGCAAGAACTCAACGGAAATACTAAATAATAGTTAAAATTAATTATTAAAAACCGCTATGTGCATGTTGTTTATCTTATACAGTATAACATATCGCAATATATTGAACATTTGATATATATTTTTAGATAAATTCGCATGTCCGCCGTATCGTGCGTGCGGTTGGAAGGACCAAAATTACATAAAACGTTATGTGCTCATAAAACAGTAAGATAATATTATGATGTTTTAATTAATTTTAAAAAGAAACTGAACTTTAATGCAATAATTGTTGAAGCAGCTATTTCTAGATAAGGAAGTGACTACCGTGGATTTAACGCTCTGTTGATGTTCACGATAATTTCTTTATTTCATTTAAATTGATGCAAGCTTCGTATCCATCATTTGAGCTTATCTTATTCTTGGTATTATCTATACGTCTAGAATAAGTTCCCACAGTGCGCTTATGGCATAAACACCTATCACTCTTCGTAAGCACGCTATAACTTATCGCCTATCATCTTATAACGTCTATAAATTCAATCTGCTACCATCATGATTTTCATTCCCATAACTCGCGAATCATAATTATTAATTATGGCCTGTTCAGTGTGGAGGAATCGAAGCAGCTACCCGGTTCATCGACCGCCCCCTTGGTTGCTGATCCGCTATAGATCAACGTGGACAGTTTGGCATCTCATCGCAACACGAACAGAGGCCGCTACCAGCCACTGTCGGCCTGCGAGTGAGGCTCCATTGTATCACGTCACTCTAGATTAGATGCACGTCAATGAGGTTCAAACGCGGGTGGTAATGTGAAGTATTTAAGCATGAATGTTTGTAGCAGGAACTGGTCCTTTAGCACTAAAACACTTTTTAAGAATAGCAATCTAACGTTCTCGATCCTTGTGTTGAAGTAAAGCTGAAAGGACAAAGAGTCGGCTAACTATACAATGTCCTGTAGGTTAAAAATACCTCATGAAAGACAGCATAAAAAACAAACCAACAAATCAAACTCCCTACGAACATTCACACCTAAATCCAGTCCCTAGAAATTATCAGCACACTATACCAGTTTAATACTACACCTAACACCAGCAACGGCCATTATCATTCTCTCTATAGATCAAAGTCGTTTACCATCTCATCATGCCATAAACAGGGTAGCCGCCGAACTGACGCTGCTTGCGTTAATATTGAGCACCTTAATATACCGCTATCGAGTGTACACTATCGGCCTATGGATAGCTAAAGTGCGTGTCCATTGTGGGACGTCACGATAATTTTTAAAGGGCATAAATGAGGAGGAAAGGAGCTTAAAGAAAGTTGTGTACGGAAAGATATAGATTATTCATGTCAAATAGAGAGTATCTTCTTGTTGATATTAAAATTAATTAATTGATATTAAAATAAACCTACATTAAATGGGTTCAATTCTGAGCACACATCTCATCATCAGTGAACTTAATACTTCTTGTATACCATTACTTGATAGAACCTTGCAAAGGTAACTTTTTATAAATAAGCAGCACATATTGCCTTGTGCATTGTTAAATTACGTAATAGGTACAAAAAACACTTCTCAACATTACCACACCACATCATGGCCTAATAACGAAAATCATCAAAAATAGCAACTAGTTTCAGGAGCAATCAGTGGTATGGGCTTCGGAGGCAGTTCCCTCGTGATGGCACTTCATTACAACAAGCTCCTTAAGATATCGGCACCTACAGACGCCGTCGTTACTGGCAGCCGCCTGTCGGTGCGAATGTGCGTGTCCATTGTTGCACGTCATTTTGGGAGAGTGGGCCGTCATTTTGGTGACTGTTTTGGGTGACGTATCTTAGCTGAGTCAGTAATTGTGTGACTAAAATGTTAATAAAAGTATTTCAACATCTGCAATTTAAGAAAAAGTTGTCAAAAGCAATTAAATAACTGTCATTATCATTTTGTGTATGCAAGTTTCTGATCTTGAGACAAACATTCGTAGAGACAACTTATGCATGTTGTAGAGGAAATACAATAAAATATCCTTATTTCACAACTATAATAACAATTGGTATTTCAAGCAACCAGCCTGCATAGGACTAGTTCGTGAAACCGATATAACCCCACACATAAGACAGTATTGACAGCCTAATCTTGTTCTCATAGATACAACCACAAAAAAAATCGTGTTAACAATGGACACATACTCAACAATGTCCGCGGTATCAGATGACGAGGTTAGCCCGACGCCGCATGTTTACGAACACAATCTAATTTATTAGACGCCGCGCACAGATTACGACTCGCCTCCTTGCTTACCATCGTTTTGTTGTAGCCCTGTTTTATCTGCGATCGGATTCAAGGTACACTGTTCAAGGACCTTTTTTTAAGCGAAAGTGATTTCAGTTGCACGCGAAACGGAAAATTGTGTGGTTTCTAGTTGTTGGGCAGTTTTAAGCTGCTAGTTTAAGCTTCTTTGAGGTAGTTGGAATGAAATAGGCAATATTTAATGTTGTCTTGAGCAAAAGCATCTACCAGACCACATGAAAACGTCACCTGTTTTTATAAGAATTATTTTTGTCGCGGACCTAAAAACCAAATTAAACTGCACAAATTGCATCACAGCTATTGATCAATCGATTCCAAATAGCTTACCAATAACTAACTAATATAAATTCACCCCCAACCAACCAAATGACAACCAATCAAAACACAGCGATAAATAACGACAACAGTTGCAGTCTCAATTCTAAAGTTAATACTACAGACTTAATTTTAACCGAACAGTTAGACACGCGAACCGGTACCATGACTATCGGTGGGATTCAATAATTAATATGCTAATGTACGGCTTTGCCCACCCTGGCGTATGTGAGTATTGTGTCAAAGAATATGTGCTGGATGATTGGCAAGGGGTATCCTGGTGACTGAAGATATCTTGAGATGCAGGGTGAGGAATTAAAAAGGGATACTGCCGGCCTGGTGCACAAAGGGCTCCAGGAAGAACAAAGTTAGGCTTAAGTCAGCAAAAATCTGACAGTCGCTTTCACTTTAAACATAGCGGGGACATTTAATGATTTCCCACAACATTATGTACTTAGCATCTCTGTCGACAAAGTTGACGTCGAAATTAGACTAATTTATGGGAAAAGTTTCACTCCTAGTATAGGGCACTTAAGTTAAAGTAACAAGACCATAGTATAATAGTCTTGCATCTCTGCGCAACAATTCAGATAGGCACAACAACTACCCAACCCAAGGTACATCTATTACACCATTATAGATCTATGCTCTGATTTGCGTGCGCGGGCGCAGAAAAACCGTCATAATTTACGAGCATGCAGCTGACGTCTGACTGACAGACGATGTGTAGTGAGCCGTGCGAAGTGTACACACAAACACACACAAAAAACACACAGACAGACAACAGACGGTGTTTTCTAAACATTGTGCATAATTGAAAACTAATAACAAGTGCGGAAACACGGAAATTGGTAATGATTGCTTTATGATTGTGAGATTACGATTATAAATCTGTAGCGATCCGGAAATGAATTGAAATTACGTGCCGCGCCTTTGATTGCTTGGTGGAAAACCAGCGTCCAGTTGGTACTATTAGTGGCCGACTGGGGTTCCACCTTCTTAATATCTATCTTACCTACAAAATACTATGTTAAAAAAAAAACTTTTGGTAATTAAACTGCCCTACATTTCTTTCAGAAAGAAAAATTCTGACTCCAAAGTCCCAAAAATTCGGCATGACATACGATTGGCTGACACGATTTGACATTTTGTCAAATTCGAATAAATAAACCTCTTGATATTCCGATTGATGTAACCTTTCCGATTCGACAATGATCGGTTTTCAGTAACTGACTGTTGTCATGTCGTGACACGAAATCTTATCTCGTATCGACTGTCGATCATCTGTATCGATACACGTTAGATATTTACATAGTGGATATAAATAGCATTAAGAAGTATGTGTATTTTAGTATGGATAATAGGCCAAACAGTTTTTTTACATTATTCTTTAACCGACTTAGGTCTGGCAAATAGAATGCTGAAAACCGCATCAAAATCAGTTCGTTGAGACAATCGTGCAAAAACATTCACATATATAGTAGGTTTAAACTGAGATGAGAACTTCCTTTTTGAAGTTGGTTAAAAAGTTTGATGGATATTGCTACTAAACAGTATTTTAGTTAAATTCACTTTTACTTTCGTCATTATCATCATATTATGACATCAACCTGTTACCATCCACTGCAGTATTTTTTTCACAAAAACAAATGATGAAGTATGGCATTCTTGATAACTACTCTTTTGTTTAACACACACGATACTTAGTTGACAAATAAATTGTTATAAATTGATCGCTTTCTTAGAACTCCAGTAGTTTTGTTGATAGCTACTATTAAATAGTCAGTAGCTAGATTTTAATCTATGTAGTTGCACATTTTTCTAGAAAAAACATTAGCCTGTATTTGTTTCATATTTTTGTAATTGTTGATCGTTTACTACCTAGTATTCCTTACAACTAGTGAACTTTTTGTTTAGACATTATAAAAAACAAACTATTTTATTAATAATTAAAAAATAATTATTGATTCAACTTAAGCATTTAAAACTATCTCCCCTATATGAGTATCTGTAGTTAATTACTTCTGGTAATAATTAACACTGAAGAAATAATATTTGCCGTAGTAAGCTTATCAATTTTACTGCTTCCTATCTAAATAGTTATGTAGTTTATATACAACACAAATTTGCCCCATGGTTTTACTTGCCCATAGCCCTCGACTTACTGTGTCACATTAAACGTTTTTGTACTCTGGTTCTGGTCCTAATACACATACCACGAATCGAGTGACCAAATCATTATCAGGCTAGCCTTTTCCCAACTGTGTTGGTGTCACCACTCAATGTTTAATACTGCTCACACATCATCCTATCCATATTACACTTAAGCTTTCTACATCACCTGCCTAGCCTTTTCACAACTATGTTGGGATATATAAGTTTTCGACAAGAATAAAATTTCTATACGTTAGGACCTCAGTTAAGTGATGTTTGATTACTCCAAGGTAACACATTCAAATATAAAAACATATAGGTATATTTTTATGTTAAAACTTTTTTTATAATAACCAATTAATAGATACCAAATAAGGATTAAATTCTACCATTAGTTTTTAATTATTGAGCTTGTGATTACCTTCGATTGCGATGATAAAATGGCTAACTAGACTTGTGTGTCTGTTTGTGTAAACGTGGCTACTAAACAGTGTTACTGGCACCTGTCAACATTTATATGCATTGTTTTAGTATTGCCTTTACTATGATAATGAAAAACTTACACCTTTTTGCGATTAATGTTAAATCTTTTAATTTGAAACTGATGAGCATGAGCTGTTTATTTTGTAGTTCAAATTATAGGAGACTAGATTTTACCACTGATTTTAATCGCACCCATGTAAGGTATAGCCTATATTTATATATTTTATTCCGGTAAATAAGCTATATTACTGACAAGTTTCATAGAAATGCCTCTAACAATTTGAGCTTGAAAGAGTAAAAAACATACCTACTCATAATATGTAATACCTATATTACCTACTAGTAAGATATATTTATCACTTACAATTTTACAAACAGTTAACAACACTAGGCATCAAGTTCTCGCTTCATTCTCTACAACAACATAATATTTAAAGTTCAAAGCATTCAAATGTTGAAGTTAGTCATTAACAAAGCGACCAACACTGCGGTATAAAATTATAAAATAAAACACATCTTTACTTCGTTCTGTCGGCTATGTAAATTGTGTTAACTGACGATATGACCTTTACACTTATATAATTAGTAGCTGCTGTAAAATTAATGTCAATTCAGATACCTTGATAGAACACATTCCTCAGTTTATTTAATTATCAGAAGAATTGACTCGAAGGTACGCCATACTCATAGGACCAAGTATGCCAACCTGGTCCTTCGAGTCACAGTTATTGTGCAAAAAATATGTTTAAATTAATTAAAATGAAAAATATTAATAAGAAACTATAAAGATGGTAGATACTGAGTTTTATGATACAAATATGTATTTTGATTTATGTTTATAAAGTAAGCTAATTGCTACTGTTAATGTTATCTTGAATACAGTCTACATCTCGATCTAAGATAATATAGAAAATGAAGACTAATGAAAATAATTGTTGTTTTTAATCAGTTTTATTTTACGAGGGTTATTGTTTTTTTATTCTAGTAATCCCTTTGGAATATCTTCATCTTGATCTTTATAGTTTAGCTTTATCAAAATATTACGTATTTTTCCAAAGGGCTCTACTAGTATGATAAATTCAAAAGACCCCATTATTCAAAACCTAGTTTGTAATTGCGATTAATTAAGAAATATAATGTCAATTATTCCGCTCTTCAAATAAACTATTACTGCATAGAAATGCTGTCTAGTTGTCGAAAGCCTAACCACATATCAATAGATAAACGGCACAAGATAACAAGTTTCAACTACCCCTGTTTTAGCTGCATCTGGTTAAACACCAGTTAAGGGTCAAAGAAGTTAGGAAAAGGCCACAAAGGTTGACAAGAAACGACGTTAAAAGTCAGAATTAATTTCTTCATTACGTACTAATAGACTGTATTTAGCTGCTTACAGACAATTAAGTTCTCAAGACAGACGTATATAAGTAGAAAACTATGTAGAAATAAATATCTAAGCTTGCAACAAACTGCGTTATTTTACGTACAGTTTTATTCAGCAGAATTAAAGCAAACAAAATACTATCAGCATTTTAGAATTCCCCGTTGGACGTTATCGGCAGAGCGTCAATTCGAGGGAGTCGTCATTTTGACAGGCCACGTCATAACATATGACGGCAGAAGTCACACTATGAACAATATGCATGGAGTTTTGGTTGTGTATTTCCATGTCTGTCTGTGGATTTTGTAACCTCTCTGTTCTACAATCGCGAGAATAGAGAGGACAGTGTGAAAGATTTTTAGTGAAGGCACTGCAAATAGGCGATTTACTGAATGCTTTAATGATAAAGAGTAACAACATTTATTTAACGTTATATTAATGTTAGCTGCACAGAATACATTACAGTTTTACGACATTGTATATCGAAGTGTCTTAAAATGTAGGTTTATTTTAGCTTCTAATAAAATCACTTCATGTTTTTTGTGACAGAGTAACAGCTCTATATAATAAAGAATATTATCTCATATAAATGGGTAATGAAGCGTGATGTGACATGATCGTTATATTTGTTATGAGATGATCATTCTAAACTTTTAACCCTTTATTGAAAACTAGCTGTTGCCCGCGACTTCGTCTGCGTGGGCAATTTGGAATTGTCAAAATACTACTTATGCCGTAGCGTAGGTGTATTCTTTTACATAACAGTATAATTAGGATTACCACTTAGCAGCAGCACGGGTTGATCAATCAAGGTGGTGTCGACGATTTGTGACTATTTATCTAAACAAATGAAGTAAAGTTTGTGACGTTGTGGAAATCTCTGGATCTAGTCAACCGATTTGGAAAATTATTACGTAATTCTCACAGAAAACAAAGGTCTGACAAAGTTGTCATTTGTACATTTTCTGCAGCAGCTGCGACAAATCAGGAGCCAGAAAGTCTGTCAAACAGTTTTACTTACCATGGATAACGCGGTGTCCAGTTCACTGGGTTGAAGAGATCAGATAGGCACTCCAAGTAAACATTGGTACTCAAAAAGATTCGGTTTGACTGGAAGCCAACACCCACACAATTGAGGAATAGCTGGGTGGATGATGACTGAGTCATCAGGCAAGCGCATAGTTTCACTACTTGTATTTCGGGGATTTTCTGTGCACTCACTCACTATGTTATGTTGGAATTCCACCGAAATGTTTGCATTAGTTCACGATCACGCAAAGTATACGTCCGAGAGAGTAAGTCCAATTCGTGTGTTGGCACTTGAAGCCTGCAGTTCTTCCAAGATTTTCAAAATGTACGCTCGCAATTTGTCATTTCTTGGTAGAGCCAGCAGATCAGAAGAAACATAAGTGCTGTGTATACTGCGCGTCACTACTGCACAACGGTAAAATTTCGTCTTTATAAATAGCACAAACGTTCGCTCTCTTGCGGAGGACGTTTAAATACCATATTATGTGTCACACGTAGGTAAACAGGACAACAGTAGGTATATTATCATCGAACCGCTTTCAAAGATCTGATGAGCGAACAGACCAGAACTGACTTGATCGCCTCGAGAAAATCAGAGCTCTATGAAGCGATCATTCGCTTTGGTTCCTACTGTTATTGTGGTTTCTGAAAATGTATTCAATTAACCAACGATGAATATAATTCTTAGCAGGCCGACTCTTTTGACTTCTCGAAAATCATAACGTTGGTTTTTGTGCAATGCACAAACTGAAATTCGATATATTACACATTCGATATTCACACTTCTACAGAATTGATATTAAAAGGTTTGACAACGGGCTATAGTAGCGTAGTTAAACTAACTGAAACAATGTTAGTGATCCTGTACGGGTTGTGTGACCACGATACATAAGATGTCAATCTCGCGATGAGATGATGTCAGCTAATCAGAGGTGGTTGTTGTCAAGAGGAAACGACCTTTATTATCGAGTGTCTTTAATTCACTGATCATACAAAATTAACATAAAATAAAGTAATATAAAATGTAGGTCGCGCATGAACAATGCTATGCGATGTCATCAAGATTAAATTATGTATATAAAATAAATGTACGTTCGTCCGTACATACTGCCAACACAAAAGAGAACCAACTTAATTTAAAAGTACAACTATGTCTAACACTACATAAGAATTAAGTATAAAAGCAACAACACATGTATTTATGTAAGTAAAGTGCATTGATGAATATTGGTGCTATTGTTACTATTATTAGTTATCATTAACTACACTGAAGCTAACTGTTCTGTTCATAGTTGGCGATGTAGCCTTATTCACACTTGTCACACTATATGCTTTGCGCATCACTGGTGAGAACGTCTCACTATTGTTTGAGTTGTTCTTTTGCCCCGGAGATGAGATCGGCTGATCTCTGGTCACCCTGATATTCACATCACTCTCCTGTCTTGTCATCGATGCTGCTACTCCGACCCCAGGCTCAGGAACTGATATGGTGTCACCTGAAGGTTTCCGTGTCTGTGTATTGATTCGCCATTGGTTCACTTTGTACCCCATGACAATAAGAACGATCAGAAGTACAGTACCCAAGATGCCGTAAATTATATAGTAATGCGGAGTATCATCTAGTGGGCTTTCTTCCAATTTTTGTTTCTTCAAATTGGAAATCTGTCGCTTTATTTCATGGAATTCTGCCGTGTGGTTGGTAATCTGAATGATGTCTTGTGGAGTTACAGATGTATTCAAAATGTTGTTTAATTGAGATATGTTCGGAAGTCTTTCCACAGTGGGTTGAATGAACATCTGATTCATATAGTTATGATGACTATGTATTGTAAACATATCACCTTTCAAAACACAACCTTGCCCGATGGTAATGACCCCACTACCAATTAATTGTTTAGTCACTAGGCCGTCTGGGCATAAAATGCGGACTGAGCATTCCTCGCAACACGAGAATAGCCACGAGTCTCGGGTGTGTAATTTGATCCAGTTGTATGTGCATTCCTTGATTTCAGTATGACAGTACTTATTGTCACTATTTTGTGTATATTTGATTTTACAAATGGATTCTCCCATTTTTAATGTGTAAATGGGATGATTTAATGAACAGATAAATTCATTTTCAGCACGCATGGCGCACGATTGTACGTCTTGTTCTGTCATGGGTATAACTGTATCCTTATTAACATTGACTGCGATGTATTTTGATTCAGTTTGAGTATACACAGTACTGGTTCCTTTTTGCAGTGGAATAGTGATGATTCTGTCAAGTTCAAATTTATCATGGTTCAAGAGAGGAATTCTGATTTCCATTAGCAAAAGTTTGCTTGTCACCCTCGCTTTGATTTGCATTAGTCCATATAACTCTTTGCTGTTAGTCCCTGGTATTTTGAGTTCGCCGTGTATTTGACTGGCGATTATGGTGAGTTGTTGCTGAATCTGATCCGGAGACAGTAAATGTGAATTTATTCTGCCATGGTAAATGTCAGTTACGGTATCTATTAAGTCATCCTGTAAACGTTGTATGTGGGAAATTATAATATTAGCCGACATGAGTGCTGTCAACAAGGAAACTTTTTGTACCGTGGTTTGAATCTCGTTTCGAAACTGGTGCATGTCAGATGTGATACGTTGCATATGTTCAGTGATAGCGATAAAGTTTTTATTCATTACAGCTTCATTTCTTTTTATGATGTTGTTTTCTGCTTCCATTATTGACGTCTGATTTTTGAATAACGAAAATAAATGATCTTCTCTAATTTGTATAAGTTTGATGTCTTTTTCATACCTTTTGGCAAATCTTTCATCCAAGACTCCAAATAAACTATTTGCAACATACCCAACTCCATTAATCAGACCTCTTTTCTTCCTCGACGTTTGTATGTTCGTCAATAAATTGTTACGATGTGTTATTTCTTCCAACTGATGGTACAACTGTGCTGCAATAGATGTGAGCATAGGTTCCTCTCTACACGATTTGTTTATTTGCCGAAGGAAAGACTCTATGTCGACAATGCTCTGCCAATAGGAGGTCATATTATAGAAAACCACCATTTTCCATTGGTCTTGTACAATATTTATGTCAGCAATTTTGTCAAAATACAGAGAGTTCGAATTGTGCAATGACGTCACGTGTACTGTTTGTTGGAGAGAGGGAGTTACGAATGTGAGCAGTAATAGAAGAGTGGTTGCGAGAAAGTTCCGCTTGATTCTTCTCGCAGCTCTTGGTTTTATTTTGTCAGATTCTTGAGTGTTGTCAGATTCTTGAGTGTTGTCAGATTTACATATCGTCTCGTCTTCCTGTACGGGAAGAGGTGATAATTTAATAATTGGCCTTTTCACTGTGCCTGATTTTGTTTTTACAGTCACCACTCGCACATAACCATCTTTTCCGGGATGCAATTCCATTATTCGCCCGAGAACCCATTTTGAAGGTGGCAAGTTGTCTTCTTTTATGAGCACTATATCATTGATGCAAGGGGCCTTCTTAGGAATATTCCATTTGTATCTTGATTGCAATTGTTGTAAATAGTCTGAAGACCATTTTTTCCAGAATTGTTGATGCATATGTTCTGTTAATTGCCATCTTGTTTTTATTCCGCATGCATCATAAACTGTCAGGGGTGAAGACAAAATGTTTCCACCAGTTAAAAAATGTCCTGGTGTAAGATATTCATCTTCTGGATTTTCTGTCATAGCGTAGAGAGGTCTCGAATTTAAACAAGCTTCGATCTGAGTCAAAAGTGTCGAAAATTCCTCATACGTCAACTTTTGTTCTCCTAGAACTCTTTTAAGGTGATGCTTCATACTTTTTACGGCAGCTTCCCACAACCCACCTGCACTAGGCCACGCAGGTGAGTTGAAGTGCCAAGTTATGTTCATGTCAGCTATGTCATTTAAAAAGTGTTCATTGATCATCTGTAAGGCTTCTTGATATTCTTTCTTGATGACACGGGAAGCTCCAACAAAATTCGTCCCATTGTCACTATAAACATGTTTAGGAACGCCTCTTCTAGAACACATCCTCTTAAAGGCGGCGAGGAATGTTGGAGTGCTCAAGTCAGATACGAGCTCCAAATGTACAGCTTTGGTTGCAAAGCACACAAACACTGCGATGTATCCTTTTGTCATTTTTATCCCTCTGCCTTTATTCGCTTTCACATCCACGTGTCCAGTGAAGTCAACACCCGTGTGAGTAAACGGACGTGAAGGTGTCACTCGAGGTTCTGGTAGATTCGCCATCAATTGATTTTTTTGTACGTTACTAAATCTACAACACGTTATACAACGACGAATATGTTTTTTGACTGTTACATATCCGCTTATAATCCAAAACTTCTGTCGTAAATACATCAAGGTAAGTCTAGGACCTCCATGAAGTGTCGTTTTATGTGCCTGGTTAATAAGTAATTCTGTCAGTCTTGATGTTTTCGGAAGTATGATGGGATGTTTGGTGTCGTTTGTCAAGTTTGAATATTCCAGTCTCCCACCAACTCTCAAAATACCTTTCTTATCCAAAAACGGACTCAGTTTAAGTAGACTACTACTGCTTTTTACCGATCCTGTTCGTTG
Source organism: Helicoverpa zea (assembly GCF_022581195.2). Classification (NCBI taxonomy): domain Eukaryota; kingdom Metazoa; phylum Arthropoda; class Insecta; order Lepidoptera; family Noctuidae; genus Helicoverpa; species Helicoverpa zea. The sequence continues at coordinate 13,370,986 of NC_061457.1, forward strand.
TATTTGTGCAATGTCATCATGGTACTCTTTAACTTGTGTCATCCGAATAAGTATGTTATATGCATTTTCTATTTCAGACGATGTCAGGTAATTATTGTCGTTAATTGTTGGTGACTCATACCTTGCCTTTTTAGTTATACGATACCGAGTATTTGTTATGAAACGCGATACCCAAGACAAGACACGTGCCGCATGAGTAATAGAACTGTATTTTTCTAATATGTTTTCAATAACTTCATATTTTAATTGTGTAGTCATTACTTGGGGATTTCTTTTGATTTCAATCTCCGGGTCTTCTATATTTAGAGTATTTTCTTTAACGTCATCCTTTAGCCACGTAGGTCCCTTCCACCACAATGAGTGCTCTCTCAGCTGGGAAGGGGTAAGGCCTCTAGTTGCACAGTCTGCTGCATTGTCAGATGATTTTGTATGTCTCCATTGTACTGCGGGAATAACGGCTGTAATTTGTTGTGTACGATTTGCCACGAACACATTCCAACGTGACGGATTTCCATGCAACCATCCAATCACCACCATGGAATCTGTCCAAGCATAAGTCTGTGCATGAATTTTATTGATTGCAAAAGTTTGTAAGACCTTTGCAACAAGTTTTGTCAATAGTAGGGCTCCACAAAGTTCTAGCCGTGGTAATGTCAGTTTCTTCTTGGCAGGCGCTAATTTTGTTTTAGCTGCTATAAGTTGTATTGTTGTCTGTTGAAACTCATGTCGGGTTTTGGCATAAATAACACATGCGTATGCCTTTTCTGAAGCATCACAAAATCCATGTATTTCGATGTCAGTTTCTGTTGTACCAATCCATCTCGGTATCTCAAGGTAGTTGATATTGTCCAAGTCATCCCTCAGTAACTTCCACTCTTCCTGGATTTCTTGAGGAACTGTATCATTCCAGCCTATTTCGGTGGACCACACGCGTTGAAATATGAGCTTTGCTTTCAATGTGACAGGCGATAACCAACCAAGTGGGTCAAAAATCTTCGATATATCAGATAACATAGTACGTTTAGTGTATGTCTCGGTTGCGCGATCTATTTTGTTTTGATATGTAAATGTGTCGGTAACCGGATTCCATCTAAGTCCAAGTGTTTTAGTAGAGTCAGCGTTCTTGAAGTCCAATACCGATGGATTTAATTGGTGTTCTGTCAAATGCATTAGTAACTCCGGCGTGTTACTCGACCATTTTCTTAAGTTAAATCCTGCTCCTTTCAACATGTCAATTACTTCCGCTTGTATATTTTTAGCCTGCTCTATGGTATGAGCGCCACTAACTAGGTCATCAACAAATAGGTCATTTTCCAAAATTTTGCCTGCAAGGGGATATTTCTGTGCGTCATCACTTGCTAACTGTTTTATCGTCCTCATTGCTAAATATGGCGCTGCTTTTGTACCATAGGTTACTGTACACAGTTGATATTCTTCCAGCGGTTTCATTAGTTGGTCCCGCCAGACAATTTTTTGCAGATGCTGCTGGTCTTCTTGAAGCATCACCATACGATACATTTTTTCGCAGTCTGCCGTGAATGCAATTTTATATATTCGCCATCTCAGAAGAAGAGACAGGATATCTTGTTGGAGCTTCGGACCACATTCCATCAGATCATTCAGACTGAACCCTGATGTAGTTTTGCTCGACCCATTAAATACAACTCTAAGCTTCGTTGTAGTAGAGTCATTTTTAATCACTCCATGATGTGGAAGTATGCAGCTTACTTTTGTCTTAGTAACACACTTCTTCATGTGACCCATATTAATATACTCGTCGATAAATCGTTTATAATTGTCATATAAAGTGTCATCGTTTTGGAACCTCTTTTCCTGCTGTTTGAACTGAGCCACTGCTTGTGGTTTGCTATCTCCCAGCTTACTTTCAAACCCTTCCTTCATTGGCAACCTCACTTCATATCTTCCACTAGGTAAACGTCGTGTTGTTGTCATGAATAAATTTTCGCAGAATTGATCTTGCTGCGTAAGATTTTTCACTTCAGTGTCAGATGGAATGTCTTCTATCTCCCAATAATTGGCAATGTCTTCTATGTTATTAATGACGACATGACAATTAAATGATGGTGTAATATTTCCCGATAGAATCCACCCCATTTTTGTCTGCTGTGCAATGGGTTCTTGTGGAGAACCTTTTACGAGTCCATTCATTATTATTTCTGAATATATTTTTGCATCTAATAAAACGTCAATCGGCTTCGATATGTTAAATTCCGGATCTGCAAGTGGAAGGTTATTGATATGCTTGTAATGAGCAGTATCAAATGAATTGTTCGGCAAATGATTAATCATTTTTGGCATAATCAGAACATCAGTATTAAATGTATAATCGTCATGAATCGATTTGCACTGAAGGTTAATTTTCCCTTTACATTTGTTTGATAAAGTACCGACGCCAGAGATCGTACCGTCAAAGTGACGTCTGGGTAATCCTAGTCTTTGTGCCGCATTCTCTGTAATCAAGGATATTTGTGAACCCTGGTCGAGAAGCGCTGTCAATTTAATATATTGTCCGTCTTTGCATAACACATGCATTTGAACCGATGGGAGTAATATCTCGTTACTGATGTCCGCTAAGTGATGAACAGTTTGCTGACGCATCTGTTGCTGTTTTCTTGGTGTGAATAGCTTGGTAGAATTTGAGGCCACATCGGGGTTGACGCATGCTTCATGCAATAATGTATTGTGTGCTGCGTTGCATTCTTTACAGCGTTTTGTGGAATTGCAGATATTTTTTTCGTGCACAAATAAACAATTTTTGCACACATTATATTTCGAAACTGTTGCCAATTTAACTTCTGGTGACATAGATTCAAATTTGCTGCATTGGTATAACGCATGGTTGGTATTGCACAATACACAATGAAATACGCTAGATGTTCTAGTAAATGCTGTTTTCTTCCCAGGCACATATGATGATTTTTCCTTGTAAGCAAATGATTTAGAATAACCTGGGTTATTCATTGTTGATGTGTTCTTGTCATGTTTCTTTACAGGTTCCAAGGCTGTAAATTTAGCCTCTAAGAATGCAATAGCTTCCTCAAATACTGGTAATTTACGAGGTTCTTTCCTACTTTCCATGTAATCGCTGTATGTGTGCGTGTCAAACTTTTTTATCAGCAGATGAACCAGGATAGGATCCCACGTCGTGGTGTCAATTCCTAAATTATGGATGGCGTGAATGCATTCCATAGTAGTATCATGTAATCTTCTCAACTCGTAAGAATTTTGTTTCTGTATATTAGGTTGATTAAGAAATATTTCAATTTGTTTGGTGAATAAAATTTGCTGATTGTTATATCTGTGGTTGAGAATTTCCCAAGCGGTGTCATAATTTTCGGCTGATACATGTAGATGTTGCACTAAACGTTCAGCTTCTCCCTTTAGTTTACCCTTAAGATGTTGCATCTTCTGAGCCTTTGTTAGTAGCTTATTGTCATGTATACCACCTTTAAACAGGTCGAGAAAGGTAGGCCATTGATTGTAATTTCCCGTGAAGACAGGTACCTCCAACTGTGGGGTAGAATGTTGCAGATGTATAGCGGACGACAGCTTGTTGCTTAATTCCCGTTTACTCTTTTTAAATTTGGTTTCGTACTCAGTATATTCCTTTTCATAGAACATATCTGACCCTTCAACTATGTTGTCAATTTTCCAATGCAGAGTGTCAATGTTATTCCATCTCAATTGCAGGTTACGTAATTCATCTTCTATTTCCCATTTGTTACTCAACTGCTCCATCTCAAGGTTTTGGATATACCGCTTGAACGCCTTAAAATTCGTTTTCTGTTCAATGATTAAAGCATTGAGCTTTTCATCTGGTTGCGTACCTTTGTTTTCCTGTCCGCGGTACGAAGTCAACAAGTGAAGTACTTCTTCATACGTACGCTTGGTGTCATCATAGATGTTCTTGACGAAATATTCACTCGTAATATCATCATATTCGACAAGTTTCTGATGATTCATTTCAAATTCACCCCAAAGATTGTGTAGGGTATTCACTCTCGAGGTTATATACTCTGGAGACTTCCTGCCCGCACCATCTTTTTAAAGTTGATTTTTATAGTCTGGATTGTGGAAATAATATCCTTTTGACGAGTATAAAGAGTTTGCGCTTCCATCTCGATTGTCAGGAAAACTTGTCAAATACCGAAGTAAGAAAAACTTGTCAAATACCGAAGTACAAAAAATAAATGGAACGATCTTACTTGAGATTGTCCAGATGAGAAGGAGATACTTATGGCTGAGATGCTCGATCACTCTTCACACCAGCTGGTGCCAGGCCTGAAGTTGCTGTCAGAAATCACCGTTCACAGATGTGAGCTGCGTCAGTCAATAAGAGTCTGCTGTTGACTCAATATGAATGTCACGGCACTGTACTTTAATGTCACGGCACTGCACTTTTACTGTCACTCTCCTGATTTAAATGTCATTTGCCAGGAGCCACGATGTCACTTGTCAATGTTCGTCAAAAACGCGGTTCGCGATGTCTCGAAGGACCAAAATGTACGGGTTGTGTGACCACGATACATAAGATGTCAATCTCGCGATGAGATGATGTCAGCTAATCAGAGGTGGTTGTTGTCAAGAGGAAACGACCTTTATTATCGAGTGTCTTTAATTCACTGATCATACAAAATTAACATAAAATAAAGTAATATAAAATGTAGGTCGCGCATGAACAATGCTATGCGATGTCATCAAGATTAAATTATGTATATAAAATAAATGTACGTTCGTCCGTACAGATCCTTCAATAAAGTTAGAGAAGCGGGTGTGCATGATGAACATTAAGAGTTGGTAAATACGTGATGAAGATGACCTAATTCATTACTATTCTAATTTGTCCATGCACCACAAAACTCAAGTTAAGGTGGAGAAAAGGATTACCAAGCTCCCAAAGGCCTGGGCATTTGCAACACGTTGCATGGCATCCTGGAAAGTTACGTAATTCTCAGCCATCAGTTTGAGCAGCGTGAGGGAGTGTCAGGCTTTGGCCCTAGTGGGCCTCACAGGGGTTTGCTGAATCTCCTTGAGGGGCGCGTGAAATAACGGGTCTCCCAGAAGCCGGAAGGTCGATGACCCACTCAAAACTAATCGCTCACGCCTACGGTGGCCGGGAGTCGTCTCTCGACATCCGGCTTTCGTGGTGTCTTACCGCAGTGACTGGGATGAGAGTTGGGAATTTTCAGTCGCTCCGCCACCTCATTCTTTGTCATCCCATTTCTTCTCGCTCCAGATCATGGTTTAAACCGGGGCCGGGTGCGATAGGTCGCACAGTCCGCACAGTGGTGACACCCGGGCGCCACCTCCATGAGATCAGAGTTGGGAATGTATGTTTGCAAAAACTAATAGAACATTTAGCGAAAACACGTTTGATAGTAATTCTGTCTTTGTAACTGAATAATATCAATGATAATAAACGTGTGACTGTGACTGTTCGTAATTGTGAACGGTGTATTTGTGATATAATTCTTAGCTCGATGATTTGTGATCAGAAGTTGAAAGCAAGTATGTCTCTGGCCTGCGACGCGTAATTTGTACGTTTTCAGAACGAACGAACTCTTGTCTTCTGTTGACATCTTGTTGACGTATTGTGACAGGTAGTTATAACCATTGATGTTAATTTTAGAAGTGACACAATGTGTTTCGGTCGTATTTTGCCTACATTCTTCATTACTCAAAAAGTGTATTAAAACCAGGAACTTATTTTTAAGGATGTTTGAATATTAATTACAATGTTTTTTTTTTATAATAATAAAATCTTAGACTCGCAATGCACTTTCAGTGTGATGCATGTTTGTTATTGGATGAAATGAATGGATATTCATGTTTATGAGAGGTATAGCTTATATTATGTCAGAACAACATATGTAGAGTTTTTAAGTACCTATGTGGGGAAGTTCATAATTTCTTCATGACGTGGGTGCCGCTTCCCATGGGAACTACTGCCCGCACCGGGATAAAATATACCCTATGTTACTCGCAGATAATATAACTTTCTAATGGTGAAAGAATTATAAAAATGTCCCTGACGATGCGCTGATATTTCTTGTAGTGTTTTTATAGTAGCGAAATACACACGTCGTCATATATTTTTTTCTTGAAAGTAAGAACATACCATGACAAAGTGAAGTCTGTTTTCATTGTCTGTTTGCTGGGGAGTTTGTTCCACCACTTCTTCTTCCCAGCAAAAACACATAGGAAGTGGTGAAGGGCGGGCGTTTTGGGGGCTGTCTTTTGTAGATTTGACGTTCAAAAAGTGCTGATTTTCAGCCTACTTTGAATAAATGACTTTTGATTTTGATTTTGATTGATATTTTACCTACTACCAGTTTTATGGCACATCTGTTTCTGCATGATTTTCTTCATCTATAATTTTAGGATATCATTTCTTTAAATTCAGTTTTTTGCTCAAGTTACTTATAAAAGCGTTATTTTCTATGTAAAGATTGATAATAGGCCGATAAACTTACAAAGTTCAACATTCAAATATGTGTCATTATTGCGCCCGCTGTTGCAGAAACGTTAACAGAAATTATAGTTCATTGCTCATCCCCCGTAGGTGATAGCGTGATAATATATATCCTATATGTTGAACTGGCCCCCAGGTAATATTCATGCAAAATTTGATTTAAATCTATGCAGTACTTTTCGAGTTCAGTGAGACCAAACATACAGACAAACAGACAAACAGACAAACAGACAAAAATTCTAAAAACTATATATTTGGGTTCAGAATCGATAATAGATCACCCCCCAAGTATTCTTTTAAAAAAATATTCAATGTACAGTTTTGACTTTCCTATCATTTTATTATATGTATAGACACTGGTCCTTCTGCCCCCACTTTAGCAGTGAGCCGTCAAAACGCTTCTGACGTGCGCCAGTCAAGCGCCTCTCGTTCTAAATTTATATAAAGCGATCGACAGTGACGCGATACGCAAACGTGACGACTGCGTGACGGCTCCGAGCTGTGACGGTGACAACTGACGACTGTATGGAACGTTCGGGAGGATTTTATCTGGTGTTCGGAGGCTGTTTTGAGTGATGGTTTCATACAAGTGCTGGTGGTGTTCTTGAGGTGTAGAAGTTTTTTAATAATTGTTTGTTACTGAAACTGTAGTGTCGATATGAAATGGAGTTGGTATTAATTTCTTATCTGAGCTTTTACATTGTCAGCTTCTATCGAAAACCTCAACATGATTTTCATACCTCCCTGCACGACTTCGAAAACGAACTTTAGACCACTTCCACTACATATGCTACACTTCATATTATTATGCACATAGGTATACAAGGCACTTTTTACATGGAACTACACAGGTAGGCAGTCTAGGCATATGTAGGTATTAACCTTCTTTTAAAAACATCAAAAAAATTAGTCCAATTCTCAGTTATAAAATCGATAAGATCTTGAAACACAAACACATGATTACAACCTTCTTAAATAGTAATTAATGTTAGTATTCAACTGCAGAACTTGTTCGTACGGCATCTATAGCTGCCTATAGTACGGTATAGCGCAGTATAGCATGGTATGTGAATGTATGGTCAAGTTATGCGTGACATTAACATACAATGCTGGCTACTGGGTGACGGCTGGACTATATGGAGACCAAATACTATTGAATGTCGATGAAAAAAGGTTTTGACTGGTTTTTTGACTTTGTATAACCTTTTTTCGTCGGTCTTGCGGGCTTAGGAAGATCAGGCTTCTGAGCTTCACTTTGCAACACCGGATTACCGTGGAACTGAGTGTATATTTTCTTTGGTGAAAATTAGGATAACTGAAACATAAGTTAAGAATACATAGAAGAGTTTGTCTGAGAAATGCCTTAGACACATGGTCACTGACAATATAAACAACGTTTTCTAGGAATTTTTACGTTCAAGTTTTCAGAAGAATGGCCGGTTATGTTATGAAGCCAGTAAGTCTGACACCAGTCTAACCAAGGGGTATCGGGTTGCCCGGGTAACTGGGTTGAGGTGGTCAGATAGGCAGTCGCTTCTTGTAATGCACTGGTACTCAGCTGAATCCGGTTAGACTGGAAGCCGACCCTAACATAGTTGGGAAAAAAGGCTCGGAGGATGATGATGGCCGTTTATGTTATCAGTAAACTGTTGATACCATGGTGTTACTAGGGTCCGATGTCCTGAGGGTCGAGGGGGGGGGGGCGGAGGCTGCGAGCCTTAAGTGAAGGCGAACAAAACGAGGGGGCGACACAGTGTTGATGCTGATTTACGCGTCGGGCCGCGTGCTCTACTGGCCCGACTGACCGCTGAAGAGCGGTGGAGTGGAGTTGGTGCTACAATTTTTTTAAAGATTTTTTTTTTGTTTTAGGGATGTTTATTTATTTTGTATGTAGGCTTTTAAAGATGATTTGATTGTTTTTTGACTTTGAGTATTTCGTTCGTAATCTTAACTTTGATCTAGGAGGTATAACTTAGCTCATGTTTGTCATATAATTGATGAGGTATTAGCATAGTAATATCATCTTAATAAAGCAATAATAAATATTTACCAACATCATAATTATATAATACTCGGAATCATAGCAATACCGGTCCATACAATTTCTAGGAAACATCACATTTGCAGATTAATTACGGCATTAATTACTTCTACGAATCAATTCCTACAAACATGATATTAACAAAGCCCCTTATTTAAATACTAGCTGTTGCCCGCGACTTCGTCTGCGTGGGCAATTTGGAATTGTCAAAATACTACTTATGCCGTAGCGTAGGTGTATTCTTTTACATAACAGTATAATTAGGATTACCACTTAGCAGCAGCACGGGTTGATCAATCAAGGTGGTGTCGACGATTTGTGACTATTTATCTAAACAAATGAAGTAAAGTTTGTGACGTTGTGGAAATCTCTGGATCTAGTCAACCGATTTGGAAAATTATTACGTAATTCTCACAGAAAACAAAGGTCTGACAAAGTTGTCATTTGTACATTTTCTGCAGCAGCTGCGACAAATCAGGAGCCAGAAAGTCTGTCAAACAGTTTTACTTACCATGGATAACGCGGTGTCCAGTTCACTGGGTTGAAGAGATCAGATAGGCACTCCAAGTAAACATTGGTACTCAAAAAGATTCGGTTTGACTGGAAGCCAACACCCACACAATTGAGGAATAGCTGGGTGGATGATGACTGAGTCATCAGGCAAGCGCATAGTTTCACTACTTGTATTTCGGGGATTTTCTGTGCACTCACTCACTATGTTATGTTGGAATTCCACCGAAATGTTTGCATTAGTTCACGATCACGCAAAGTATACGTCCGAGAGAGTAAGTCCAATTCGTGTGTTGGCACTTGAAGCCTGCAGTTCTTCCAAGATTTTCAAAATGTACGCTCGCAATTTGTCATTTCTTGGTAGAGCCAGCAGATCAGAAGAAACATAAGTGCTGTGTATACTGCGCGTCACTACTGCACAACGGTAAAATTTCGTCTTTATAAATAGCACAAACGTTCGCTCTCTTGCGGAGGACGTTTAAATACCATATTATGTGTCACACGTAGGTAAACAGGACAACAGTAGGTATATTATCATCGAACCGCTTTCAAAGATCTGATGAGCGAACAGACCAGAACTGACTTGATCGCCTCGAGAAAATCAGAGCTCTATGAAGCGATCATTCGCTTTGGTTCCTACTGTTATTGTGGTTTCTGAAAATGTATTCAATTAACCAACGATGAATATAATTCTTAGCAGGCCGACTCTTTTGACTTCTCGAAAATCATAACGTTGGTTTTTGTGCAATGCACAAACTGAAATTCGATATATTACACATTCGATATTCACACTTCTACAGAATTGATATTAAAAGGTTTGACAACGGGCTATAGTAGCGTAGTTAAACTAACTGAAACAATGTTAGTGATCCTTCAATAAAGTTAGAGAAGCGGGTGTGCATGATGAACATTAAGAGTTGGTAAATACGTGATGAAGATGACCTAATTCATTACTATTCTAATTTGTCCATGCACCACAAAACTCAAGTTAAGGTGGAGAAAAGGATTACCAAGCTCCCAAAGGCCTGGGCATTTGCAACACGTTGCATGGCATCCTGGAAAGTTACGTAATTCTCAGCCATCAGTTTGAGCAGCGTGAGGGAGTGTCAGGCTTTGGCCCTAGTGGGCCTCACAGGGGTTTGCTGAATCTCCTTGAGGGGCGCGTGAAATAACGGGTCTCCCAGAAGCCGGAAGGTCGATGACCCACTCAAAACTAATCGCTCACGCCTACGGTGGCCGGGAGTCGTCTCTCGACATCCGGCTTTCGTGGTGTCTTACCGCAGTGACTGGGATGAGAGTTGGGAATTTTCAGTCGCTCCGCCACCTCATTCTTTGTCATCCCATTTCTTCTCGCTCCAGATCATGGTTTAAACCGGGGCCGGGTGCGATAGGTCGCACAGTCCGCACAGTGGTGACACCCGGGCGCCACCTCCATGAGATCAGAGTTGGGAATGTATGTTTGCAAAAACTAATAGAACATTTAGCGAAAACACGTTTGATAGTAATTCTGTCTTTGTAACTGAATAATATCAATGATAATAAACGTGTGACTGTGACTGTTCGTAATTGTGAACGGTGTATTTGTGATATAATTCTTAGCTCGATGATTTGTGATCAGAAGTTGAAAGCAAGTATGTCTCTGGCCTGCGACGCGTAATTTGTACGTTTTCAGAACGAACGAACTCTTGTCTTCTGTTGACATCTTGTTGACGTATTGTGACAGGTAGTTATAACCATTGATGTTAATTTTAGAAGTGACACAATGTGTTTCGGTCGTATTTTGCCTACATTCTTCATTACTCAAAAAGTGTATTAAAACCAGGAACTTATTTTTAAGGATGTTTGAATATTAATTACAATGTTTTTTTTTTATAATAATAAAATCTTAGACTCGCAATGCACTTTCAGTGTGATGCATGTTTGTTATTGGATGAAATGAATGGATATTCATGTTTATGAGAGGTATAGCTTATATTATGTCAGAACAACATATGTAGAGTTTTTAAGTACCTATGTGGGGAAGTTCATAATTTCTTCATGACGTGGGTGCCGCTTCCCATGGGAACTACTGCCCGCACCGGGATAAAATATACCCTATGTTACTCGCAGATAATATAACTTTCTAATGGTGAAAGAATTATAAAAATGTCCCTGACGATGCGCTGATATTTCTTGTAGTGTTTTTATAGTAGCGAAATACACACGTCGTCATATATTTTTTTCTTGAAAGTAAGAACATACCATGACAAAGTGAAGTCTGTTTTCATTGTCTGTTTGCTGGGGAGTTTGTTCCACCACTTCTTCTTCCCAGCAAAAACACATAGGAAGTGGTGAAGGGCGGGCGTTTTGGGGGCTGTCTTTTGTAGATTTGACGTTCAAAAAGTGCTGATTTTCAGCCTACTTTGAATAAATGACTTTTGATTTTGATTTTGATTGATATTTTACCTACTACCAGTTTTATGGCACATCTGTTTCTGCATGATTTTCTTCATCTATAATTTTAGGATATCATTTCTTTAAATTCAGTTTTTTGCTCAAGTTACTTATAAAAGCGTTATTTTCTATGTAAAGATTGATAATAGGCCGATAAACTTACAAAGTTCAACATTCAAATATGTGTCATTATTGCGCCCGCTGTTGCAGAAACGTTAACAGAAATTATAGTTCATTGCTCATCCCCCGTAGGTGATAGCGTGATAATATATATCCTATATGTTGAACTGGCCCCCAGGTAATATTCATGCAAAATTTGATTTAAATCTATGCAGTACTTTTCGAGTTCAGTGAGACCAAACATACAGACAAACAGACAAACAGACAAACAGACAAAAATTCTAAAAACTATATATTTGGGTTCAGAATCGATAATAGATCACCCCCCAAGTATTCTTTTAAAAAAATATTCAATGTACAGTTTTGACTTTCCTATCATTTTATTATATGTATAGATTAAGAAATTTGTTGTTTTTTTATGTAAAAAATAAACAAGTAGGTATGTTGTCTCACCAGTGTCAAATACTTTCATCTTGTGCAATTTCAAGTCACTGTTTTACATAATTATACAAACTTTTAAAAAATAAATTGTCATATAATAATTGACAATATCATAAGCCATATTTTTGCACTAATTTTTAAATTTAAACGCGAACATCCAGAAGACGAAAATTACTTAAATAATAAAAACAATGTGTGTCGTCTCCACAGCTTCCCCTGTGCCATTATTTGAGACAGGATCGCGAGCTGCAGATAGCGCGGCGGCAGACATTTTTTGCATCTTTTTTCGTCTGTCTGTTTTTGTTTTGTGTCCACATGCGCTAATACTGAGACGATCGCTGACTCGCCCATACAACTCGTATTTTTACCTTTTATCCTCTAATTAACAAGAAAATAACACAAAATGCTTACAGAATGTATGCTTTATTAGTCTTCGTAGCGAAATCTGACACCGTTGATTATTTTTAACAGAGGCATCTGCTTCATAGCAGGTGCTTGCCCGTCCATCTGTTTAGAAGCGCACTATTTTATACGTCTATATGTCGTTGATGCTCACAGATAAGGGCCTTTCACAAAACGAACAATAATTCAGTTTGCCGATACAAAATTATACGCTAGCTTTATAAGAGAATAATGCAGAACCAAATAAAGTCGTCGAGCACAATCCAGCCTGACAAACAAATAATTCTTAAGGGATTATTGAGTAAAGAAGCAACAAAGTCGAGCGCGTTAATAGCACCGAGTTGTAATTTACATAAACAATTTTATACAAACGGCTCCCTGTTGAGTGAACTAACAAATATTACTCGCTAATGATTTTGCTGAACATTACCTCTGGACACTAAGTAGACACGCCGCGTCGCGATACGGTGGTCACCTGCTCATTACGGAATTTCAGCGAGAGATGCGCGTGCGCACGCATGCCCACGTTCCAATTTTAAAATTTTAAACGCATTTCGTCGCTATCTGTCATCGGGAGCGGACGCGGCGACTGTATTGGTCCGCGGAGGGATCGATTAAATCTGCCACAGTGCGGTGGCCATTAAAATAAAGTGTCCCTTAATAGTCCCTGATAATGCTGAAATTGAAGAATTTTATTTTTATTTTCACTTACAGCTGTACGCGATAAGGAATGCGTTATCTTATGAAATATCATAATTTGCATACGTTGCTAATATTGAAAGTAAATTAATCGTCTGCCTGCCTTATTGAGCATTAAGTATTCGGTTTCGGTTATAGAATATCGATAAATAACGTATGTCTACGTGCATACGTGGCGGACACGCGATATTTCAACCAACATTGTAATACAACGGCTAAGGGCTCCGCGGTATGCAATAATTGCAACAGATCTCAACGGAATTGCTATTTACTTTATTCATATTATATTACCGATGATAACCCGATGGTTTAGGATATCTAGAGGGAAGTAATTACCGTGAGTTAAGTCGAAATCAAGTTTAATAATTTCTGCGAACGTGTAAGATGTGGAATTTATCATCTGGCAGTAAATGGTCAAAGGTCATGTTCAATGGAACGTAAATACACGCTCGTACTTAGAATAGTTGGCATTCAGTGTATTGACTGATATTGCTTGCTTAACATAGCTTTACTTAGCGAATATCAGGGCAGGTTGCGTGACCGTGTAGGTACAACTTACAAGTTCTATATCCCTACTAATATCGTAAAGCCTATCTATCTATTATATTGTTTATTCCCTTTAAAACCCCTGCATCGAATGAAAGACTTAATTTTATGTACCAATACTTAGAGAAAAGACAGAATCCCTTCTCTATGAACATAAAGTCTCTTCAAAATGTTTGAAACCGAAATCATCACCTAGCGTTGCTTCATTTTCCGAAAGTTCAAGTCCAATGATCCCAATATTAACTACCACATATAGAACTAGTAATACCCTCTCGAAGGGCCTATAACAGTCCGGTAACAGCCGAACCGGGTAAACGCGTGTAAAGCCGGTTAAACGCCACTTACTGCTGCTAATTAGAAGTAACGCACCCGGTTACTGCTAAGTTTTAGCCGAATGTGCCTCTAAACGTTTGAGTATGTATGGATGGAAATAGCCGGTTCTTATTTTGGACTAGCTGTTGCCCGCAACTTCGTCTGCGTGGGCAATATAGAATCGTCAAAATACTACTTATCCCGTAGGTGCATTCTTTCACGTGACAGTATAATTAGGATTAGCACTTAGCAGTCGCATAGATTCATTGATCAAGGTTGTGTTGTGGATGTGACCATTTATCTAAACAAAAAAAGTAAAGTTTGTGACGTTGTTCAGCCAATTTGGAAAATTATTACGTATGGTGCGTAAGTAATTTTCACAGGAAACAGCTATAACCTATGTCTACATGCTTTGAGTCTGACAAAGCTGTCATTTGTACATTTTCTGCAGCTGCTGCGACTAATCAGAAGCCGTCTTGTGTAGTTGACTGGATTGTAGATAGGTAGTCGCTCCAAGCAAAATATTGGTACTCAAACAGATTCGGTGACTGGAAGCCAACAGCAACATAGTTGGGGAATAGCTGGATGGATGATAAAATGAGTCATCATCATCAGCAGGCGCATAGGGTAGGATAGTTTCACTTACTCACTATGGTAAGGCTGACCCCACATTAGGCGTGCGCGATCCTCGGGCGTATGAGTAGCGCGGGCGTCGCGAGCGCGCTGCGTGAACGTCGCGTTTTGCTGCCCTGCGGCATGTGTGAAGAGTGCAAGCGACGCGCTAGCGGCGAGCACGCGGCGCTCGAGTTGCGTTCTTACCCCTTCGCCCGCTATCCCCGCCGCCCGCTAAATGACTTAGCACTTAAACGTCAAGGACAGCGGCGCGTGCGCGCCGCGAGCGCGCTGCAAATGCCGCAGGGCAGCAAAACGCGACGCTCACGCAACGCGCTCGCGACGCACGCGCGGCGCCCGCGCTACTCACACGCCCGAGGATCGCGCACGCCTAATGTGGGGGAGGCCTAAGCCGGGACTCCACCGAAATGTTTGCATTAGTTCACGAATAGGAAAAATGTACGTATCTGTGAGAGTCCACTTCATGTGTTCGTACTTGAAACCTGCAGTTTTGCCAAGATTTTCAGAAAGTACGCTCGCAATTTGTCATTTCTTGGTGGAGCCAGCAAATCAAAAGAAACATAAGTGTTGTATACTGTGCGTCACTACCGCACACCGGGAAAATTTCGCTCTTGCGGAGGACGTTTATATACCATATTTTGTGTCACACGTAAACAGGACGACAGTAAGTATCCACCGAAACACTTTCAAAGATCTGATGAACGAACAAATCAGACCTGACTTGGTCACCTGGGGCCAATCAGAGCTCTATGAAGCGATAATACGCTTTGGCTCCTACTGTTATTGTGGTTTCTGAAAATTTATTCACCTCATTCAACGATGAATGTAATTCTGATGGTACTATTAAGAACACTTGCTTAGCGCAGAAGCTGACGTTGGCAGGTCAACTCTTTTGACTTCTCGAATAGGATACCATTGGTTTTTGTGCAATGCACACTTGTAATGCATTCTGGATTAGGATAGGATATAGGTGGATAGGATTTGCAACAGAGAACAATTCTGTCTTTGTGATTAAATGACATCAAACGTAGTTTTATATAAAAGGTGTTTTTTTAGACTTGGCTCGGGTCTTACTGAGATTGTTCGTAATCGTGAATAGTGTATTTGCGATCAGAAGTTGAAAGTAAGCATGTCTCTGGTATGCGGCGCGTAATTTGTACGTTTTCAGACGCATAAAGCATTTTACGTGTGTATGGTATTAAATAGAGAGAGCTCCCATTTCTTATCTGCACTTTGTATCTGGGCTTGTTTTTAAAGCTACAGAATCCTACATTACCTACTTCACGCTTAGCAGCGCTTGCGAAAGATAGATCCTCATTTCTTCTAGGATTAAGTTTACATATTTTGCATCAGAAAAAATAATGGGATATTATAAATTGCATATCAAATAAATAATCGCCTATCAATAAATACTCATCATTTATATTCTTTTTTACATCAAATAACTTACTTCACTACAAATAAACTAAATGTTTAACAAAACTCAAACTGCAGATAATTCGAAATGATACATCAATATGACATTGCTTTTTTTATTATAATGCAATACAGTTAAATTTAGTCTTGTACAAAAATACTACATACAAGCATAAAATACTGACTGCACAGCAAATTTTACATATTTCATAGCAAAATAACTATCCCAGTCGCATATTAACCAGTAAGTACAACAAAACCTGTTCATCATATTTGTCTTAATTTTCAAGAAGCCATGCTCGGCAAATTTAATGATTATTATAACAAAAAATCCTGTCACATTGCATTATTTCTAAAAGCAGAACAAATTAACTGAAAAATTGAAGCTAGTAACGAAAACAAATCGCTGCAAAACCGACTCCACGTAGTCTTGTTTGCCCTACCCCTAGAGTGCAATTCAAAACCGCGTAGGCGCGGAGGGGCGAGGCGGCCTGCGAGCTGAGGCGCAGGTAGTTTTAACGCTCGCCGACGCGGCTGAGGCTGGCCGGCTCTGCCGGCCAGTAAGCCGAAGCTGCGGTGGTGAGCGTGAAAACCATCTGCGACGATAAGCTCGCATGGGACCGCCGGAGCCCCGCAGCGCCGGAGCCGTGACAGAAGCCATGTTTGCTGCATGTTGCATGCTTACTTCCATGTTGCATGCCTGCTTACATGCTGCATGCATGCTTACATGCTGCATGCCTGCTTGCATGCTTCAGGCTTGTTTGCACGCTTCTTACAGGAAAATAAAAATTCCAAAACTATGCCAAAAGATGATTCTGACTATAAACATTCTGAAGTATGATAGTTCTGCCTTTTAATGACTACTTATATGAAATGTATGCCAAAAGGAAGACAATGACTAAAAATGCACCTGCCCTATTTTTTTTAAGAACTATTTATATGTGCAAGCATATCATCGGACTTTCGATCCGACTCAAGTACGTGGCGCCACCTTCAGAAGCTAAAAATGTGCCTATTGGGCAAAAAAGGAAGCGTGGACGCTTATTAATAATTCAATAAATTACAATTTTGTATTTAATTTTATATTTTTTTGCTGATCTTATTATGTGGTAATTAATAAATAATAAGATGACTGTGACTAATAAAATGCTGTTTTATTCAGAAAAACTGCTGTAAATAATATAAAAATAGAAGCTATATTTAAAAGAAAAAGAATTAACATGTATAATGTGCATTAAGATTGTTAGCTGTGCATTGATGAAAAAGCTTTTGCTTTAGGAAAAATCGCTGTACGCTGCGAAAATAAATTGTAGTGTGTTTAGCGATATTTTGAGTTGAATATTTTGCTGTGCAATCAGTAATTTTGATGGGAATTTGGAATTTTATTGCATAGAAAAAGGATATTGTTTGATTTGCGTTTAAATACTACCCAAAAATAATTAAGGTCTACTTAATACTACTCACTCAAAGTAATTTGTTTCAAGGCCACCACATTAGTGGAAGATAAGCTAAACTATGTTTATGAAAAAATCCTGATATGAACTCCATCTGTAACTTTAAATGATAATTAATTGTTCCACTAAAGTCATCATTTTTGACATAATGTTCAAAAAATAATTTAGATGGCACCGTTTTAAATTTGGCTGAGAACTATTAATTTTATTTTCATCAAGGTAATAATTATAGTTGGATTTTGATGTGGCACGGCAAACTGACAAACACTATTGAAATGTCTATCGAAAAATTACACTACGTGTTAAAATATGGTGAATTACGGAAAATACATATCTCCATCTGTTGAAATAATAATCCTTTATAAAGAATGTATGGTAATATTGTCATTTACCACCTCGCTCCTTTGACAAATTTGATGTATTTTATTTACCACAGATGGAGCTACTTTAACCTTGGCTAAACAAAATTTTCATATTTTTTTTTTCTTCCGAAGTTACTTATAAAGGTGTGATTTTCTGTGTAAAGATTTATAATAGACCGATCAACTAATATAAGTACAACATTCAAATGTACAGTTTTGACAAATAGATTGCGTGTCGTAATATTTTACATCTTGAATTCACAAAATTAATCATATCTTTTGATAGAGTGAATCGATTTCGATAAAACAAAAACTAAGTAATACCCCAAGTTACGTAGAATTTTTGTATATAAGCATTGTCTGCATTTAATTCGTAGATTTTACGTGAATCGCGAACAAACAAACAGACAAACAGACAAAAATGACAAAAATGATGGAAATGGGTTCTGTTAGTTATCCTTTAAAATGCTGGCTATTTATTTTGTCAATTTCTTCAATGTACAAAAATTACTTTTCTACAGATTTATTATATGTATAGATATGTACAGATAGAAGATGTTAGTTAACCTCTTAAGTATAATGGATGGAAAAAAGCCTATTTTAACGGCGGTTCCCGCGGTTTAACCAATTCTCTAGGAGAATAGAGTCCTGTCCTGTCTATCGCATTAGGTTAAGATAAAACTGTAGTGGGAGATAAGTGGTGTAAATAAATAAATAATATAATCACTTCATGTTTCCGAATGAAAAGTAGGCCATGTCCTTTTTCAGCTAGACTGTCTGCCTGTGACTGTGACACTGTGAGACTGTGTACCTAATCTCATTGAAATTGGTCTAGTTTTTAATCAGAGATTAATCTGAGGCTAGTTTCAATTGCCCACCTTTCCTACAATTAAATCAAAAGACAACATTAGAAGTGTTATCTTTTGATTTAATTAAAACCCCAACCCCTGCAAAAATATGTATGTATAGATATATAACCCGCAAATACTAAGGAACACTTACAAATGACATTAAAACAAATAAAGGTGACCTTACTGTCAACATTAGATATTACCACATCACGAGCACACGAGTGGCAGATTCTACACAATATCTAGACAACAGATTTCCATTGATCGATCAACGAGCTGATGATTGACGGTATCTGGTTGAGTGATGGCCATCATACGATGTTCATGTGCAAAGATAAGAGAAAGGTTTGCTGCTGATAATAGATGCAGTCAAGTTTTTTTTTATGAGTGTTGTAATTTGAACAGTTGTCATGTAGTTTTTTTTTTTTGGAAATATGGTTGATTTTATAATGGGTAATTAAGGTTAAGTTTTTAAATGGATAACCTAATTATTGTTTAACGTACTATGTACGTATGGGCATGTGATGCGGAGGAATGAGAGTCATGTTGTGAGGAAGGTGATGAGTATGAACGTGGACGGATATAGTGGAAGAGGAAGACCAAAAAAACGATGGATGGATTGTGTGAAAGTAGATATGGTAAGAAAGAATGTTACTTGTGAGATGACGGGAGAAAGAGGAGTATGGAAGAAGAAAACATGCTGCGCCGACCCCAAATGAAATTGGGATAAGGGCAGGTGGATGATGATGTACTAGATGAAACTATTTCACATTTTAGTACCTAGCTGTTTTTGTTTTAAGATGAAAAAATGAAAATAAAAAATATAAAGATCTTGATGAGATTTGAATACGTATTATTTTTTGCAAAAAATATGCAGTAACATAGGTTATTAATTACTGGTTAAAGTTTATATAACGACATTCAATATCGTATTAAAAAATACTTAGCATTTTATTGTTTTATTCTAACTTAAAGTAGGTAATGCTTCTAAATTGTGTATAACACATGCCTCAATTAAAAAAATATAATTACAATTTTAAACTATTTAATTCTTAAAATTATAGCTATCGTATTTTTAAACGTACGCTTAAAATACACAAAGCTATGCATGTGTGAGTGTAGTACGTATGTATTGTGTTAGCACTTAAAGTAAGCTAATGATTATTAATGATGTGGTATAGGCTTAATTTACTAAATACGCAATGTTTTTATTGCCATTTTTATAGTAATTGCCTTTTTACTTGTAACCCGCTAATGTGAGCGAGCTTAAGTGTAGTGCATTAAATTTTTACTGTGTGTACCTAGCTTTATGTAGTTACGATATATTAGTAATCGATATATTTATTTATAGTTTTATGGATTGACACATATTGACATAAGGATAAGGTAATTATATGAATTTTAACTATTGTACATTTATGTTTCCTTAGATTAATGATGAAAAATTATTATATCCATATCAATAGATAAGAAATCGGAGAGGACCCCTACTTACGAAGCAAATATATTTTAAAAAATCCTTCGTTTTCCAACATGCACAAACAACTAACATAGCTTTTCCACCAAGCAAGCTTGGATAAACCAAAGTCTAGCTCTATATTCTTTTAATAATTAATTAATCTCTTTGTAAGTACACCTTGACTACAAGAGCCAATCCTACATAACATTTGTCTAAAATACATTTAATAAGTCCGACCCATCATATCACAAACATTAACAAACTTTATAGTGTCATTTAAAAGAAATAAAACTTTAACATTTTTAATTAACAACTGGCCAGCAAGATAAAGTTGCCAGCAACAACCTATAAATGTTGCCATATGAAAAAACTATCGTGCAGAATATGACAGACGGTTGTTCGGGAGGTATGTTATAGCTGTAAGTTCATTTGGTAGCGATAACATAGGAAATTTATTAGGTCCCTTCAGTGTACACAGACGGAGTAGGCTTTTGAGTAAATTATTGTAATGTGATGTGACCTTGGTAGCTTGGTACCAACTAGAATAGATGTCCTTGAGTGAGGCCGTCAATTAGCAACTATGGCATACTTGTGTGGCTGGGGTTAATCTTCAATGATTTATTGATAGTCTGGACTTAAATTGCATGCTTCTAAAATATTAGTTGGTATGAAGATACATTCTAGAAGACATTTCCAAATATTTCTTATACAAAAGCTAAACTTAGGGTTAGTAACAAAATCTTTGGAATAAACTTCTGAAAATTACAATTTTTACGACAACTATTCTAATAAACAGTAGCGCTACGACTGGAATCTCCCAAGTTTGGGCAACTCATAAAAATTGCAACGAGCTCACAACTAACGTGCCGAAATACCAAACAAAAACACAGCTCATGCCAATTCATTAAAACTTTCCCGCTGATGACCTCTCGCTACACCTACTATTTATACCGGGATGGTAGAATTTTCTGTCGACTGGCAACACTAACGGCGCGACAACGAGCCAAAGTTAGATTGCAAGAGGCCATAAGCCCGCGCCGCCACTTCAATCTCCCTTTAAGACGGGAGGTGTTTGCGAGATGGCGGCTAGAATTTTTTTCTTCACGCGGATAATCTAATTTGGGTAGTAAATGTTTTTATTAATAAATAAGGCGGGGATGAGGCGACGCCGAGTCTTGAATGTGTAAGATAAACGGGATGCTGCCTCGACTTTCAGCTTCCTATGCGAGTGGGTCGGGAACTTTTGAATAAATTAAATAATTGGTTTTACAAGATGCTTTTTGCTGTCGAAACCTAATATTTTCTCTGTAATAATACATGAAAAATACTCTAAAATATCTAGATACTTTATTGGTCCCTTTTAACTTACTTTAACGACTTCAGAGAAATCAATGAAGGTATTGTACGAATTAAAATTGATGTATAGTTACGCACTTTGAATGAAAATTATTCAGTTCAGGGCTGAAGACAGAGCCTTAGTCAGTCGTCATGGTTTTTTCCCAAATTTTCTTATCTAGCGTCATATAAAGCTTGGTGCAAATTCAACGGGTATTAACGGTTTCTCTTGCCATTATACTTCGTTAAAACGATCACCAAAAATGCCGAGTGCAATTGTGAGTGAATTATTATTATAAATACCCAGCTTATTTTAAAGAAACAGAACTGACCTGGACGAGAAGAGAGTGCATGTAACAGAAATGAGAATGCTGAGATGGATGTGTGGTGTTACAAGAATGGATAAAGTGAGGAATGATTACATTAGAGGAAGTCTGAAAGTAGCGCCAGTTACAGAAAAGATGAGAAGTAGAAGATTATCGTGGTATGGACATGTAATGAGGAGGGATGATACGCATGCAACAAAGTGTGTGCTAAGTATGAATGTAGATGGATGGAGAGGAAGAGGAAGACCTAAGAAAAGATGGATGGATTGCCTGAAAGATGATATGAATAGGAAGGGAGTGAGTGTCAGTATGACGAGTGACAGGGGAAAATGGAAGAAAATGACATATTGCGCCGACCCCAAGTAATATTTGGGAACAGGGCAGGAGAAAGAAGAAGAACTGACCTGGCAATCAAACACCAAAATACTAACAAACTACTAGTAACTTCTTAAACTTCTTTTACACCTATACATAATTACCAAGTAATCTACAAGAACTTCCCACGAGATTTTGATCCTGATTTATTGACGAGAATCAAAAGTTAGTATCTTTCTAGACATGTGTGTCGAGTATCGGATGTATCGAGTTGTAACGATCGCAGGCCTTCGAACATAAGGCCTGCCTTTAGATAAGGTAAGGCGTTAAATCTGCAGGTGGGTTACTTTCAGAACTATTTCAGAGAGGAGTCGTGAATTGTAAACATTTTTATGTCTGTGTAGGTTCTTTGTTTGCCGGATCAAGTGTGTTGAGTGAGTCATATTTTTGAGGAGTTCTTCGGTTGAAAATTGATGGTCATTTTGATGTTTAGGGTACCTAAGAAGTCAAGTACTCATATTGTATTGTAGCCATCGGAGTGAGCGAATAGGTTTCTTCATACTCCACTTTCAGAAACATTACCAATGTTTCACTTATCTGACCAGTCGATAAAGTAAAATAAAATGAAATATTATAGTAAGTACTTAGTAACAATTAAAAAATAACAGAACGATGAAACAATAAACTTCACGAATGCGCACTGATTCAAAGTTCCAATAGCTACGCTTTGATACCAGTAGCGCCATCTATTGGCACGAAAACGAACTAACAGTTCAGAGGTCTACGAAAACATTAGTTTTCAAGATAAGTTTTGTGGTGTAACTTAGTTTTTAATACTATAATAACTTGAAATGAATCTTAACGAAGATATTATTGTTTCTTTTTTAATAATTTGTTGGCACTACTAAAAATAAAGTAATATAAAGTCGAATGAAACTGAAGTCGTAATAACTGAAATTAGAATAAACTAAGTGGGTAATATATTTAGATAAGGCGCTATTTAAAACTACCTACATGCAAACAATAAAAAGCCACTACCAACTGACCCTAAAGTCCTCGCAAAAAAAAAGGAATCACGATCATTCTTGTAGGCAAAAATCTGCAAGCATATTTTTATTTATTCATGTTTAATTAAGCGAATCGTGGCTGGATGGCCATTGTCCGACTTACCTGCTCGATTTAAACCGCCGCCAACCGGTCCGGACCCGTCATCAGACTTTTATTTTCAACAATAATTTCTTTACCAAAATATCACGACACGAATCATTCATCACGTAAATAATAATATTTAAATATCATCTGCAATATCCTTCACTCTTCTACACTTTTACACAATGTTTTTTTTTTAGTTTCGGTAAATAAATATTTTTATTTTACATTCTGAGTTAAAACAACACCATATCCAGCCATATTTTTATCGTTTTACTATCCTGATAAATATGTGAAGGGTTATACCTACAAGCTAGTTCAAGTTTTCATTCCGTTCCGATTTCAAATCGCATGGCGACGTTCGGATTTGCACGGCGCGTTCTTAGCGCGCGAACATCGCGTCTGCTGTACGATGGACTCCGTCAAACACCGGGGGCGGGCCGAAGGGCCGGCCTTCGGAATACACTCGGCTAACTTCGGAGCGCACCTCTCACTCTGTAGATCGCGAAGTGAGCTGAGTCACAAACACAATACGTGAGCGTGAGGTGATTTATTTTGTGTTTTTGCTGTTTTGTTGATTGGTAAGTGATTTTGAGTTCTTTATTATGTATCTTACGTGTCTACATCTCTGTTTAGGTACGTAGTTTGTTTAGGAACGAAATGTAAACTCGAATGAGATTGTGTTATTGTTCATCTAGCGTCTGTACTTTTTACGAGTTTTTGACAAACTTCTCTGTTGTTATATGCGTTACCAAAACTGTAATAATACTAAGATAAATTAGGATATTCATGATTTGAACTTCAAAATACTTATAAAGGGTGTTTTAATAAATTGAATTAAAAATAGTCAACATAACCTTAAAGAGTGTGACGTTTGTGTTGTGGCGGTCGCTCGCTAGATGGCGTTGTCCGCAGGGGGCGGCGCTTGCTAACTGCCACACTATATAGCTCGGGACGTATGTCATTTGCGATAATTGAAGGTTAGTTCAGTATTGTCGAAAATTTTAGATAAGCGTTGTTTATTTTATGATCACCCCCGTTCACCCCCGTTGGGTTGTAAATATGGGGTTCCGGATTGGCAGGCAAGTATTTTTAATCCCTCTATTTACTGGTTATAATATATTAGATAAGTTTCTGTTTTTAATGAAATACAGTCGGCGCCATAACTTTTGTGCTTAGTTTATTTTTATTTTTCATACAGCATTAATATTATTTTATATTTATTGAATAAGCTTAGGTAATACATGTATATTTGTACATATTGTGGTTTTCCTTAAGAACCCAATAGTTAATAAGAAAATAATTTATTAGAACAATGTTGACTTGAATTTATGGTTTTAGTGCATTTTGCTGAAAAAAAAAAGAAACTTCGTACTAGATTTCACTTGTTCGTTGTCAGCTATGAGACGTCGAGAGTGCGTACAACGTTGATCCACTGCGCTCTGTAGCGTCGTCAGAGAAAAAATCTATGTATTAAAAAAAATATACGTTTCCTTTCTTTCTGTGCGACTTTTCTTTGTAATAATGACTTAATTCAGGAACTTATTCTTTGTTCTCTAATAAAAATTCGTTGGTAAAAGTATAACATCTTGCTTTTTCCTTCGCTTTAGATTCACAGTGTCAATATGACAGTTTTTAACACACTTGTCAAATTTCCACAGGTAAGCTCAAACATCTTGATATCTGGCATCGAAATTTACAAATTATTTTAATTCTACTACCTAACTACTTAAACAAAAAACTGTGTGTGCCTTGCGGACCGTCCAAGGCGTTGTTGGGGGCCGTCTCTTGACAGATTTATGGCGTGCGTGGTTGTTACTCGTACGCAACCCCCTCCCCTCCTGTCCCCCGCACCCCGCGCCCTTCGCGACCCGCACGCCATCCCCTTCTCACGAAAATTAAATCGTTCCATATTTGAAATTCTTTTAAATCCCATACCGATTGTTTTTTTTATTTTTTTCCGATTTTGATATCTTTATTTATGATATGACACCTGTGTTTTGTTGGTGACTGTCCGCTAACGTTGAGACCGTCTGAAGTCGCACATATTTCTTAGATACAGAATAATCGAATCGAAAACTATTATTTATTCTTAAAAACAATCTTACTCACCTTTGATTCCAAGTTTGGTTTACATTAGGTTCCTATTTAGCACCTTAAGTACCTACTAATTTTATTCTAGAACCTAGCTTACTTTTTTATAACAATTACCTATTTAATCCGGACACATTCGGAAAGAGTTCACAAAAGCCAAAAAAAGATTTACGACGCCCAAACTTTCTTGTACCACCATACAAAAAAAGCCGCCACTTTTTTCAAATGAAAGCAAAAACATTAAAATTTACGAGCGTCTCAAACAATGATAGTAATGCATCACTCGTCATAATAGACAGATTACGTCTGTCTGTCTGTTTGCGACAGATTTACGACCACTTGCATAATATATAACTGTTTCTTGCATAATGGTGAACAAAAAAAACGTTGCATTCATTCACACGTTCATAGAAACGGTTCCAGTAATTATAATTCGAAATTAAAATTTCAATAACGGTTTTGCATTCGTAATTTGAATCTGGAAAACTGACAGTTTTTTTTTTAATTCGAAGAGGTTAAATATGCCCTCGAAGTTATCATTCCAAGAAACGTTCAGTAACTATTAATAATATGTGGTTCAGTCACTTCGTTTTCTATTTCATCTTGATTGACGAAAGTGCATAAAAAATATTTATTCATTGTAACGATATAAATAAAATAACTTATTATAAAGTGTGTAATATAGGAAGTTTTCTAGGGGTTTTTTCCAAGTATCAATCTTTAACCTCGGTTAGTCTTGAAATATTAATTTAAATATACGTCAATTCGCTACGGGTCAACCGTCAATGATAAATCATTTGAATTTATTGATTCCGTTCTACGAATCTCAGACTAATTTATGTTTATCTTTTATTGTTAATTTAAAATTAATATAGGTAGCTCACATCACTAACTTTAAAATCTAAAATCTTGAAATCCCCAAGCAATTCTGGTATTTTTCTTAAACGAAAGGCAAAAACTAGGTACTTACTTACCTAAACGTTTTTCTTCAAGAAGATGTTGCTTTTGGCCTACTCTAGACGCCATAAACAAAGCGGTTGGTACTTGACATTGACAAACCATCACACTTCGTAAAAAAACCCTTTGTTAAGGAGATGGCCAAATTTTCATAGTTAAAAAACCCAGAATCGACAGCAATGAAATGCTTACCAATAGGTTCATTATGATAGACCTTTGATGGTGCCAAAAACTCCAGCCAGAAATCCATGGGGTATAGGAGCTATATCATATTTTCACAAAAATAGGTCGTTGAATTTATATTGATTTTAAAGATCATTTACATCAAGGAACATAAAAAAAAATCTATGTACACTAAGATTATACTAGCCAACAGTAATATCCCCATAGTTACTGAGATTGCCTGGTGATTAAAAGGTCTTATATTTAACCACTCCAAACACGAAAGCACCGACCTTACATACTTGGAGGGGTTTCGCAGTTATAAGCTGGCTATGAAACGTCTTTTTAAAAATTGTCTTTGAAAATCGTGCCATGTGACATTGTCAAATGTAACAAATGACTTAGCGATTATATGTCAATGTGCAAAACGGTCCAATCAAGAGTCTGCATTCAACTTCTAATGAACATGAAACAGTAAAAGTAAACTTTTCTGTGAACTAAAATCATGATCGAAAAAACGTTATAAAAAGAGAACCCCATGGTTTTTAGATGATATGAAATTCTTTTTTTAATCCTTACATTATACTGAATCCAATCGTACATATGAAGTTTCTGTCGACTCTGGGTGTTTTTTTGGCCATCTCCTTTAATAATAAATAAGTACCTTTATTTATTTTATAAATTCGTGCTTCATTCTTATTACAATATAACTCAAACATTAATATTCTTTAATCAAAAACAATAAACCATATAAATAAAAATGTCAAAAATGGAATAAATCAAAATGACTGACACACCACACCATATACAGGTTGTTCGAAAACAAACGCACATTTATTTAGATACATATTAAGCTAATTAATAATAAATCCAGAGTCCCGGATTACGGTGACGCGCCGGGACAAATGTTTCCGGTCGCACACGGAACGGCTTTTATTTATTTTTATTATTTTTATTTACGAAATAAAAATTTATGGTCGTCGAGACCGCCTTCCGTGAGATTTAGCGAGTGTGTCATAGACTCGGGGAGCTGAAAACTCGATCTGAATTGAATTATGTACGTTTTTAATGGTTTCGCGGTTCGTACGTCGAAAAAGGTTGTGGTAATGTATTGGCGGGATTGTATTTGTGTGATTTAAATTCATATTATCGGCAAACAAGTGGATTTTAGGTTGCTTTCGATTTTTTTGTGTTGTGATTTTGTTGTTTTGGTAGCAGGTAACAGATTATTCTATTCACTCAAAGACGAAATGCTTTACTTACTTATTCATTAAGTTGTGCAATTGTGTGACGTTTTAAATATTCTAGAACAGAATTAAAAACCTCTTCAAATTATACAAAACTTGAGTGAAACCTGTCAAAACGTTAATACTATTAATAGAATTCAGAAGCTTCAATATTAGCATTAGTGAATAGAATGTCGTTTAAAACTTTCTAATTCCACAGTAGAACTATCGCAAGATACTAACTGTTGAGAAGGCCATGGTCTACCAACCAGTTTCTTCAAATTTATGCGTTAATTCACCTCCAACAACAGCCAGATTGATATTAAATTGTGTTGAAGGAAAACACAAATAATATAAGAATTAATTCAATTATGTACTCGACTCGACTCGACTACCTGCTCAATAAACCAATTTTAAGGAAACACGTTGTTGTTCAAATAACTATTAAGCAAGGAAACTTAGCTGAGTTACACTAAACTTAATGGAGATAGGCCCAATAAAGCCATAACTTAGGTATAAACGTTTCTAATGATTTATTTACCGACAACACTACAAACGTAGCTCATTTCAACTTCTTTGCTTTCCTAATATAGTCAGAGACGCATTGTTAAATACATGAAACAATCAGCTTGTTGAACAGAGAAAGAAACACTATCTACGTCAATTTATCTGCAGCCGTACGCTAGGCTGACAAACGCACACGCAAACAATAACTTGTAATACAAGGCTGCGTACAAATTTAGTTATACTCCCACTCCGGACCGACACGATTATTTATAATAAAACCCTTTTTTATACGATTTTGTTTCCGATTCAACATAAATAAGATATGTTATTTAAAGTCAATATATCACTTGACAGGTGGTAGGCAGCCATTTTTATGTTAACACACTAATTAATACTCAACAGCTCAGAGAATAAAGGTGTTATTCCCTTGACAGGCGTATGTACTCGGGACGGGCAGACGTTTCATAAGATTTATACATATATCAAAGTAAGGCTTTGTGTGAATGTAGTGAGAGATTTTAATCAACGTCCGAATGCAACGGCAATGAGGGGCCCGGTTCGATTCCCGGCTTGTACAGGACGGTTGATGCGATTAATTGAGTTTAAACGATTAATTAACGATTTCTTCATACAGATATGTATCAGTTTCTTGAATACGAGACGTATTTTTGAGTGAAAATTAAAATGTTCGAATGTATTTGTTAGTCGAAATGTAATACTTTTACGAATGGCTTCCGACGTGTTCACTGTAATGAATAAATCTTTTCTTTAATTTATTTTATGTTCGGTGTCCATTATTATTCATTGGGCAATCCTTTGAGCTAAGTGGTCAATATATATCGATAAGCAATTTGAGCATTGTCCTTGTCACACTGGTGACGTCATACAGAGGACATGTTGAAATAATAATCATATGAAATGAACCACCCTGTACATAAAACAGTGCCACTAATCATGGGATATCGTCCACATAATAGCACCAGGAACAACATTACCGCAGTAATGATGTTGTAATTCATTGTAATAATTGTAATATAGTGTCAGCCAGCCAAACGGACTTATTGAACGCAACGATCGACGTTCAACATCGCTCAGGCGAGAATTACTATTATTTATTTATTTAAAAAGACAACACATTCGATGCGTTTGTAACATTTTAAGCATGTCTTGATAATAATCTAGTTTTCATTTAATAATATATCAAACACTAGTTTAAATTTCCGCCAGATGAAATAGAAGGTTATCGACACGCAAAGCAAAAGATCTTTCGTAACACTTGTAATATTTATGCGGAAACTGAACCCAGTCGGTCCAATCTTGTAATCATAAAATAACCGCCTTGTTCGAACCTAATGTGACCACCAGCGCCATCTAGTACGGCAATAAAAAAACAACTGCGTCGTTAGTCGCTAGAGTTGAGCTAAATACTCGAGTCTGGTGAACTCGGGTTAAATAGTCGAGTGTGTGTAAATGCTGGGAATTTGATGATTGTGTGTAGAGTTTAGTTTTTGTGTAATGCTGGGTTTGGTTTGGGCAGCGAGTGAGGCGTTGCGTCGGCGGCTGACGCGGCGGCGAGCGCTAATCGATGCGCGCCACTGCGCTGTCTTCCGACGGCGGCCATTACGCACCTTTATGGCCACCCAGCCCCCGTCCCCCGCGTCGCTCTAAGGCGGCACATGACGAATCAATATGCCGCCAACCGACTCAACACTTATTTATTTGACACGATTTATTAGCCGAATGCCTGTAAACTTTTATGCGCCCCTCTGTTCTCATCCCCTCACCCCGGGCCGCGAGGGATGCTTTATGATGGACACAGCAGTGATAAAATTCTATGTTTCGGCTGCCGTCTACTTTTATTGGGAATCGGAACAGATGTCTGGATGAGACTAGAGGGAGCGGAATTACTATTCGAACGCCGAATAGTAAACGTTCCTCTATGTTGCTTTTACAGAGGCACCATCCCGGGCAATAACAATTTCTTTTTACAATTTCGCTTCATTAATTACCATTTTATTCTGCCGGGCGGTGCAATTAACATTAGTTACTTTTTTACCGTCGCAAGCGCTCAGCGACCACGGTGTAGAGACAAAATGTCGGCAGGAAATGTGTAATTTTTTCACAAATATTGCGGAAGGAAGACGCTGGCTTCCTCTGGCCTGTTTAGATGGTTTTTATGCTAATCGTGGAGATTTGCTGGGTTTTCTTTTAGCGCGACAATTATTCACGGTGTGCGGTCGCGATTCGCCCTTTAAGAAATTAGCGCTAGGGAGACCATGCGGCCGCGCGAACCATCCCTCCCACTATTATAATACTTAATCGACGAAATACTTATCCAAAACAAAGTACTGGTATCAACGTTGTCCCTGTTTGCCGAATTTTATTGAGGACTCTCTCTGAAGTAATCATCCATGTATTTTATTTTATTTTTATTTTATTTTATTCAAAATCTGTATATCGATGACTTGATGGGCGTTGTCAAAAATCCATCTAAGTAGCGAAAGGTTTTGCTAGCTCAAACAAAGCCTTCTGAACTATTGTTATGAGCACACAATAAAAAAATACGAAACGAGTGCTGGCAGCACTTGTAAACTACATAATAAGCGACGAAGCGACATAAATCATGAATAATTACGAGTAAACAAGTGGAAAATTACACGTACCACATCACCGACCCCTTCTGAGCGTTACATAAGAATTCCCAGTAATACCATATTAAAACTATTTACAAACGCACAAACATTGCAGTGCTGGCAACATTTGCTCACGCGGCTCTTATTTTTTATGTCCCCTACGAATAGTAAGCATGGTCGCCGTAAGTTTTAATGGACGATATATACATGCATAACTGTGCTGTTAGCAGTAGGTAAGGACAAAGCTAACGACTTAACACCAATAAATTAATTTGCCAATAAACACGAGCGGCCCGCTGCCTCCTCAAACGGAAACGTGTACTTTAATTAAAAATGACTATCCCCTAATGACCTTTTGGTATTAGATAAAAAATTATCCATGCAAATGTAGCCGAGAATTTATTTTCTGTTTGTTTGTTGCGTGACATTTAATCTAACTTGTACTTCTTACGAGTAGAAAACACGGATCGCAGGATTTTTTCGTCACTGCAAATGAATGAAGATTGGTATAAAACGTTGTTCGTTCGACACAGTCCGTCATATGGTAAGTATATAATTATTTACACCGCATCGCGCGTGTATCGTGTCCAAACTCAATATTTCACTTAATGGCACTTATAAACGAGGCGATTACTATTGGGGAACTAAATGAATCGATTTATATCGATTAAATTTTAACAGGAATTAATACAATAGTCGATTATAAATATCGTGCGTATTTACTAATTAGTTCCAAAATTCGAATTGCATACAGTTGTGAGAAAATTATTCTTTTAAAATTGCAGTGTGTTATTTTTGTTAAGTGTCAAGAATGTTATAAGCGCAAGGTGCTTTAATATTGTCGTCGCTTTCGTCCAGATCATTGCTGTCCCTTTGATATTGATGAAAATGTTTTCAACAGAAGCTATTTACGTCAAATAAAGTCGAAAATATAGAATATAAGAAGAGGAAGTGTTTTATAGAGCCATTGACCTACATACTATTCTATTCAGCTAATGACGATGCCGAATGTATTTGACGAAACGTTGTTAACGAACGAACAGGAAGTTTTGAGTCGAGACCTTTGTACAAGCTGGTGTTATGAAGGCGCGTGTCGTGGGCATGTAAATGTAAAACAATTTCATCTACCCGCTTGTGAACGACGACGGCCGGGAGAACCCGTGAGCCGTTCCGATTCACACGTCGACATTGTAACTCCACCCGCTCCGTTCCATACTCGAATGCATAACAGACAAACAGGCTAATCCCGGCGTTATCGTAAATTGTCAGTTTATGACGTGCGGAACGGGGGGAGGGGGGCGCGGGCCGAGGGGAAGAGTTTTCTAATTTCGCCCCCTGCGCCCGTTTTGATGCGCTAATTCGTGTAAGCAGTTTCTGAACGTGCTTGTTTCGAGTTCACTTCAATTTGCCAACGTCGAGCGTGCCGGCCGGCCGCTCTTACCCCCCACACTTAAGGTCGCTATTGCAAGGACCACGCGCCAGCATTACTTTGCAAGGTTATCGTCGGCTTTTACATAGAGTTGCGCAATTTACATACATTTGTTTGTTCGGTTTTTAAATTGGGGAATTAACTGTGTTAATCGCGATGTTGTTTTGCTAAAGGCCCCCCCTAGCAAGTTTCGAAGTTATGTTACCTATACGCATAATGTTATTTATTTATCGTATTCCATAAAAGACGGACGGACGGTCAGTTAATATTACATTACAACAGAACATATCAAAGCACGGCGCGCGATGGGATCTCGACCTGCGCGGGCGCATCAGCAATTAATACTCTTCATTTAATCGATTCCTTCAATTATTCCACCTTGATATATGTTAATCCTTTTCGGTCTCGGCCTCCCCGGGATATTGTTGGCTATAATTACGTGGGAGGCGACCTCTATTGACAAGTATTGATGTTTTTAATCTGATGTTAGGATAAGACGTTAGTATGCGTTCGTCCGTCCGTCCGTCCGTTGATTTGTAGCCGGCCGGCTCATTGCCTCGTAATTATTGGATTTCGGCGCGATATTTATTGGCATTTCTTCTCACAGTCGCCTTGATTTATCATTGGCCTGTCATACGGGAGAGAATTATTGCGATGCGTGCCCGTCCAGGAGAGCGTTCCATAATCGAAGTGTTTTTTTTTTCGTTTATTAACGCTGAATCCCCGAAGGTACATCCAATACGTCATATTTCAATACGTTACGCGTTAGGACACATGATCACCTCCATTAAGGCGCGTCGTCTCCCGACGGATTAGCGCCGTCAGTGCGGCTCGAGTAATGAGATGGTGAAAAATATTGGAAATAACACGCGACAATAATAAACGTATAATAGGGGAACGCTCCACACGCAGCTGCGCCCCGCCGACGCTAGGGGCGCTGCCGGCGCTTATCGCTCATCGATGATTAAAATCGAGTTAAATCGATTAATTTATTTAGTCGATTACTTTTATTCGATAATAATATTTTTATTGACGCTGAAAAATTAATTGTGGTTGTTTATTCTAGTTTTACTACTTTATAATGATCTTGAAGACTAGTTTGAGTATAGCTTTTTCGACTAAATTTAATGATGAAACTAGATGGTGATTTACGACTCAATATATCTAATGGCTTATTAATTGGAAACATGAGCTTGAGTAAACACCATTTTGATTAAATGAATCTATTCTAAAAATGCCTTTAAAATATCAGAAAGTTTCTTCGAGAATTTAAACAACAATTTTAAAAATAAATCGACGGTCCCATGTACCTACCTCCGCCCGTGTTTGTGTACAATTATTATTTTAAAACTATTCAGTGTGCCAATATTAGTCATCTCAAAATGTTATCCAATTTTGAGATGTGTAAATAATCACTAAATGACAGATGCTCCTAAATCGTAATACTTTCATTTCACATCCATCGATATCTAATCCGCGTTTATCTCTATCCATTATTTCAAACTACTAACGCCATCTAGTTACAATAGTTTGAACTAATTGATTACCATTACCATAAAATTATTTTAACTATATAATCAAAAGCACACGAAAAATAATCCTCATTAAAATGTATAAGAAGAAATAATAACACGTCTTTCAAGCGACTTAATTGACTATAAAGTAGCTTGCATTTTCCCGCGCAAGCAATGGCGTTCGCGCCAAAATGATGGATTAACGTCACACGAGTATTTTCTTTTTAAAAACGCAAACAAGAGCTCGCCGGCAAAATTGCATCCAGCTAATATTCCCTTGCCAATCATGTTTCTCAGTCAATTTTCAATTTTCCCGTTAATAAGCACGTCAAGCTCGCGTCTACAACAATATCAGCACGTTTTTATTGAGCTTCGAGATATAACGCTCTTAGGAATTATATGGAAGGATACAATTTTCGTTTCAAAAGGAATTTTGTTTTAGCTAATTGGCCATAATTAGGCGTCTAAGTTTTCTGGGAGATAATTTGGGGATCAGTTTGATTAGCTAAGCGGTGGAGTCTGTATAATTGGGAAAATAGGTATTTGAAATGGTTGCGTAATAGGTACCTAATGATAACGGATATTTTACAAATATCATTATTTTCCTTAAGATGTTAATTAACCCGCTATCAAAATTATACCAATCGTCTTAGTAATAGTAACAGTGATGACACATGAGTATATTCTTAAGTACCTACCTATTTGGAAAAAAAACTATTTAGTTATTACGGAGTTACTTAGTATCAATATCAGTTCAATTCCACCTCAAGAACTTGCGTAATCACAAACTAACACAAAAAACGTCATACTCAACTAATAATAGCACGAAAATCGTACTCACATTAACCAAAGCGGTATTTCATCATGTTGAGTAAGAGCAGAGTGGCGCAGTGGAAGCGTGCTGGGCCCATAACCCAGAGGTCCGTGGATCGAAACCACGCTCTGCTATGATCACTTTTTGTGTTTTTGTAATGTTTTCTGTTTTATTATTTCGATGTTTTTAGTAATATTTTATAGCTAAATATAGTTTTAACGCACATTTTTGTTAAATAATAAATTATTTACCTAGCTAATTTTAAGTTTCGTATTACCTACTTCTTATTTTTTAAGTACTTTTACATTTCAAACCTTTTACCAATATGAAGGTATGTATTTGTATTAGAAAATATGAGACATACATATTACATTTACTCCACTTCCTGTCCCATCGAACTTCTGTAATAACATCTAGACACACGGCAGTGTGTCCGCCAAGTTCGAGCAAAAAAAAGCGACACACCGGCCGTGGGTTATATTACACGAACCATTTCGGGCCAAATTCGACCCCCCTGTAACTCAAAATCTATTTTATTTACGCATATCAAATTTCTAGTATCTGTTGAGACCCCCTCACTTATCTAAAATACAAAATTTCATTAATATACCTATTGTAGGTCTTGAGATATTGCCGTCAGAAAATCGCTATTTTTACTATACACTCACTGACTGACTGACTCACTCATCAAAAACCTAGACCACTTCCAATGGTCGTATTGACTTGAAATTTGGCATGGAGGTAGGTCCTTATGTCAAGGTAAAGGAAAAATCTGAAAATGGCCAAGTGTGAGTCGGTTTCAAAATAATGAAGGTGTTTTATACCCGGTGTAAATGTATACCCCTAAGGAACTAAAACGAACTAAATTTATCTATATTTATATAATATATCTTCGAATGGTCGTACCGATCTGAAATTCGTTACAAAGGATTGTATTTAGTCAAAGTAAAGTAAAAATCTGAAAACGGCCAAGTGTGAATCACTTTCGAAAATAACAAATGTGTAACTTTGATCCACGAACATAATATATGATAACATGTCATGTCAGTCAGTTGGTAAATCTAGTCCATTTAGTTAATCTAGTTCATTTCTTTGTAAGAAGCATAGTGCATATTCAAAAATCTGAAAGATAGTATAAATGAGACATTTCCTTAACTAACTTCATCATAAGAAAAAAATAAAATAAACAACCTTACAAAAATAAATGAAATCCCACCCAAAACAAAAATGTGAAAGACTGCCAAGTTCGATAATATGGGAATGCTTCGCCTATAAAAGAAGTGAGATCTGAATAAGTACCAAGTTCCATACACATACCTCAGTTAAAAATAGTTACTTTTTAATGATGTTACTTGGCAAGTTTTAATAGAAAATTAAATACTTGATTCATTGCGTTTAGTAGGTTTATAACAAGGAGTGTGAAAACTTGCCAAGTGACATCATTAAAAAGTAACTATTTTTAACTGAGGTATGTGTATGGAACTTGGTACTTATTCAGATCTCACTTCTTTTATAGGCGAAGCATTCCCATATTATCGAACTTGGCAGTCTTTCACATTTTTGTTTTGGGTGGGATTAACTTTAACAACTTCAAGACTTTTGAACTCAGAAGTAGGGTGACAACAAACTTTTGAAAAACAAAACGCGCCTTTTTCAAATACATTTTTATTAGTTATAAAAGACTGTAAATCCAAACATAAGAAACTCATAGACGTATCAAGTCCATTAGCCGACCGTCACAGGAGATTTATGTTTAATTGAAATCGTCGAGTTTATTGTGGTGGCATGATTTATTCCATTATTCGAAGCGGACCGATAGCGGTGCACTTTCAATTGCCATCGCTCACGGCTACAGACTCAATAACAATAGACATTGTTTGATTACGTGTAAAACTTGTACTTATGTTTGTTTTTGTTGATTTTAAACGGTGGGTGATCGTTGTTTTGTGTGCTGATGGCTCAATTACGTGGACGGTGGCTTTAGTTTTTGTGAATTGAATTTGATATGTTTATCAATCTTTATATGACCGTTTACATAGTTTATTTGGAAAAACATGTATTGACTCAAGAAGCTAAGTTCAAAACATGTATTCTAATAAGTATGTAACGCTCAAAAACCAGGTTTATAAGACGCATTTCACCTGATCTAACTATAGGAACTAAGAGGCTTACAATTACAGCTTCGCTAATAGCCCCGGCGTATCGCGTGTCCACGATATTGAGTATTAATTCCCTTCACAGTGAATGCGTATCATAATTCATTCGTTTATTTGGCATTTTAATTCATACATCTACACAGATATTGATGTCGTGTGCGACTGTAATTCAATCTTTGTGTTTCGCAACCAACAGTCCCTTGATAATCTCATACTCAAAGCAATAATTTATTCACTACCAACTTATACGCACCGCGTATCTATATATTGACATCTCTTTATTACTCCTACATGAATAATATTATTATGAATCCTTACACGCGCAAACAGAAAAACACAACATGTGCCTCGCAAAACACGCGCTTAACACAACACGATAACGTCTAAAATGAACAAAACCTAACTGTAGGTCAAGTCAAGAATAAACGAACGCATACATTTCCACAAATCCGTGTCAAGAATCGAAGTGAGGTTTAAAAAAAGGAGCTATCCTACTGACACGAAGCTTTAATAAATAATTCCTTTTCACATGTTATTATTTATTGGACGCCACGCAAGCCAGCCTCCGACGTGACTATAACGATGACGAATACGAGATACGTTTGTAAAAAACCCTTTTGAGTCTTGACGCGTGATATATTCCTGCGCACGAGTGTTATAAAGAACGCGGCGGGGTGCGCGCGCGCCGAGCGCTGATTGGCCCGCGTAATGACTCCATGCGCGGACGTTCCGTTTTCGAAGTACGACTGTGACGTAGACTAATGACTGCTGTATGGTAAACCAATGACGGATAGGCACCTCTGAACCTATTGTGTATGTGGTATATAGGAGCTGCGCCGGCGTTGAAATATTACGTCGATTTGCCAGTTCTGCGCACAACGTCTAGCTCAAGACTAATTCTAGGTCATAATTTATAGTAAAAAGATTGCAAGTCTGTTTGATGATAGCTATGTAACTGAGCTGCACCATTTTATGGAAACTAAACCTTGTTACATATTAAAGGCCTACAAAAAACTTCACTCAGCATTTATCAATTGGCGTGACAGGTTACATTTGCGAAATCAATTTACCGGTCAATCCGCTTTAAATCCGCAAAAAATCGCTGCCAACAAACTAATAAAAGAAGATTATCCACTTTATCTTATCTCACATTACTGCAATTCGATATTGTAATCCGATAACATACTGGTCTTATTATACCTCGGAGAGATAGCGTTGAAGTCAACAGGATGACATTAGTCGGCTCTTTCTATACCTCTTATAATGTCCACCTTTGAAACTTAATGTCCATAAGAAGGTATACTTACTCACCTGTGGCGACTTACTGCCTGAACCCTTTAAATGCCTACAAGATTCTCAAACTCTAAGGACCCAAAATTATAATCAATCTTATCCCTCACCTCAGTCCAGTTAAAAACACGTGTGTCATCGTTAGATTGGTACTAATGAATCTATCAATCCCACGGGAGGCATACATTGTCCAGCCGGAGGCCGACGTGTGGCCAACTTACCGACAAGATTGATTAGTTCGGAAATTTGCTTGTATTTTAATTGATTAAGTATACAAGTTGGTCCTCGTGTGATTTTATATTTTCGTTGATAGGTCTGTGTTGATTTTTTTACTCAACTGTTATTTTGGTGTTATTTTGTACGAAGACAATTGATGTCAAAAATTCATTAAGCATAGGTGTACCTACTCAGTATGGTAACCAATATTTTCCTTTTGACTTTTCATAATCTTAAGAGCAACGTCTGAGAAATCATCCAAAATGCTTTTACTTTGCTTACATCAAATAGGTTCCAAATCGATAATTAGTCTCTAAATTCCAATATTGCCAAGTTAACAATCATATCTACGTTCTCCAAAACTGGAACAATACCGCTACCTATCACATTTTCCCCTTATTTTCTAGAAAAACCAAGTTATTTCTTATAAATCGCCAGCATAAAGTGAAAATGCAACTGGAGTCGTTCCCCGACGCATCGCCATCCATCTACATATAGGAACATTAGTCAAAGAGTTAGCAACAAGTGCCTTGACCTACTTGCAGACTCCTTAGCTCAGGACCCGGATCTACTGCCCGCTATGCATTTAGTGTTTATTTTTAAACTACTTCTAGACTGCTGAATATAGCGACCTAAGTTTTATTTTCAAGTTAGGTGTATTTTTATGGCAATAAAAGCCTCTACCTATCAATTTGTGTCAACCTCTTATAAAAAGCAAAATGTAATTTGTCCGAAATTTATTTATTACTGTATTTATTAATTGTAATTTTTACAATTAATAAATATTTGTCCGAAATGACTGCTGAAATGTATGTCACCCTTGCCCTTTTTTAAATGACAATAAACTAGACATAAATGGCACTAAATTTATAATTCTAAAAATTTACACTTATTTATTTTTACACAGAACACTGTATTGCAAAACTGCTAGCTACAAAACTACAAACTAGCATATCTAAGACACGACAAAACATCTTCTAAACTAACAATTTCTTACCACCAAGAAGCACAAAGTACCTATTTATTTATTTAGTGGCAAGAAGCTCTCACCTTCTCATGCGGCACGTCACATTATAGTCCAAGAGTCACACAACTATGGTTACCTTGACCCAGTTTACCTTCCAGCCCCGCTGCACTAGTGTCCCAAATCCTAGGGACGGGTGAGCAGCATTCGTGGAAGCTAACTCTAGTACTAAGATAGTTCTGTCTTATTCACAGGTAAATAATGCTTACTTCATGCAAACGAATGCTTACTTGAACGTTAAAGTGTGGCATTGAGTACTTAATACTAAAATATTCGTCTCTCACAAAATATGCACTTGAATTATTTACAAAGTAATCGAAGTCTTGTTGTCATTATTATGTGCTAGCTGTGGCTCTTGATTTCCAACCGTGTATCGTAAGACAACTCAACGCTCTCCGATAGAAAATACTTACCTACCCTATGTGTTACGCTTGACTGTAAGATTTCAGCAAACTCTGTTGTGTAGTTTATGTATGAAATAGTAACAAGCATTCACACATCCAAACTTCTAAAAGTTTATATGTTATATCAGTGTGACTTCATTAATTTCATTAACTGTTTTTATTAATTAGGAATCACATCGTATTAGATTCACCTTCTAACTAGATGTCTTATCCTAGTGCATAAAGAATGATCACCATAATCTTTTTTTATACAAATCTAAAACTTCATAAAAATCGACTTGCATCGAATGCATTAATTGCTCTTCTCTGATTATCTGAACAAACATAGCGTTTTTACTGCTTTTCTATTTGCCAGCAACCACACATGCTTACCCTTATTAGCTACACGTCCGACCACTGCGGAAACTAAAATTATAATAAGCAATTATCAGCAAACCTTCAATACAAGGTGCACTTGCGAGCGAACGTAATTTTTTCAAACTACCCGCATAAATCAAAGGGCCCGCCCCCCTCTAATGGGAATTATAATTGATTCCCTCCCAAGCTAGGTAGTTTTTGTGATCGTAATGCTGGATTTAAATTTGTTTGTCGGTGTATCTTTGTACAAATATTGTAGTGTAATCTATGGTAGCTAATTAAATCGCATTGTTGCTTGATTCATTGGGCGCGATCAGGCGAACTGTTTCTACTAGGCCTGTTAACTATATGAAGCAGCTTATTCATTCGGATGGAAAATGGAAATTAATTGTAACATTTTCAATTTTCTTGTAATGGTATAAGTATAAGCGATTCTTGCATTAAAATATGCAAGTAAGGGATGACTGTCCAAAATGTGCAGTGCTTGTCACAGTTGTAGCTATCGATGACTTTATAAATAAATACACTCATGTTGTAAACCACATCTATGCCTTTCAAAAGGAAACTATTCCTTATCTACTTTTGGTAGCTATTATTTATTCATTATTATAATAATTAGCTTGTTTATTTATGTTGCACCTGTGTTTGATTATGCTATCAACGGTCAACTGTGCATTGACCCGGACAGAATTACCAACTTTCTGATAAAAGCTCATGATTATATTTCACAGTGAACGATAAAGATAAGAAAAACCTTTGACGAATTTCAACGAGGGCTCAGCAGTTGTTAAAACTTTCTGATTCTGCATTCAAACTTGATGCATCAAGACTGTTCGAAATTCAAATCTAATAGAATACAATAAAAATCGCGTACAATTCCAGCCAGCGACATGACATCACAATTAGCTCGAAATTCAAAACAATGGCAGCGCGTTCCCTAACCGGTGACGTCATGTCACAATTAGTCCCAAATTCAAAAGGTGTTGAAAAACCGTATCGTTTGTATTGCACGTGTAAGGTGGCTGCGGGGGGGTGCAGCGGGCCGGAGGGTGGCGGGGGGAGGGGTGCGGGCGCACCTCGATCGATGGCGACGTCGTTATTCGGGCGACAGCCTTTGACGACGTCGCGGATGCGTTCCGCTTGCGACCGCCTTTAATTTCTTCATTTGTATGCTGATTTGTGATTGAGGGAATTAGGTTGTTGGGGTAGTGGCTAGACCTGGCACGGTTTCAAAGTTCTGCCTTATGCTCAAAACCGATTTGTTCGAAGAGTTTTAATGTGTGATTGGGTTATTTTAGCGTCATTTCGTTACATCAGAATCAGGCCCTCTCTTATGTTTACACTGACCTTTCCCCTAGGGTTTGATCCTCAAAGTTTAATTTCGCAAAGCGTGCTTGTAGTGAACACGTAAAAATCTTAATTGACAATGTAACTAATATTGCCAACAACCAACTGCACCTTGGTTATTCTCTTCTTCATGTAACATTTTCTGTGATGATATGGGTACACGCCCAAGCAGCAAGTAGACGTGCTATAATGGTCGAGAGCACGTTCTGTTTTCGCCTTTAAGTTCTGTAAAAGTTCTTAAAACGGTCGAGTAAAAGCGTCAGAAACGTTTACTCAACGCGAAAAAGGCGCAAATTATTCAGACTAAAGTCCTATTAAAGTGGAATAAGCGCTGAGTAAGCAACTAAAACATGCTGTAAGATTTGAGTAACAGTGGTAGAAAGCACTAGGCGTGTTTTAAGAGCAACCAAAATGCGTATATAGGATATTAAGTTCAATAAACGCAATCGATTTGCTAATATACAGATAATTTTAGTTCTATAACAGCAAATATAATGATTTTACTCGACTAATAGGTGCTGTAAATGATCTTACGGAGGCTCTTACCTAATTTAATTTTCAACGCTTATTTGTAAAGTAAACTACATTTCAAAGGTTAAGAAAAAGGAATATATATTACATTTATATTAAGTTTTAGAGATATTAATATGTTTATTTTTACTGTTCTGTGTAGCTGCTTCAAAATATCATGCGCAACAAGCTTTATTGTTAAACCTCAAGGCATTTTTACATACACATTAATGCGCTGTCTATTTTCTTAAATTTGGACGACTAATTTATTAAATTAAATATATTTTAATTAATTATATTTAATGCTGTGGCCATATTGGTAATCCAGTTGTAATTACAGCGAACTTATTCGATTAAAAGTCGAGTAAGAGTGCTAGTCAGCACATTTATAGCACAAGGTATCGCCATGATAACAGGATTTAGGGTTCGCTTATTGGTACGAGACCAAAAAAATCATTTTAAGTAAGATTTTTTTTAAATTGGGATGTGCTTGGAAGGAAACTCGTTTTATATTATAAGATAAATGTGACGGATGTGGCTTTAGCACAAACAATAACTCAAACCGAAGAAAATCAGTCAATAAGGAATTGTGGATCTTTAGGATGAACATGTGGCAGGCGTTTATTTAAAATAGTTGCCAGTTGTCTTAATGCAGCATTAGATACATATATCTAATTGAGGAGACCATTCTCTTAAATTCATCTGAAAATTATTATCGTCGACACTGTCTTTTTCACTGCTTTCTGAATCAGAACTGATTTCAGTATATTTAATATCTGAACTTATTACAACATCACTTATATGTCCTGGTTCTAAGTGTCGTCCGTTGTCATTTGTATTGTAAGTTATTGTGTTACTTGAGTCTACGGAACCACTTAAAATACTCGGACTCGCGCTTGGAAATTTACAATGCACGGACTTGTGCTGTTACTGTTTCTCAGAACTCTACAATACTACTTTAAGCTGAGTAAATATCGTATGAAAGCTTTTAAGTACACTACAGTTCCTATACAAACGTTTTTAATTATATTATACGAGTTAATCTATAAGTGTGCAGTAACAGCAGCAATCTTGCCATAAGCATTTTGATTATGTTTATAGAGCTCTTACAGAAACATAAAAGAGAGCTGAGTAACGGCTGTATAAAAGCACCCAATTCAGCGAATCAGCTATTCCGCAGCTATTATATTATTATGACTGTTATAGATGAAACGATCGAGTAACGAGTAATTTAGCCACTTTAATTTAGCATCTGCTAAAAGGTGTTGTAAAAGTGCTAAAACATAGTGCTG
Source organism: Helicoverpa zea (assembly GCF_022581195.2). Taxonomy (NCBI): domain Eukaryota; kingdom Metazoa; phylum Arthropoda; class Insecta; order Lepidoptera; family Noctuidae; genus Helicoverpa; species Helicoverpa zea. Next base: position 13,414,215 of record NC_061457.1, read on the forward strand.
TAAACGTTTATTCGACGTTCATAAAGCACACATTAGCAAATTTTGCTAAATAGTCGAGATTACCGCTATTAAACGATAAATGAGTGTTTTATGAACGGTTACTCGGCTCTAATACGATTAAAGGCTGAGTAAACAATTTCTTACTCGACTATTTTGCTGCTTGGGCGGGTATCCTCTTGTAATCTTGCGAGTGACATTCATTCTTGAGGATCCTGCTCATAATTACGGGAGATGCAGGAAGACGAGTCGAAACCAGCTCCTATATTAATCTTTCTAAAAATAACATAGATAGCAAACTTATAACTGGAATTGAAAAGACCTATCTTCTTTTTTATTTGTAGACATCTTTACATTCTCTGAACTTCTTCGTCTACTCAGCAGGAACAACAAGTATAACTTTATCTTATTTATATTGTCCCGGAATGGCCACTGTACTAGATTTCGCTCTAAAAACAACATCCCAAACGTAAGTCCCAAGTGGAACCCACCCGGGCTAGGTCCACGCCTCCGCGGACGCGTGACTGACGGACGTCCGCACACTGGCGCAGCTCACCCACACACTCACACTACCACTCCATACACACGACGTTTTGACACTTGACAGATGTGTGCCCAGAGTGATGGGTGGCGCGCGCCGCGAAAAATACGAGGGAATCTTTGAATATGGAATACTGAACGACTTTTATTTATGCGCCTATTTGTGATTGGCAGTGCCAATTGATTCTTGAGTCCAGAGAGATCAATCAAGCCTTTTTGGTGATTTTTTTACAATGTAAGTATGTAATGAATGATGTAGATTACGGCGTTCATTACTACCTTTTGGAAGGTAAACTAATTACAGTCACTTCAACTTAAGTATGTTGGGATACTTTCAGTAAAGATTGTCGTTGCCACATTGATGTAGAAAAACCAATATGAACGAAAACTTCTCCGAAATTTAAAAAAAAGGCAAAAGCCCAGAATTCAAAAAAGGAACACCTCAAATCCGTGGTTAGTCACAATTCCCAAATTGTGGTAGTCGTGAAGGAGCGAATAGTCGCTGGCATGATTGTCCGCTCGCCAGTTATCTGTCAGCAGTGACTAGCTCGTACAGTGATCCTTTGTAAGTGACACCTCAGTACGTTGCGTTATGGTGTGTCCGCTCAGTTGCCGTCCCGACGAGTTTATGTTTTTGCGACGTTTGTGTGAAATGTTTTGTCAGCTTGTCGGCTAGTTGTGGAGACTATTTTAGTAGGTTGATAAGTTGAAATATTTACTATCTAACTAGCATAGTTACGTATGTATTACATAGTATCAGTGGGTACCTTCATTAAAACCATTCCTCAAAATATTCCGATAGGCCACTTAATTGATTTCGGTTTCAATGGCTATTATGCCTTTATCAAATGTTGTCTTTGTCCCATATCATACATTACTTACCTATTTCCTAGCCTAACAACATTATTAAATTACTTAACCCACCCATTACTCCAGCTCATCAAATCACACTCCACCTCTATTTTAAAATCGAACAAATCAATAAACAAATCCGTTGAGCGACTCCAATAATTAAAAAGTTCCCCGAACAGTGTAATGACTGCAGTGACGTTAACGACATGGCTGACAGCGGGGCCATTTGTCAGCCGTCACGTGTCAGCTGTTTGTCAGCCACAATGGTGTCAGGCCGCGCGCGGCCGATTGACGCGTGTCACTCATAGCCCCAACCAACAGTAGTCGAATGGAATACGACTATATTTCTGTTTGCAACGTCATTTGGATGTTCCAATTGTTATTGGTTCGGGCAGTTGTTATGGAGTTTAGAGTCAGAAAAAATGACACTAAAATGGGCGGGATTAGAATTTGGCAGATGGAAAAAGATAGCTTTGCACGATCCCATGTATTGTACTACTGTTTATTCAAAGCTCTCTTCCGGTTGTTTCAAATGGACTACCAATATTCACCTGATTGCTAAAAACTGATTACGTATGCTTGCCCTTAGCATATTTAAAGTCTAATGCATTATTATCTTATGCATTATTTGAACCTCGTTCTAACATCATTATGACTATGCAGGCTGCCTAAAAAAATATCATCCAAATAGGTACTTTTACCTATAAATGAATGTAAACAGAAAACAAAACAAATGAATAAAAAAGCCAAAATTATTTTCTAGAGAAACTGTGGTAAATCAACGTTGTATGTGATAGGACAGGTGCGGCAGAATTATTAATGATGGCTTGATTCACACCTCGACTGTCCTCGGCGCCATGACGCCCCCACTGAAAAATACTTTTCATTGCCTTCTATGCTCAGCTTGTTATACCTTACAAGAAATATAGAAAGTTGAATCCCAATTTGTTGTAATAATTTTCGCCAGATTTCTCAAGTTAGGTCACACTTGTTGCGATTGATATGCTGTGTGGCTGGAAACTAATTTTATATTCATTGAGGGCAAGTATTTGCAGTACATGAAGAAAATAAAGTGTTAATGGGACTGAAAATAAATAAATAGAACCTGTAAACATTGTCTGAGGCGATATTCCGTAGAGGCACTACTAACACAAATGCACAGTTAAATCGACACACAATTTTTGCACCATTCCCCTAGCAAGTTCGATCATGCACAATCATTTAATTTATGAGCTAAAGCAAAAACAATAGGCATACTTCCACAACTCAATCGGGTGCTATGCGGCGTAAACTTAGCTACTTATTACTGCTTCGTTGCATACATTATAGATCAGAACAACTATTTACGGTTAATTCGCATCGCAGGTTTATTTATTGGTTCATCGTGACGTGTTACGTCATCATTAATGTCTCCCCGCCACGCGATCTGCTCCGACGTCGCCATAACACTTTAAACTAGGTTGCCATCTTCCAATTATTAGTTTACTAGTTTGAATTGTATTCGTTTTGTTAAGTTTTGTAATGAAGGTTCTTGTTTTATGGATATGTTTTATTGTTCTGTTGTTTCTAGGTTTAATTATTTCGCTTAATTTGTGCATTTTGCAGTTGTAATACAGGATTCTTATAATCCATTATCAACTAGAAGTAAGTAGGTACTAATGTTTATCGTTCGTTTCAGATGTTGTCACCAAGGGAAGACGATGACGATGACAGTCACCTCTGCATCAAATGCAACACTACCATCATCGGCTTGGATAACTACGTAAAGCACAGAAAGCAAAGATGTGGGAAACTGAAACCTGAACACCAAAAGCCTGAGCTACCGGCCATAGACCCTCTAGAACCGTCTTACAACCTCGGCGCTGATGTGTTCTTCCAATCTTTGGAGCTACAAAGCAGTGTTAAGAAAACCTCCCTGTCGAGACTCACTCCGCCCATTCCTATAAGCAAAGCTAATTTAGATAGAAAGAGTTCGTTAGTTGTTCCATCTACTTCTAGAGAACTACCGCGTATGAGCCCCTTAGAAACCAATCTCAGAGGGGAAGACTGGATTGGAGGACACAGTCTAAGGATTGGAAGTAATGAGGACAATCAAACAAAATTAATAAATGCTGTCGCAAGCATCAGTGGGGCTGTCAAAAAAGATATTCCAACTTCATCGTACAATATAAACTATGATTACAAAGGCGATGAAGATAGTGACGAATCTGAGGAATCAGAAGATGATGATGAGGAAGAGCATCCTACTGGCAGTAAATGGAAACCTCCTCCTAACTATACTGGAGGTAAATGGAGGCCAGCTTCCCCTGAACACGAGGATTGGGATATGCGGGAAGAACAAGAACATACCGGAGGAAAGTGGAAACCTATCATGCCTGATAATAACGAACGGGATGAAGATTATGACGCGCCTCCTCCAGGTCATACGAAGGGCAAATGGGTACCGGGTGCTAATGAAAAGACTCAAATAATGCAGACAACTATACAGACGAAGGGTTCTGTACAATATTGGTGCGGTCCCTGCAATAGAAGACTCAATTCAAGGGCCATCTACGACAAACATCTTCGTTCCAGCTTGCATTTGAAGAAAGTTCTTCCTGAACACGAGTTGGAATTTTCAGGCCACTTGGAACCAATGAAAAACGTAATGGACAAGCGATTGGCACGACCATCACGATTCGTTAATGATGATATTTACTCACAGGCAGAAGGAAATAAAGAGGATAAAAACGAGAGAAAATTAAGTATCAAAATTGAAAAGAAAAAGAGGAAGAGAAAACCTAATTTTGTGCATTGTTCTGGCTGCAAATCAAGAGTTAGGCAGCATTTGATGGGAAAGCATTTAATATCCCACTACCACTTCAGAAAAGCCACAGATACGAACACAACTCTCTATCAGCAGCTTATTTTAGACAACATGGACGCCATAGTCCACCAATCGCCTTTTCAATGCAGCCCATGCAAGTTCTACACGAATTGGCTTTCTTCATTCATGCAACATTGGTATTCTGAAGAACATAATCAGAAACTTTCTGCCATCGAAGGTAGGCTTTGGTGCTCCTTTTGCAAATTCGATAGCGAATCTTCCCAAGAAATGTTAGAGCATTTGTCGAGTTCAGACCATAGTGAAGTCATTGCAGTTATCAACAGATCCATGCCGATCATAATACGGAAGAAAACTGTTTTAAAATGTGATGCTTGCTGCAAAGAATTCAAATACAATATCGAGATGAAACGACATTGCCAAAAGACTGGTCATCCATTGGCTGTTACTGCCACTGACAATTATCAAGAGCTCCACAAGTGTCAGCATTGTAAAGCGAAGTTTAAATCTTCTCTGACTCTTGCTGCTCATCTGAAATCCAAGCACAAACAGAGGGCTTACCTATGCCTAGTATGTAGCATGAACTTCAATTCTTCGGAGGAGGCTAAGCATCATCGGCAGACTTCAGAGCACAGGATCAGAAGGAAGGAGAACTTAAGAGAACAAGGTGTGCCAACAAAAGATATGAGCAAGAAATGTCCTTACTGCACCGACAGTGTTATTTTAAGAAATGTTTTAGTTTTGAAAGATCATATTCGGAGAGTGCATCCTAATATACGAAAGAAGTAAGTTATACAATAATATACTTATGTTAATGTAAAATCCATATTTAAATCTTTTTCAAAATTATTTCTGTTTGTTTCCAGGTGTCCTAAATGTGGAATGTCGTTCATCCTCTCTCAAGAAGTGACTCGTCACGTCAGAGACAATGCCTGTCAACTCTCCCAAACTGCTCAGATCAGCTCTTCTATTTTCTGGAACTGCAGTCAGTGTCTTTTCACCACAGACTCTCAAGCTGAGTGCTTCTTCCACGAAGTCTTGCACACGACACCTAAGAAGGAGCTCCTCAAAGTTGGAGACACGGAGAAACTGGTTCAAAAGTATCCATGCCCTCTTTGTCCCAAGAGTTTCAAGAAGGCTTCGTTACGCCAGCATTTGAGACAGCATACCTTCGAAAGACCGTTCATTTGTTCAACCTGTGGTGCCAACTTTACTCGACAGACAAGCCTGGCCAATCATTCCAGAAATGAGCACAGCACTGAAATAGCCAAGATACCAAAGTTGCCAGCTATTGTGGAGAGGATTGAAGAGTGGGAGTGCGGAAAATGCAAGAGCAGATTTTCAAGCAAGTAAGTGATTTTTGAATTTTAAACAATGCTTTTATATAATACATCTAAAACGTATTATAATTACGTGTAAACAGTTGTACCTCTCGTAATTTTAACAATGAACACTAATGTGTGGCGATAACCATCAATGCTCCAAGAATAGAAAGTCAATTTGAATCAATAAGCGATCAGAATTTATAAAGACGGAAGCGCGAACAAAACGCATACAACCGAAATAAACGGCGCATCAGCGCGTAGTCACGTCGACATCAATTTGCGGTAATAACATGCGCGCGCGGCGGATGCGTTACATGTCACGCGTCACACAACTCCTTCACAAATATCGGGATACATTCATAATTTGACAAGAGCGCTTTGATTATGCCCAGGCGCACCACATTCCCGCCCGCGGTGTTGCCAACGATGACATTTTTATACCCTGTGGTAATAAATTTCTGCCCGGATGCACGGTATTTTGAGAGAGTGCTGGATCAAAATATTAGTGTCGGCGAGAGATAGTGGACGTTTGAATTTTATTGTTAGCACGTGTCCCTGTAACGTATTGGGGATTTGCATTTTGATCTGTCGTTCAGTTTGATGGCGCTAAATCGTGTGTGGTTTATTTGCTTTGACACTTGCGCTGCCAGCGTTACGATTTATATGTCTAACGTCACTCTATAAATAGTTAGGATCAGTCACGAAGGATTGACGATGCCCATTTTAAACTGAATGCGGTTCGTTAAAATTAACGGCTGTTTGTCCTCGGCGTTTAATGTTTTAGCGCAAATACTTTCATAATAGCCATTACGAAGACAAACCTTTGTGCCGCCGTATCTGAATTTAAACACGAACAATGGTGTCGTGTCTAGAACGACTGTAAACAGGAGCCAGTCGATCCAGACATCCGAATATCTAATCGCTCGTTATTTTACAACATAATTAAGTTCAAATATGCTCTGCGGATTGGAATGCCAATATAAATTGAAATTTCCAATCCTGGTCCTCCATTAATGCTAAAATCACAGCATAAGACGTAGAAACTTAGCCGCAGACCGCATGAATCAAGTCGGCGCGTCATTAAGGGAACTTTCAACGGATCTAGACAATTGTAGGACATAGCAGAGCCATTGGGGGCGTCTAACAGCGCTGATGATCTAACTTGTGTAATATCTTACGCGTTATTGCGACGCCTTGCATTAATGCACTGCAAGTGTAATGCGACGCCGCGAGTTAACTGTCTCCGTGGTGGCCCAGTGTTGCCAGATTATGCACGCGAAATTATTACTCTAATGCTTATTAGTTTTGAAAGAGTTTTTGGGGTTGAATGGTTTTTGGTGGTTTAATTTGAAATAACAACTTGGAACTAGCTTTTGTTACTAGCCATTTTGTGTTGTTTATTTTCTTTGTCTCTAAAGTACATAACTAGGTACTCCGTGCAGGTATTTGTAGTAGAGGAAAAAGGAAATTAGCCACAACACAATATAGGTGTGTATATTTATCACAGGGCAGCTAAGCAAATGGGAACACACTAGCTACATAACGATGAATATTTACAGATATTTTTCCCACAATAAAAATGGCCATACTTCTGTAATTAACCCTTATAAAATCTTAACAATTCGTCAGTGCAGCAAGTAAGGGGACGTCTCTAAACGCCCAGCTATACTTAGCGTTCTCCCAAGTGTTTCATTAACTGTGGACGGAGTGAAATATCACTACACTGAAATGTGACTGAAGCAATATTTATAAACTATACCTATGTAGGTAAGGTTAATTTATGTTTACTTAATTATTTAAATTGGAAAAACATTTAATATCAGCCGCATCAGGTTAGACTGGAAGCCGAACCCAACATAGTTGGAAAAAGGCTCGGAAGATGGATGGGAAAAATATTTACTATCGGAAAGTCATCATATGATGATAATTTTTATATGAATTACTCTGACAATAATAAAATTGTTTCCCGATAGATATTGTTTACCTACACAGAGTGCACTAATTAATCTGTATCGAAGCAAAGAGGTGGTTTTCTAAACAAAAGTATCGAAAATAAGGAGTAGTTTAGTACTTCTATTAAGCCTGAGACATAACAAAAAAATGTTTTCCTCTCCATGCTTTGAGAAGATTAGCACTTCCACACAAATTCACAAAAAGCCGTATTTTTTTTTTAACTCAAGCTTATAAAATAGTAATGACTACAAGAATTTATCTGTACATTGAATACCTTCGAATACCTAAGAAAATATTCAAGTACAGTACAAAAAGCATGAATTCCTTCCACTTCGAGAGTGCAGTGGCCACTTCGGAGCGATGCCATAAATACAGCCGAATGCGTCCCATCACATTCCCGTCCCTGCTAACTGCTAGCAGCCGCTAGACACAAGTAATTACTGCTAGAACTAACGCCTGCTTTATGTTGACGAGCGTCTTTGAATTTTGTGTTTTGTTATTGAGTTTTTGTGAATATAAGTGAGTTTAGGTACTTAATTACTAAGAATCTTTGAAACAGTAGCCACAATGGTGTCGGGTAGTAAAGTCTATGTATGGTACATATGGTAGTAACTATTTAGTAATCTGTGACATAAGTAGCAACGTGCATTCTGTACGATACGATTTTCTTTTGTAAACTTTACAAATCGCCTTGATTTGGTTATGGTAGGAAAAATACAATAACCATTGCTTATGCAATCCTAAATTGACAGACAATCAATAATATGATCTTATTGTTTTGCTTTTCAGTAAGTCAAATCCTACTGAAGATGTTCCATTTTCTGATTTCAGGACAGCATTATCGCGTCACTCCAGTACCTGCGCGAATGCAAGCACCGCTCGTCGATGTCCTCATGACCAGTGCACATTTGTGGCCAGTAATTCTAGTCAACTTGCCAAGTAAGTACAAATTACTACTCATTAGTATTCAATAAATTATAACAAAATTGAGAACAGCGACATCTCTGTTGTGTGATACAAACCACTTTGTATGATACGTGGAGACATGTTGCGAGGTATCTGTTGTTCTTTATCGTCTATTTATATATTTCTACTCGATAATAGATGGCGCCACAAAAGTTTGTAGACAGCTTCAAATAGCATTACAATCCATATTTCGCTGCTTGCTGCTGCGGTCTCTGTAGATCTACCATCCTGAAAACCATTATAATCATCATTAATAAAAACTTCAGTGGTATATTGTATGTATTTGGTGGTAAACAAAAAAAAAGTAAAACCGAACCTAATCCATCTAAGTAATGGTGATCCACGGAGCAATCCTCGATTTCTATCTGAGCAGCAATCTCAGATTAATTAATGAATGCGCTGTACTCATGAGTGATTGCATTTCCCAGTACTGGTACTGATCTGTCTTTCAAGTGTCAAACTCTAGATTGACATATTACATGTTTACATACCAACCGAGCAACCGTTTGTTTTTATTTACGGCGAATCTTTAGTATCCAATAATAATTGCCTACTATTCATCGTAGGATGGATAGTTCATCTACGCTATCGATAGTTTCATTAGATAAAAAATCGGATTGTTGCTAGGTTAGATATTATACAAATCGTTGTTGTGTTATATTGTGTGATCATGGATTCATCAAGCAGTGATAGCGACGACAGTGATCTTCAAGTCCTAGCACAGTTATCGGACTGGGATGACGATGAAGGCGACTGTGGTGAAATTGCATTCGTTGAACTTTCCAAATCCTTCCTAAGAACAGACTTTATGGCAAGTTTAAGCGACGCTGAATTTACGTTCAGATTTCGGATGAACAAAGAATCGGTAGAGTCACTTTTAAATGAAATTATGCCATTCGTCAAAGTGAAATCAAGGCGGTAGGTAAAGAAGTTATTAATATTTTGCATTAAAACTTTCAACTTACACTAAAGTGAGCACTTTACCTTACAACTTATTTGTTCTTTTCAGAAATAATGGTATACCACCCTTGCATCAGCTTCTACTGGCTCTTCGATTCTATGCTTTGGGTGCAATGCTCAAGTCAGTGGCGGAGTTTGTTGGAGTGTCCCAATCTTCAGCCTGCAGAATAGTGGCTGACATATCTACTGTCTTAGCTAGACTGTACAGTAAATATATAAATCTACATGCCAGAACGACACTAGATTTTTATAATATAGCTCAGTTTCCTAGAGTATGTGGTGTCATTGGCTGCACTCATGTACCCATCCAATGTCCAAGTAAGTTCATACATACATAAGTAAATCAAAATTGATTAATAAGTTGTAATATGGCTAAGTAATGTACTGATACATGTTAGAAAAAATATAATGTTACTACAATATTATTTATTGCCTGTTTCAGGTTCAACAATGGGAGAAGAGTATAGAAATGGTAAAGGATATTACTCATTTCATGTCCAGGCTGTATGTGATGCAGACCTTAAATTATTAAATGTTGTGTCTCAATGGCCCGGTTCTGCACATCAATCTACTATTTTCGATAATTCTGTATTACGAGGTATTCTCAAAAAAATGATATATTATCATAAAATAGTCACTGATAAACTTAATTTATTACTTTACTTTATTCCAGCTCAGTGTGATGATGGTGTTCTTGGAAATTGTTGGTTACTTGGTGACAATGCGTATCCAAACCGACCTTATTTGCTCACACCTGTGTACAACCCGTCAACTGCTCAAGAAGTAAGGTATAATGAAGCTCATATTCAAACTAGGCGTGCTATTGGAAGGTATATAGAATACTTTGATTAAATAATAAAATAAAAAAATTATTAGACATGTAATACCATTTTTTTTCCAGGGCATTTGCAGTCTGGAAGCGACGTTTCCCAGTAATTTCACTGACCATGAGGCTGTCATTAGATAACATACAAGCAGTTATAATTGCTACAGCTGTACTTTACAATATTTGTATTAACCACAACATTGAGGATGTACCCCCAGAGGTTGAATTGCCAGATGAAAATGAAATAGCTGCAACTGCAGAAAATGTCCAGAGTTCAGAAAATGATCTAAGAAACAGGCAACATTTAATAGCAAACTTTTTTTAATAATGAACTTGTTAACTTGTGATAAACAGTATAAAGTGTAAATTTTTGTAAATAAAAGAAAAACTTTATTTATATTGAATGTCAACTTTATTTACAATATCATCATATTTCTTAACACAAAATATAAAATTCTTCCTACCCTGTTCCCAAGTAATTTGGGCTTGGTGTGGAGGCAAACAATATAACTCTACCATTGGTAAGGGATTGTTCACACCAAACGTATTGTCCGCCGCTGACTGTGAGTATACCATAGACATAATATTAGTAAACAGGACTGCGCATATAAACCCAAAAAACGAGCCGAGTGAAACAGTTAGTACGGAGGCTGTCTGTCCCTTTCTAATAGGGTGACTATGAGATTAAGCTATGTGAGACAAATCCGAATTTGCTAAGATTATTAAACACAGATTAGTATTGAAGTTTTAACTTACGCAGTTTGTGACCTTAAGATACTAATAAAGGCTTTTAATAATTAGCGGAAATTAGCAGTATAAAAGCAGGAAGATTCGAAGTGAAGACTGTTTTTTTTTTGTATTTCTACTTCATATATAGACTGCTGAGCCATTTATGTCGCCTTTCTTCATTTTTTGGGAAGCTATAACAATAGTACAACAGTTTTAAAATCCATCACCCATATTTTGACTCGTTACAAGAATTCATGGGCACCCTAGTTGTTTGGTTTACGAAAATGTTATTATTAGCTAACCTGTGGAACGATATATTGCAACCACCATAGGATTCACTTTTGCAAGTAGAAACGCAACACTTTCACCATTTTAATAGTTTAAATTGATTTAATACAAAAAAATATAAACAAAATATTAAATGCTGATTACGCGCCAAGAATGTTCAGGGTTACCGCTAGAAAATAAAAAAAAGCAAAATAAAAATTTATGTTGTTTATGTTTTAATAATAAATACGAATAAATTAATGCGATTGTTATTAATTTGTTGACTTAGAATTGTTAAAATAAGATAAAAATATAAGTGATTCAATTGTTTTTGGGAAGACAAAACTTTTGATCACAACATTTTTTTATGCTGGCAAGGTGTTAGAAAGAGACAAACAGCCTCCGTTCGAACTATCCCTCTCGGCTCGGATTTGCCTCTGTGTATTATGCAACCAATTTAGTACCTTATTGCGTTAGAATAGAGTTCATTTTCGTAAATATATATTTTGAGCGTGCGCAATCTTGTTTAGTAATATTATATCTATGGAGTATACTCACTGTCTGCCCCAGTGTGAACGTCGACTCAATCTGCAGTACGCGTACTCACCAAGCCGACAATAGGCTATAGCGTACGATGCGCTACATGTGTGAACAAAAGAATAGGCTCTTGTAGGTTCACACTAGATGCGTACGCTGAGCGGCTGACTATTCTACACATAAAAGGGCTCAGTATTTGAAGTTGCTCGTAGTATTTTATAAACGATAAAAGTAGCGTAATTTATTTTTTTCAAATCAGGCGTTTTACTGATATTTCAATTAAATGATGCGCATTCAGATAGTTGCCATTTGCGAAGCTCTAGAGGAAGACGAAAATAATAAAAAGAAGAGATTGTGGGTACATCCCTTTTTGAAGAGATGTTTTCTTGGTCAATTTCATACTTTATATTTCGAATATAGACTTTATCCAAATAAGTTCAAGAAATATTTTCGTATGACAGTAAAACATTCGATGAGTTACTATCTTTAATACGTTTAAGTTTATATAAAAGGGACACTAATTATCGACGTGCTGTACCGAGGCGCGGCGGTGCGTACGCGGCGGAGCGGCGCTATTCGGCAACTGCGTCCGCGTAGCCAATCCGCGTCCGCCGTGCATAGTCGCGTAGTAAAATAATCGGCCACTGGGAGTCAGCTACAACAGACGACGTAACAGCGTATAGTCGGTTCGGTGTGAACGACAATTTCAATATATATGGAAAAGCAATAAACTGCGTAACGCGCGCTCACAGTCAGCGGCCGACAATACGTTTGGTCTGAACGATGCCTAAAAGAAAAAAAATGGCCAACAGCCTTTGCAGGCTCTTTCAATCCCAAGAGGCTACATTTTCATCAGCCTTTTTATTGTCCCACTACACTAGCAACATCTCATACAGAGAAGAAATGAGTGTTAATGCACAAACCCTCAAACTGCTTGCTCAAAGTGGATTTGCGATTTCCTCAACTTTTCTTCTGTCTAATTAGCTACATACAGACTAAAAGTACTCACTGGTACTTGCCTGATTTGTAAAGTTGCTTGTACCTGAGTGGCAGATGCTTTAACCACTGCTTAGTGGCTTCACCACAACTTTTACTTGTACTATTACCAATATTTAAAATGCATTTCCTAATAATGTTTTAGTCTACTGTTTTCTAACTTCAAGTTTTCATTTTCCAACTTAAGATTGTTATTTTCTAGTCTAAATCTCTCGTTTTCTAATTTAAACCTTTCAAGTTCTATTTTTGTTCTTTCATTATCTAAAAATGTTTTTTCTTTTTCTAAACTTTTGCTTTCAATTTTGATTTCTAGCAACTTCTTTTTTGTAATAAAATATTCTGCTATGGCAGTATTTCTCGCTAGGGTCCCATCTACTGAAGTTGATTTGCGCTTCACACCTGTTAAAAAAAAAAGTTTTATTTCATAAGTTCATGTAAACTGCTTATCATGTAAAAACAAAGTGTACAACATATAAAAGTATTTATTACCACCACTTGTGTCTGTAAGTTTTTTCAGAATTGTCTGCAGAACATCATCCATTTCTTCATTGCCGGTTTTTGATGTACTGGGTTCATTTTCATTTGTTGTTGCATTGTTATTAAGATATACATGGGTAGTTTTGGGGCCATTCTCGCCACCATCACTTACATCACCAGAATTGTCGCCATTGTCTGACATGACTGCGTCACCACCAAGACTGACATTTAGGCCCTCCCCTGCTGAACTTAGCAAGGCTGAGACCCGATCTAGAACCTCGTCTGGAGGGAAGTAGACAGGTGGTCCGCCTCCAGTCTGAAACAGTTATCACATAATAAGAAATTATGAACTTGTTTCATATCACATCTTGAGTTTCAGCTTCATCCAGAGGCCATCACAGATCTGCTGTCAATTAGTAGTAGAAATTTCTATGAACTCACTTTGAGCCGTGCCATCCTTATTTGAGTACTGCGCTTTCTTGCGTTTTTCTTTAGATTCTCCCATTTGAGACGCAGTTGTTGTGGCGTGCGGCGACAGGTACTAGGAATTGTGGCATTGAACGTGTCAGTGAGGCGGTCCCATTCCTCTGTCTTCTTTCTGTTCGTGGAGGCATTGGTCTTTCTATTGTTGATTACTTTGCTCCCCTCAATTAAGGAGAGCAATACTTTTGTCTCCTCTCTTGAAAGACCTTTTATTTTAGAATGAGAGAAATCCTGAAAGAAATCAAACAACATTTTTGATTATTCTTCGTGAATTACCTTATTTTGATAGAAAAGAATAAATATGGTATCGCACTACCGCGATTGGAAATTGTGAGCCTGCTGTAATGATAGATGTGTTTGTGATAACAAAAATAAATAAAATTTACAGCAAAATGTCGTACTTCAAACGATGAAATTATTTACACATAGTTATTCAATTACCTATCTAAATATATATTTTACTTACACTTTCGGATTCCATTCTAATTATCCCTATAAACAATTACAACAACAATGTTTTGTGGCTTGAGCCAAACATGAATTACTGTCACATTGGCATTTGGCATGTCATTTGTCAACCATCAAAGCACATCAGTTTACGCATTTTTGTAGATTTTTGTAATTGTGTTTTAAAGATTCATAAACAAAATATTCGAAATATTATAAAAGTATGAATGAAAGATGAACTAGTTTTGTCTATGTTTTACTACAAATAAAATAAAGGTTTATTGAAACATTACGCACTTTTGTCAGTAACGTTGTTGTCTACAGGTGCGTAGAATGAAACGCCAGTCATTTTTTAGGGATTAGTCGGAATTTCAAACGCAGATTCAAGATCGATCGACGGATTGCCACAATCTGGATTAAAAATAATCTTTAACTAAAGATTGCATATATAGCAAGCAGCCATAACTATCCCGCAAAATGTCTTATATTATTCCAACCAACAATGCAATAATATTAAAATGGTCCTAAAGATCTGAATATTTATTGAATGATTCGATTTCAGACATCGCAGAACCCACGGGGAGCACATAAAACATCATGAGTGCCATCTGTGTACGTTCAAGACAGACCAAGCGAGCCACATGAAGCGGCACATGCTGTGCCACCAAGGAGTCAAACCTTACGGCTGTCCTCATTGCACGTTTACCTGTGGAAGTTTGGTAAGAAAACATAACATGTTATGAGCATGGGCACAGATTACTATAACTGTATAGTAATTGTTACTAATGGGATACTAAATGTGTTTAGTATCTATTTATTCATGTATTTCTTTGCAAAGCGACTAAGTTTTTGAAGTTGAATAACTTCACAACAGATGGCACTAGTAACGCCGATTTAACATTATTCTATCAATACCCCACTGTTATACCCGCCCGCATAGGTACCTACCGGTATTTAAATAATTCAAATTATTTCACGAAGATACCTATACTTGAAACAGTATAATATTGTCTTCTGTATGTAATATTCAATATTCATTTAAAATAATTTTTCCTTCTAGGAAAATCTACGCAAACACGTTCTTCGGAGTGGCCGGCATCTAGGATTATATCTTTATCATTGCCGATTGTGTCCTTACAATACAAACACAGCTATGGAACTGCGTGCCCATCTAACTATGGCCCATGCCCATAAATATGATTCAAAGACTGCTGTTGAAGCTGTAAAAATGCACCTCATGATTAGCGGTAAAAAATAATATTCATAAATAATTTTAAAACTGACATATAAGATAAAATATAAACTAAAAATAAAGATTTTTAAATTCTTAAATACTTTTGCAAGTATGTGTATGATTTCCTATCACAAGGCCCAATAACATTCTGTTTACAGCTTGGCAAAAAAGAGTCTGACGCGGTGACAGTTGGAACTAAAAATCAAAATCAAATAAAAATTGTTAACATCGTTAATACTGGACATTGAAGTGTCCAAGGGACATCGCCTACTTAGGATTGAATATCTTCAAAAATAACAAATATCAAAATCTGTGAGTCGTAGTACTCCGGGTTGCCACAGGTGCGATAGTGCTGACCTCATTTATTCCACACTCTTTTTTGCCAAGCTGTACATTCCCAACAACAAGGCCCACCCAAGTACCCGAGACAATGGTGGTTAAGGTATTTGGCTGTGACTAAATTATATGAATGTAAATTAGTCATTACTTCTAAAATAAATATAAAATTAACTGCTGTATACTACCGCAAAAAGAAAACAAGATTACCACACTGAATGCTACAAATTCTTGTCTACTAACTAAAGTGAACCTACCTGGAACGCGCTCTCCTGCTGTCAAACGCGCGCAACTCCGCGAGCGAGGGAAAAAATCACACAGAGTCGGAAATACGACGTTATCTTGTTGACGTGTGTTCGTTTCTTCGTGATCGACAAAAATAATACCCAACCGCTTTAGCTGTAACCGCGACAATATTAACACAAACAATTGTAAATAAAAAATACGTTTATAGTTTTAGTTACGTAATGCGTGATAAGGTATTTTTTTAGGCAAATGTGTTCAGTAAATAATCGTAATAAATAGTGCAGTGTATTATTGTAATTTTACGAATTATGACTGTTTGAACTCACGTGGAGTGCTGGAAATCGATTCACATCCATAATGTCGCTGAAGGTGAGTGCTGAAATTATTGATTACTTGTAATATTACAGGAACCTGGCGGGTTCGTTCTATATTTAAATTTTTGCGTGGGCAGCTTACCCTTTGACTCGTTAACGAAGTGAGGGTCACTTTATCGGTATTTTTTTTTTGCATTATCGCATGTTTTACGATTTTAACAATACATTAAATTGTAGGTAGTTATGTGCAAAACCGATTTTATTGCTTAACGTTTAAAAAACGACTCATAAAATATAAAAAAGAATGTGATCCACTAACCGCAATAATTACTATTTCTTATCCCTTAAATCCTCATGTGTGGCTGGTACTATTCTGGTGATATGGTCTGGTATTTTGCAAATAAAATGGGTCTGATATTCAATAAATAACAGAATGATAATTATTCAATACTATAAACAATACCCACATATTGTATTGTTGTGTCATACTTAGATACTTTAAAAAATGTTCCTAATGTAAAATTGTAACCATTACATTCAATTATCAGACTATTCTTTGCATTAGTTTGCATGTAAAAAATAGTCTACAGACATTGTCACAAGTGCAACAATGCAATGTAATGTGAAGGTCAAATTCTGCATCATAATAAAACAAATAGACATTATGCAGGAAAACAAAAGGTTCTGTTTATTTTTACTTTGATGAATAAACCAAATAAAGTAGTTAAGACAAAGAGATTATTTTATCATTTAGTAAGTGGGTAGGTAGATATGGCAACTGTATAATATATTTTTTATATGCTGAAATTTATTTAAATAAATAACTAAATATTCCTTCATTGCACATAGCAAAAAAAGAAACAATAGGTACACTGTTCTCTATGTCACATCAGCAGATAACACAAAAATAAACATGACTTGCTTTTATTACCTCACTGTAGGTCAAGGATGGGACAATCTAATGATTCGGTAGTTTGTTGCCTGTCGGGGACTATTTACTAACTGCGTAAATATTTCACTTTCTTTCTTATTACGCTTCCAAAAGTTTAAGGTTTGATAGAATAGCTAATTTATTTATTGAACAGAAAGAACTTAAAAATAGATTTTTTACTAGCATCAACTACTCTTAGTGCTACACTTGAACAATTCCTTTTTATCTTTGACTAACTAAAAATTCCTTTGAAATAAATCTAGACTAGTTTCTTCTGGTCTCCAGAAAGATTATATACCACCCCAGAAAACGTTTTACTTGTTACGGTTCCAGCTCATGTATTATCCTAATACCAGATCTTATATGAGAAATTATATATGAATATCAAGTACAAATTGATATAAAATTACTATATTAGTCTTAGTCTATACTGGAAGTCCACATCTCATTCATTGCAAAAACATGTTTAACCCAAAATTGAATACAAAAGCAAGCATGACCTGCACAAAAAAGTAACATTGTCCCATAAACTCCATAATTACAGCACAATCTTGACAAAAACCAGCAATTAATACTGAATGCATCAAACCGGTTGCTGCAGAAGACAGACCATATTTAGCGCGCCCGCGGCAAGGCTGGAACCCGCCCGACCAGTTATAATGTCACTGAACCAAGGGTGGTCGAGATTCGCCATATCATCACGATGACGTAAATTAAATTGGCGTTAAAATGACGGTTTTGAATTTTCTAGAACGAGAAATTCAAACGTGATTCTCTTTTCGATGTTCAGTTGTTTTTTTCGTTGAAACTCAAATTTAAAAAGGCTGATATCAATTAGAACATCAAAACAAAAGACTGTCCTCAAGAGCCGTTTTTGAGGACCGTCTGTACAAGCTTACTGTTCAGAATATTCACTCCTTTTACGACCATACAAAAATTCTAGAATTAACTTCAGTTACGTATGTCCATTCTAAACCCGTGTAGCGTCATTTACTATCATTATCATTGTGGTATAATACCACAGAGCGCCGTAGAATAAATGACATAATGACTACTTTTAGCTCTCGTCTATTTCACTGGTTTTCGTAACAAAGTAATGCCTATTCACCAAGTTGAAGTTGCATTGCCATAAGGAACCATTAAATTCAGCAGAAGTAATCAGTACATGGCAATTTAGAAAATAGACATTGTGAAGAGACAATTGTAAAGTCCAATCTGCAGTTATTCTGAAATCGAATTGTTTTCTCCGCAAGCATCTTGGTTCTAAACTATCCAAACTATTAAAAGTTTCCGACCTCTTAGTTCGAAAACGATCTGTACAACTTCCACCCTTGTTTCAATATCGCAAATACCCCTTTAAAAAGTTTCGTTGCATCTCCAACTTTAAAACACTGGCACAAAACTCGAAGTAGGTTGGTTAAAAGACAAAAAAACACATGTTTCCCGGCTGTAAAAGACGAAGAAAGTGGGACACAGCTGCTAGTCTGCAGCCACATATCACTTTACACTGCGACCTTTAATGGGAACCGGCCAGACATCGTATGTACACATACACATTCGCAATGTACTTACATAAATATCTATAAAAGTACACCTTGCTATGTTTCCTCAGAGTTACGTCTTTGCTAGATATGCGATAGATAGCGAGGGTCAAGGCTTTCCCGATCATTATGCCAGGGTATAATGCCTACAGCTACCTGGCCTTAGATATTGCCCTATTCGATCTTAGGTTGAAAACTAAGTGGAGACCGTCCTAATGGTAATGGCTACTATATGTGGACGTTGTCCGTATCCATCATTTTTAATATCGAAATGACAAGAAAAATAGAAAGAATGAACAACTTGAAAAAGAATGCACAAGATTCTACTGCTCATTTACGACAATCAATAAAGTTTAGTATTTGTAAATCATGCTGTAACATTTTATCGGCGAGCCTGTAGACATACAGTCTAGATGTCATTCAAATTCCTCATAACTCCGAACCAATGACCCGATTTCTTGTAACACTGAAAATACCAACCACAGACTAACATCGACCATAAAACTGTAAGAACAAGCAATAACAACTAAATGTTCCATAAAGAAATTCAACACATTTACAGCGGAACTTCAATAGCGATTTACCAGATTCTATTTTCTCCACATTTTGAAACCCCTCCCATAACTGCGACAGTTAGCGTCTGAACTAAATATAATCTGTTTAAGTATTCATCCGCTGCAACCCAGCCTGTCTGGATTTAGGTCTAGACGGTATAAATAACCAGCTGTGACTTATGGATTTGATTTTTCAAACGATATTGTCAAACTTTGCTGGTTTGCTTTTTAGGTTAAACTTTGCAGAAGCTGAAATATTTTCGTCGTAAAAGAAAATTGGGCATAATTCTTTAATTGAATCCCATTAAATGGCAAGGTAGAAAATAATAAGGACCGGTGTAATAAAAGAAAAGCACGAATATAAAAACCAGACGTCACGAAATACAGTCCAACATTCATTCTTGCTCATACCATCTTCAAGACCCTTTCCAGGTATAAATCTTGCAACTGAAGACATTTAATTACACTTCCGCGATAACTAATCAATAATATAAACTATGACGTCACGTTCAACGGCTATTTGCATAAGTTATGGCCCATTAAAGCTATAGCCAATTACAAATGTTACGATCCCAATAGGATGGTGGTAATAAATACGTAATCTTAGTTCGTTTTGCAAATTAAACCGTGGCATTTTATGGTTTTCAATGTGTGACCTACTGGGATTGTGTTGTATGTTATTCATGGTAATAAGAACCATGCACTGGATTGTGATCCTATGTCAAATGCATCTTAGAGGACATCCATCTATACAAATAGTTAGTACATATTTCATTAACTCCTCGACTCATTTATCAGCCACGACCGCTAAACATCACAAATCAACGTGAATTGCACATTAACTGCAGTCTTGAGTAAGACTAATTCTAACAAACGCACCGGAGCGAACAGTATTGAATACACATACAGTTCATAACGGAGATTAGAAGCACATGAGCGAGCTATGTGGTCTTGTTTATAAGACCGTAACCCGGCTAGACGTGAGACGGCTCCACGGCTTTATGGAGCGTAAATAACTTATGTGTTTTGACCCCAGTTGACAGGCTTTTCATTCCGAATATTCTCTTATTTTTGTTCACCTCGAAAATTCTACTAGAAGTTTTCTAAAAGCTTTTGTTGTTGTCGAAGAGCTTTTAGCTATAATCTTGAATATACCAAACGCGCTGAAGTATTTATTACTTTTCTCTTCTTTGACTCAGGAATGTGTAAACTTCCGTGTTCAGAAACCTATCATGATATTTAATAGCCTTGATAGTTGTGGGGCTTCAAATGTTACTTAAACCGCACCTAAAGACCATTATCAGGCATATGCTAATCCCTGAAATGCGCCACAACCCGATGACGTCTGAACATAAGGTGTGACGCATATTCCTTGTTAAATTCTTGCCATACCTAATGGCGGGTAAGTAGACACTTAAAACCATCCCTCTATTCTATCCATAGGTCCTTAGTTATGGGCAGTCGTGCATTGCAATTTGCTCACAACGCCATTTCAACCGCCACTTACCGGAAGCAGTAAACTCATCTAATTGACAAGCGGGTTTTAATGAACTGTAATTAGCTTTACCACTTTCCCTAATTACACGGCTGACATGCGAAGCTGTAGAACCTTTGTTCAGTATTGCTATTGTACGCCTGCGTTTCCCAAGGGTTAATAAGTGCTCTGTTGTGTAACGGCCTTACGGGCGATAAAATTTTGAAACCAACTCCTTCGAAAAGTATTTCTTGATTATTCAAAGATGAAATATCCCTAAATATCAAATTAGTTGCCGAGCAACATAGAGAAGTAAATATTACTGGCTCGTTAATGAAGCAATGCTTACCCATAGATTACAAGACACAGTCAAGTCTAATTGACCTGCAGTTTAACACTGCCTGTATAATTGCAGTACACCACTATTAGAAGTTCTTCGCGAAGTAGCTGGCGACATCGTTTAGCTCCTAGTAGACAGCACTGTAATAATTTTACTAGTACCTATAAGAGCCCCAAAAGGCTACACATTTCAAACTCAAGCAGGTCTTGTATCCCAGTATCTCTACCACGCCTAAATTATTTGAAAGTGGCTCCATTCTGATTTAAGCAATCTCCAAGGAAATCAGGTATCGCACACACTTAGTGCTAAAAATTCAAATGTCTAGAGACCCACCCAACTAAACCTGATGTAAAATTGCACAACGCTCGTCTTAAACGCAGGTAAACGCAACTATTACGCGTGTTGGCAAACCGGTAAGAGGTGCTTAAAGAGAATTACTAACTTTATGTACCGCTTCCCAGATACTTATCTTTTACGTGGAAATATGTTGGAAATGGAATGGAAGTAAAAAATGCTGCAATCATACTTAAATATTTAAACACACATACTACAACATTACTTATACGAAATCCGTAACAGATTTATTAAGTTAATAGACACGTAATTATTCTTCTAAGATTCTCTCCATAGTAACTCCTAGTAGGTACTCTACAAGCTGGATTCGGTAAGACTGGAAGCCGACCCGAGCATAGTTAGGCTAAGCAGATAGTGTCATTGTATTTTTTTATTTAGAACATATCATTTACATTTTTAAATATTAAATATAAAAATAAAAAACATTTAAAAATATAAAAAATAGGTTGCCACCGATATCGGGCACAGGGTCCAAGGTACCGGTGGTTAGGGTCCCAGAGACAGAAACCTCCTCACAATACGTGCCGTATCAAGGAGTACTGCCTTCTGAATCAGTCCCTTGATCCAGCCGCCCAACGAGAGCCTCCTGAGGTGTTCGTCGAGGCTCTTGGCTATTAAACCATTGGCCGTAACGACAATCGGCACAACAACAGCCGTGTCGACACTCCACATGGCGACAACCTCGTGCGCTAAGTCGAGATACTTTATTTGTTTCTCTTTCTCAGCTTTCACAAGGTTCTCGTCATGCGGAACGGCGACATCGACTATCATCGCGCGGCGCGCTAATCGATCTATCACCACAATATCAGGCTTATTGGCTACAATAGTCCTGTCAGTGATGATAGATCGATCCCAGTACAACGTGATATGGTCCTTTTCGAGAACTGGGTCGGGCGCATACTTGTAGTACGGTACCTCAAGGTCTACAAGGTTGTATTGCAGAGCAAGCTGCTGGTGGATGATCTTGGCCACTTGGTTATGTCTGTGCAAATATTCACCATTAGCCAAACGAGAACAACCAGATATAATATGTCTGATAGACTCACCCGGATGGTGACATGCCCGACATATGTCAACCGTCCCGTCTTTCACGATATATCTCCGGTAGTTATTCGTAAGGATAACTTCGTCCATAATTGCACATACAAACCCTTCGGTTTCTCCAAACAAGTCACCGAAGCGTAGCCAAGATACGGACGCTTTGAAGTCTACATCGGGGCCATGAAGAGCCCCGAAGAAGCGTCCGTGTAGCTGTTTGCTCTGCCATACCTCCCTGCGATCGTGGGTAGTTAGTACGACAGGTTTGCGCCAGTTCTCATTTGCCAACGACAGCGGGGTGAGTCCTCTGTCCACTGCTACCATATCACGGTGCATACCCACGTCGCTTTTGAGAAAATATTCTCTGAGACTGCACACCTCGCGGTTGTGGAGCGTCTTTGCATTTAAAAAGCCTCGGCCTCCACATTTCCGTGGGATGTACAGTCTCATCACTGACGATCGTGGGTGATGCATTCGTTCTGCGGTCAGCAGTGTGCGGACTTTCCTATCCAGGGCGTCCAATTCAGTTTGAGTCCATTTGAGTATGCCGAAAGAGTACATCAGGACTGGCATGACCCAACCATTAAAGGCGCGAACCTTGTTGCCTCCCGATAAGGAACTTTTCAGGACCTTATTCAGGCGGCCAAAGAAACGCTCCCGTAATGACTGTTTCATGACAGCCACATTGATGCCTAACCCCTCCGCCATACCCAAGTATTTATATGTATCGTTTGCGGAGAGTGATCTCAGGTTTATAGAATCTGAGAGTTGTACTCCCTCAGATTCCACAATTCCCCCTCGCTTTACATGCATGACTGCACATTTGTCCACACCAAATTCCATCCTGATGCAACTACTGAAAGTTTCAGTGACCTTCAGTAGCTTCATCAGCTGCAATTCTGTGGTGGCAAACAGTTTCAGATCGTCCATGTAAAGCAAATGGGATATAACCTGACCCCCTCTCCGCAAAGGATAGCCCAACCCCGAGCCCTCTAGCAATGTGCTCAGAGGGTTCAAGGCCAGGCAAAACCAAAGTGGACTCAAACTGTCACCCTGGAAAATTCCCCGCTCGATCTTAATAGGATCGCCGGTCCCTTCAATTTCTCGACATCCTGGATAGTGAAGAACCGTTCTCCATTGCTCCATACATGACGCAAGAAAGGCGCATAGAGTTGAGTTTATTTTATACAACTCCAATACCCTCTTAAGCCATGTATGGGGGACCGAGTCGTAGGCCTTCTTATAGTCTATCCAACATGTCGACAAATTCTTTCGGGATCGCCGAACCTGTTGGCTGATGACCATATCAGTGAGGAGCAGCTCCTTAGTAGCACGGGACCCCTTCTTACATCCATTTTGAGAAGTTGACATAATTGAATATTTTTCAATATGTTGATTTATTTTTAATCTCAAAATAGATGTAAGAAGTTTATAGACCGTCGGTAAACAAGTGATCGGTCTATAATTTTTGGGTTCCGCGGTACTACCTGATTTATGGAGCAGGTGGGTAATCCCTGTTGTTAGAAACTGTGGGAGCGACCCGGCTTCTAAGGATGACTGAAACTGTGATGCTAAACAGGGGTGCGAACTTTGCAGCCACTTTAACCAGAAATTGTGCAGTCCGTCCGGCCCTGGTGATTTCCAATTCTGCATCGGACGGACTGCATAGGCTACGTCGGAGGAGGTAATATTAACCTCTTCCATTTCTGGTATTTTTTCACACTCTCGCTCAACATCACGTGTCCAGTCACCCTCCTCGTGACAGACGGGCGTCGACCAGAGGTTGCGCCAAAACATGTTTGTGGCATCATCATCCGGTCGGCTCCCGTCCATCACGCATTGCTCAGGTTGCTCCCAAGTTCTATATACCCACCTTTGGTCACTCTGGAACATACGATTCTGGGTGTAACGTTCTACCCGTCGTTTATACCTTCGAATACGGCTCGCCCATGCACAGACTTTTTGCCTCAGGAAGTCGATGCGCTCTGTGACACGTGACATATATTCATGAGGACTAAGTCCAGTCCCCACAAATGCACGCCTCATAGTGTCATTATTGTTACCATTTCAGACCTGTCTAACGGAATTAGAAGAATATTCTGTAGTTTCAATGATCATCTGCTGCGAAATACTGAAACAACATTCCAGACCTATTGACTTGAAAGCAATTCAATTATGATCCATGACGTCATTGATCTATTTGTATGCAAATATGGAGACGTGGAGTTAAACCGATTTGTTAAACAAATGGTTCTACATGAACTGGTCATAATCTGTAATCTAGTTGACGAATGTATGCTGTGACGGATATTTTTAGAAGTGACTGTGAAGTCATTCTCGTGATTGGTAATGTACCAGTTTTGCTGTTGACCTGATTAACGTTGCCCCACATGAGGGTACAATTTGGGATGCGAATTGGCGGTTGATTCTAAATTGTTTATTCCCAACAATCCCAACCTAGGGCAATAGGCCCATAATAAATACTGGCTCTATTTTATCTAAAAAGTTTTCTAAATTATTTCCAAAATCAATATTCGAAAAGAATAATTTCGTTTCAATGTGTAGCCGAAATATATTTTTTGGGATTTTCCATACTTCGTCTTTAGACTTTAGGCATTTGTTTCTTGTAAGTACAGACGAACAACTATTCCTTATTGGAAACACACATGCAATATGGCGCAAAGGTTAACGACTTAGGTACCCTTTGGACAGAAATATGAAAAGCCGGGGCAAAACGGTCATTTTATGAGACATGGCAGGGATTTGATTCTTACCTGCGTCGAGTTGCTGGAAAATGTACCATTTGTACTTTGGATAAAAGATCAAGTCGAATACAATAAAAGAATTGACAAACTGGAGAACACGGAAAGAGGGATGCCCCAAAAATAAAAAAAGAAAATAATTTATACTCAAACCTCATTTTAATGACGTAAGAGAAAGATCTCGAATTATTCCAAGAAAGAACATCCGATAAACATTATGAAAATGTGATGAAAATTATGCGAGCGTTTCTGATTTACATCACTTCATATTCAGTACCGGCGACTGCAACGCGGTTTGTCATCCATCACAATCAATCACGCTCACTTATTGCAAATTAGCTTTTACCTACATCTGCGTAACCCACTGTATATACAAATATATGGGTCACACACTGAAATGTAAAGTAGTACACGAAACATTTTTTTGCAAATGTCTGAATTGCACAGCATAAATCAATCCTGAAGAACTGAACCAATTAGACTGACTGACGAACTCACCAACGAATTTTGGTATAAAGACCATTTGTTCCTAGGGAAAGGTCGTAGGGAAGGATTTTATTTTTATCAGTCAGCGTAATAGTTCCCTCAAGGTATCGTCGAATGAGGTAAATTCTCAGTAAGGGCGATGAGCATTTTAAGAAAGTCTTCTTCCCAGAAGTCGTACAAAATCTTCCATAATTAAGAAAATGATCCCTTAGCAACACTTTAAGCAGGAGCAAGTTTAGCCCGTGTTTCCAGCCAAACCAATTTGGGTCATTTCAATTTGAACAGGTCAAGGCTATCCACGAAGATTGAAATTATATCTCGATCAAGAATCTCCTCATTACGCCAGACTGCGTGCGCATAATTGCGTGTCTATTCTAGTTTTTATACATCTGTAGATTGCACATGGCAGTAAATTATATAGGTGTAATTGAAGGACTTTTTGCCGATAAGTACATGAGTAAGCTGGAAATATGACTAAAATCTAATTAGTGCGGCACTTAAGTCTGTCTGTGGTATATAATGAGCCTTCATGTTTGTCTACTTAAGCGATGATGACTAGACCATTCTATGTAAAAGATCAAATAGAAGTCTTCGGTTTTAATGGTCCTTCAGTTATTGATGCTAGTAGCAACTTCATCGAAATCCTCAACAACAAGCTGCAGATTTCGACCCAGATAAATAAAGACTTAATCAAAACAAGCTGATCAATAACTATGACACATTTACAGAAATAAACATTTGATTACGAACTGCAACATAACCGCGATAACGTGACCGCAGTAACATAATAGTTTATTTTTAACCCACACGTCACTACCTCCGATACAGAGGTTAAAGATTACCTTTACTACAAAACAGGTGATTACCTATATGGGATTTTTCTGACTAATGGAGTTTTGTTTGTTCTGAAAAGAATAAGTAAGCTGTAATTAAATTCAGCTGCTAAATAAAGTGATTTAAAGGTTGAATATCATAAAAAGTTAATGTTTGCGCTTGTGGTTGTTGCTTGTTGTTGTTTATTTCGATTCGAATAAAATCATGCATGAGTTGAGTATAGCGCATGTAAAGTCTTCGAAACTATAATTCCAAAAAAATGTTTTGGTAGTTTTGCAATATTAAAGAGAAACCCGAAATCCATTTGCAAAAAAGAAGCAACATCTTCAACTACTATTTGAGTGCCACCCACTGCTAAAACAATAGACACATCTGGTCTTTTCTTCGAACAAAGACTAAAAGGCCATACATTTGTCTAGCCCCATAAAGGCAGGCTAATGCATTTTAAAGCACCACTTCTCAACAAAAGAGTAAAGGCCACTACCCTTGGGTTTTCCCGCCCCTTGTCGCCATATGGTAAGTAGCGGTCGGGCCCACTTGACCTGAGAACAGGGTAGAATACAAAATGGCTATACGTTGTCACGAACGTTACTGTCAGGAGTTTTCAAGAGCTTGAAGAGCAAATCTTTAAAAGAACGTTAGAACTTTAAGCTAAATAAAATCCAACGAGCCAAATATTTTACATAATATTAGACTACAGACCACCCAATGTATCTTAAAACATTATATTCTATGTACATACGTACAGCAGTCGATACCATGTATCTTTTCCACATATACATACAAAAAGGTGTTTTTCCAGTTAATACGATGTCGCGCCACGGTAAGTAGCAGCCACATGTACACTTGACCCTGCCTTTGTCAAACAGCGGTTTTCCTTCGGCGAACCTTGCTCGCTAGATCGAGTTACATCACTATACGTGTTTTTGTTTAGTCTTCCTTATACAATTACATTAAAATAGTGGACGAGCTGTATTGCCATGTTTGTACGGATTTTCATTTTATGCAAAAATGCCACATCTATTTTGGATCCCTCGATACTTTAAACTTTATATCACACGAATTTACTTCATGACTCCACGCTAAGGTACTCATAGTATGGGAGTCTCTCCTTGGCCATAACCATAACAAACCTCATTGCAATAAAGTCTGGAAGCCAGTATGCACCTGAACAGTAAACCCGAATGAAAGCCCGTCTGCCGCATTCCGTATCGACCCGTCTGCTCCTACCCTTTTACGGTTTCAAGGGTATTATGCGTGAACCATCAGCTATGGTTACGTACTTTCCAGTTTTTTACTCACCTATGAAAAACTTGCTAGCAACATTATTTTTCTTACTGAAGTTGACATTCCTTAAGCAAGTTAATTGGAAATTAGGAGCAGCTTAGTTCTCAATTAGGTTTGAACGAAACAAGTTAAAAAGTTGTAGGTCCTAAGTGGTGGCGACCGGATAGGAAATTGCGGTGTAGGTTAATCACCGCGTCATGTATCAATACTTGTTTCTTTTTTTTTCACTAAAAACACATTATATTTCAGTTGTTTCCCTGTAACTGTGGTAGGGTATTTCGGTCGCGTACCAAATATCCTGACGTTGACTTTCGCTTTCAAAGTATTTTTTATCAAATATCAAATTAACGTCTGCGACAGGCGACCTTGCCGAAGCAATTTGTCAGCAAATTGGAGTTGAGAATTACATTATAAGGTTGTTTGTTTGCGTTGTCCTTTTTTATATGACGATATTGCTACATGGCAAAGCCAAAACATTGGCGGAGTAGCTACTTTTGAGTGAAATAAAAAACAGAGACGATTGCAAATTAGGGTCCAATGTTAATTGTAAGCAAAAACTTGTGAATCTAATTTCTAACTGAAATAATTGTTGACTTTTATTTATATTTGTACTTCTGTTATGATTCTACGGATTGAAGACTCGCAATATTCTAATTTAAAACCCGTTCTTTATCATTCCATTCCATTTACCATGTCATAAATCAGAATTCAAGGCAATCTGTTCAAACCTCGAGTAGTTCTGCGATCCCAATAAACAATCTGGCTATAATTGATACGCACTTAGCACTATCTATGACCAAATGTTTAATAGTGGAGACTATTTATATGGAACCTCTGTTTCTGTGGGTCCTAAAAAAGTTGATGAAAATGGACGTTACACATTAAAACAACAATTTCAGTAAGACGTTCATAAAAAACTGCTCTCAAATTTCACAAGAAGTACACAGTTTCTAAGTAATAAATCAGTGAAACACTAGTTCTAACATTTTAATGGTTCTCGTCTGTCGGTCAAACATTTTAACTTTACTACGGGAAGCATTTAAGCAATTTCCTTATAAGCTTTTTGTACTATTTCCAAATATCCTGTTTCATATGCTTCCTTCTCGCTATTATGATATGGAGATGTGGGCGGGGGTAACTAGTAACTCAATTTGGCTTTATTCAGGATGGGATGTATATTCTTTCAGCCATCTTGTCCAATAACTAATGTACCTTGTTCCAATTTTATCATTTGAATGTCCCATTATTGACTCTCTGCAGTGCGCACTTATATCCCTTGGTAGGCAAATGAAAATAAATTAATTACATGAAAAATGACAAAATATTACGGCCAAACTAGATGATAAGATCTTATTTGCACGAACATTAAACTAAAACATATTTTCTCCGTGTTATGATGCTGATACAAATTTTAATAAGACTTATTAACATGGTGGCTGCCAGAATTATTTCGCTGTAGCCACGACCTTGCCATGTGCCATGAAAAATGTATGGCAAACTTGGCCAGCCTGCCAAGAAACTAATGTAACTTGAATGTCATTGTCAAGGACTCAGGAGCCTCGTATTTTATAGAAACAATATGTAGTAAAGAAAGCAATAAAACGAGAAACGTTGTTCTGAATAACATTGAGAATTTTATGGAATTTGCAGATGGAGAAAATTTTTGATCGCCTAAAATGTAGCCTCAATTCCTTGGACAGTTATAAGTGTTATAATGCTAAAGATCTTTTTATTACTTGTGCAGGTGCTAATTGAACTAATGTAGTCAATTTAATCAGTGTCAATTCTTATTATTCTCGCTAATAGTGTTTTTATGTTGATAGCTTTTTTAATAACCTCGTACGTTAATCCAATTAACGCGATGTCTTTACGTCTTTTTGTCAGACACTTCCCAACATAATGGTTTTGTATTTCTTGTCAACTAAGTGTAAATTACGATGAATTGCCAACACTATAGTTCGGCCATTCAGAGAATGCGTTCCTGACACGTCGCGATTGAACTGACGACGTAACTTTGCAATGGCGTTGCAGTTACGATAAAAATATTTTTGCTGGTTGTTTACCGTTTTAACAATTGAGGAGCATTAAAACAACATTATTATATCAATAATCAATGAATGTTATTACGTCGTCAGTTCAATCGCGACGTGTCAGGAACGCATTCTCTGAATGGCCGAACTATAATCGCTGTTGCAAAAATATGCTTAGAATTTGCATATTGATCAATATTTTTGCATATTATGAATAATTTAAATAGCATTACCCACTCAGCAAGTAGTTAAGCCTTTCTATTTCTTCAAATACATTCACCAAAAGTCCTTATCAACTATGACATTCACAAATTAAAACCGCAGCCTTGAAATAATAACGGAAGCGACGTAATAAATAATCGAACGACAATTGCAGAAACACAATTTGCCAATTAGCTACCGTTGCGCAACCGGGGAACTGCGGTGCGCAGGCACAGTTGCGCGGGAGTTCGTACGATACGGCCCGTCTTACGTCATTGATGATCTAGCAATCTGGATGGTGTGACGAAATCTTGCCTTACAACTCATTGAGGTTTTTACTGAGTGTTTTGTGAACGGAATTCTTGAGTAGTACCCACATCCGGGATGATGTGGTTTTGAGAAAAGTGATATTCTTTTTTTTTATAAAATTCGTTTCATTCGGACTTTGACCTCACGCGAATATGAATGTTTCCAGGACAATAATTATTGGGGCCAGCGATCTATTAAATTACTAGTGTCCTTAGCCAAAAATATCGATCTATATCTTCGACAAATTCCCAATAAACACGAAGTTCAAAAAGCGAGTCGTGCCACAAAAGTCAAGGCCTCGCTCCTAATAGAAATGGTAGAGTCTAGATCTGCATTATGCATTCATCTCAAGGCCGCCATTCGTTCCGTTATTACTGCCGCGTTTTTTCCTTTGGGCACGTTTCGTGGCGCAATGCGTTCAGAACTCTCTTTTGAAGAAAAAAATGTTGTTGTCTTGCGTTTGGACCATTTCGAAATGACGGTTCTTGTCTTTGAAAGGAAATGAAAGCCCGATGCTCCGAATGGAACAAAGCTAAATGTTTGTTTCAAAGAATAGCTGCCTATTTATAGTTTAGGATATACCGGTTTTTAATAGTCGCGGAACTGTTCTGATTTGAATTTCTGAGTAAAATTAATATTCAATACGAATACGATAATAATTTCCACAAAACAAATAACAAGATCCGTTGTTAGCTTGTAATTATGTTTTATTACAGACTACTCTACTGAAACTTGCTCTAATTTTGTAATTAACAAGACGCTCGTTCTCTTCATCTCAGCTAATTAGCATTCCTTCATCCGTGGCGTTGCTCAACAATGCTTTGCTATTGACATTAACACGGTCTAAATCATTTTTAATGGTCGGATATTGTTTTAGTTTTGTTTCTATGTTTTTATCTTTCGTACTTTTTGAGAAGCTTGTTAACATTTAAGATATCTTACGTCGAAGCTATGACAATGACAAACTGTTACGTTATACGAGATTTGTCTGTAACTGAACAGGACTACATTCATAATCAGCCTTGTGGAATAGGTTTCAAAAGCTGACACCAATCCAAAATAAATATTTTTCGGATCATCAGTCTCCAATGTAAAAGCTGCATTATTAGTAGACGCTCCCAGTGCCTCTTGTTCGAAGTTCGTCGATGTAATAACAATTCATACCAAAAGGGCTTACAAAACATTCCCATCGTTTTCCATGAACATTGCAGCAATAAATACATTGCATTGTGCAACTGCATTCTACCAGGCGATGCATTGTTGAACAAAAAATTGGGCTCGCCATGCGAACGTTGACCCCACATTGTACCGAGATGGAGCCTTAAACAATGTGCGTACAGTTACTGAATAATTTTACTTTCATACGCTACGTTGAAAGGTTCGGAAACTTAAATGTACCTACAGATGAATGGCTTTATTGTTGTGCCAGAGGCTACGGTCATTTGGAAGTCAAAAGGACCAATTAAGAAGTGAGGCTGGTCCTTTGAAACACTTGGACCACATGTCTTCATAACTAAAATCTATTTTATTTTTATCACTGTGTGTGAAGAAGACAACGATTGCTTATAGACACCATAAACAAGTAACGGTTGAGCATTTAAAACAGATCAGTTCGGAAAGACCATTACTTTGCAATATTCTACATCAGAACCAACAGCCAAATCAATCACACCTAAGCCTTTACTTTGCATAATCATGGGCGATCCATCAAAGCCCCTTTTACCACGAACTCGCTGCAGCACTCCCGGCTTATCAATTTCCATTTAATACTCCATCGCATATTGAGTAAGCATTGCATTACGATCGCAACTCATCTCGCCTGTGACTCGGCGACTTTCTCGTGAGTCATCAGCGACCTGACCCTGCCACTGTCATTATAGAGCTCTATAATGTAGCCAGTTTGAGTCTTGTAATGTTGGGTTAGTTGGACCTCTGATTTACTTGATATTTCTACAGCCTTCTAAGAAAAAGTTTCTAAGTTCGTCTTTTTCCTCAGAGATTCTTTACGCTACTTGAGATGCTATAATTAGGTAATCTTATATTTCCTCAACTTCTTTTCAAATAAGATGAGACCCTATAATTGGCAAAAGAAATAAATCTAAGCAAGTCTCGATGCTTTAGCACGAAGTGCAATAACCCTGCGCCATTGGTACCTCGTAACAACATAAGCTTGGCGACACTCCTCTCAATAAGGGGTAAGTACAGGGTGCGCCCCTCCGCAGTGAAGGAAATTAAACGATAAGAGAGTGTAACATTTGCAACTAATGTGGATAATAGATTGTATCTGCAGTACCCAGCCTTAATAGAAACATAAGTGCCTACTTGAAGGAGATTAATTGCCATTATCAATTGTAGTCATGTGTTCCAATTGCTACGGTCTTTAAGCGTTGCATATTGAAATGATCCTTTTGTTGTATGCAAACTAGCTTTTCTCTCTCTTCATTACTAATGGCATTTTCTGTCATTCCCTAACAAATAGTGAAACCTATTTAAAACGCAGCAACAATTAACTGAGGAACAAAACAGAGCCTGGTGTTGCATTTTATGCATTAAACAGCGACTTTCTAACGATTGCAGCGAAAGATAAACATATTTGCACGCGAGCTGATGTCAACATGGAGAAAGTACATATGACACCGATTGCTCCTTGCGGGTCGCGGGTACGAACACCACGTGCCCTTGACTTGTCAGTACAGAAGTTTACGTAACTAATTATGTTATTTATATGTACCTGATAAATACATATTTACTACATTCATCTAGTCTACTTAGCTTACAAATGAAAAATGATACTCTGTTTTGTCATGAAGCTTGCTCTTTAGCGCGATGATCCTAAAATAAAGAAAAATTTTGATGATTTCCCAGATCAACATCTATTAGAGAAACCAGAAAACTGTTATTGATTTTAGCTTACATTATTCATTGAGTTACGTTTTCTCGAATAATCGTCCCTCCCCTCTTCCGATCCCCAATTTTCATCGGGTCTTCCCGACTTGTCCTGATTTCCCTACTAGGGCATGCAATTTCGGTAAAATAAAAATTACCGGTAAAAATTCGGTAATTAAAATATTTTTACCGGTAAACCGGTAAAACGGTAATTTTTGTATTTTTTAAAAATGTGATATTATATCAATAAGTTTGGGTAGTAAAACAGCAAAAAATAATTAAAAATACAAGGTATAAGGTGGTAAACATTTTTTGTGACGTGGGCCGTAACAAACAGACATGGCAGTACCATCCGTACGCGATGTCGTCGACAAAATGCAAGAGAAACGGCTGCGATGGTTCGTCCATGTGAAAAGGAGACCACCTGAATACATCGCCAATGTTGTGTACTCAATCTCAATATACCCGGTCAAAGGTGCAGAGGCAGACCGAAACGGTGGTGGTGGAGTGTAATGAATGACATGAAAATCTACGAACTCGAAGAGGAAATGTCCTGGATAGAGTGAAGTGGAAGAAGAAGATACGGAAAGCGGACTCCGTCACAAGACGGGATAAACGCTAAGAATTACCGTGAAGTAAAAGCCCTCTTTTATGGTAAATCGTAGGCATTTTATGGACCAGGGTCGCGGTAACTCTTTCGAACAATCCCGCAGCCCCGGCAGGCCTTGGCCCTGCGCGTGGAACAACTCGGGCCGCCGTCACGGGTCTGTTGTCTATGCAGACGGAGGAACGACGAGCCACCCGAAGTCACCGTCCACAGACCGACGCCTGCGGTGGCCGGGAGTCTCTCGACACTCGGCGCCCGTGGTGTCTTCCTGGTCCACTACAGCGGCTGGGATGAGAGGTGCGAACTCGCAGGCGCTCCACCGTCTCCTTCTCGAGCATGACTGCTTCGCAGAAGGAGGCGACGGCTTCCCATTCCCTCTCGCTCCGGACCATGGCTTGAACCAGGGCCGGACGCGAGAGGTCGCCGCTGCCTATTGGCTTGACGACGACACGGCGGTACCCTTCCCAAGCCGTGCAAACCTGGAATGTGTGCTCCACTGTATCCTCAGAGCTGTCCGCATGGTGGTGAAGTAAAAGCCCTTGCTCAATAAGGTCATAGAGTAGGTAAAATAAGCATAAGCTACATTTTTACCTAATAGATGCTGACAGCCTATGAGGAAATTCAGAATAACCAAATGAATAAAATTTGTTTAGATATTATAAATTAAGATGAGAATGAAGATTTGTACTTGTACGTGTACTTTCCTAAAAAACAGCAACTTTAACACTCTTACAATAATGTAATGAATTCAAAATTACATTATGTTCAGGCTACATAATGAAGATTTGACGTTAAATGAACAATTGCTATATATTATCACAAAAACGTAAAAACCGGTAATTTACCGGTTACACATTATTTTTACCGGTAAATTAAAGATCGCGAAAATGGGCGGTTTTACCGGTAAAACCGAAACCGGTAAACCGGTATTGCATGCCCTATTCCTTACCCATAAAGTTGGCCAATATAGTCGCGGCGTGTGTACCTTTCAGATAAGGTTAGTTACAGTTTGCTTTCGGCTGATAAGAGTTCTTGTGAGACAAGACAGAATGCGAAAAGCCTGAGACTCATAGGCTCGTTTGAAAGCCAGCACATGCCACTAAGCGTTAGGTGAATGTTAGTTAGACCCACAGAATATTAAAATCATTATCAATGATTTCAAATGTAAAAGAAAACTCTAATGATAGAGATGGGTAAATTAAATTGTTGATTTTAGAAAGAACATCAGATCAAGACGTTTCATTGTCTCATCATTCCAAATTAACATCACACCCGATTCAAATATTTTTCTTTCTCTTAGGTGACAATTACCAATTTTCACACTAGTTTTTAGTGAGAACAATACGGAACGCTTGTTGAACATGAATGTAGAAACTAGAAAGTAATCATCTGCTAATACCATTAGATAGCTGGCGTGCAGTATGTAACTGTTGATAATCGCTCCATGATTTCTTGATTTCTAGTTAATCTTGCATTTTTGTGGAATGTGAAGGTTACATTTCTATCTGTACTTAGTCATCAGTGACTTCGTACAGAATCACTTAATTATCTGGTTTAGCAAATTAAGAATCGGTTGTGTCCCACTTTTCTATGTGTCTCATCCTGATTTATTCAAAGTCTTTTGGATGTTTGCTATTAGGCATGTCATAAACAGTAATTGTCACAACTTCGACAGCAACTGTTTTAAATAATTTGCTCTTCTTTTTCGTCGTGCTCGTTAAACAGACCATCCTATGAAATCCCCCTAAAGTCCTTGGTCCGCTTCAAAATAATTTAGTATGCACTCAATCAACGTCACATAACATTAAAGTGGCAACAAAAACAACTACATAGCCGAAAATACCAGTAGATATAGTACACAAAAGAACAATGACTGAGTAGGATTTTGACACGACCGCCTACGAAATAGAGAGTTGTTTACGTCTGAACGTTGGACGCAAAAAATATTCGGACAGTTATAGAACATGGACAAGTGCAGAAGGACCATTACACAACACTTTTGCACTGCGTAGTTGATGAAAGAACTCGATTACAAAAACTTGATTTTGAGGACTCCGAGGACTTTATTGGTGGCATTTGTTGGTTCTCATTATAATTCTGATTGTTTAATTCTTTACATAATTGTATTCTTAACGTTTTCCTAAATCCCTACTTATAAACCATCTACCTGATAGTAGTTTTGTATCTTAATTTCAACATCATCCGTATCTGGACTGGATCTACTGCAGCTTTTCTGTTGGTAGCATAGTGATCGCTTAGTAAATTACTTGAATGTTGCACAACTCGTAGAAGGGTTAATTTGTTTCATGACTTCTCAAAATTATACGTCTAACACGATTATTCTTTCGATTTTTCGATGTTTCCATTCTTTTCGATGTATCATTATCATCAATGGTTTCATTACCGTAATTTGATTTAGTGTGGGGATCTCTCATCATGGAAGCATAATTCATAGGATTTCTGATATCATAGGATATGTGTCATTTCATGTACCTATGTAATTTTCTCATAAATAAATTTTAATTCAAAACTGAATAAAATTATTTATGTTGTCAGCTGTCTGTAGCAGTAGCTAGTCTACAAAATCAATAAATTCTACTCATCAATAGTTTTCCTTATCTGTACAAAAACATTTCCGATATTCCCAGTGGCGCAACAGTCGCTCGACTAATCCGTTTCGCACGAGTTCTTAACATATTCTGCGGTACCTTGAGTAGTTCACAATAAACTGTGAATAACGTTGTTAGTCGCGCTCTAATAAATATTTCATTGTATTCTTGAATTTATTCTCTTGCTGTATGTTTCCGCAGTTCACGATAAATGTAAATAAACCATTTTATTCTTCTTATGTTGTTGTAAATAATTCGAGGTGTTGTTGTAATTTGGCTCCAATTAATTCTTTGTTGTTTTGAAGAAAATTATTTTCTATTCGCGTGAGTTTTTGTGCTTTGCTTTGGTATCCATTTATACAATGTTTGTTAATACAATGTCCGTGTTCCGTGGTTGCTTGTAATTTTGTAGCGTTTAGCAGTTTATTTAAATAATTAAACGCCGTTTAAAAGACTATAATTTAGATGTCATGTTCAGTCTTTTAATTAAACGGTGACATGTTGACAATCCAGCAAGCAAAAAGGTTAATTCGAAAGTAAAGCTTGGTTAACACTGTTCGGTATCGTACGTCACCCGACCAAAATTGTTATGACAGCAACAACCTAGCAACTGTTGAAGTATGAGGAGATACTTATTGCGAATAATATACCTAACTTTTGAGAAGCACTTTCTGCCATAATCTAGATCAGCTTACCGTTTACACTTCCGCACATCAAAACACATTAGCAGACAGTCCTCACTCATCACTGTCCATCTTCACAAATAGAAAGCGACATATGCCATCCATCATTGACAGACCGCTTGACGCTTGAAGCGGCTGCAGCGCTGACAGTATTTGTAGCTACAGTAGCCAGGTATCCATCATTGACGCTTTAAGCGGCTGCATGTGGAGCACATGTTACGACATTGGCCAGGTAATGCTTATGGCAGAGTCCTGTTGTGTATAATTGAACTGATGTTTACGGTGTGTTGAAAAGTGGACCGGTAGTTGTTTATGTCTGCTAGTTCTTATAGCCTTTGTTTGAGTGTATAGGATCAAACTTTGATTGAATCTAAAAATCTGATTAACACCCAAAACCGACGAAAAATAAGAAAGGGTTGATAAAGCAAGCCCCTAAATGAATACAATTTTGCTGGAGTCCTACTATCACAACTGATCAACCCTAATCAATTGAACATCAATTACTGTAGAGCACTCGTACATGCACTCAATGCAAACAAACAGCATTTGCATCGCATACATCAAGTGCAATCGGTGTAATCACAGAGTGAGGGTAACGGGCCGAGTACCGCTAAGGCAATTTCCCGGGATAGTGCAAATGATTGTAGTGGTACTGAGACGGCTATGTGTGGTCGGGGGAAACTGACCGCTTTGATTCACTGGTTCAGGGCTGCCAACATTTACAAGTAAGGTTTAGAAACATCATATGTTAATACCTATAATCATTTCAGGATCTTCACATTCCTTCTCACCCTAAAACATCTTTAGACATTTTTTAAGATTTGTCACAACTGTCTTCAATTTACTTATTTTGACACCCCTTGAAGTTACGTCTACATGATATGCTAGAAACCTGTGGATCATATCTTTTACGTTACACTTCACCAAACTAACTACGCTCTACGCACTACATATTTAACCATAGCACAAGAGATTTATATTATGCGTTTGTTTAACCGCAAATTAGCGTTTTCTCTCTTCACGGCTTGCGTTTTCATCATTATCTTACCCCAGATGTAGAATTTCCCTTGCAAAGTGTTATACTTATACTAAATGCTGAGACACCGCAAATGGGTGCAGGTAGTGTGTGGTTGCAGTAAGGTAGTCATTTAATTTAATGCTGCAATAGAAATAGGCGTATTGTGGTAGAAAATAATAAACGCCGAAATAAGTACGTTTGACTATGAATCATATGAAAAAATATTTCCTTAAACAAATGTAGGTAGGTTCGTATTTCTAATTTGCTCTTTTGTTCTCATAATAATACTTTTGTAGAACCTGCTTAATATTTGGACAAGTGCATTTGGCACAATCGAAAAAAAAAAACAACCTAGAAACTGATACTTGGGTACGTATCGCTAAGTGTTCTAACATACTTGGATAGTTATAGTTTACCCAGATGGTAGAATTTAAAAAGTTTTTACAGTTCTGAATAATTCCACAAGCAGAACACCTATTCACGCTACTGTAACCCAATTCTCTCACGATATAAGCCAAAACCGAATTCTGTCGCTTTTTTCAAATTATGTTCTCCACGTGCCTTTGGCGAAACGGGTCTTGGATAATGTCAGAATATTGATTGGAAGGCAACGTGTTGCAGTGATGAGCTCAAGTTTCACGAGAAAATATGTAAAAGCGATCCTGTTTGTTTTCTTTCTGAATCAGACTTGCCTTAAATCCTTAAACTTTTCATGATCACTTTTTCTTTTATTAGAATTTTCTCTCCACTTCATCAATCTGTCTTGGCTAATGTAAACTTACGATAATGCACTCAACGATTGCATAAGCAAACAATCGCCAAAAATAATCGTGATCGATCGAATCATCCACTTAAGCAGATGGCGAAAGCTTTCGACTCGATACGTTGATGTTATCGATAAAACACGAATTCGCTCTTACGAATGATGGCAATTTTTTCGATTGGTTGATGTTGACCAGTAATGTATTACTTCATCTGACGGTAATTGTGGAGGAAATTTTGAAATAGGAGTATATTATTGTGTCGAAATTGTAGCAATGTTTATGGATTGCCTCAGCTTAATTTATATAGCTACTAACTTAGAGCATCATTAAGGGGATCCAATCCTTAATTTCTTCTATCGACACACCTATATCAACACCTTTCTCTTACCCTACTTCGATATCTCCAGACCCTTCTCTACTATATAAAAGGTTATATTAATAAATCCGATCCCCCCTATGTTTACGGTGCAGTAATCAGAGAGCGTTCAGCCATCTAATATTCAGGCGAGGGATCTCCCGTCAGCACCGACTTGCGTTACCTTGTGATAGTAATCATGGATGCTAAATTGTGCGAATGTGTGTGTGAAGTGCGGATATTTGATTAGGAATTATTTGTACGTTATATGTATTCAGATCCGGTCATTGATCTGGTAAATACTTTAAAGAAAAAATGAGAAATCTTGATGTGCACAATTTGATGGAGCAAATATTTAAAGCAGTAAGTGTGGAGATTTCAAATTGAATATAAAAAGAAATGGTATGAACTAACTGATAAAGGACGAAAATTTCATGCAACTCCGAGACGTAAAAGAAAAAAAGTTGTGATGCCATTGTATTTCACTTGTT
Organism: Helicoverpa zea; assembly: GCF_022581195.2. Classification (NCBI taxonomy): domain Eukaryota; kingdom Metazoa; phylum Arthropoda; class Insecta; order Lepidoptera; family Noctuidae; genus Helicoverpa; species Helicoverpa zea. The sequence continues at coordinate 13,454,078 of NC_061457.1, forward strand.
TGCTACAACCTAAAGTATCAAAACAACTTGTTAAAACTTCCACATAATAAAGTCAGCAACACCATAAATCTCTAAAAAACAAGTTCACTTTGAATGTCGTTGAAAGTCAAGAGGTATCGTCGCTCAGACGACATTATAATGTCGGTGTCTACGCAAACGTTGTTATTTGCTTCTTATTTGCTAGATCCACCGTTACTTGGCATTCATACATAATGTCGCCCACATGATATCCTTACGCAAATGTTTGATCTAAAGGATTTACCGTTTACTGAGATTTATTCAAGTTTTGTGGTGTAGCGGAAAAAATATTTTCGGGTATAGAACATCTAGATTTTATGTTCAATATTATTGGCTCGCCTCTATCATCATAGCAACGGCAGAAGCCAGAAAAGATCTGATGATTAAACCAAAATTCTTGCGAAAAGATCTACAAAACAAATATTTTAATTAAGGCAGGTGGGCTAAAATTCAAATGTTGTTTTCGGATGTGGTCAATTTATGAGTCATATTTTATTCTAATAAGGCTTTAATTTCCTTAATTACATTTGTAGAGAAATAAGGTAAAACTAGTTTTGAAAACAACAGTATTTTTATTAAAATCAACATCACATCGTGATAATTGCAATGATGAAGACAATTTAAGAGCGCAAATATGTGCTGAATAAAATTAGCAGGTTTTTCTTATTACAATAATTAAAATATCATGAATTGTGTGCATATAAGTATTGCAAGGTTAGTGGAGATGTAAGATGGTATTGAATTATTTCAACAAGATAGCACTGTTTACTATAACAGAATGCGGAAAAAATCCTATGCAAGTCGGTCATATTAATTTGCACAATATTAGCGTTTGGAGAAATTTCGAATGTAGACAACTTTCAATATTTTCTAATACATGATTAGACCATGACTGTTTGAGACGCTATACTTCTCTCGCATCATAATAGTAGATATACGAAGGATTTCGTAGTGAAGGATTATGGAGGTCATTAGGTGTCCAGGAGCGACATCCAAAATAAAAGTGGAGAAGAAAGATCAGGAAAGATCACTTCCGTTTAGGATACATACATAGTAGAAAAGAGAAAGTCACTAAAATCTAAACCCAATTAAAATCCTAAAACAAACAGCCACACATCCGTTTCCACATTCCTGCAAATCACAAGCAATTTGTTCTAAAACAACAGTTTATACATACTGTTGAACAGTGACGGCGTGACAGACACGCGAGCCGTTGTCACGCTATATGTGCAATTGTATGTAATCTCTGCAGATAGTGCTGTTTGTGAATTATTTTTGTACATTGATAACGAGTATGTGGTAGGAGAGGATTTTAATGCTGCATGCATGATAAAGGCAGATGCTGATTTTAGAATTTATTTTTTCAAGGCTCTTGGTTTCAAGTTTGTGTGAGAGATGATGTTGGAATGAGATGTATGGATGATAAATAACAATTCAAATAAGGACAAGATAATGACGGTGACTTCCTTTTATGGTTATTTTAACACTCACAGTCCAGAGAAACTGCATACATGTGTCACTAAAGCCTTACCTTCTCCAGGATCCATACTCTTCTCAACCGGTTTATCCGTATCACCGTGAAAGTGTAACAAACGCGCTTTCGCATTTTAGTAAAGATTAACGACTACTATCTAAAACATGCCTACGCATGCTCTTTTAGAAAGGTCAAGTGTTCGTTGCAAAATTGCGAAACCAAAACTTGTTTATTCTGTCTATTAAAAGATCCATCAATAACTATAAACAACTCAGAATCATCCAGATTTAGAAAGAAACTTGTCTTTCTTTTGCATGTCATGATTGCTCCCCAAATTAAAGGCCTGTTTGAAAGAACCACCTAGAAATGTAGAGAAAATCCAATCCTGCTTTTGTATTAACGGAAATATTTCGATCTTTCCAGAAAGAATCTCGAACAGACGTCCAGTTCCATTTGGCAGCTCTACGAGGTGACTGCGATAGACTGCGTCAGCTCCTTGACACTGGGAAAGTTCACATCGATTCCAGAGACAGGGTGAGTCAACAATACCACAATTTGTTTCTTCCTTGTCGAAACATCTCGAACATTCTTATGATATACACTCCCGAAATCTTTCTACCCTAAGGGATAACTTTTGCCGAATAACGTTTTGTATTTACATATCCTTGGGGAACTACCGGATTTTCCATGAGAGTGCTTCGATTTTTTGTCTTCATAAAGTAAGCAAATATATGTATATAAACTTTTTGTGAGAATAAGTTTTTTGGATAGCAATTTGGATGAGGCTAAGGAAATGCCAAGCATTGTTAGTGTATAACTAACAGTTAGTATTGAAAAAATCAATGTTGTGTTATGTATGACTCAAACAGTCTTACTGTCGTCTAGCCAGACACTTGACTGGACATAAAACTGAGATATTGATATCAATCTAGGACGTATCGATTTCAGTATCTCCGGTGAATGACAAATAAGTTCAAATTGCTAAGGCCAAAGATTAGATACTACCACATTATATAACAGTGCATGATTCAGAATGCAAATTGATACTGTAAGGTTTCTCGCATTTCGTGGTGTGAACAGGTAAGACTGTAATTATGCAATATAGACACCAACTATAATCATTTGTTATAAGTTAATTCTCACATTTCTAAAGTTACCATTTCCTTATTAAATGATCAAACTCCTAATGTAAGGCAACGTCCAGAAAAGCCTATCACGAAAGCAAACATAGAGGACTTTGAAGTGACCATTTTATTGGGGAAGACCCAAAAGATGAAAACGTGACGAAAAATCTCATTTCGAGATCATTCTTTAAGATTAGCATTGTCACTAACAAAATTGATGACTAGACAAAATTCTAGTATCACAGTTTCCTATAAAATCAGATCTAGCTGATGACAGCCTCGAAAAGACGAATGGGGGTATTACGCAAACCCCTTGGAGCGAAAAAACGTTTATTTTGGACGCCTTAATAAATCGATGGCCTAGATTGCTTTGAGATCTTTACTGCTGAACTGAATTTCGTTAGTTTGTGTTATAGTGCGGAAGATTGATGTTATTTCTTTAGGGGCTTTGTATACAGCCAGGCATTTGTTTTTCTTTACTTTCTTTTTTGTTTATTCATTTCCTTCGGCTGTGTTGTTTTTACCTCAACGTATGAAATACGCTTGGGAAGGCAGGCGTGAATTTGTTATGTATTAGTATTGATCGTTTTGGCATCCGTTTTTATAAGCCGTTATCGAGGCAAATGACACAAAACAGGCATTAAATTCCTGGAGTAAAACAGGCATTAACTTATTTCATACAGGAATCTTAGTGATTTTGATAAAGTCATCTGAGTAACAGCCAGTAATTCATTTGAGTAATTTACAAGTCTCGCTAGTTTATGACCCCACAGTAATACCCCTGAAATCTTATATCGCATTTCTTTTAAGAAATCTGATCGTGAGAACATTCGTAACACTCCTACATAATATCTATCAAGATTAATTAAATAAAAAAAGTAGGTAACATTTTATTAATGAAATAATTTAATTCCAAGAGAAAAAAGTACCTACCAAAGAATAACATTGATTAATCTCTCTGCTAGTAACTATGGGACCGCTTACAAAAGGTTTTATAGTGATGTAAAATTAGTGGCCCACTTTCGGTCATTCGTTATGTTATGAAATTCACATTACCGTGTCTTTAAGTTATAAGCTTGAAGCGCTAGAAATAATAAACAAACAGAAATATAATTTAAAAAGTTTAGTGTTATTTATGTACTTTTTAAATTGTCTTAATTTTTTTATTCAAATGCTTTAAGGATTCTTTTACTCATTTCCCCCGCTGAAAATATTAGGTATCGAATCAAAGATGTCATCATCATCATATTGGCTGTAGTACGACTGATTATCAAAATTAAAACTTGCATAAATGGTGCGTCCATTTTAGGCAAGCTCATATAATATAATTCATATACCGGTATTAAAATTTTATCATTAATCCTCTCATTAATATGTATGCTTATAACTTGGACCAAACGCAAGTCGTGAAGTCGATAACAAAGTTGCTACTTGTCATGTTTTATTATAAACAGCGCTCCCTTTACGTCGCGCTTATATTCAACCGCTAAATAGATGTGAAAGGCGTCTGCCACAACAAGTAAACTGTTAGGTGAAAACCATAAGCAGGTATACTTAATATGAAGTATTTGGAACACACACGTACTAATTATAAGCGTATTAAGTGCTTCTGTTCATGAGATTATTGATTTCATAATTATATTAAGAGTTTTTTTGCGTATTCAAAGCATAATCGGATAATATCTGAAATGTCTGTGAATCGAATTATGACAAAACACATTATGTAGGTTTTTTTTTTTCTGAAGATTGAATAAGTGCTAACATTCCCAATTTATAAAAGGGAATGGTCTTATAATCTACAAAACAATATATATTTCAATGACGTAGATGCAAATCTTGTACAAGCCCAACATAGGTTAGTTAAACCATCTTCGTAAAGCAAACCGCTGCGCTCATAACTTAAACCACTCTAAGCTCGTGAATCAACAACAGAGCGATAATTCGTGTAATATCATAAACATCTCCTCGTTACGTAAACGCGAAAATATAATAGTTATGAGAATATGTACGTAATACCCTGCGAATTGTGACCGTTCATATATTGTTTGGGAGATAAGTGTGAGAGAGTAGGCCGCTTTGTGGACCGTACATTGTGGGGAACTTATTTACTAATACTTACATATTTACTTAACAATGGGTCCTTTTTGACAACAAAAGGATGGTTAAAGTCGCGGTGAAATATATTTTTTATTTGCATCATAATTTTAGTTTCCATATTAATTAATATTTAAAAATATTTTGTTAAAATAAGTGTAAACAAAACCGTATTTAACATGGACAGCTGGTGTCATGTGTCACGCGGTGTCCGGTAACCAACCTTGAAATTATCGAAACATGACATGTGGCCGAAATTCCTTCTTCATTCCACTTTAGAGTATGTTTATACTTCGGCCGTTCAGAGAATGCGTTCCTGACACCTATCAGTTAGTCACGACTAGTGATGGGCACAACATAACACTGAGTTCGTTACCGTTCCTTCAAAATGAACCGCCGCATTATTTTAAGATTATTTTCGTTTTAAATTGGCGGAATCATTTGTTTTATATTTTAGTTATTTAAGTGGAAACCAAAAAAAGGTAATATTCATATAATAAAATTGTTTTATTTATTCTTTGTTACAAGTACATTGAATTGAATGTGCGAACAGAATATTAATCAGACTCCGATTTGCTTGAGGAGGTGGTGTCTTCATCATCATCTTCGCCTACATGTATAATTATATTATTATCAATAACAGAATCAATCCTGATATCTCGGTCTAACAAAAGCCGGGTAATCAAATAAAAACAGATCGAAAACACTTGAAAAACGTGGTCTATGCGCACGAAACGACAACGGACGACTGTTTTAGCGTCACAAAATGGCGGCCCATAACGCCATTTGGGGTTACCATTTTTAATCTAAGTATAAAAATGCGGTTTGGTCATAGTTTTATTTTTATATTTCATAAAAGTTATAATTATAGTTCGGCCATTCAGAGAATGCGTTCCTGACACGTCGCGATTGAACTGACGACGTAATAACATTCATTGATTATTGATATAATAATGTTGTTTTAATGCTCCTCAATTGTTAAAACGGTAAACAACCAGCAAAAATATTTTTATCGTAACTGCAACGCCATTGCAAAGTTACGTCGTCAGTTCAATCGCGACGTGTCAGGAACGCATTCTCTGAATGGCCGAACTATAAGTCTTATAGTCCATTATTTTCCAATTCTTAAAAAGAAAATCAAAACGTATTATTTTATATTATAACTGTATAAGAACAGATTACGATACTTGCCTGTTATTTTTAGCACAGCACTACAAAATATAAACCGCTGACATAACCTTGTAATAGCGCAGTATAGATTTAGAAAAATATTGTTTACCAAGTTATTTGACACTCAGTTTGGCACAAAATTATAACATTCATTGATTATTGATATAATAATGTTGTTTTAATGCTCCTCAATTGTTAAAACGGTAAACAACCAGCAAAAATATTTTTATCGTAACTGCAACGCCATTGCAAAGTTACGTCGTCAGTTCAATCGCGACGTGTCAGGAACGCATTCTCTGAATGGCCGAACAAGTATTATGTACTCCTCAATAATTAGAACAAAATGCTTTATGTACTGGCCGGTTTAATAGCTGGTCCCTCCCATGTCTTCGAAGTTTTAAGACATAATAAATCAAACATTTATCTAGTACTTTGTTTGAGCCTGTTAATTTTAATTCGTCATTTTGACGACCTCGATGGCGCAATGGTCACCATGCCGGACTGCCGAACCTGAGGCCGTGGTCTGGGTGTTACAATATGTATTTATAAAAATGTATATATGTAGCTATATGTAGTTTATCAGTTGTGTGAGCACCCATAACACAAGTTAATTAATAACTTACCATGGGGCTAACCGATCGTGTGTGAAAAAGGTGTCCCGACATTATTATTTTGGTTTTAAACGATCGTTTTCTCAGGTTTTAATTTAAACCTGGTCTTTTTAGGATCTTACGGGCAAAGCCAGAGTGAGATCCTAATACTAATACTATTGGGTTTGGGAAGTTTGCTGGTTGTTCTGTACTGCATTAAAGTTATTATCTAAATCTAGTTGCAAAAATTTTCTGACAATACGGCATGTGTTGAGGATAGCTGCTTTCTGTAGAGTGAGGTAAGTATATTTGGAGAGATCAAGTGCGGCAAAACTATTAAAAATTTGTTTAGGGACTACACCTGTGGTAGATATTATTATCGGGACTATTGTTACTCTATTCATTTTCCAAACTCTAGTTATTTCTTCTTGCAATTCTGTATATTTCCTTATTTTTTCTGTGATTGTTTTTTGAATGTTGTTAGTGTTTGGGACGGCTATGTCAATGATGAATGTGTGTTTCTTGGTTTTATCTACCAGTGTGATATCAGGTCTATTGTTATAAATGGTGTGGTCTGTAATTATAGTGCGGTCGTAATACATTTTAAAATATTGATTTTCTAAGACAGCTCTTGGTGTGTATTTGTAATATGGTGTGTAAGGATCTTGTGCGAGTTTGTGTTTTATTATTATTATTGTTTCCGAAAATTTTAGTCCCCAACTATTGAGTAGGGAATCCTAAATTCCAAGCATTCAATATTCCGCCGTTCATCTGAAAAGAAAATCCCAGACTGATAAAATTCCCGCGATAGTTATAACGACAGTAGATCGCAAAGATAACCAATTATCTCTATCAAGCAATTTCTTAGCAAATTGCTGCATGATTAACTATGATTAATTAATCGTTCCGCTGTAGTAATGTTTACTTTTCTCTCTGGGATTAGCATAACTTTGCATGCTAACAACATAATATGCCTTACGTATGCAGCATGTAACATGCTCAAATCGTTGTGTTAATTGTTTAATAATAGCGTATGGGCAATAAAGCTTGAAACATACATGGATCTCTCTGCTCAGTTCCAGTTTTTCATCTTTCACCTCGGGACGATCTAGCACTAATTTACTTTGATTTTTAGGGTTCTGTACCCAAATAGTTAAATCAAAGCCTAATAAGCACTTCACTGACTGTCTGGCCTAGTAGATAACTAGCGGACAGATCAACAGACAGATTGCCGAATTGACGTTAACAAAGATAGTGCGGGAGATACATTTTTATTAAATTTCGTGCTCTGTAGTGCAAGTTGCTGTGTTCTTGCGGTCCGCACAAAATGGGTTGGCGGTCCGGATGCGGACCGCGGTCCGCCATTTGGTGACCCTGTACTAGGCTGTAAGTATCTTATGAACCGTGGTAGTTAAATCCTTAAAATCTGTGGTTAAACATACCTACATACTTTAAAAGATACACCACGCACACACTGACACTTTTGATCATAAAATTAATAAAAGTAGGTTACATAGTGGGCCGTCTTATCGCTAAGAGCGATCTCTTCCAGACAGTAGTTTTAAAGGAAGATGCGCGTTGTTTTATTTCTTTCTAGGCCTTATGGTATGTGCAATATGCATGTACGACCTTAGGTTGCGTGCACAATGGATGCAGTAAGCTAACCACGTGCAATGATGCCGAACTGACATGTAGTTGGATTTATGAGCAAGCTGAGCTGTGTGCTCGGGGCCTTTTTTCAAATGTAGTAATTATAATTATGTATCCGTATTGTACAGGATATGCATCCAAATAACGGATTGCTATTTAATTTATTGTCGTAGAATCACTGCCCACGCGCTTTTTTAACCAAATCGTATCCAGTGGAATTCTAGCGAGAAATAATAGTCATTTTATATTCTAGAGAATATCTAACTATCATATACCTAATCTCAACTAAGCACTTTTTGAACTTCAGAATTACAAGAGACAGTCCCTAAAAACGCCCACCCTTCACCACTTTCTATGTGTTATTACTGGGAAGAAGAAGTGGCGCAACCGACTCCCCAGCAACACATGTCTATCCGTCTTTCATTCTTCCTTGTCAGATATAGTACCTACTAATAAGTATTACAAATCGAAAGTATATCGACACAGTTGCCCAATACATTAGCATTACAACCTAAATCCGATATAATTGATAGTAAGCTGTCATCAGAAGCCATATTGGTCTAGTATTAACTGCATAAGGCTGCGGAAGCTACCATGTCTGGCGTTAGTACTTAGTATCCATGTGGTTAAAAAGGTTTGAAGAGTACCGCGCGAACGTGTGTCGAAGTGTTGATTAGTTATTGTGATTTGTAATAATAGATAGATTGTGTTTATAAATTATAGAGTACCTTATCTATACTAATATTATAAAGCTGAAGAGTTCGTTTGTTTATTTGAACGCGCTAATCTCAGGAACTACTGGTCCGATTTGAAAATTTCTTTCAGTGTTAGATAGCCCATTTATCGAGGAAGGCTATAGGCTATAGGCTTTTTATCCCGGTACGGGAAGTAGTTCCCACGGGATGCGGGTGAAACCGCTGGCAAAAGCTAGTTAACAATTATGATTATACGAGTAATGCAAATTTTTTATATAATGTCTTGTAAGTACAATATCTCTTGCGAGTACAATATGTACCGCGTGTGACAGTCTCTGTTTTGTTTTCAAGAAGTTCAAAATTGCAAGTTTCAAAGTTTTGCCAAGTCACTAATCCAACGGTCGTTTTTTTGCATCATATACCCGATTTGTACCAAAAAGAGGTTAATGTTTTTCATGCGTGCGCATCTATGATTATCTGCATATTATCGTCTATCAGCCGCCGAGAAAGCGGGTACCGGACTCATCTTCATTATTTGGCAAATCACGCATTTCATATTTTAGAAAACCGTTATTTCGAGAAATCAGACGTGATGGACGTGACTAATGATAGATGACATTATAATGGATTTCAAACGTCTTTTTAGCTGGTTGTAGAGAAGGTAAAAGGTAAGGTAAAGATTTTTGACCCTTCAATTCGATAGTGAGAAAGTTATAAATATGTACATACCTAGCTATGAATTGTACTATTTTGTCTGTAGAGTATTCAACAATAGTCTGATATAAAATGTATGAAAATGACATAAAACAGACTGAAAGAAAACATATTTAAATTATTTACAAAATTGCTCTAAATTAATAAAACTAAAACGCTTTGCATTTCTCAAGTAAGCTCGTAAGAAGTTTAACATAAATACTAGTAGAGTTTTCCATCAAGGCGACGTAAACTCAGCCGGCCTACATTCACAAATGGGCGCTTTATGTTGGCAAAAAGCGGCGAATGAAAGTTCTTAATGAGTTTTCTTTTTAACTCGGAAAATGTGAAAAACTGGCTAATAGTGCAGTCATTGAAGCGAAAAATACGGTCTAACCTCCGAATTTTTTTACTGTGAACCGATTTGCATGAAATTTTGGTATTAGGTTCATCTTACCCTTAACTTCAAAAGTGAATATGATTTGAACTCCGCCACCCCCCCTGGGGGGGGGTTGACACCCCTTCTTTGGGGTGAATATTTTTTTTGCAAAATAATCTCGGATATCGATAGAAGACCTAATTTTAAGCTAAAGTTGTCTTTAAAGTTTAAAAAAAAATCCAATACTTTTCAAGTTATTGGCAATTGAAAATTCCCAATTTTTCACGTTTTTCATCGGTTTTTTGCAAATATCTCCAAAAATATAGGTTTTATCGAAAATTTATAAAGAACAAAATTGTAGCAGGTAAAACAACGAACAATTTGTTTTTTTATAAAAGGTCCTAAGTGCAATATTAAGCTAGATATTAAAGATCAAAGCCGTTTTTTATTTTGTCTGAAATTTAATCGACGTAGTTTATGCCATCTATTATTTTAGTAAGTTGATCAATTTACCAGTTTTATTATTTTCCGGTGACATATATACACATTACAATAGTTGTGACTCTTTATTATACTGCCTACTTTCACATTGCTCCAAATATTGACACTCCGAAGTTTTCAGTTACTAAGTAGAAAAAAATATGAAAAGTTTTTGGACCGTAACTCCTTCAATTTTCATGCTATCACAATTTATAAAAAACCACTGTAAAAGTAATTAAGAGAGCTACAACATCCATCATTGCAATATATAGTAAAGAACTTTTTTCTAAAACGGTGAAGGGTTAAAGTGCTTAGGAGAGGCTGTGATTGCGCTGCCACGCGCTCTTTAAACAATCATATCTCCGTCAATTTTTGTTCGACAGAAAAAACAAACAAACCAAATTGTTTGTCAGAAAAATACCTAATTTTTTTATCCGTACACTTTTATACGTATCTGTCGTAATTTTTGAGATATTATGAAAAACAAGTGGGTTTTTCTTTAATTTGAAATTTTGTTCTTTTCGTTAATCGTGACTTTTTTGAAAAATATCTGTCCTGAAGCAGCCAAACTGATACTATCTATCAAACTCTTCATAATAAAGTTAATCCTAGGCGGAATACGATTAATTTTAATTTTGGTGGAAATGGCACTTATGAAACCCATTGATTTAAAAGAAAAAATATAAGATGCTCCCCTTATTTGCAATACAGCTCACTTATTTTACGTGCAAAAGACTTTTAATAGTACTCATCTTAAAGCTTATTTCAAGCACTACAAAACCCATTTGTATTCGAATGCATAAAATGCATCTACTCGCCGCTACATGGCATTGACCACAACGATTAAATTTCAGACAAAATAAAAAACGGCTTTGATCCTTAATATCTAGCTTAATATTGCACTTAGGACCTTTTATAAAAAAACAAATTGTTCGTTGTTTTACCTGCTACAATTTTGTTCTTTATAAATTTTCGATAAAACCTATATTTTTGGAGATATTTGCAAAAAACCGATGAAAAACGTGAAAAAATTGCGAATTTTCAATTGCCAATAACTTGAAAAGTATTGGATTTTTTTTTAAACTTTAAAGACAACTTTAGCTTAAAATTAGGTCTTCTACCGATATCCGAGGTTATTTTGCAAAAAAAATATTCACCCCAAAGAAGGGGTGTCAACCACCCCCAGGGGGGGTGGCGGAGTTCAAATCATATTCACTTTTGAAGTTAAGGGTAAGATGAACCTAATTCCAAAATTTCATGCAAATCGGTTCACAGTAAAAAAAATCGTAGCAATAATGCTTCAATGACTGCACTACTATATAAGCCGTTTATTTGCATGTGCCGGAGAGTGTCGTGAAAGTTGAAACTATTTACTATAAACATGATAGTCTTGGTTTAATTTATGTAAAAACACTTCAATATGTATCACTTTTACAACTATCAATTACATAATTTACTAATATGATTTTTACCTGATCTATCCACTTTCTCGGATATCATAGAAAATCACACTTCACTGTGAAAAGCGAATGAGTACGAAGTTCTGATTTCAGTAGCATATGTAAGAGCACTTATAATCAGCGTATCTTATCTAAAATGCAAATGTTACTTAATGTTTTTATCGCGACGAGAGAGAATGCTATGAGATAACGATAACAGATGAAAATCATATTGTGCACATTTCAGTTTCTCTTTTACCTGATACCCTAACATGACAGTCTTACTCTTCACAAAGCAAATGCATTTACCAAAATGTTCATGCCATAATATTAACTATCTACTTATATTATTAATTTCCCTTTCGTCAAATATGGTTGTTTAATCAGTTAACACCTGGCGAAATAGTTACCCATTTACCAGTAGCCAGTAGTCATAAAGTTCATATTGTCTGCAGGATGGCACGACGCCGCTCATTCTGTCAGCTGCGATGGGTCACACGGAGTGCGTGCGGGAACTGCTGGTGCAGGGCGCCGACCCCGCTTGCAGCAGAACGGTAAGGTAACCTTTGTTACAGAGGTAATTACTACTAAGTTCTTGACCTTAACACGTTCTTCACGACTGTGTAGGTCGCTGCCAGGGCTTTTGATTTAAGGTTCCACCATACGTTTTTCGTTTTGATGTTCCTAATTGAAAGACTGCTTCTAGCAATGTTGATGAATAGCTCGTAAAGCGTAGGATGTATTGCATTTCAGACAGGAACGAGTGCGCTGTTCTTCGCAGCGCAAGGCGGTTTCCTGGACATAGCTCGCTTACTGCTCGAATCCGGAGCTGCCATCGACGCACCTAGCATGGTACTTATTACAGCCCTCTTTGTTTTTAAACTGTTTAGCAAGCAACTGTTTAGTAATCTGGTGTATTTTATAGGACGGTGGCACACCGTTGTTCGTGGCGTGCCAGTGCGGTCACTTGCCGGTCGTTGAAGAGCTCATCCGCAGGGGCGCTAATGTCAATTCTTCTATGAAGGTAAATACTAATAATGCCACCTGATTTGTATAGTACGATGTGTGTCAGCTGCCAATTTGGAATATCCTTGGAATATCTTACTTTTCTTTTGTCAATTATAATCAGTTTTGTAATTTTGTAGTCTTATTTTGAGTCTGAGTATATTTTCGTAATTCCAGGACAAAGCGACTCCCCTGTTCATAGCGGCGCAGAACGGTCACGAGGAGGTGTGCCGCGCGCTGATCACGGCGGGCGCGCACGTGGACGCCGCGCGCGCCGACCGCGCCACGCCGCTGTGGATCGCCGCGCAGTGCGGCCACCAGCACGTCGCGCGACTGCTGCTGGCCGCCGGCGCCGAGCCAGACCACGTGCGGCAGGTATGTAGTGTACACACCGACCGCGCCACGCCGCTGTGGATCGCCGCGCAGTGCGGCCACCAGCACGTCGCGCGACTGCTGCTGGCCGCCGGCGCCGAGCCAGACCACGTGCGGCAGGTATGTAGTGTACACACCGACCGCGCCACGCCGCTGTGGATCGCCGCGCAGTGCGGCCACCAGCACGTCGCGCGACTGCTGCTGGCCGCCGGCGCCGAGCCAGACCACGTGCGGCAGGTATGTAGTGTACACACCGACCGCGCCACGCCGCTGTGGATCGCCGCGCAGTGCGGCCACCAGCACGTCGCGCGACTGCTGCTGGCCGCCGGCGCCGAGCCAGACCACGTGCGGCAGGTATGTAGTGTACACACCGACCGCGCCACGCCGCTGTGGATCGCCGCGCAGTGCGGCCACCAGCACGTCGCGCGACTGCTGCTGGCCGCCGGCGCCGAGCCAGACCACGTGCGGCAGGTATGTAGTGTACACACCGACCGCGCCACGCCGCTGTGGATCGCCGCGCAGTGCGGCCACCAGCACGTCGCGCGACTGCTGCTGGCCGCCGGCGCCGAGCCAGACCACGTGCGGCAGGTATGTAGTGTACACACCGACCGCGCCACGCCGCTGTGGATCGCCGCGCAGTGCGGCCACCAGCACGTCGCGCGACTGCTGCTGGCCGCCGGCGCCGAGCCAGACCACGTGCGGCAGGTATGTAGTGTACACGCCGACCTGTGCTAGGCTCAATTTGCCCCATGCTAGGATTGACACGTTAAAAGACATCACAGACAATACTATTATTATTTACATCACCCATTCAAAAATAAAGAAATAAATGCATAACAAATTTATTAACTCACCAATGATTGCATAATTTCAGGATGGCGCCACACCGCTGTTCAAAGCTGCACACAAGGGGCATGCTGCCGTGGTCGTAGAATTGCTCAAATACAAGCCAAACCTTGGACTGCTTCCCGTAAGAATTTCTATGCAATCATTTCCTGCATTTCTAGGGACTTCTAACGCCATCTTGTGGTGGTTAATTGTAGTTTACTTTATTTCCATTCGCCGCTAGATGGCGTTATAGTCCTTTAAAAAGTGTTATTGTTCTACTCACTACTAGAGGGCGCTATTATAAAATTTGATAAGTATAATATCTGAGAATAATGTGAGAATAAAATCTGTTTTTTTTTTTTTAATGTGGGATTTTTCTCCTTCGTGTACTAGTGGAATTAATTTTTAAAAATAACGGGAGATATGTGAAATATTCTAAGTCTACGAACGCTAGTTTAGTAGCTTTATAAGTCATTTTTCTCAGTATCGTTATGAAATCTACTGGAACTTTGTCACAAAGTACAAATTATCTTGTCTCCATTACAGAACGGCCAGTCAGCTCTACACGGCGCAGCAATGTTCGGGCAGCTATCCTGTGTGCGTCTGCTGGCGCGTGGCTCGGGGCTGGCGCTGCGCAACTGCGCCGGACACACGGCGCTGCAGGCCGCCGCCGCCGCCCGCAAGCACGACGTCGCCGCCTACCTGCGCCGCCTCGAGCACGAGCTGCCCACGTGATACTGTACTACATAAGCAGTTTTAGGACCGACCGGTGTTGGGTTGAATTGTTTGAAATGCTTTTTGGTAGCAGCGCCATCTAGTGGTTGTCAGAGTAAACTTAACTTTATACGGTTTCAGTTGAAAATGTGATTTATGCAATTAACTGAATTCCTTCATGAAAAAATGCAATTATGTATGTGTTAGGCAGAGGAAATTTTACATCAATAGAGTAAGCCAACTTTACTGATCTTCGAGTGATTGCTTTTTCAAACTTTTCACTGATTATTATCAAAATCAGAAGAAATTTTCGACTTGTTTTTTATAGTATGTATTTAGTAGCAAATCTGACAGTTCAACCCAACAATCGTCTCCAAATCATTTGTTATAAATCTCACGGTCATTCGATCTGCATACAATCTCGTATTCCTAACTATAGTTACTAACCGAACATTTTGTATGACGTACTCGCAGCCATACTCGTTAGCTTTACCCACTCGCCTTATGCAATACCTCACTTTATACTGAATATCTATCACACTATGTATACGGTAGCACTAGACAACTTATTTTTTTTTATCCCAAGTTCACCTAACAACGTAAACGTCAATTTTCTCAAAATAACTTGAATTTTCACGTTCAATTTTCAAAAGAAACAGACACATATGTTGTAACCTTTCACCTTAATATTCGAATTTCCTAGTGAAGTACAAGAAACAAAAGAAAATCACAAACAATAAGTCTAATTACCTAATGATATATCTATTGCTACCATTTATATAGTAACAGTTTTATATACAATTGGTTTCATCGTTGGTGCTGATTTAGTAAATAAGCGATATTTAAACATGTTTTAATTTTTACACTAGTCAACTGTATCACGGTCATGGTAGTTCACGTTCTGAAAAAAACTAACTCATCTATTTTCCTGAATATTTCTCAAAAAGAATCTGCAAGTGAAACTACATGACCGCGATAATCTTATTCACTGTAGCTTAGAAATGAAATAAATGTATTTTTCATACAATCACATACACAACTAGTTTATAGAGAACTGTTGTATTGTTGTAGCGTAGGTTTAAGCGAAGTATTTATTTGTATCTACGACACTATTGTAATTATCGCTCAATTATATTTTAAATTGTATCAAAGTATTGAGCGATTTCTTAATATGGAATCTCATGAAGTGTTTTAATACGAACAGTATTCTTTTATGCAAATATGAATTTTACCATTTATGTGGGTGTAATCCAGTAGAATTTGGATATTTGGACAATATTTTAGATTTTTACTATTTTATTTCAGTGAATAGTAAGTTCCTGTAGCAACACAGCATAGTTCCATATGATGGTCAATTATTTAAACTAAATGGTTTTAGGATTATCATCACCAAATAAAACATGATATTATTTAACTTAGTTAATGTATATTGTATTAATACATAGCATAATACGTGTCGGTTTAGAATAAGTTTCAGCATTGTTGTTATGTTATATGAACAGTACAGTTGTTTTTTTTTTTAATAATATGATTTACTTACAATACTGTTTTTTCTTTCATCATATTTTTAAACTCACAATACTAACACTGAAAATATCATTACATACATAAATTCATAATTAATCAAAGACAATCCACATAAAATCCCGCTCCCTGCAGGGGAGTCAAACATAATCAATATTATTTCAACACAAAAAATAATTACTATTAAAACACAAGTAAAATACGAAATTGTAGCAAGTCTACTGTTAAATCTCTATTATAAAACTAATAAGGTACTTGTAATACTAGCAATACTTATTTATCTCATAGACTGGTCACACTGTTCCAACATATCTTTGGCTGCGATGGACAGGTGCTGGGCTGAGGGCCTCATGGAAGGCATGGTTTCTGTGCAGCAGTAGAATAGAGCTAGCGGATGCACATACTGCTTCTCTGATATATTTACAGGTATGAGTGGTCTGGTGCCTGTAAAACAGAAATTAAGTCAGTTATAATAATGTAGTTTTTAATGGGACACCTTATTTTCCTGTTTCAAAATCAGACAAATGGAGCACCTACAATTGCATGTGTTACAAAATTAGGAAAACCTTACAGAAAAAATGATTTTAAATAAGAAACAGTTCTTTTGGAATTGAAAAGTTTTCAGTGGGTTAATTCGTGTCATGTTTTCGTAAAAAGCACCATGAAAAACTGTTCCGTAACTTACCATATCTATCGGAGAAGTAATCACCGATGCTATCAACAGAATCATCAAGACATTGCACACTGTCCTCCATGGAGTCATCATCTGTCTGCGTGTGAGGAGGCATGAGTGCCATCATCTCCCACAGCGTCAGGCCGAGCGGCCATATGTCAGTCTTGCTGGATATCTCTCCTCCATGGATCACTTCTGGGGCACTCCAAGCTTCCGTACCTGAAATCACACATAGATGTTTATAGAAAATAGTTAATATAACAATATTTTCATAACTACAAGAAAGTATGATATTTCATATTTTTTATTAATGGTTCTACTGATATAGGTATAGCACACCTTTAACATACAATTATGTATTCATAATATGTATACAATTTCTATCAATACTTTTACTTCCATAAAGTTGTTATTAAAACAATTCAACTTTGAGTTTATTTCATCAAACCAAAATAGGCAAAGCATATAGTATGTGAACAATGAAACTGATATCTTAAAACAATTGTGACTCATTTACTTTACCTATATGTTCATGTACATTAACCATTTGAAATCAATATTGGGTTATTAAAATATTTCAGGTTGACATGTTTTAATCTATAATAAACCAATTACGAATTCTTCTGTGCAAGATACATAAACTTGTGTGGCACCATTAAACCCTTTTTGTTTCATGATAGTTTTTTTTATAAATTGAACGTACCTAATTAAAATAAATCAATAGCAAGTAGCATCTCACCGAAGTATACAGCCTTCCCTGCTTTCACCTTATCAACCACTCCATTCTCATCAAGTGGCAGAGTGACTCCAAAGTCACACAGCTTGCAGATCACAAAGTCTCCGTTCACCAGGATGTTGTAAGACTTCATGTCTCCGTGCAGGATCTGGATCTTGGTGTGAAGGTAGTCCAGAGCACTGGATATGTCTGATGCAACCTGGTGGATGAACGAATGGATAATAAATAATTGCCAAAAACAGAGCAGTTCTTTTTTCATTCAGATGGTAAGTAATGGATAAATAATGGTCAGCTAAAATTGTAAGTTGATTCCTGTGGAAACAGGAAACTGATAAAATACTAAATTGAACAGCCAAGTTAATACAGTCATACATAGCGCAACAATATCATAACTATCATAGACATTTCCACAAGTTTTACTTAATGGAACTTACTTTTAATATTTGTCTCGGAGTGAATATTTCACCATCATCCTCTATTCTTTTCTCAATCATATCGCCCAGAGACACGTCACAAGCCTCCATTCCTAGGTACAGGATCTTGGCCTTGCTAAACGCACGGAACCCGACGATGTTCGGGTGGGACATTCGCTGCAAAAGATCAGCTTCTGCCTTCAAACGGTCTGTGTACACTCGATTCGGTTTGACGCGTTTATTCAGCATTTTAAGAGCCCATGGCGAACGAATTTGTCCCGCACGTGGCGATCTCACGAGCTGCATCACATTCACACCTAGATAAATAATAAAGATGAAAAGTTGTAACATAAATTTAACCACGAGGAGTCGTAACGTTAAAAACATGGAACTTACCCGTTCCATATCCAAGCCTGTTTAAAAACGGCGACGGAGGTATTGTGATCTTGTCGTTCACATCAAGAGCTTTGTTTTTAATAGGCGTCTTGAACTCGGTCATATTTATTTT
This sequence comes from Helicoverpa zea, assembly GCF_022581195.2. NCBI lineage: Eukaryota > Metazoa > Arthropoda > Insecta > Lepidoptera > Noctuidae > Helicoverpa > Helicoverpa zea. The sequence continues at coordinate 13,472,657 of NC_061457.1, forward strand.
TATGGTGCAAAATTTAAAAGTTAAAACACAATACACTCGAATTCAGAGCTAACGATGCGAACGACGTTATAATTTACAAACGCTTGTTTTGAAATTTGAATTAACTTTGACATAATTGCAGGGCTACCAACCAACGTAATAAAAATGTTTTGCTATCTCTCTCAATTTTTATTGACAGTCGTATGCGAAAGCAAGACAAAATGTTATATTTATAATGCCTGATATATAGTTAAAATGTTATGAAACGCGACAAATATTTCGTTTAGGATTTAGGTATTTATTTTTCGGTTTTTCGTTCGTAAACGTTTAACATAAATAAAGCAAGATGTTTTTTAGGATTTAGAAGTTTTAGGTGAGGCGTCTGAGCGACTACTAGGTGTATTACTTGTGAGAGAATGTGTAGACTAATATTTATTTGGATGGTTACGTACTCGGTAAAATGGCTAGATCTGGATACGGTTAACTTCGGTTAATAGAATATTAACATTGTCCTTTTTAAATAGAATGGGAGGTTTTCTTTCAGAGAATTACAAAAAAAGAGAGATGGCGTTTTACCTGCTACCTACTATAAGTGGTAAGTATATACGTGAGTGAGCCTTTGCCAAGTTAACAAAAAAACATTGCACCCAAGAAAGACCCAAGAAATTCAGATTTCTGGACAAATTGTTTTTAAAATCTCTAGAGACAGTCGGATAGTTATCTAACTGACTTCTTTTCTAATTTTATTCCATTTTTATTCCCTACTTTCAATTTTTAAAAGTTTTGGGTAACATATACGTTTCGTTATAATTATATTATGACGTTGATAAGATATGACATTCCGTTCCTTGCATTCACGCGCGCCATATACCTAGTCATCAGCTAGGAAAGGAATTAAAAAAAATAAAAAGAAAATCCTTCATTGGAGAAAGTTTATCTATTTAATAAAAGAAAACATTCCTTCTCCTCCAAAAAATTGCAAATATTCATACAAAACCTACCTTAACTCAATTTATTTGTGCACTGTTGCGTGCGCCGGCAGCGTCATTACAGATAAACTGTAGGAAATCACGGCTTGCAGGCGTATCTACCTACAAAATTAACGATTTTACTTGCTTTTATCTTGAAGTGTACCTATAGTAGGTATTATTGTAAGCAGGAAGGGGAACCACGATAAGCAGGCACCTGTACTTCCAATGGGCGGCGGTTACTCTTACAGCGACATAACGCATTCTTTGTCGAAGAACCAGCCACAAGTAAATCGGGTGCTCATGTAATCATTACGTGTCATATTACACTTGATTACAGCTATGTATCATAATGTTCTGTGGTGCTAATGCCCACTGAACTTGTAGCTATGTACCTACTTACCTATGTGTTATACATAAACATGTATTGTACAAAGTTAAAGACGTCGGTATTATTGTCCACTGTTGAAATTAGTCGTATCTATGGCAAGAGTATAGGTTACCAGTTACCACCCGGTGTATCTGACTACTCACCCGAGGGGGGCCAGTAGCAAATTCAGTGTTTTTTAGCAGTAGGCACAGATTTTCTTACGGTAAAATAAATCTTCCAAATCCAAATCCTCTGTCGGCATAAATAGCTATAACTGGTAGCGGGAAATTCAAATATCAGATGGTTTTTTGTTGTTTTAAAAAAATATCTTCTTAATATGACATCTTTCGTGGAGTAAGTACTCAAGGAAAACTAACTGAACACCCTTTGGTGCGCAACGTTATAGGTCAATGCCGTTGCATAGGTATTGTTTGTTTAGAATGGATGATCATTATTAGGTGATTGTTTCCACGCTGGTTACATGCTAATACATCACATCTGGAGACATAAATAAACAATATCAATTTCCTTGCCTTCATACTGTGGTTGTTATGTGCTCTATTTATTCGTTTAACCGCAGAGCAAATAGGTAGTTTTCAGACGCTTAGAATTCTAGGCCTACCATTTACCAATCAATATTATAATCGGCCGCTTCCCTTGGAAGTCCCTACAATTACCCATTAAGGATGAGCAATGATACTCGTACATTCCTCCAAGTCTTCAATTAGCAATTAACATAAGATATCGACGGCGCATACTAATCACGGCTATACTTAATTAATATTACCTATTCAAATTATGACGTGTATAATCATGTGAAACTGATGCGCGAAGGCCGCGCTCCGGAACTAAGGGAAGCAGCGAATTACGCGGGAACTGGCGTCGTCCTTATCGAATGTTGCTCAATGGAAGGAAGCGTGGACGTCGAAGCCGCGGCAGCAGCGTCAGTAATGGAGCGGACACCGCGCAGCGCGGCCGTGCGTCCCGGGGCTGCAGCCAGCATGGGCCACACTCTCAGGTAGGCCACGCGCCGATGGTTCCGTGTTGCGAGTGTGTTGTGTTGCGCGACAGTGACGAGCCTGAGGTAGGTGCCGCCAGGTGCGGGGTAAGTACGCCACCTACTCGCGTGTGCTTCAGGATTCGCTCTTCTGGAAGTTGGTGACAAATTATAATCATTTTCAATTATGTACAAGCCAATCCTTATGACTTGTCTAAGACAACACAATTTTTCTAGTGCAATAATTGTAAGCGTGCAACATATTCGATTCCCGGGTGGAGCAAATCTGATGAAAAAGTCTGTGGACCAGATAAATATGTACAATGCAATAATTAGTTTTCCATTACATCAGTCTCGATAGCTTGATGTTATGATATGTTGATGGCGTGGGCTTTCTCAACATCCTGCTATCATTATATCAATGGTTTTTGTTTTCAATACTTTCTATTATATTAACACTATTTACAACATTAGTAGTCACACAGATGAGATTTCTATTGAAGTTTTTCTAGGCCCTTGTTAGGTACAATTGACTCTTTTTCTGGGTTCTACGGATTTAAATGATTCCGATTAGTATCATATTTAGAAAGTGTATCCGAACTTTCTAAGTGTCCTGTAAGTGTCCCTAAGCTTTGTTCCACCCGTGTGACCTTGACCCACTAGCTCTACCGAACGTTCATCCTTCCAAAATCGAATCACATATCTAAACACACAACTTAAAAGCTCAAGCTTTCTCATTCTTATAACTTACCATTATAGCAGATAAGATGTCTTAATGCAGACTTAACGTTCGGCCGACAGTTGGCCCAGTGGTTGGAAAACATGTTTTTTTCTAGAAAATCTTGAATTCAATCAAAGTTTTTAGTTGGTCTGATACCGGAAAAATACTTAATTGTTGTTACGTTTGTAATTCCACACACTTCACTTCATCTTCATACTGATTTATGAGCCCAAACCATCTATCGGCCGACTAAAAGTTTGCAGTATACTCTTAGTTACTTATTTGATCACCCCATTGTGGGCAGTCTCCAGTTTGTCAATAATTGGTATTACATTTCTGCGTAACTATATTCCATCTTCATCATAATGTTTACGTTAACTCTTTGTGTCGAAATAATTCGTCGCTTCATTGTTCTTACCATTATTTGGAGACAATGTTTTACTTGTTATGTGACAGATATTTTGAAGGTGCGATGTATTGTATTGTTTAATATCAGCTATCAACTGTTGATCACTTCTAATTGTCGATTTGAAATGATATAGAATAATTCTTGGTTACAATAGTAAGATCATTATCTTATATCATAACTAGTTTGTTTAGACGACATATTTCGTCAGCATGAGCATCGGCTCTGTTGTAAGATCTCATAAGTGCACTAATTACGTGTTGTCACTTGCCAGGCCATTGCCCGACTCCATAGCGACCTAACTGCTTGGACCTTGTGGGAGTTGCGACAGTCTACACTCATTTGGTACCTAATAGTCATTGAATAAGCCGCGTAGACACAACTAAATTGAAAAGGCTGATGATATTATCAAGTGTACAATAGGAAAAGGGCCATTTGTTTGAACAGTTCGAACATGTTATTAAAACATCATAAGTTAATTCACGGAACTTCCCACTCAGCTGCAATTATGCACAATATTGTTCACAAAAAGGGTCGAAGTAGGAATGTTTACGATCGGAAATGTTTCACAATGAGCTTGTACCGGCTTGTGTTAGGTCATGTAGCCATGCGCACGCGATCCTCAGGAATCTTCCAGTATGAAGTACTGGTGATATTGCAATGACCCACTAAAAGGGATATCACAGACAATGATGTCCGGAATTGTCGAAAGTGTTCAAGGATGTGCGCAACTTGTATACTTTATGTCGATCTGGTTGCTAACTTTTGGTTGGTGTTGGTAAAAGGGCCAAAGGGGCACTCAGATTTATTTAATGTTTACACTAACCTTCTTACAAAATCTTGGGAGGACAAGATGTTTTTAGGTAGGTATTTGTTTTAGAGAGTCTAGTTTAGCCTATCTAACTTCGCTACTTCTAGTTAATACTAATGTAGGTACTGCTTCAACTAAAGTAGATTACCACATTATTGAAAGAACTTTCGATTCATAATTCAGTTCGTCATGCGAAGTCATTTCAATGTTTACTTATATGGTAGCAATTAGAACATCGTTGTTATGCAGTGTGTATGTTGATGTTATCCAGTTTCATAGGAAGTGTTGAATTTTCCTTAGATTGTTGTGGGACTGCCGTACAGTGTCCAACTTATTTCAATTGATTTGTATTTACTATACCTACGTTCCCATGGCATGAGTTACTTTGTGTCCTGTGGTTCGAATGTAATATACATTGTTCTCGATGTGACACTGTGCCTTCCGTTCATCTGTGTATGTTATTATAATCATCTTTGTGTCTTCCTCTTGTTAGATGTCGATACAGATATATCAGATGATCTCCCTCCGGTTGTGTCCGGTTTCCATCCCAACGGGCTATGAGAGTGAAATAATAGTGAGTGCACCTGTGTCTGCGAGGAGTCAGAGAACATCATCATCATCGTAACAGATGACACAGGAGTGAGAGAGGGTCTCATTTATTTGTTTCTTTATTTCCTCTTACTAAGTTATCATATTAGCGTACACTACATAACTCTACAATCGTACAACCATTAGAGCGCTCAAGCAGCTAACGAAAAACAATGCATTAATCGAAGTTTGCAAAATGCTAAGAAATTAGAGCGATATGGTAATCCGAGGAAAGTTACGCACGACCGATGTTTAGTGACGTAATAACAATATTAACATAGAGTCGCAGTAGCTCACACTGGGCACGACATTCGTGTCTGTCAATCTTCACGTTGCGATTTCAGGGCAAAACAGACAGGAAAAGGATGCAATAAATATTAATGAAAAACGAAGATTCGTTGAATTACATTTTTATTGCACTCGGTAGTAGGTACTATGGAACGCAAATTGTAACTATATAATTATGAAAATAATTATAATAACTTCCTAGAGGTCATACTTTCATAAATATTTTAAAGGACATGTTATAAGCCGTTAATTTTGAACGATTTTTTTTGGGAGAATTAACTGAAAATCATTTAAAGTAAAAATAACTAAAATGGCTAAAAACCGAAGATATTTCAATACATATGTATCGACTGCATTTTAATTCAGACACCAAATTGCTGAATGACTGACAAATGCCCTCAGCTGTTTTGTGTACTTTTTTCACGCATTAGAAACCAATTGAGTGATTGCGAGAGCGCACGTTATTAGCTATCATTAGAGCATCCTCTACTTGGCTTGATTTCATACCTGTCCATAAATCAATGTGAACTGAAGTAAACACATAGGCAATAGTGACAGCCCCATCAATTATTTCGCTCAAAAACATTAATGTTCGTTGATAAAACGATATACATGACGTATGAGGATTGCACACGCGCCACTAACAAGTATTTAGTGTAGATCTAGTTATTACATCAGTTGTTATTTCATTGCAACCAGTTCAACAGTGTAGTGCATCAATACCTGTGCCGATGTCTGCATGTTATAGACACATGTAGACCCGACAAATGAAATAGTCACTACATACCAATACACCGTTTTATCGAATTGCTGAAGCGTGAAAACGTAGGAACCCATTTTCCTATCGTACGTTTAATAAAACGTTACAGAATATTGTGTCGTCTGTAACAGCCGGTAATCATAACACTCCGAAATACAATTGATTCATAAGTACGGGTATTATCCAAACATATGATACAACTTATATAATAACAGCCGCGGTACCACGCAGGCGCGGTGTTTGAAAACACGCCCATTGTCCGGCGCCGCGCTCATACTCCGCCGAGCGCGCACCACTCTGTCATTCATTACTAACTTGTGCGATATGTCGTCTGGGTAAGCAGTTAACATAGTAACGCTTATGTACAAGATACTGGAGTATTACTAATCCTAGAATTAATGGCGGTATCTAGATATGCACTCATCCCTAATTGTCTCTTTTCAGGTCATTCGTGATTTCTTTGGCAATCGCGATAGCATTAACCAATACCCCCGCCTGCGGCTTCACCATACCTCGGTTACAAACCAATTTGGATTCAACAACAGATTTGGAGACTGGAGAGAGCAGACAGCTGGAAGTGAAGTACGACTTGAAGACACTAAACGATAGTAAAACCTTCGATATCAGTAGGACAAAAGGAGATCTTGAACCCACTGTCATAGCAATCAATTATCACAAGAAAGCAGACAGTAAAAACAGCAGCAATGAAAAGGATAATCAGATACAGCCGAATGCAAATGAAACAAAATCGAATGTAGCAGCAGATAGTACAATAGAGATGACAACTACAGCACTATTCGCAAATCAAAATAATACTGGAGAGTCTGAGAGAAGTCCGGAATTTACAACACAATCTATCCTGCAGACCACACCGCTATTTACTGAAGATATACCGGAAAATGTAATAGGTGTAAACAAAACGCATGAAGTAAATACGGGAAACGATACCTCAAGAGCACATGGTAATAATACTGGAAATGGAAACAACATTACCTCTTTGGAAACAAAATTTAACAGTTCCTTAGAACAAACGGAACGCAAAGACACTCGTTCTATATTTGGTAATGAAAATAAAATTAAGAACGAAAGCGATATCACTGATCAGAACGCTAATGAAACACACTTCAAAGAAGATAATACTATTGCAAAGACCGACGCTCCTGCGACTTCCCCATCTGACTATAAAACAGATGTCACAAATGTCACGTTTGATACTACAATAACAGAAGCGACCACAACCAACAGTACGGATGACATTGCTACTACTGACGTCCAACCACTCACGCTGCCCTCTTGGAAAAAATATACAACGATTGACAGAAAACGTACAAGCACTGAGGAAACTACAGCTCAGGACAAAGATATGGTACGAGAGGAAACCGCTCAAACCCGTATAAGTCTTGAAAAAGTATTTAATAATACACCGATACCATCTTTAGAAAAATTCAAAAACGACCTCATAAATGCTCAAGAATCAACGACTATTAAACTTGACGTAACCAATGCGACTGAAGTCAATGTTTCGGATAACCGTACATCGACACCATTTATGTCAAATGAAACTACAAAATTGGAACTTGTGTCTAAAAGAGCTGGTTACAAGGATAACAGAGAGACGACCACGGAGAAAACAGGAGAAGCTACGGCCTCTCTGTTCCCGCCCAAAGTTAGCGCGAATGACACAGAAGTGTACAATACCATGTACGAGACGGAACCGAGCGAAGTTGAGGTGACAGAAAACAAGAATGATACAGTCCATGAGTCGCAAAGTCAATTGGTAAGTTGAATTAATTGGTTAAGGGATTGTTCACACCAAACGTATTGTCCGCCGCTGACTGTGAGTATACTCACAGTCGGCCTCAGTGTGAACGTCGACTCAATCTGCAGTACGCGTACTCACCAAGCCGACAATAGGCTATAGCGTACGATGCGCTACATGTGTGAACAAAAGAATACGCTCGTGTAGGTTCACACTAGATGCGTACGCTGAGCGGCCGACTATTCTACACATAAAAGAGCTCAGTATTTGAAGTTGCTCGTAGTATTTTATAAACGATCTCTGAGATCACTCGTGGTTCCCATACGATAAAACTAGTGTATTTTAAAAAAAAATCGGACGTTTACTGATATTTCAATTAAATGATGCGCATTCAGATAGTTGCCATTTGCGAAGCTCTAGAGGAAGACGAAAATAATAAAAAGAAGAGATTGTGGGTACATCCCTTAAATTTGAAGAGATGTTTTCTTGGTCAATTTCATACTTTATATTTCGAATATAGACTTTATCCAAATAAGTTCAAGAAATATTTTCGTATGACAGTAAAAACATTCGATGAGTTACTATCTTTAATACGTATAAGTTTATATAAAAGGGACACTAATTATCGACGTGCTATTCAGCCAGAAGAAAGATTGACAATTACTTTAAGGTAAGAGGAAAACAACTTGTACTGTAATCAACACTTATTTATTATAATCAAATCAATCACGTTTAAACAATTGCGAAAAGAACAATGTCAGACGTCCATAGTAACTTAGGCTCAATAAAAATATTTCATGTACAGTGAAAATTCTTACAGTTTCTTGTGTAGTTTCCCGCTGATCCCCCCAAAGGATTGTTCCCCCCAAAAAATCCCCCGTGGGCAGAAAATACCCCCAAATTTGAGGGGAATCCCCCCAATCTGGCATCACTGCGCGGCGGTGCGGACGCGGCGGAGCGGCGGTGCGTACGCGGCGGAGCGGCGCTATTCGGCAACTGCGTCCGCGTAGCCAATCCGCGTCCGCCGTGCATAGTCGCGTAGTAAAATAATCGGCTACTGAGAGTCAGCTACAACAGACGACGTAACAGCGTATAGTCGGTTCGGTGTGAACGACAATTTCAATATATATGGAAAAGCAATAAACTGCGTAACGCGCGCTCACAGTCAGCGGCGGACAATACGTTTGGTGTGAACGATGCCTGAATCTTATTAGGTTTTGTAATATACTGCGATTTTGTAATATACTGCGAGTGAATTAATTGAAAGTCCTTTCCATTGAGATTACGTGATTATAATGTAAAACCTCTGTACCTAAACTATAAATACCTACCTCAAAATGCATACCTACTTTGTACATCATTTCAGGCTGAGGACGCGATCAAAGAAGAGTTATTAAAGGAAGAAACGCTCAACGACAATGAAGAGTATGCAAAACGCTATCATGAAGATGAACGTGTTACCTCGTCGAGAGGGAAACAATCTAAACAAGGAACCAATGCTGCCACTGAAGATTCGCTTAGCGTCAAACCAATTGGCCAGGAAAAAAAGAAAAACACTATTTTATATCCAGTCAGCCCAAATTATAAACCACTTAAAAAGATCGACGTGCAACCACCAAAACAATTCATTCGCGACCCAGATGATAACAGTTGGAGAAATGAAAGCATTAGTTCTCTAGGAATTGTATTCAAACCAAAAAATGCTTCCAAATCTTTCACACAGGTTCTGAAGAATAAAACGGAAACTGAGTTGGGAAACATGACAGATAATAAAGATAGCAAAGACGATGTTCCAGACTTAAGGGTCAGACTAGAAAAGATTGCTGAAGTTAGAAAATCTAAAAAGAAGATCAATAAGTATGGCGATACTGTGTACAGTGACTACGAGGAGTCTGTTGAGAACGCGAACAATTCCAAGGAAGATACGACCTCGCCTATGAGTCCAGCTCTCGATTTATTCCCTAACTTCACTCCGCCCCCTACTCCTAAAACAAGCACCACCGAATTTGAGCTCACAGTTAATCCTATATCAGAATTCGATCTCTTCAAAGAAGACGTCACGACTCCATTGACAACGACTAAGCCAAAGAAATTTTATAATTTGGCAGAGTATTACGATGCAACAGATGAATATGATGCTGACTATATCAATGCGCACAAAATTGATTTAAAGAAATACACTCAGTCGCTGAAACCAAAGGACAACCACGTTACTCAACCACCGCAACCACTTCATACAAAACCGATGAAAGAATATCAACCTGAGAGGAAAGCAACTCTTCAGTACTTCCCACCTACGCAGAAAGTTGTTCAGAAAGTGAATCTAAATGATTACGATGGCGATTTCGATAGGAAAGTGAACTTGTACACTTTTAAATCACCTCCTAAGACTATGCCGCCTGCTTCCTTCGGCACAGTATCTCCTATTCGAACAGAAAAGTATGAACAAGCAAACAAAGTAACGATGAAGCCTCTCTACACGCCGATGTATCAAACTGAAAACATGGACAAGAATCTGTACTTGACGAACCCGTCGCGCGTCACCGACTCCCCCAGCGGGTTTGTGCCCAACGACGGTAATTTCAACAGAGCCTCGTACGTCATCAAACATTACCGGGACTTCATCAACGAGGCGGCGAAGGAGGGCGACGACGGCAATGAGTATCTGTACACGGAACCGCCCATACGCGGGGTCACCGTCAACGAGCTCTCCAAGATGACTACTCCCAAAGATGTCGAGGACGATTACGACTACGACGTGAAGTTCCGTAAGGACATCATTAACAGATTCGTGGACAACTTCAACCAGAACAGTGAGCGGTTCAAGGTGGACTTCCCGATCCTGTACAACAGCAGCGTGGTGCACCGGCAGGCGCCGCAGCAGGGCCGCGTGGCGTCGTCCACGGCGTTCATGAAGCGGCTGTACGAGGTGCAGGCGCGGGGCGCGGGCGCGGGCGGTGCGGGGGGAGGGCGGCGGGCCTGCGAGCCGCACTGCGACAACATGACGGTGGAGCTGTCGCCCGCCTACGAGCTGCACTACTACGTGCCCGACCAGGAGGAGAAGGAGGAGATGGAGCAGCGCCCCGTCACGCTGCCCTACCGGTACCGGTTATGAGCGGCACGGCAGTGACGCGGTGCCACACTCGGACTGATCACGACTATTAAGTTTATTGGTGCTTATCGTCGGTAACGAATGGCGAATGATTGCCGGAGCGAATAGTAATTATACAAACAACAATAATGATATCGCAAATCAACTCGTTGTTATAAAACTCGGTTGTTTCGTGAAACTGTGACAGAATTGGGACTTTATTGTTCAATAAAATGTAGCGTGTATGAAGGCGGTGTACTGTAGCTTGTACTCAGGTATGACCTGAATCTATTTAAAGGCCTGTAAACAGGTTTTGCGTGGAAATAAATGTAGTGACCAAACTGATTTTGTACTTAATTTTCTATTCATGTGGTGTGTATTTCGATTTATTTTCTAGTTTCTTTGTTGTAAGAATCTAGAATATGAAATATTTAATTCATTTTTGACTATGTATGTATTCCACCAAATTGCCAAAGATGTTATTTTTATGATAATTGTGAAGAGGCTTCATGTAATTTTAATGTTTACAAAAATTAAATTATATTATTTTTCAACAAAAATTTTACCTAATTGGTGTCATATCATGATGGGACTGTATATTAGTGTTAAGAAAATGTGATACATAGAAAATCGGCTAGTGTGCTTATAAAAAAAATAACAAAAAAAATTAGGCCTGTATTGCCTGAGCTATTTTGTAAATATTTACATTTGTAGTTGATACATAATGTACGAAACGAAAAGACATGAGTAACTAAGTAGGTAACAGACTACATAGCTATGTAACTTTTAGATAATGATACGAATGATCGATGAAGCACCATATTCATGATGTACTTACATTCTATACAAACGCAATTTATAGGTACAGTTCTGTAGAAATAATCATTTTGTCATATTTGGGGTGTTCGTAGACTGAGCGTTTATTTCTATAGGAAAACTGTTATTGACGCAAGCGTTGTGAGTTTGTGATAGTAAAATACAATTTTATATAGAACTTCATTTGGTTTTATTACCGACAAGCGACCCGCCCCGGCTTCGCGGGTATCAATTATACCTATGCGAAAACCTTATCTAAAAAAAAAACAACATCAAAATCCATTGCGTTTTACAGATTCTAATAACAGTTAGCGAAAAGCGACTCAGTTGTATACTATGGAGTGCTGGTACGTTTATTCGATTTTCATGCAGGCACAAACTGACTGACTGATCCAGAGATAAGTTTCTTAGCCGCCCGAGCTTATTCCCTATGTTGGGGTCGGCTTCCAGTCTTACTGGATGCAGCTGGGTACAGGGGATACCAATGTTTTACAAGGGTCGACTGCCTATCTGACCTCCTCAGCCCTGTTAACCGTTCAGTCTAACTCCCCTTGGTTAGACAGGTGTCAGAGTGTCACTCGAGTGCAACACGGAACTTTTCATTCCACCTCATCGAGGAAATTACTAAATGCAAAAAAGAAAATGGCGGTGGCGCGCGCATGTCAAACTAAAAAGAAGTGCCTATTAATTTTTAATTTAAAAAACTCAGATTAAAAATAAAATGAGGTTAAAAATCGATCTAAAAACAATAATGAAAATTACTTAATTAGTTGAATCATTATTTTAAGTGGTAGTTTATTTGTTCAGTACCTATGTATTTGTTTAAAAAGTCTTGTCAAGATTGTCACAAATGGAGTATTACACTCGATGTTCTAAATTCAAATCACTTTGCCGCTCTAGAGATAGATATCGAAGGGCAAAAATACTCCTTCCGAGATGATGGGATGAAAAATACTTTACCTAACTCAATATTATTTTTTTGACAGTCGTATCCTCTTTTATATTAAATACTAGCTTTTGCCTGCGACTTCGTTGGCGTGGAGTAGTTACTTCCGCCAGATTTTTGGTTTTACCCACATAGTTCCCGATCTCGCGGGATAGGTGGCGCTGTATGTCCGGAATATGTTGTTTTCTTTTTAATACTATCCTTTGTCCAATGTTCTTTCTCAAGTTCCAAACTATGTCTGTACTGTAATTATGGCAAACTTTCATTATTGTACTCGTGTAGAGTGTGCCCTTCCATTAGTATATGTAGTTTTCTTTTAAAAACTGAACTGTGTATAACACTTATAATTTAGGTACACCAGAAATGGATACAAAGTAAAACAAAAAAGTACTTTTTTAAAATACACTTTATTGACGTTCTTTATTGTAGAATAGTATGCAAACATCACTCGATCGTTCGATCATATTTTGTTATGGATTCTTTACAAGTCACTTTGAGCATAATCATAATAGGTATTACAATAATAATATGTACTATAGCTAAATCATACTTCGGTTACTTGCACAATGTTAACTGCAGACAAAATCATATCATCGAGTGGGAAATGCAATTCTGGATCCAATAAATAATTATGTTACAATCTCATAAAAACGCAAATTAAAATATTTTCATAGATGAACACATTTTTCTCTTTGGATAAACAAAAGAAAAAACCAGAACACTGATTGGGTACTTATATACAACAATATATTGTTAATCAAACTAAACATCTTTCATTAATGTGTCCACTTTTTGTAAATAAAAAAATAAAACAAAAGAAAAATAATCTGAGTGAAACTAAAATATAAACAACGTTATATTAAATTAAATAAAAGTCGATACCACTGCACTGGCTGGCGCCGCTGGGGTACAACACTAACGTCAACGCGACACTTGTATAATCTATAACTTGCGTTACATCACTAGGCATTGGGTACAAGTGAATATGGGCCTTATCGACTAAGTCTTTAGGTTTATTTCGCTAAAGTAAAGTGATCTAGCCTCGAGAGTTTTCTGAATGAATCCAAGAGCCTAAGTTTAGTATGGATTAGTTTAGCACCAGATTAGTTAATGTTCAGAAAAGCCTTGGTTTAGTTGATGTATGTTGGTGAGCGAAGTAAAATGGAATATTGTTTGCAGCGCCACCGAAGTGAAGTGGTACTCTTAGGAACATAGATAAAGGTGAGAGTTATCTAAAATTATCGCAAAAGCAGTGTAGGTAACGTTGTGATGGCTTTTGTGCTAAAAGCCGCTGCTGAATGTTTTAGTATTACTGGTGGAAAGTGGCTGGCTAACGTCGTGTTCCATAAGATATTTATTCAATAAAGATTTAAGCTGCTTATTTAAGCTAATTTCACTATGAAGACACAGCCACTCAGCCAAACCAGCGTCGTTTTATTTAAAACAATAAAAACCGAAATTTAAATAAAAATGCGACATACATAATGAATACAAGCAAATCAGTATCGTAGCGGCGTTTGTATGCTATAGGTAGATAAGTAGGTACGTAAATCAGTTACATTACAACAATAATCATTAATAAGTATAGTTTTAGACTAAAAGCGAATATTTACAAAGAACACGCCACTTCACTAGCTCTGACCTCCCGACGTGACTCGCGCGGTGCCGGTGCCACGAGACAAATTCAATTTAAAAATTTCCTAATTTTTTTTTTATAATTTAATTATATTTCCTAATATACATATACATATAAGCGTATATAGTTTTTTGGTAACGTCAACGAAAATTCCCGCACCTTAATAAGTTAGTACTTAAGCCGAAGTGTTCGAGGGGAGCGACACCGGCCTCGCGCGACAAACCTAACTCTTTACATTAGCCAGTCTTTCGTTTACACTACTCTACACTACTGCGCCTACACTCCTAGCCACATGCCGACACGATGCCTACTGCTGCAACATGCTCATGTTGGCATCGAAGTATACATCAGTACTGTGCGTCAGATATATCGACTTAGAAGAAAACGGCAGGCAATTCAAACGTAACTCAAAACATCGATATTGTTCATCGAAATTAAGAGTGATTTTGGGTTCTTTATTTGATCAATTCTGTTGATGGATATTCGAATTCCCGCAATACTATTTCTGATACCATCCACTGTACTCAAAAATACTTCAACAATTGTTTAAAGCATGTTGCACACAGCAGGCACTGACACAACCAACGCGGTGAAAACGCTGCTTTACCGAACACCTGAACATCTGTACCGAGGGGGCATAAGGGGTTCGCATCGTGTGTACTAATCATAACAGAAACTTGATATTAGGCAACTGTTTCTCTATCTAAGCACAATTAAAGTCGACAAAAATCTGGTAAAAATTAATTGAGTAATTGGAAGTTATTAAAGCAAGAATACTGAAGATAAAATATCAAATATTTAAAACCTATCGATGCGAACGTTGGTGTTTCAATAGCCCTTCATTTCCGTTCTATTGTTTAATAAATGATTTATATCTATTGTCATCTGCAAGCCGTTACTTGTGGGAATGAAGGTAAAATAACTGAATTGTCGTGAGAAAGTAATACGAATTGTTGGCACCTCGTATATTTGGCACCACTAGCGTTAACCAAATGTGTAGCTCGCTATCCGTAGAGGTGTAACAAACAAGCACATTTTATCGATAACTTGGTGATGAACGGCCATGTTGCTAAGTAATTTAATTCATAAGAACAGCAAGTTTTAGATAAACGTGCATGTCACTTTACACCTCTACGGAAAAAGCGAAATTTTTTTCAAAATATAAAATTAAAAAAATGTGTGTCAGCACCAAAACGTTTTGGAATATAACTAACGAACTAGGAACCGGTGCCGATGCGATTCTATAAGTATGACAATATACACAATAATGCAACAATTGGAAACAGAAGGATCACTTATGAACAACTGCCTTGACAACTGGTAAAAAAAGACCAAAAGACAAATCAATTTCTATTAAAATATCGCACTATTTAAGCGACATACTATCGATGGAAACCGCAGCGAATTTTAATTTCTTTTTAATTTCAAAGGTATTAACAATCCTTTTCACTGTCTTTCTCTATCAGTTAGTAAAAGAACACAGTTGAAGTAATCCTTCCATGTTCACGTTTGTCGAGATATTACAATATAAGGAATTTAATAGACTGCTGCACACGCATACTAGCACCACTATAGCGTTACGTATCTTAACTGAAACTTCACCGTTTGTATATAACCAAAAAGTATGTGTAAATGCAAAACTATTATTATTTTCATAAAGAACCTTGTATTGCAAAAGCAAAAATATATCGATATTTTCGTAACAGCCCTATTTATAGATAAATAGGTGAAGACAAAGATTATTATTTATTTTTTATTTCGCTGACATGAATACAAGGCTCGTCATAAAGTCATTAATTTACATCAAAACATCACAAGTTTGGACAATTGACTTCAAACATGCATACAATATATGTGATGGGACGCCTGTCGCTCTCACATTTCATCATGTTTTTACGACTTCACAAAACTGCAAAAATGTGGTGACTTTATTTATCGATATTAAAAAGAGAGTTTTATCTCTGGTTACTTGGTCTAAAGAGCGTCCGACGTGACAGCCACAAGCGTCCATACAAAACAGAATAATATAATAAGCGTCTCATTAAAAATCTTAACAAACTACTCGACTGTAGTCAACAAACAAAGTCCAGTGTCCGTTCGTAAGTAAAAAGTAATAATCGACGCGAGTACAGTACAAATTTCAACCTTATCATCATAGTGAGTATGTTCAATTTTCCGTATACTTATTATTTATAACCACATCCATAAAGCTCTAAGAGGAAGCCTCACTATACATATAATTAAAAGTAAACGTTTAATTTAAATATTTTTCTTTTAAATATCATTTATAACATATACACATTCATACAAAATTCTACATCACTAAAGCATACTCGATGTTCGAACTAAATTATGAACCGTTCCGAATCTTCAATAACTTTACAATTTTTACATTTCGCCTTAAAGTGAACTTATATTTTTACAATTTCCTTTAAGAAAGCGTATCGATTAATTTAAAAACGAATGATTCGGCTGATCGATTTAGATTCACACTCGACTAGTAAGTTTTTTTGGAGGTGAAATGCAATATTAGAAGGTACCTCATCTCGTACACTATCCGCACACTATCTTACTCTATACAGCAGTTTTGCCAAATGACAGATGTTTTCTTACTTTCTCTGAATAAAACTCATAGAACTGCTGTCAGTAGTACAAGCTGTGATTGACGTGAAGATTGCAAGATGGACACTTGTTTACGCGAGGACTCGAGTTATCGTAGCTATCGTATTGGTTTAATTTCATATAAAACTAAATAGTGATGTTGCGCTCACACTCCTTACTTCCTAACATTAAAGTAAAAATAAATAACATTCGGAACCGTAGGATCCCCGCTTAAACAAGCCTCAAGTCGGAATTCCGCGGACTATCGGTACCATACTTATGCAAAATACATGACACGGCAATACAAAATCTCATGATCGTGGCGACCATCGCTAGGTATAAATATGCGTAACTCTAACGTACTGAACGCCGGCGGGCGGCGGCTACGGGACTGACCAACCTCGACACGGCAGCGCTGACGTCACGCGCTGACGTCACTAGCTGCCGAGCGGCGGCGCGGGGC
Source organism: Helicoverpa zea (assembly GCF_022581195.2). NCBI lineage: Eukaryota > Metazoa > Arthropoda > Insecta > Lepidoptera > Noctuidae > Helicoverpa > Helicoverpa zea. The sequence goes on from NC_061457.1 coordinate 13,489,857, forward strand.
AGCGGCCGCCGAAGCTGCTGCGCAGCGACTCCTCCATCAGCCGGCAGATCTTGTCGCGGTCCGCCTAGAACAGTATAAGCACACATTACAGCAAAGGAACAAAATTATTCTAGTGCAATCAAAACTGCGTCTCATCATCCTATCACTGCATATTTGATGAGTTGCTCTTATTTATCTAAAGTTACCAAAGTCGGCGTATTCCTGCATATCTTGGGCCCCAGACATTTCTGTACACAAAAAGATGCCGGTGCGTGGCACTAGTTTGGCACATACCTCGTGTATGAAGCCGAGCTGCACGAGCTCGGCGCAGGTGAGCTGCCGGTGCATGTTGTAGTGCATGGCACTAGTCTGGCACATACCTCGTGTATGAAGCCGAGCTGCACGAGCTCGGCGCAGGTGAGCTGCCGGTGCATGTTGTAGTGCATGGCACTAGTCTGGCACATACCTCGTGTATGAAGCCGAGCTGCACGAGCTCGGCGCAGGTGAGCTGCCGGTGCATGTTGTAGTGCATGGCACTAGTCTGGCACATACCTCGTGTATGAAGCCGAGCTGCACGAGCTCGGCGCAGGTGAGCTGCCGGTGCATGTTGTAGTGCATGGCACTAGTCTGGCACATACCTCGTGTATGAAGCCGAGCTGCACGAGCTCGGCGCAGGTGAGCTGCCGGTGCATGTTGTAGTGCATGGCACTAGTCTGGCACATACCTCGTGTATGAAGCCGAGCTGCACGAGCTCGGCGCAGGTGAGCTGCCGGTGCATGTTGTAGTGCATGGCACTAGTCTGGCACATACCTCGTGTATGAAGCCGAGCTGCACGAGCTCGGCGCAGGTGAGCTGCCGGTGCATGTTGTAGTGCATGGCACTAGTCTGGCACATACCTCGTGTATGAAGCCGAGCTGCACGAGCTCTAGCGCGAGGGCGGCGGCGGTGTCGCGGCGGGACACGGCGCAGGTGAGCTGCCGGTTCATCTTGTCGTCCATGCGCAGCAGGATCGTCATCTGTCACAAACGCCACAAACAGTTACTGTCGCAAGGGAAATTGCATTCTCACACAAGACTTTATACTTTCATTTACTTAATTGTATACTTTTAAGCTTTTGTTGTTTTGTTAAAAAAATGTGACAAAATCATTTAGAGAAGATTAAACAAAGTTCTAGAAGAGAGTGTGTGCTAAAGGAACTTTAAATAGTAACAAATCATCATGTCGTGTAATATATCAACTATTTATAGAGCGGATTGGGAAATAAGACAAGTTGTTGATGTTTATTTATGACCAAGACATATTTTAATCATGAATATAGGATGATACACATTGGTATTTTGGCATCAGTCTCTCAAACTATATTATGTTAAATTGCTTACATTTTAATTAAACTGCCATGTGGGTTAGTGAGATACATAGTAGCTGCAGTTATCGGTTGTAAAATGTAGCAAGTTTTAGGCTAAGATCTAAGATGACCGCGCGTGGCCTCGCCCGGCCGCGCGACTCGCCTGCATGTTGTACAACATGCACCTGTAGCGCGGCGGGTGAGTGTACACAACTACATTCATTTGTTGCATGTTAAACCGCGCGCCGAGACGAGCGTTCATCTGAACTTAGCCTTAATTAGCACATCAAAGCTTTGGCTGATATACTACTAGAGTCATGCTAGTGGATCCAAAGGTTGGGAAAGGGGATATAAGCCTGGATATAGATGTGATGGTGCGGGCTTGAGGCTGCACATGCAGTTGTGATGACGAGAGTGTGAGATGTGTGTAGTGTAGTGTGTTGCATGCTCACCAGCAGGTCAGCGGGCGGCGCGTCGTGGTGCGGGGAGGGCGCGGGCTTGAGGCTGCACATGCAGTTGTGATGACGAGAGTGTGAGATGTGTGTAGTGTAGTGTGTTGCATGCTCACCAGCAGGTCAGCGGGCGGCGCGTCGTGGTGCGGGGAGGGCGCGGGCTTGAGGCTGCACATGCAGTTGTGATGACGAGAGTGTGAGATGTGTGTAGTGTAGTGTGTTGCATGCTCACCAGCAGGTCAGCGGGCGGCGCGTCGTGGTGCGGGGAGGGCGCGGGCTTGAGGCTGCACATGCAGTTGTGATGACGAGAGTGTGAGATGTGTGTAGTGTAGTGTGTTGCATGCTCACCAGCAGGTCAGCGGGCGGCGCGTCGTGGTGCGGGGAGGGCGCGGGCTTGAGGCTGCACATGCAGTTGTGATGACGAGAGTGTGAGATGTGTGTAGTGTAGTGTGTTGCATGCTCACCAGCAGGTCAGCGGGCGGCGCGTCGTGGTGCGGGGAGGGCGCGGGCTTGAGGCTGCACATGCAGTTGTGATGACGAGAGTGTGAGATGTGTGTAGTGTAGTGTGTTGCATGCTCACCAGCAGGTCAGCGGGCGGCGCGTCGTGGTGCGGGGAGGGCGCGGGCTTGAGGCTGCACATGCAGTTGTGATGACGAGAGTGTGAGATGTGTGTAGTGTAGTGTGTTGCATGCTCACCAGCAGGTCAGCGGGCGGCGCGTCGTGGTGCGGGGAGGGCGCGGGCTTGAGGCTGCACATGCAGTTGACGACGCGGCGCGTCTCCAGGTCGCGCGGCTCGGGCGACGCGGGGAGCGACTCGGCGGGCGCGGCCGGGGAGGCAGCTCGGCCCGGCCCCGCCAGCCCGTACGCCGTCAGCGGGTAGATGCCGTACCTACAACACGCATAACATCGGATTTGAACAACCAGTCCCGTTGTAGAATAGAGCCTTGAATATTTATTTACGAAACCCGTATTTGTGTATTAATTGTGTGTAATAACTATTAACCCGGAACACAAAATTAATACACAATCCGAACGATGTCACAGCCTAGTAGGTACAACTCACTTGACATCCTCGACGAACTTCTCCAACTTCTCGGCATGCGGCTGCAAGTCCTTGGCAGCCAGCTCCACCCTGGCACCTCCTCGAACACACCAGGCGAGCGCCTCGCCACTCGACCCGCCCGCTACCTCGTCCGTTATCGTCTCCGATATGTTCGCTACAACACAACAGTTGAGCAATAGAAACAAACAAACGTTTGCGGCACTACCCTGATAGCCACATAAAGAAGAAATACAACAAATTTTTGTTAGACTCAAGACCAATTCACAATACTAAAACAAAATGTTTCTACAATCAAAATAACTGAACTCACCCGTGGTGTTGACAAGGATGTGTGCTGCCAATAACTTGAGGGAGTGCACTTCGAAGAGTAGCGGGTGGAACAGCAGCTCTCGCGCCGTCGGCCTCTTGGCGGGGTCCTTGTTTATACACCTGCAGACACACCACCACGTTACAGACCCAGCGAGGGAGGTGACGGACACGCTGTGACCCTTATTATAGGGAGTTGCAAGGCAATGGAGTACTTCTGTGTAGTCCGAGAGTCATAGTGCGGTACAAAGAAGCCGGCAATGTTGCGTTGCTTAGAAATATAGGGTTAAACAACGCAACGTTGCACAGCTTGTCACAGTTATTAACTTACCTTGTTTACCACACGTATGGATCCCGCGGAGACACAGGAGCACTCCGTTCCCCAGTTCGTGCACCCATACAACAAAAGCGACTTACCGCGCAGCAACCTGTAAGACCAGTACCTGTATATAAAGTCCTTCTGGCGCGGCTCCTCCAAGGATTCGACCGTTCGTATGATGTGTTCCTCCGTGACGTGGCTGCCCGAGTCGCCATTGCCCTGAATCTCAAGTGCTGCGGTCTCCAATGCGCACATTCCGAATGAGTAGATATCCATCGCTGGCGTCACCATTTGTGATGCTGATACGGGGGGAAATAAAGATGTAATCAATGCAAAAAACTGGACAACATAGTTTCGGTTGCTGCGATTATTGAACACGAGCACAGTACACACTATACGGAAACTTATGAGTTCTACACAACACAAGCACACATAAAGTACGCTTGTTTACATAGGATTCATTAGGAAAGTTGTGAACTCACTCACAAAGTCACGTTTTCCATTCAGAATGCCCTAAACAAGCGCAGTTACGTGAGCGAGAGCTGGACAGTTCAAGTTTTTGTATAGAATGTAAGCTGCGGCACGAGTCTTGCCAGTTCCAAAACTACCAGACTTCCACAACACGGAAAAGGCAAGAGTCCTTCAAATCAGAGCAGTCGAAACTGTGCGGTCCTTTGTCTAGTTACGTGGGTTAGTGAGTGGTACTTACATCCGTATTCCGGGGCAATAAAGTGCATGTTCCTCATGTTCTCGCGGCAGGTCTTGACGTGGTGGTGTATGGCGTCAGGGGCCACGGAGCCGATCTTGACGAGTCCGTTGTGCTGGATGAAGATGGTGTCGCACGTGAGGTTGCCGTGCACGATGGGCGGCACGCAGCCGTGGAGATAGCTGGAGGGGAAATGACCGCCGTTACAATAGTCATGGCCACCTAGACTATGAGTATTGTTTGAATTGATTTAAAAAATAGAAGTATTTACCTGAGCGCAGACAATATCTGCGTGCACCATCTCTTCCAGGCCTGCAGCGGCAACCGCTTCACGTTGCGCTTGGTGCGCTTGAGGAACTGCTTCAGGGAGCCGCATGACATGTACTCCGTTATGAATATTACCTGCAATGCGGACCATTACCATTTGAAGACAAGTTGTACAAACTACAATTTTAACAGAGGTCCCAAAAATTTTGTATAAAAGTCAAAGATATTATAAAACTCAAGGTTAGAAACGGTTATGTAGAAAGATGACATAAGGAATGTTATCGTCACAAATACCACAAAAAGATTTGAATTTTGATTAGATTGTGAATTCGGAATTAGAAACAAAATAATTTAATCAATGCTGATTTCTCCATATCTTTTAATTCATTGATCAAATTACGTGCTGTGTATTAGGAATTTTAAACAGCAAAAATATCTGTCTTTTCCATAACGCTTTATTTGTTGAAGATGCTAATTGATGTACCGGTAAGGTAACAAGAAAAAAATTAAATAGCTGTTGGATATTAGGCTGTACAAATTAATTGTAAAATTAAGTAATGTATCTTACCCTAGGCTTATCGTTGTGTGTATCCGTCCAATACCGGTGGAATTTGACGATGTTGGGATGTTCCAGCCTGGTGAGGTTGTCGAACACCGCCTGGATCTTGTCCTCCTGCGCCTTGAAGTTCTTGCGCTCGGAGAACTGCACTTCGTTCCACACCACCTCCACGCCCTCCTCCGTGTCCATCGCGAGGTTCGCGCAGTCGATGCCTGGCACATCTCGCTGTTCTACCTGGAAATATGAAATAACAAATATAACGTTAGGAACTGATCAGATCATCTATAACACTGGTCAACAAATTATTTTTTTTTTTTTTGGTGCAAAGGTGAAATATACAATTTCTTGTAGAATATTTGATACGTAATCGAAGTCCAGAACATAAAATTGCACTAGCACGTAGGGATTTAGAGATATACCCCTCCTAAAGTACCAAAAACGCGTTTTTTTTATGAAATTTGATGTAATGTTTTGGGGACAGCAGAATTGTCTAGTAATTTCTAACTAAAGCATTATGTAGTACTACTTTCCCCGCATTAACCCTATTTTAATTTATATTTTTGCAAGTTTTCTTTCTCAATATATACCATTTTATATCCAAAGTGGAGTTTTTTCATACTAACAGGCCAAATAAAATATAGGGAAGATCGAACTATCGCAGCTGTATACATATTTCATGAAAATTTAAACTCTTAGCGTTCGAAATAAAAATGAAATTCAATCGGGAAGAGTAGTACTATATAATGCCATAGATAGAAACTAAAAAACAATTTTGCTGTCCTTCAAAAAAATCGTCAAATATCGTTAAAAAACGCGTTTTTGGTACTTTAGGAGGGGTATATCTCTAAATCCCTACGTGCTTGTGTAACTTTATGTTCTGGACTTCGATTACGTATCAAATAATCTATAAGAAATGATATATTTCACCCTTGCACCTAAAATGCTGTTGACCAGTGTAATTTCCCGAGCCTTTTCCTTACTATGTTGGGACGGTCTCACCGGACGTAAGGAACTGATCATTATTATTTAATTACTGACACCTGTTATCAATATCCGATGCAGGTATCGTTGTCTCTCATGATGAGATCATTTATAGATATAATTATTATAAGCTATGTACAGAGTACAGGATGTTAGCATAATACATGGTCTGCAATGAAAATGACCTAACCAAGAATGTCTGAAAGCAATACAGGTAAATTGTCGAACGTTTTTGGACAACAGAATGGTAGCCAATCATTCAATTGAAGCTCTCGAGCACACAGGGACAATCATGTCGAATGAATGTCAGACGTTACGCGAACACTGGTAAACTACTGAACAATTTACTTGACACAATTTAGTGAACTTTCATTTAGTCTTACATGTTTTATTCAGCTAAGATAATAATTATTTTTCACTCATGGAATTTTCTTCCGACAATCTTTAATCTTCAAAGACTAACCTACGCTCATAATAAGTTTCGTACTTATGTATTTTCATTTCCATTACAACCGATACATAACTCCAATTAATGAATTGATAGGTATTGGATTAATTGAAATGTACACGCACACGAATTAGCAAATGACTGCGATTATTATCTAATCGCACTGTTGTCGTCGCGTGGTGGCGCGTCAACAAGCGACAAATGTGCATTTAACTCGTTATCGGTCACTCACCCCGTGCAATTGTTTATACCCGCTATCTGGTCGCAAATAGCCATTTATTCATTATGACAGCTGTGCTATTTGCGTGCCCACTTACATTATAATGGTTATTAAAATAAGTTAGTTAAGTTACTACTTAGCGTTTTAATAGCCGTTGCTAAGTTGTTAACATGTCAAGCTTATAATATGGCTATTAAGTTACTCCCACAACCTATTTTATATAATATGTGACCCGATAAAAAAACCTGCGTATTATTGTATAAATGGTTTACCCGTGAACAATAAACAGACGAATATACTGGTCGGCTGAAAGGAAGAAAGGATTCAATTTTCCTCCGAATTGAGGTACATACATCAGGCATATTATCAGTTATCCTTTTGGATAAACGCTACATACATATGTGTAACATAGGCAGGCAATGTGAAAATAATAGAATTGATAACCTCGGAAGCAATATTGCCACTCCATAATACTCAATTGATAACGAGTCACGTTTTCATGTTTCCTTAATTTATGAAGAAATAAGACAATATCAAATGAGAACGTGTTACGCCCTCAGTGAGTAAGATGGCATAACCAGTATGCTAAAGATTTAATCCAAATAACGTTTAACCATTAACAGAACTTAATATTTTTGGAGTTAAAGATCAAGTTGGAAGTACCTCACTAAATGGATTAAGGATTAACTTGAAGACGAAAGAAATAGTGAAAAAAAAGTCAATAGCATTGAAAGGAACCAAAATGATCTTTGCATATTTTGAACTATTTTATCGTATTTAAAACTCGTGGCATTAGCATCTTAAGTTATTCGAATTAGATTTTCTGCTTGTTTAACTACATTAAGGTTAAATATTAGCTTTGGGACACGCCCATCGAACTGCGACTGCGCAGTACAGTGACGTAGCCAGTAACATCGGTTACTGCGCACGAGTTTACGCATTTCTTGAATAATCGACTCGTTGGGTATTTATATGTCAAATGTATTTTTATTACTTTGTTTTGTTATTGATCGGTTCATCTTTTCAATGAAGATTATATAAAATATATAAAAATAGATGTCATTATAGTTATGTCAATCATGAAAATGTTGAGCAAAATTGAAAGCAGCCGGTCTATTCGCAGGATCCAGCTGTTGCTTCATAAAAATTGCACTAAAATAACTTTAGTAGTTTCTGTCGTAAATCGTGTGTCGCACGTACAAAACATATCACGAAAAACTGATACAGGTGGCGCCAACATGCTGTCTATTAAAGTTTTTAGAAATTATATTTTGCGATTCTCGCCACAGAGTGTCTTTGGTTAGCACGTGTGCCTAGAATTTTCAGCTGTTTTAAGTGTTTTGGTGAACTTTTGTGACTTAGTTTTGTGTTTGTGTGTTGTCTTTTTGTTTGTTACCAGTGGTGTGTTGTTATTTCGGTAACTAACCAGTTTTTTACAAGCATAATGGATCAAAATAAACCCCCCGATCCCGATCCTCCCGACATCTCTGCATATGCTCCACTTTCCCCCAACTATCCGCTTTCCCAACTCGCTGATGTTGCTTGCAGCATCGCGGACTCCCAGACCCTATCAACCTCGAATACCAGGAAACGCTCCGGAGATGATGCCAACATTGGCGTGTCAACCCCGCCATCAAAACAACAAAGAAACCTAGTTGGCCGCAGCAGGTACTCTGCTACTGATAAGGCACCTTTTATCGTTCATGTCTCTCGATTGGAGCCCCAGCCTAACGCCGGTACCTCTCTACACCCTGTTACTTTCGGAATATTCCTACAAAAACATAACATTACCAATGTTGTCCGTGATGGTGTTAAAAAAGTTGGTAGGAACCGTGTGTCTGTAGAGTTTAAATCCCCTCAGGATGCAAACTCATTTATTATCAACAGCATTTTACATAAGAACTGCTATGTTGCCTCTATCCCCACTTTTAATATAACTAGGATGGGTGTTGTGACTGGTGTTCCCACAGATTTAAATGAAGAGGAAGCCCAAAAATACTTGCAGGTCCCTTCAGGTTGTGGTGAAATCCTGAAAGTTCGTCGCATAAGCAGGAAAGTAGTTATTGATGGAGTGACTGTATTCAGGCCTTAGCCGTGTAGCGACGGCTTAAGAATACACATGTCGCTACCCCCTTCTTCCAGTGGGTGTCGTAGAAGTCGACTAATGGAGAAAATTGCACCGAACACCAATGCGAGAGAAGGAAAACTCGGAAAAAAACCCTCTATCAACCCGTCTGGCCAGCGTGATAGCAGTAGGCTATATTCCTCTAATGTGCAGAACAAAAAAGCCACGGCCCCTAGTTCCCGGCAGTCCCGCTATTCCCGGTCACGGTGGCGACCGTGGTTACGGTGGGACAGGGGGTGCGAAGAATCTCCGGGTTACAGGAGGCCACCAAACACAACTGACTCTTGCGACGTACAACGGCCGCACGCTACGGCTTGACTCGCATCTGGCGCAACTCGAGGTGGAACTTGGGAAGATTAGGTGGCACATATTAGGGTTATGTGAAGTTCGAAGAGAGGGGGAGGACACCATAACCCTCGAATCAGGTCACCTAATGTACTTCCGAGAGGGAGACCAACAATCCCAAGGTGGCGTTGGGTTTCTGGTTAATAAGTCCCTAGCTGATAACGTTGTGGAGGTGTCTAGTGTGTCGAACAGGGTAGCGTACCTTATCATAAAGCTCACCGACAGGTATAGCCTCAAGGTAGTGCAAGTGTACGCACCGACCTCGACACATTCAGACGATGAAGTGGAGGATATGTTTGATGATATATCAAGGGCCCTCCACTTCACTACAAAGACCCATTACACCGTTGTCATGGGGGACTTTAACGCTAAAGTGGGAGTACAGATTTGCGGCGAATCGGCAGTAGGATCCCACGGATTTGGAAGCAGGAATCATAGGGGGCAAATGCTCGTCAACTTCCTTGAACGCGAGGGGCTCTTTTTGATGAACTCCTTTTTCAAAAAGCAGCCCCAAAGGAAGTGGACGTGGCAAAGCCCCGACACTATGACTAAAAATGAGATTGACTTCATCATGACGAACAAGAAGCACATATTCAGAGACGTCTCCGTGATCAATAGGTTTAATACCGGTAGCGATCACCGACTTGTCCGAGGCTCTCTGAATATCAACTTCAAGGCCGAACGTTTCTGTCTGATGAAGGCCAGGCTCCGACCAACACTGCTCCAAACCATGACAGGATCCGAAACGTTCCAGTCAAATCTGGAGAACCGATTTGCCGCCGTGGAAACCACAACAGACGTTAACCAGAACCACGAATATGTGGTTCGGATCCTCAGGGAGGAAGGTTCGAGATTCTGTAACATGCAGCGTAAGGGCAAGAAATCGAAGCTTTCGGAAGAGACATTAGGGCTTATGAAGAAACGACGTGAAAACCCGCCTGTCACTTCGTCAGCTAAGCGGGCTCTAAACCAAGAGATCAACAAGCACGTACGACGCGACCTCCGGTGCTCCAATACTCTTGACATTGAAAGAGCAATTGAGCTGAATCGGGGGTCAAAGGTGTTCGTACAATCTCTTGGAAGAAGCCACTTGACGAAGCTGACCACAACAAGTGGAGAAGTCGTTTCTTCGGTGCCGGCAGTCCTTTCGGAAGTGGAAAATTTCTATGGCCGGTTATACGCATCGCATGCATCTCGACCTGATCCCGGAAATGAGGATTCTAGAGCCACATTAACACGCCATTTCACCGAAGACCTACCAGAAGTCAGCAGTGGCGAAATCGAGATCGCTCTGAGACAGCTCAAAAATGGAAAAGCCCCTGGCGAGGATGGCATTACAACAGAGCTTTTAAAAGCAGGAGGTAAGCCCGTACTGGGGGAGCTCCAGAAGCTTTTTAATGCCGTCCTGTTTGAAGGGAGAACTCCAGAGGCGTGGAGTAGGAGTGTTGTCGTCCTGTTCTTCAAAAAGGGAGACAAAACCCAGTTGAAGAACTATCGACCCATTTCCCTCCTAAGCCACGTATATAAGCTGTTCTCAAGAGTGATCACGAACCGACCTGCGCGAAGACTCGACGAATTCCAACCACCGGAGCAGGCTGGGTTTCGGAGCGGATACGGCACTATAGACCACATCCACACAGTGCGGCAGATTATACAGAAGACCGAAGAGTATAATCAGCCCCTGTGTCTAGCATTTGTGGACTATGAGAAGGCCTTTGACTCGGTTGAAATCTGGTCTGTTCTGGAGTCCCTGCAGCGTTGTCAAGTAGATTGGCGATACATCCAAGTGATGAGATGTCTCTACGAAGCCGCTACAATGTCCGTCCAAGTACAGAATCAGCAAACAAGGCCCATACCGTTGCATCGAGGAGTGAGACAAGGGGATGTTATTTCCCCGAAACTGTTCACTAATGCAATGGAGGATATGTTCAAAACGCTGAACTGGAAAGGACGCGGCATCAACATCAATGGCGAACACATCTCTCACTTGCGATTTGCTGACGATATCGTCATCATGGCGGAAACGCTGCAGGACCTACAACAGATGCTGAACGACCTGGCTGAATCTTCTCTACGCATCGGCCTACGGATGAACTTGGACAAAACCAAGGTCATGTTCAATGAACATGTTCTACCGGAACCGATTGCGATACACGGCGCCGTTCTCGAAGTTGTTCGGAAATATGTATACCTCGGGCAGACATTGCAGTTAGGTAGAAACAACTTTGAGGACGAGGTGAATAGGAGAATTCAGTTGGGTTGGGCTGCATTTGGGAAGCTACGTCGAGTCCTAACATCGTCGATCCCACAGTGCCTAAAGACAAAAGTCTTTAATCAGTGCGTCCTACCTGTCATGACTTACGGAGCCGAAACGTGGACACTGACGGTACGGCTGGTCCACAAGTTTAAAGTCGCTCAGCGGGCTATGGAAAGGGCTATGCTCGGCGTTTCTCTGAGGGATCGCATCAGAAATGAGGTAATCCGTCAGAGAACCAAGGTCATCGACATAGCCTATCGAATCAGCAAGCTGAAGTGGCAGTGGGCTGGCCATATTAGCCGAAGAACCGATAACCGTTGGGGTAAACGAGTTCTAGAGTGGAGACCGCGCCTCGGCAAACGTAGTGTAGGACGTCCTCAGGCACGGTGGAGTGATGACTTGCGCAAGACGGCTGGCAGGAGCTGGATGCGAGAAGCCGAAAATCGATCTCAGTGGCGTGCACTTGGAGAGGCCTATGTCCAGCAGTGGACTGCGATAGGCTGATGATGAAATTCAAGCCTCTGGCTTGCTCTGTAGCTGAGACTTGGCTCACCCCGAGTCTCAGTTTTAATATACCACTATTTAATATTCTCAGATGTGACAGATCTGATGGCTATGGAGGGTCGGCTCTCCTTGTTAATAATCGTGTCCCCCTCTCCACCTTGACTCTTCCGGTTCTGGATGGTGATATGAATATAGTTGCGTGTAGAATTGAGGGTATCACTGTTTTATCCGTGTATGTTTCCCATCCTCAGCGTAGGTTGTGGTTAACCACCATTAGGGACATTTTGAATAACATAGTGGGACCTGTGCTCGTCATGGGTGACTTCAACTGTCACCACTTTAGATGGGGTTCCAATCGTTGTGATTCGTTTGGGGAAGGTTTAGTAGAAATCTTGGATGATTTTGACCTTTGCATCTTAAATGATGGTAGCCCTACTCGTAGATCCCTTCCAGGACAGCAAAAGAGTTGTGTAGACCTCACATTCTGTTCAGTAGAGTTGGCGGCATCAATTCATTGGGAATGTACTACTCTGACGCATGGTAGCGACCATTACCCCATTGTTGTAACTTTAATTAATAAAACCTTTTTAGAGAAAACGTCTCCTCCACTATTGAAGTACAACTTGTCCAAACCTGATTGGTCGAGGTTTGCATCTTTACTGGAGGAGAAAATTAGTATGCTTCCAAATTTAACTTCAAGTTTTCAAGATTCTTCTGGTCACTGCCATGCTAAGAGCTGCTACGATGGCTTTATCTCGGCCATTACCTCAAGCGCAGACTCTACCTTTCCGTTGCGCAACTGTGCCAGAAATAAAATCCCGTCACCCCCGTGGTGGGATCAAGAATGCACATCGGTTATTAAAGAAAGAAAAGAGGCCGAAAAACAGTACAATGATGCGATGAATAGCGACAATCTTATACGGTACAGACGAGTGTTAGCTCAATCTCGGCGGCTTCTTCGCAAGAAGAAACGCCGCGGTTGGGTTAAGTTTTGCACTTCTCTATCCCCTTCCACTCCCATTTCAGCAGTTTGGAAGAGCATTAATCGTTTCAGGCGAGGCTGCTCCCCATCTATCTCTTCCCCTATCTCGAGAGAAACTGCTGAATCCTTTTTTGACAAAATAGCTCCAGCCTATGTTCCTTCTTCCTCAGAACTTCTGCTCCCGCCTGTAAATATTGTGGATGATCCTATGAATGAACCATTTTCGTTAGAGGAACTTGATACGGTATTACGTCATGTTAGGGATTCCGCCCCAGGCATAGATGGCATACCGTACTCATTTGCAGTTCATTTTGGTTTTGAAGCAAAAAAATATTTTTTAGGAATAATAAATTATTGCTATCAATTTGGTTGGGTTCCTGAACAGTGGAAAGCTCAGATAGTAATTCCCCTTTTGAAGCCCGGCAAGACTGCTGATGATCCGAATGGCCTTAGACCAATTGCTTTGTCCTCAGTGTTGGCCAAGATATTGGAACATTTAATTAAAAATAGACTTGAGTGGTTGGTGGAGTCTAGGGATCTACTGCCGAGTAGTCAGTTTGGCTTTAGAAAGGGGCTTAGCACCATGGACAGTGTGGCGATTTTGGTTACTGATATCCGTACAGCCTTTTCCAAAAATGAATCCGCTGTAGCCACTTTCCTTGACATCTCTTCCGCATACGACAGCGTCCTTCTTCCAGTTCTCAGGCAAAAATTGCAACAGCTGAGGATTCCGGGTAAGATGGTACAATGTATATGCGCACTCCTCATGTCTCGCTCTTTGATGCTCAGAGTGCAGGGGGAGGTATTTGAGGTGAGACAGACGTGGAAGGGCCTTCCCCAAGGCTCAGTTCTAAGCCCCCTACTATACAACCTGTATACAGCAGACATTGGCTCCTGCCTTAATGCTGACTGCCACCTTTTACAATACGCTGACGATCTAGTGTTGTATGTAGTTAATCCATCTATTACGGACGCTGCCTCATCTCTCTGTCTCTCCCTGGACTCTCTGCACACATGGCTTTTGGACCATGGTCTCTCGTTATCCGCCCCAAAAAGCTCGGTAGTGATTTTTTCCCGAAAACGACTGATCCCTCAGGTCTCAGTTAACATTCAAGGACAAGATATTCCCATAGGTAACAAATCAAAATTTTTAGGCGTTTTCTTAGACTCAAAATTATCCGGGATTCACCACTTTAATTATTTGATCAAAAGATGCGAAAGAGCAATCTCCATCCTAAAAGCTCTCGCTGGTGTCTGGTGGGGGGCCCATCCCTTCACTATGAAACTGGTCTACAATGCCTTAGTCCGCAGTATCCTGGACTATGGGTCACACTTGGTGATTCCAAGCAACAAAGGTGCCTTGGCCGGTTTAGATAGGATTCAGTCTCAATACCTTCGAATCATCTCAGGTTGCATGAAGTCGTCGCCTATTAACGCCTTGCAGGTCGAATGCGCTGAACCTCCTTTAGCCCTGAGACGTCAGTACCTCGCTTCCCGTTTCCTATCCAGGGTTATTCCCAAGTCATCTCACCCCCTCATCCCAAAACTCAGAGAGCTTGACACTCTTTGTCACAGCTCCAAATATTGGGAACACAAAGAAATCCCCCTATTCCTAAAAGCATATCGGTTTTTTCAAAATTTAGAATCCCCCATTGCTCCACATCCCAGACTTCCTTTATTTAATTACCCTTATGAAGTACTTTGCTTCACCCCTAAAATATTCTATAACATTGGCATATCCAAAAACTCCCCATCTGCAAATTCGGCCTTTAATGCGGTTTTGGGTGAACGATGGATTGGGTTTCAAAAGTTCTTCACGGATGCTTCCAAATCAAATGGTGGCTGTACTGGAGCCGCGGTTTACTATCAGAACTCTAAAATAATTTTGAAATTCAGATGTCCGAAGGAGTCTTCAGTATTTACAGGCGAGTGTGTGGCACTATTGGAAGCTTGTCGTTTTATAGAGTCCCATGAGATTAGCTGTGGAGTTATCTTTACTGACTCCCTTAGTTGTCTCCAAGCCATATCCCAGAATCCCTTTAGAACTAAACTCCATTGTCCTATTGTCCTGGATATTAAAAAGTCCCTTTTCTCCTGCACTAGGCAAGAGAAAGAAGTACACTTAGTCTGGATCCCTAGCCACTGCGGTATAGCGGGCAATGAATGTGCCGATGCATTGGCCAAAGATGCGTGTTCATCTGAGTCCGCTGATCTTGCACACTTCTCCCTTCAAGGGCATGACCTGCTAAACCTCCCTAAATTGAGTCTTGAGACCTCGTGGCAGGAATGGTGGAACATCTCAGGCAAAAGGAAGGGTAGCTCTTATTTCGCCATTCAACCGGTTGTAAAACCAAAACCGTGGTTTTCAAATTTCAAAAGATACCCTAAACGGGTAATTTCAGTCATGTGCAGAATTCGGTTAGGTCACTGCTGTACACCGGTCTTTCTGCGCAAAATTCGGGTGCAGGATTCATCCCTCTGCGAGTGTGGACTGGATGAAGGTACCCTGGACCATATATTTTTTGACTGTCCTATCAACTCATCCTTTGATTTATATGGTCGTCTCCAAAAACTTAAAATTCCTCTCCCGACTAACTTCCGTTCCCTCCTATCCCACTCCTGTCCAGAACTGCTCCAGATGCTGTTGATGTTCATTAATCAAAACAATATTAAATTATAAATTGTGGCCTATATTTAGGCCACAGTTTGTATGGTTGTGGTATATATTATATGTTATGTGTTACTAACATTTTGTTGTTGTTTTTATATATGTAAATATATTTCTGTTTGTTTCAGTGCCGTCCTACTAACACATTAAGTTACACAAGATCGGCCACAGCACCATCTTAAATCAATATATATATATTTTTAAATTTATTTTAATTAAAAGCACTTCTTGCTTCTCATCCCACTTGTCATTGGCAGAATCGTCGAAATTGACATCGACACGGATTGCCATATACAAAAATAGAATAGAATAGATTATATTTTGCATTTTTTACGCTACATCTATACATATAATAAATCTGTAAAAAAACTGTGTCTGTACATTGAATATATTTAAAAAATAATTATTGGGTGGGGTTTAGAAACAGTAATGGAGCACAAATCCAAAAAAAAAATTCTGTCTGTATGTCTGTATGTCTGTATGTCTGTATGTCTGTTTGTTTGTACACGCTAATCTTCGGAACTACTAGACGGATTTCAATGATTTTTTCTTTGTTGTATCAGTATTAAGCCTGGTCAACATATAGGCTATAATTTATCTTCGAAACTTGAAGACCTGATGCAGAACACCAACAGATCAACAAAACTATAAGAGATACAAAAATGGTGCCATAGCAAAAATTGTTTCATGTGATGAGCATTTTCAGCTGAGATAATAAATTTTAAGATCTGGAACACCTCATGTGGAACCCCAAGAGCCCAGCTTCTCTGTACCATATACAGGTATGACGTTTTAGCAAAAGTTGTTCAACTTGATAAGCACTTTCTATTGACTTATACAAATTGAAGATCTAAAAACCTGATGTGGAACTCCAGGGGCCCAGCTAGACTATAGCATATAGAGGTGTGACGTTTTAGCAAAAGTTGTTCAATCTGATAAGCACTTTCTGTTGACTTATAAAAGTTGAAGATGTAAAACACCTGATGTGGAACCCCAGGAGCCCAGCTAGACTATAGCATATAAAGATATGACGTTTTTGCAAAAGTGGTTCAATCTAATAAGCACTCTCTATTGACGTATATACATCGAAGATCTGGAACACCTGATGTGGAACTTCAAGAGCAATACTACACTTGAAATGTATAGAAACGAATGTTATGAAATAGGTATGGTGACACAAAACCGACGATTATCCCTTTATACACTATAGAAATGAACCCAAGGACAATCCCCGGTGGACGTCGTTAAAAAAAAAGACAATCCCCGGTTCTGTGCTATACCATTGCTAACTGTGGATGAAAACTACTTGGGCTATTGTGATGGGATGCTAATGGACTAGGAATGGGGAAACTACGGGAACTATGGCACCTGCCGATGACAATGTATTAGATACATGTAAAAATTGTAGGTGGAGACTTCGCCAGCTCACTTACTGGGCCGCCGGGAATCAGTCACTGAATAGCAACAAGAGGGCAACAGGGACACATGAGCGGCTGAAGTGTGAGAATACCTCGGCGGATTTTAAACGCAGATTACGCGCTCCCTGTGGGTCACTTACCACGAGGCACCTATCCTCCGAGCAGGGCTACTAACCCTGCTCTAGCGACTCCACTCTGGACGGCCAAGCCAAGCCAGAGGTGTGAGACTTACCCCCGTCATGGTTCACTCCGACCGGCCGGAGATGGGGGACAGTATACTCTCCCTGGAGAACTCAGTAGATATAGCCCCGCGGGGTAGCTACTCCCCGTCATCAGCCTCAGATGTCCTGCGGTGCTTATATCTCATTATTATTGTCGTTATTGTCTCAAGAGCCTTTGTCCCAATTATGTTAGAGTCGACTTCCAGTCACGATGCAACTGAGTACCAGTGTTTTACAAGGAGCGAGTGCCTATCTGAGCTCCACAACGCGGTTACCCGCTCAACCCAACACCCCTTGGTAAAACTGGTCAGACTTACTGGCATCTGACTACCCATAACGACTGCCAAGAATGTTCAATGACAGCCGGAACCTACAGTTTAACATCCCCTCCAAATAACGGTCATTGGTATCCAAAATATACGTAGAAAGTACGTACGAACTTAGAAAAGTTGCATTGGCAGGTACTTGCCAGACCTGGAATCAAAGACGTACGCTCATACCTGAGAGATTGGTTCTTTACCCACTAAACCACCACGACTTCCACTAAGTCATCACGACTTTGTCATCTCAGTAACATTTAATGTTTTTTTACGTAATATTTTTGCCACACACAACTTAAATGCGGACTAATTAGAATCACTACTTTTATCCCTATGGTCACGTCTTTTGCGGTTCAGTTCTCAGCGTTTTGTTTAGTCTGCTGTGCTTTTGCCGTTGAAGTACAAAAATTAAATATATGGAACGTTTCTAATGGCTATGCGTATTCAGTTGTTTTCAAGTCAACGGGCCCTTAAAATTCAATATCAGACGGTTCAGATCTTTGATTTTGCTGACCCCGTAGTCGCTGGCATAAGGGACTTTATCCGCGTACGAAGTCGCGGGCAGAAGCTAGTTACTTAATATATTTTCTTTGTAGCGATATGCACCTTCCGCAAAAGGCGGTTCCGAAAATTCGCAATGTGGCCAAGGCAGAGTTATTTCAGATTTCTAAGTATATTGCTCTTTATCGGATTATGCTTAGCCGATAACTTAATCTACGGCATCCTTGGCACACTTGTTAGATTTTATAAAACTATCTTTTACATAACATAGAGAATTTAAAAAGTATCATACATTGGGATTTGGTTTACAATATTAAATAGCTGATTTTTTAATATTATAAAAAGAAACTAACTTATTCGTAATAAGTCCAATCAATCATTCATACATGTTATCTTTACTCAAAATTGAGTAATTTCCTTGTATAATCGGAATCTTAAACACTGATACTATTGTTTTAGCAACAACTTTAATTAGGTGATATCATTGATTATTATGTCTGAAAGATTTACTAAATATTGTTTAGTTTAAGTGTCTCGTCGAGTTTTTCTCACTTTTTCCGCAAAGTGATATGCTTTGCGTAGCCACTGATTGCAAGATTATAAGGAAATCGATAATAGCATGAAAACTAGTGTTGAAATAGATTAATGAGAATTTTATTTATACATCCATCGAAATCATTGTATCTTATAAACGGAAGCAAATGGCAGAGATAGTATTCAATTTGATGTACAAGACGTATTAATCTAATCTGAGATGTAGCCTTATTTATGAAAAGCAACTAACAAAATAATTAAAAGCAAGCCAGTTCAATTTCACAATTTCTCCCCGTACAAGGCTATCACGTGCACTGAATCTTAGCAAAACATAGACTTTCGCATTTATTAACGAAGATAATCTAGTAGTCGTTAGTTAGGCGGGCAATACACCGGCCGACTATTTAGTCGTACGGCCACTGCCATAAATCGTGCGCGCGAAAGCGCTCGGAACCGCTCGTTACTGGCCGCGCGAGTGGGCGACCGACTCCGCTGCAATGATTTAAGTTGCAGATTTTATACGGATACGTACATTTTACTGTCGGCTCGTAATCGCGAGGTGTGGCCGAGGCCTTCCAACTTTATTGTTACGACGATATTTTAAATTGATATTATTGTATCTTCCGAGTGGAAGGGTTCGTGGTATTGCTCCCGACGTTGTGTGGAAGACGGTTGGATGCACGTTTTAGCTTTTCATAGTAGTTGTAAAATGTAATGGTTATTGCCGGCATTGAGGCCTCCGTGTGTGGTGAACATAAACGGCTCCACTGATATGCATAGGTTTGTGAGATGGTTACTTTGGCACATTTCAGTATGTGCACCAATATGAGCAGTGAATACCTAAAAACGACTCAATACATATAAGCAGTTTATTCTGAAGAAGCATATAAAGTCTTCTCTAATATTGTCTGCGCAAGGGCCAGCATATTACTTACCAAAATAAGGATGCTGATATTTAGGCGGACGTATGGGTCGGAATGAACCCAAAACCCTTCGTTCACGAGTACATAATAACATACTCTTGTACCTTACTGAAATAACTTCCGTAGCATGGGGATCTAGTGTACAAAACACGAAGGGCCTTTACTGAATGAAGGGTCTATTTAGGAGCCAGAAAAATATAACCATATTTTTACAACAATATTATCTTACATAAAATATGACCGATAATCCTGTGATGAAACAGGACCTTGATTAATCTGAAAATGAGACTTTTATAGACCCATGACTTTATTAACAATGAGATAACAACAGATGGAGTGATCAGAATAATGAGCTGGAATAATAACCTAATTGAATTTAAATAGGTTTTCCAGAATACCGAAGAAGAAAATACAAATAAATAGAGGAAGAGTACTAATATACTCGTAGCAATCACAAACAATATACACAAACGGCCTGACAGACGATAAGCGAGTACCGTTGCGTTTATAATAAACATCAGTCAAAAATAAACATACAGAGGATATTGAGGAATAATTGAATACTTATCGCAGAGTTATTGCAGATTAACCCCGGGGTCAGTCGGTGTGCGCTCGTAGGGTATAAATATGAGATGTACGTGCACTCTTTTATAGACTGCATGCTGTTGACTAATGACATTTACACACGAACTTATTTAAGTATGGAAGTTGTATTTTACTTTCAAAACTTATATTTGATAAACGCAAGACCAATGCATAAGACAGGTGGCGAACGGGGAATGTTGATGCGATTTTTTCATAAATCTGAGTCCGAAAAGTCATCAGTCTCGTGCAAATGTGTGTGAGGCCTAACATACATGAACGTTTCTTAAAGTACATTAATACCTTCTTTTAGTATTGAACTTTGTGCTTGAAAAGACTAGCTAGGGCTAAGCTGCTATAAATAGTCGAGGAAACAGGCTTTCAATAACTTTATAGCGGCTATTTATTTACGGCAATATTTCTGATATTCAAGCGCGGCTCATTGGCCAAGTTTATGGTAATGGACTCATGCATTTACTGCTAACTTGGCTTTATCTTTAAACACGTCTAACTGAACATTACTCCGATCTTAAGGAATGTTTTTACCTGCGAATAAACGGTGGTGTCCGTAATTAGTTTTTGAAATTGTAATCTTCCGGAAAACCAAATGATTTGAAATCGTAATGGATGGTTGTAGCCATAAATCAGTGATATATCTCGGAAATTAGTTGGATGTCCGGTACACAAAAGTAATTACAGTCTTTATTTCTAGAAAATCACCAGATACTTAGATAAGGAGCGTCAGTTTCTATATCCTTTTAAATTGCGTAATTCGTATTTGAATTGATACAAGACGATTATTTAATTAAGATTCGCAAACCATGCTCATTACGAGAAGGCACGAGCGTCGTACTCGTGGTACATAACATTATATTACGCTGACATACAAATTACTTTACATACATTCAGTATGTTAATTTTTATGCGAAATCAATAGACGCAGAAGTACCACTCCTTTATAGCTAGATTGTAATCATACACCCTGATTGGCTGTTAACATACAAAGTTTCTTGTAGTTGGTATGCTATCATCATTATCAGCCTGTTCATTGACTAAGGCCTGTTCTCTCACGGAGTAAGGATGAACATAGACCACCTTGCAGGACCGGGCAGATTTGCAGATTCAGATTTTTATAGACTTGCCATAACTTACCGTACCTTAGTGATATTTAAGATATGCATGACGATAATCATTAAATTATTCTCGGTAGACCGCAAAATTTTCTTCAGCTAAGACGGTGAATCAAGTCCTTGTTACGGAATAATTTGATAAAACTGTAGCTTGACCAAATACCACACTATAGATTCTCGTATAGAAGTTACTAGAGTGAGCCTTCTGCATCCCCTTACGTAATTAAAAGTGAATGAACTCTGCGCATGCGATGATAACGTTTATTGCACACGTAATACGCGAAACGATAACGAAGTGTGTCTTTGTGTTGCTATAGTGTGCTGAAAATAACAAACAAGTGATTTATTTGTGATCGGACACTGCAGGATGTTGTGGAACCAGATATGAGAGCTGTTAACATGAACGTAGCTATAAGTTGTGAAGTTCATTGATTACACGAGAAAAAAATTTAAAGTTAAGCAGCTATAAAACTAAAGAGTCCTTATTGCTCTAAAATATTTATATCAAGTTCTAGAGGTCAAAAGCCACAAAGTTAAATACAAAGTAGCAGTGTGACCGGCGCACGCGCAGGTCGCGATAGATGCAATATTAGCACGCAGCGAGCGTTGCAAATTTTACGAGGAGTCGTGAAACACGCATAACCAAGTCATGGTTGTTTTTTATTTTTCCCATATTAGCACGATCTGTGGTAACATAGCTTATGTCGTAGTAAAAACCATAGCTTGATGAAATGACAAAAGAACAAAGATGAAAGACCTGCAGACCTGTTGAGGACCTTGCCTAGTATTATTTCAAAATGAAGTGATCGTAATTAATCCTTTCTTAATTTATCGGATGTTGCTGATATTTTCCAAAAAGGATTTCTTTTAAAATGCAATATCGTCTGTAGACTACATTTCAGAAAATAACGCAAACTAAGCTGCGTGCAGAAGCCACAAACAAATCAATAAATATTTTTTTTATTTTATTTATTTATTTATTTGTTTGATTTACACGACTTCAAAAGTCAGTTACATAAATCAGAGAAGTTTACAAAGGAAACTTAAAAATAAAGAAAATTGAGAAAAAAAAAAAAAAAAAGATAATACAACAAAAAAAAAAATTACAAACAACATGAAACAACATAAAACTTTACAATAACTAAGTAACAATTAGGTAAATACTATTTAATTCAGACATTAATATTCCTTGCAAAGAAAACTTAATATTAGACATATAATAAACATGAAATAAAACTTTAGAATAACCAAGTAACAATTAAATGGTATAACTTTCGCAAAATTGTAAACACAAAGACATTATGTGGGTAAATTTGTCCTCAAAAAGATCGCAGTCCGGGTTGGCTTCCACAAGCTTATTTATTGTGCTCAACACACGCGGTACGGGAGAGGCAGCACGGGCTGCGGTCCGACATGAAGGCACGTCCAGCAAACGATGCTTTCTGCAGCGGAGGAAATTATCCGGTGTGTACAGTCGAACCAGCTCATTATGGATATCAGATGCATCGATCAGACCTTTGCAAATTTTAATCATAACTCCTACCTGGTCACATGCTCGCCTCGCTGTCAACATATTATATCCTAAACATCCTAAGAGGAACTTAGTGGGATAGAGGTATGGATAATACCCGAAGGTTCGCCTGTAAAGAAAACGCAAGAATGCTTTTTGCACTTTTTCCAAAAGGAGTGCATACTTTGCTTCATGCGGATTCCATACAGAGGAACTGGCTTCGAGTTTGGTTCGCACAAGTGCGCTGTACAGGAGTTTTATAACATGCTTGCTATTGAAGTCACGAGCGGTGCGGAGCACAAAGCCTAGCCTTTTAAAAGATTCTTTGGCAATCGTGGAGATATGATCATGAAAGGTTAACTTCTGGTCAAATGTGACACCCAGATCCTTCATGGTGGTTGATCTTGTTATTTTATTGCCATTTATTGTGTATTCAAAGTAAATTGGGTGTCGCATTCGACCAAAAGTCATTACACAGCATTTGGATAAATTAAAATCCATTTTGTTCTGCAATGCCCATTCATTTATGGCATTTATGTCAAATGAAAGAACTAATTTGCTTAATCACCAAAGAAACATGCAAGAGAAATTGCCACTGCAGTATCAGACAGGGAGTGCCTCGATACCAATAAAGCACAGCCACAACAGGCTAAAGCTTTTGCCTAATTAAATTCGCTCTCGACCGCAAAACCCGGCCCTGGAGCATGCCGCAAAAATATAATAGAATTGGCCATCGGCTCGGAAATATTCCCTGTACAAAACGACCACATACAGTATAATGAAGCGCCTAATGCAAAAGGGTTCACACTACATAATTTAGACATTATCGTATCTAAACTGGATGAAGATATAAAACCGGTGACCGGTTTCCGAATTGGATTATCGGTGTTTGAGGGTTCGGAGGTGAAAATGTTTTACGAAAACGTTGAAGGGTTTTTGTTCGTTGTTTTTGTACTCACACAGGAGTTTTAAAATAAACGAAAAATATACAGAAGCCTTTTTAAACTGACAAGTGCACGGACAGCGCGGTAGCTCCCAAAATAAAGTTTCCGAATGTAAATGATGAACTAATTTAAAATTAAACGATCTCTTTTGCTTCCCTCAGGCTGTTTTAACTTGAATAACTTGTAATTTTAAAGATCAACTCATCCACTGAAGTTTCGACAGACTCAGATTAGAGGAATTCAATCAGAATATTCGCGATTAAATAATAAGATAATTGACGATTTCTTAGGGCCTCTATAATTTGAGTTTCTTGTTAGAACGTGTAGATGCGTGACAAAGCGGTTTGACATGATAATTAGACGCCATAATAAGTTTATAACCTGTTTTTTTATTGTATCTGTGTTTTATATCAACAATGATGAATCATTTTCTATACGGAGTTTATCAGACTATTAGAGTAGATAAATAGTTGACAATGATGTAGAACAATCAGGGATGACGTATTAGTTACTATCGGTTGAGAAATACTTCGGCAATCGCAAAACAAACATTATGTCAGTAGTTCCAAATATGGCTGATGTCATGTTGCTTCTAGTTACAATTACTTAACCGTGGCGCGTAAAGATAGCTGTTTCTTCGACAAAAACGTGTGAACAAGCTCTGTGCTTAGTTTGATAAATACTGGTTTTTACCGTTAGTATATTTTGTCTTTATATCTTATTATCTGAAAGATCGCTGTAAAAGGACACCAAGCTCAATCAAAAAGGGAATAACAAAAACGTTCAATAAGCATTATTTCAAGAAGTTGTTTGTAACAACTGAAAACATCAATTGTATCACCTATGTATAAGATGTTTTCAGTTGACCCGGAATAGACTATTTGAAGGATCGATTTGGCAACTCCCGGAAATTGAAGTATCCATCCGATTATCGTGTACAGACAACCCATTTTCCTAAAAGGCGAATTATAATTTAAGACGCGACTTGAAATTAAGAACACCTCGTCAAGTAATCCCACATTGAAATAACTTAATACCAACACGGTAATCCCCACGATACATCTAACAGGATTAAGTGAAATTCGTCGCGTCATGTCTGCGCCAGTACAAGGATCGTTGGCAAAACGAATGATCGAGAGGAAACCTAATCAGACCGAGTTTCCCTTGCATTTGACGAATTACTGGCAGAGCATCGGAGGGAATTGGACACATCTTACATGTACTTCATTTGTGAAAACAGACACTCGTTCTATCTTGATCGTGTTCTTGCAGTGCGTCACAGGAGTTAATTAATAGTGGTGACGCTAGTCTTAGAGGATATACGTCATGTTAATTCTTGTCTCCCCATTTGCTTCAGTCTTTTTGTTTTTATCACAGGTGTCTTTGTTGATTAGTTAATCCTTGGTGAAGTAGACAGTTCTTTCTCTGGTGGCAGTTTACTTCGACCGGCATTAGGTAACCCTCCATCACCGCAGCCCCGGCCAGAGCATAAACATTGAAAGCGACACTGATTGAGTCTCGCAGAGTGTTTGCCCGACTCGTGTGGAGACAGCAATTAACTTGCCAGCGTCGCGTCGCTGTGCACCGAATTAGATTACACCGTCGAACGCTGTTGCATTTTTATTTAGATTTTGCTTGCAATATTTCGGTTCGTGGGAAAGATTTAACAGAACTGAGAGGTCAATCATTAGTAGCACCATACATATTTCGATGACGGCAAACTTGCAAGAAGAAAGCTGGCACATCCTAAAGTTTCAAGAAGGGTTAGAAGTATTTATCTGTAACCGTTTCTGAAGAATCGAACTCCTCAAAGTTAACGTGCAATTAAGCTAAGTGTGTTTAAAAAACTCCACGATTCAAAAATCGACATCATTACTGTATAAGAACGCTTGGCAAGCTTCGAATCGCTTCCCTGCCCTCGCGGCGCACTGAAAATATTATTTACTGAAAATTACATGACCAGAGGAAAGGCAACTGATGCATCGCTGACGAGTGTGTGCATGTTACTTATGTTGTTATTCGAATTCTTGTAAATTCAGTATCATTAGAAATTGTTTAATGTTTTTTGTTGGACACTTAAGTGACCTTAATATTTGCAAACCTCATTGACTCCACTCGACACTATGTACCAACTCAGTCGGTATATGAGCCTGTGGTTACTTTCGATTTCAATTCTCAAAACATTGTCGAAGCAACACGGAATCGTAGTGACAATAGTGAACAACCAATATTGGTTTCATGCGTCTTAGTTAGTCCGTCGCAATCTTTGTTATTGTCTGTTGAAATTATGCGAGCAAATGTCACTTCTAAGTATTGACTCAAAATTGACATTATTTCTTATATTTGCAAATCAATCATGCAAATGTTTTTTGCACTCTTCACGCTCTAACAGGAACTCAATAATGCCAGTGACGAAAAAATACTATTGACTTTAATGACAACACGTATTCACACTTACCTCAATATACACGCATGGATATTTAATTGGTGTGAGACAATACCGAGACGCGCTAATGTGTTAACGTCTAACAAATGGTTTCAAAACAAGACAAAACAAACACTGGCTTTATTGTGGAATTGCAGATGATTTGGCAAGCATAGTGGATGCATCAAGAAGATTGCACTATTAATCGCGTCCGCAATCATGCGTATCAAAACGGCATCATTAACGTTCGCACGATAACATCTACTGATGCATCTACATGTAACTATCGTTCCAAATATTTGAGGGAGAAAACTGAGTTATCGATCGTAAATTGAGAATTATTAGACACGCGACAAGCTGGGCGAAATTCCTAAAGCGTTTAAAATAAAACTGGCGAAGGTCACGATATTGACCTCTGAATGACGCCGGCGATTGATCAACCCCAGAAAGAGGCACACGATTCAATGTCAAGTGCGGAACTATTGGTATTTGTGCGTGTATAGGCGGCTTGCGTCACAGCGCCGTCACTCGCCACGGGCAACCCTAGCGCCCGCTGCATGATACGCCCACCGTTACATACGGCCACGATTACAATTAACCAATTTATTAATACACGATAACGCGCCGGTGACGTCGCAGTCACACAAGCGTCATATGCCATGATTAATGGTGTCCGATGTGAGGCGAATCTTATAATAAGATCGTGACGTATTGCTACCAAATCGTGTCGCAAATCGCAATTTTCCTTTGACAACTTTTCCGTTACGCGCTCCTTTGCCATGGGAACCTTCGAGAGTTGCGAGCACTCGAGAATGTCATTCAATATTCTTTTATGCTGAAATGTTCACGCGTGAACGTTGTTACATATTTTATAAATTTTCTTCCACATTAGACTCTTTCGTTTGCTCCCAAAGATAACTTTTCTATTTTAATAGCAAGTTGGAGTAGACAAGAACTGATAGTTCCCATTTACAGATGTTATTTGTTCCATTTGTCACGTCAAGGTTGACATATGGGCCGGTTGAGCGATTTGTGATGTAAAAGAATAGTGGTGTGGATGAGCCGCGGGGATGTGTCCGGTGTCGTCGACCCGCCGGCCCTGGCGCACTATTCGCGACAATACGCTGGCAGCGCTCCAAGCGCCGGATGGCGTCGATACATCGCCTGCACATGCAACACCACCACACGTTTTCACCTCCGAAACCGCGCGATACCCGCCTTCCGTACAATCTTCAACTTTAGCGTCAAGCATGTAGAAGTTTAGCATTTTTACAACGGCAATATAAAGTTTGTACATTGGTAAATTAGCGAAAACGCCTGCAGCGTTTTGTCCTTTGATGTTACAAACGTCGAGGAAGTCATTTAGGCTTGTGGTGTAATATTACGGAGCTGCAATTTCATATTCCAACGTGCGAATGGAAATAGTTTTAGAAGCAGCACGTTGCCATATATCACGTCCCCCTGCGGTTATAGTACACCACTTGTGAGTAAAATAGGAAGCAGATCAAAGCCGAGAGTGGCTTGAAGTTAACACGGCACATAGACGTGGTGGACACGCGGGACTTAAGTCTCGTTAGGTGATGTGCTTCACGTGATATCAAGTAATAACAGGGTTTAATTTTCAGAATCAAAAGGTCAACCACATCCACAAAATAGTCACCTAATATGTACAAACTTGTAGCACCTAGGGTTTTCTAGAACAAACCGATTATATTTATTTAGAGCAGTTCATAAATCATTGTTTATGTAGCGGAACAAACACAGCAACGGGTAGAAGATGAAGTTTTGTTTATTTACAGATGACTCGCCACAATATTTCAAAAATTGTGCGCAGTTTGTCGCCATTGACTTACACACTCGGCAATAACAACAAATATTGTCCTGCAAACAACTTAGAACGTGCTAAATTATGTTTTTCACACGTGAGATTATAGTCCTTATCAGGAGTTTTAGTTTAACGTTAGTGGAGTTTCCATTACACGGTGGAAAATTTATGATGCAAGCGGATCTATTTAATCGCTTATTTACGTTATATGCACAAACAGTAGTACATCAAGAACAGGTCTTTTATTACACCTTGAAGTTATCAATTAAGACTGCTGAGAGACTACATAATATTGTTGTCTTTAGAAACCCCATAACAGGTTCACTAAAGTAAAAAGTTACACTTTACAATTGTAAACCATGACATTGCAGATGGTTCATTAGTTTCGTCCTCGTAGACTTGAACAAAAACATTCCGTCCAGACGTCTTTCCTATTCCTAGGGCAATAAATAATATACCAGAACATTCCGCATCGAACTAGGTTGAAGAATTCTACCGTATAGCCTGTATTATCCAGGGCGTTATGTGTCGCTCGGGTCAAGGTGTCGTCTCCCGTCGCCTCGCCACATGGCCCGTGACGTCAACTGACACGATAGTTAATCAAAAAGTCAGTTCTCCAAGTAGATGTACGTCAAACTGTCTTTTTACTAGGAATAGAACGGTTTAAGAGCTCTTTTTGTGTTAGGAATTTTGATATTTAATCGTAAAGCATACATTTGAAAATTATAATACCTCTAAATGTAATTCTTCTTCTGGTATCAATGAATTAAAATTTCCCTCATAAATGTACGCTAATTCGGAGAACGAAGAAAGTCAATGCTGCGTTAAATTTATAATTCACGATCAAATTAATCGGCAGGCCTCTCAAAATGTTGCGAAAGTCCAAACAACCGCTCCAAAGTCCAAAACCTTCTAAGCTGTTGTATCATGTTTGAGCCTTTCGAAACTTCGATAAGTTGAACAAATACTTGCGTAGTTGTATTGTGCTTACTTTGATGGTGAATTCTATCGCGTGCTGAAGCATCTGGTAGCGTTGTCGATAGCTGCGGCATGCGAGGCAGCTATGTGTCGGTCGATCGCCGGCAGACGCGACGTTTGTCAATACTTCGCCTTTTGCTCCATTTGCGACGACTGCTCTATTCAAGGATAGGAATTGCAATAATAAGAACGGAAGAAGCGCTAGTTTGCATTAAACTTTTTGTTTAGGGATGTTTAAGAGCGAGAGGTGTCGACGTATTCAAGAATTTGTTACCAGAAATAGGATCCAACAGAAACATCTGCAACCCGGCAAATAAAACCTTTTCTCACTCCCATTTGCGATTTTCACATTCCAAATATCGAAAACCGCAGAAAAATAGATTGCACAAACAATTCCATAAGTAACACGATATCCACCGTATTGACTCACTTATGATTCAATTTGCGGGGTACACAATCATCCCTGTGGGTGACGTGTGTCCCGGAATAGAACATCCCTAGTCATCCCGGGAAATAAAGTAAAAGGAGTTAACTACGAGTATGAGTAGTGATTCACATCGAGACGTGACTAACATCGTTCACTGAGCTTATGGAATTTACAAATGACATGCGCGAACTCAACTACAACAATATTTCAATTAGTGTATGACGATCCTGCTATCTTTATTAGAGTTCGGATTCATTCCCATTTAAATTGGAGAAATATTTAAACAGATTCAAAATATGTTATTAACAAAGTTAATGAAATCTTCTGTTGACTGGCGAAATCATAAATATCTTCGAAGCTAAGAAAGGCATTTGACAGGAACTATTGGAAACAAACGGCCCAATTTATTTCTGTCTAGCGAAACTATTGTTCGACCAGACAGACTGATTCAGTAAGCTTTTAAAATAGTGTCTGTGGCTGAGAGAATACAATAAACTATTGCGACACTAACCCATATTTCCAATGACAGTAATGATTAACGTGAGGAAGAAGTCTTTAAGTTTTTTCGCCAAATACAAAAACCTGTATGTTTGCCAAATGTCTAAAAACAATAGATGAAAGCAAATTGCTCACGACATTTTCTAATAAAAGAACTAAATGGCAAGCTTGTTACAATGAGGTGTGCCTTCACCTACTGTATTGTGTCAGAAACGTTTTATGCTTCTTTAGTTAGTGTCATCATAACTTTTGCAGCAAACTGTTCTTTGCTGCGTATTTATATCGACGATATGACTTTTGGGGTTTTTCTACCACCGGAAAATCTTAACTTTCATGGTACAGAAGCCCTTTTTGCAAAATGCTGTCAGGAATTCTGACGTCATTATTCACGCAGGATGCAACCACTTTATATAATCTTAACTTATACACCCACGAGGAGAGATTAGCTCTTGCAGTCTATTCTCGTCCGTCTAAATTATAAAATTTCGCGTCAAACTACACACTGGCGCCACGACACCTACGTAGATGATATTCCACTTGCATATGACCAGTATTAATAGCACGATTGTTTTTGTTATGATCCTCACATAAATAAGTTACGTAACACGAGGTGCGTGTGCGCCGATTCTATTTCGATTTACTACGTTTATTTTAGATCTATTGACATGACATGTGAGTATCGTTAAGAAGCTGTGAGATTAATGACTTCGGTTTATTTACTGTATTGTTATTCACGGCGAGATGCTTCAACCGTGCAGTTTGCATGTTGTGAGAAGAGGCAGACCATGTCAATGGGAGCATTTAAAATCTGTTTTTACCTTGATTTGAGTTTTTGCTCATATCTTTTGTTATTTGAGAAAACCCATTTCATTTATCTAAGTCGCGATTTGTATAGGTTTCCACACGGAATCGAGTGTTACGTAGAAATACGTAGAAAATTGACAAAATCCCGATTTGCCGACCCTCCGGCTAATCGTGCGTATAGCCGCGTATAAAGCCGGCGACGTCCGAATCATTTCGCTTTGACGACGGCTTTTACATTCTAATGGAAGCGTGGAACCATACAGCTAAAGGAAAAAGTGTGAAGTATCTGATTTTGAAGGTCCAACGTTTGTGAGCCAAATGTAAATTGATTCTTGCATTGCATCAATCAGAGCAAAGATGACACCGTATAGTGGTAACATAGACAAAACAATGGGAACAAATGTCGTAATTTATATTCACCACGAACTAGGAAAAAACTTCTTTCCTCTACCAAAACCACAGGAATAGTTTCCCCAAAGGATAGTAAATACATTCAAAACGAATCAAACATGTTATATCTCCAGTTTAATGGCTCGTAAACATTAATTTTCTTCAGTAACATGCTTGTTATTATAACAGTGGGAGTTTCAAGGAAAATCGCAGTAAATACAGTCACGTGCTGTTCCGAATTAAAGCTACATTGTAAATAAACGGGTTTAGCGTACGTCGGTATTCTTCTTGATAGTATCGTAGGAGAGATAACTGGAGAAGGTCATCTCCAAGATGAGGAATGATGCAAACTAGACAGCAAGGAGTACGAAGATTGAACGGATATTTTGAAAATTTGAGACTTCGATTGGTACAAGATAACTAGATGGAAAGATTTTGAGATCACAAACTCAGAGAATTCGAAGACTCACTTGTTCGACGTTTCTAGTTTGCAAGTGGTCCATTCTTTCTCTTAGTTCCCGAGCTATTACTTAGTGAACCTTCTTTACTTTCCATTTTGTAGGTTATTTATATAACAAAATAGTTTGTTAGCAGACTGCGGGAAGTGTACATTGAACTTGAAAAATCAAGGGCGGTCGAAGACGCCTAAAATGAAAGGTAAAACTTTATTGCTTGAATAAACGGCAAATATAATTTCATTTCTAACTTTCTGCTCGTAGGTACTTCATAGCAAAAACCTCAGAGAGTTAAAGAAGACAAAATATCAAAAATCGGAAAAATGGGAACGTGCCGATTTTGCGTAACACGAGGAAAAGCGATTTATGTGAAAATGTGGTATATTTATACAGTGGTGTTTTACGACGAGCCTCCAAATTGATACGTGTTGGAGTGTGCGGTGACGTCACAGAGCATGAACAGATACCCTACCAGACACGGTGGGATACTAACCAAAATAGATAAGAAGCTTATGGACTGACAAGCCGATTCTAGGGCCTATAAGCTTTTATTGGAATTATTTTTTGCTAGGTATTTTTTTTAAGAAATCTTACAAGTATTTTTAGGATATCAGTGGATGATACTGAAGCATTGCATTCCGAAAGAACTGGAGAAACTCTTCTAGTAGGCAAACTATTTTTGAATTTAATGAATTTCCCACAGTGCTTTAAAGATTTTTGGACTGGTTTTTCTGTATTTTTTTTTAATGAAGTATCGCTGAACGCTTCTTGAATATGCATGAATACGTCGCTGTGTAAAATTCAGTTCGCAATCAACGTTACATTATGTAGCTGTACCTACTAGGTATCTGTTTTAATTAATAGTCATTTAAATTCTCATCAAGCTAATTAAAGGCATATTATTGACTTACGTAAACACGATTACTTAACAATTAAGTGCTGCACTTTTAGAATCTAGTGTTTCTTAGACAGGTAGGTATGCCATCTTAATTAACTTGACTGGATTTGTGATACATAACTTCATCATTCGTCTATGGTATAGGAATACCTAACGCGAAGTTAATTAAACGGCTAAGTGGGTTTAACTGGCTGGTTGTAATCTTCCAACACCGTAAATGGTCAACACGAACATAGGAATTATATTTTTCGAATATAGTGAAACAGTAGGTACTGGTGTCACTAAATGTCACTCAGTCCAGACAAGATCAGAACACTTCCACAAGACTGCATCAGATCAGCAGAACAAAGAGAACATCTATATTCCGATTATTCGATAACTATTATCGAATCGATTCCATTCGGCGATTCAACGATATCGCTCGGTACTGATAAACCGATCATTACGGCTTCAGGGGATACGGCAATACTGAGAATCTCTGTTGTTATTTTATGTGTGGTATAAGAAATACGAGTCATTGTGTCACACAAGTCAAAACAGACGATAAAAACTTGAATAGCTACAACATCACAACAACATTTTGTTTACTAGACATAAATAGATAATTAGAACCGCCTACCTTATTAATGAACACAAGAAAGCCCAGGCTTCTCAATAAATAATAATCAGCAATTAATTACTCAAACAGAATGTAACTGTTAATTTGAGCGTACTTTAATAATAGCTTCGCTGTTACGAACTCACTCAGTTAAGTAATTGAAGAGTAATTTTTATTGCAGGTATTTGTTTATAGACCGTTAATAAAATCGCCATGGAGAAAAACGGTGTTGTGGCTACACTGGACGCGAGAAATGTGGAAACGCCTATTGTTGAAGCTGCTGTTTAAAAAAGTAGTACCCAAAGAGTAATCGAATATTGTAGGTAATGAAGATGATAATAAATAGGTGTTAAATATTCGTCAATACCTGAATATCGCAACTCGGACCCTCAAGACACAGGCTGTAGCTTAGTTTGAGGGTCATTGCCAAACTTTATTGTAATTCTTTTTTGATGAATAAATAATTTTGAATTTTTGAATGACCATACCTTAAATGCGATTTTAAATGTTAAAACATGATAGTTATATCATTAGGCTTACTTACACTAACACGTGTTTCAAAGTATAGGTCAATAGGACACAAACCAGATTACGAATAAAGGACCAAATAAAACCGCAAGAAAGATCAAGGCAAATAAAATTTAGCCTTGTAAAGGAAAACAAGAAACGTGGAATATCTAGCCTTACAGACATCGAAAGCCAAATCGTAATCCTACTGTCCCGACATAATTGGCCATTAGAGCTGAGCCTATTGACAATCTTTATGTACTGTTTGTGTAAGGGAAACGCACAACTACATTATTGATTGATCAAGATTGTGTTTACCTTATATTACCGCTACCTAATTGAAACTACCATCCATAATCACATGTAGACAGGAAAATGAAGCCAAATTGTTTGATAGTTCAGTCTACAGCTGGATTCAGTCAGATTTAAACTTTTCAAACTAGAAATCAGAGGATTTTGCTAGTTAGCATTTTGTTGGAGTATCAAAACTGCAGGTGGACAGGCAAATATTAAATGTTATGACATAATTGTTCCTGATCCAATTACATTAATGTACGGGAAAGCTTGGCTCGAAATTCTGTTACCAAACGAGTCCTCTAAAAAACTCGTTCCGCTAAAAGTAAAACTAGCTACTACCGCTGTAGCGGCGACCGCGCTAGATAACACACATAGATAAACAACAATTATCAATTCAATATGCTAATTGATAAGTTAATTAGACGCGAGTATGGAAGCGTGAAGCGCTGCACGCGATTACCTTACAGACGTAACGCTAAACTATTTGTAAATATCGATTACTTTGTTCTGTGGGAAATTGTTAGCTGACATTAGGAATTAAAGAAGTTGGAGAAAACCATTTCCGTCTGAGAATAGTCGTGATTCCGATTTTAGAAGTAGAGATGATGCAGCACTTTGATTAAAGAGACATTGAGGTAAACTTGAACCAGAAAATAAGTCGAGTGTTATTATCAATATAAACTTGGCCCGAGTAGACTACACTACTTCTGCCTTGGCAGCGGGAGAAGGTCACAGTGCTTCTACAGTCACAATTTGTTTCACGATCTTTTCTAAAGGACAATGCCAGGGTCTGGGCTCAGAGTTTGCCCAGCAGTGGGAGTAGTTCTAGGGGGTTCCATAGTGCACTCTGAACACGTAATTCAAATATTTTTGAAATCGGTCCCAGAGGTCCCGAGAAAAACCGGTTCAAATGTTCTTCATAGATCGTCATTTTACAAAGCCTGAGCCATTTGCCCAGTAGTGGTAATGGTTAAAATAGGTTCTTTACTTCACTCTTAACACGGAATCCAAATATTTTGGAAATCGGTCCCAGAGGTCCCGAGAAAAATCGGATCAAATGTTCTCCATAGATAGTCACTTTACAAAGCCTGAGCCATTTGCCCAATAGTGGTAATGGTTAAAATAGGTTCTTTACTTCACTCTTAACACGGAATCCAAATATTTTTCAAATCGGTCCCAGAGGTCCCGAGAAAAATCGGATCAAATGTTCTCCATAGATAGTCACTTTACAAAGCCTGAGCCATTTGCCCAATAGTGGTAATGGTTAAAATAGGTTCTTTACTTCACTCTTAACACGGAATCCAAATATTTTTCAAATCGGTCCCAGAGGTCCCGAGAAAAATCGGATCAAAAGTTCTCCATAGATAGTCACTTTACAAAGCCTGAGCCATTTGCCCAATAGTGGGAATGGTTAAAATAGGTTCTTTACTTCACTCTTAACACGGAATCCAAATATTTTTCAAATCGGTCCCAGAGGTCCCGAGAAAAATCGGATCAAATGTTCTCCATAGATAGTCACTTTACAAAGCCTGAGCCATTTGCCCAATAGTGGGAATGGTTAAAATAGGTTCTTTACTTCACTCTTAACACGGAATCCAAATATTTTTCAAATCGGTCCCAGAGGTCCCGAGAAAAATCGGATCAAATGTTCTCCATAGATAGTCACTTTACAAAGCCTGAGCCATTTGCCCAATAGTGGGAATGGTTAAAATAGGTTCTTTACTTCACTCTTAACACGGAATCCAAATATTTTTCAAATCGGTCCCAGAGGTCCCGAGAAAAATCGGATCAAATGTTCTCCATAGATAGTCACTTTACAAAGCCTGAGCCATTTGCCCAATAGTGGGAATGGTTAAAATAGGTTCTTTACTTCACTCTTAACACGGAATCCAAATATTTTTCAAATCGGTCCCAGAGGTCCCGAGAAAAATCGGATCAAATGTTCTCCATAGATAGTCACTTTACAAAGCCTGAGCCATTTGCCCAGTAGTGGGAATGGTTAAAATAGGTTTTTTGCTTCTCTCTTAACGCGGAATCCAAATATTTTGGAAATCGGTCCCAGAGGTCCCGAGAAAAACCGTTTCTAATGTTAGCCAGCCATTGTTAGCAAGCCATTTTAAGCAGCCACAAACCTAACAACCTCTTTTCTCGAAATAAAATTCGGCAAGAGAAAAAAACATTCTATGGATTCTTTGCAGTCTCACGTCACCTTGTACGTCGTTACTGTGCGATTTTATTGAGAAATACTTTCTTGATATCTATCAGGATCTATTACTCTTTACTTGTACTTTTGTCACTCTCGTTTAAAGTGTGGTTTATTCATCTGAATATTACCATACATCCAACCATGTTTCGATCAAGGTTACAAGTATGTTTACTCTGCAGTCGTTCTGTAGAGAGAATGAGGAGATATACTATTACTCGTGGTCTCCAAAACGAACATCCGAATACTGTTCAATACATTATTCGAGCTATTATCCCACGAGAAGTAAGTAGTCTTTTATTTATGACGATTTTATTCCTGATCAGAGTTCTATCCATAAGCTCTGTTCTACCATATTTGAAATACCCTACATGCACAAGTAGAATGACGCCTGATCAGGTACATTACAAACTGTTGCTGCTATCCCTTTTGATTCCGTACTTGCACAATTTCAGCTAACGTTCAATAATGACGAGCGTATCTGTCATAAATGTTGGACAAGAGCTCGGCGGGGGAGCCTGCGTGCTAATCCCACAATAGCACCAGTGGAAGAGCCTACCGTGCAAGAACTTCCTGTCTTAGAAGACCGTCCTCCAATAGAGAATCTCTCTGACATAGATGAATCCGTAAGTAACGAGACCCAAGAAGAAGACCAGTCAATGCAAATGTCGGATGACGAGTATTTGACATTTCAGTTACCTGGTAACTACTGCCGGGCACCAAATGGATCGAGAAATTGTTTGTTCTACGGCTGTCAGAATACTACTCGTTGTCGCATACCTAAAAGTGTGAAGTTGCAGCTATTACTACACAGCAACTACTACGTTCCTCCACATGCACGTGTTTGTCAGGAACACTTAGTCGAAAATAGTTGGGATCTTTTAGTAACTGCACCAAATCGTTGTTTTGAATTTAGTCCCCAGAATGTCTTTGAAATGTTGGAGTGGCTTAAAGCACCTAGAAGCCATATAATAGATTTTGAAAATCTCAATGAAAATCACGATGCAGAACTATATTATTGGACAGGGCGCACTCGTGACGAGTTTGAAAGGATTTTTAGTGAAAGTCCGTCGTTGGTCAATAGCTGCCGTAATTCACGAACCGCGTTAGGCATACTCTTGTCCAAATTAAGAACTGGTGAATCAAATGCGCGGCTTTCTACGTTTTTTGGCATGTCCCGGCAAAATCTAGAGCGTCTCATGAAAATAGCGAGGGAATGTTTAGACAGTGAGTTTGTTCCTCGTCATATAGGTTTTGATCAAATAACGAGAGAACAGATTATTGAAAAAAATCTAGAAGTCCCCACTGCTTTGTTTGCTAATAGTGGGGAAGCTATATTAATTTGTGATGGCACTTATATGTTTACCCAAAAGAGCTCGAATTTTAGTTTCCAGAAGGAGACTTATAGTCTTCAAAAGCATAGAAACCTTATCAAACCATTTTTATTAGTAGCATGTGATGGTACCATTATAGACATTTGCGGACCTTACCATGCCAACAAGTCTGATTCGGTCATTTTGAACAGCATGTTAGGTCCAGGGGGGATTCTTAACTGGATGTTAGAGCCCGGAGATATTTTTATCTTAGATAGGGGATTCCGTGATTCCATCCCTGTGCTAGAAGAAAACGGTTTTGTGGGCATAATGCCGGAATCACGAGCACATGGAGCTTCTCAATTAAGTACCATCCTAGCTAATAAGTCCAGAATGTGTACCATTTGCCGATGGCCAGTGGAAGTAGTCAACGGAAGACTGAAACGCGACTTTAAGCTCTTTCGCCACGAATATTGCAATCTGGCTTTGCCGCATTTTTTCTCGGACCTTCGGATCGCTGCGGCGTTAACGAACGCATTTCATGTTCTTTTACTAGACAGTCCTTTAGCTCGTGATTTTATCCAGGCTGCCAGAAACCGACTGAACACACCTAATCACCTGGCAGATTTTATTGACGAAAATCGATTAAATCGAAACAGAGCCGCATTTGAATTTATTAGCGCCGATGACAATGACTTACAAGCTTTTCCAATATTAACACACGAGGAATTAGTTCTTTTTGCTGTTGGTACTTACCAAGTAAAACTAGCGCCTAGTTATTACAGTGAACACGTTCGAAATACCGGTACATTTCTCTTTCAAAAGTATATGGGGGACGTTAATGTTTTATCATCTTTCAATATGCCGCATGGAAATGTTTTACTTTTACGAGCTCGTATAAAAAGTCGACATATTTCAGCCAAAGTATATCACTGTTACATCTTAATCGATGCTGATAATAGCAACAGTGGGATTAATAGCATCTGTCACTATTATTGTACGTGTTTTACGGGTCGACGAACAATAGGCTGTTGTGCTCATGTAATGTGCCTGGTTTGGTTTTTAGGATTGGCTAGGCACCAAAACGCTACGAGACGTCCTGCTCTTTTCTTAGATAGTGTTATTATCTAGAATAACGATGAAAGAAAGATAAAAAGAAAGAATGAAAGAAAAATACATTTATATATCATATATATATACATCCATATATATCTACATATATAACCAACTATATTTATATATGTCTATACTAGAAAAAAGTTCCAGCGTTGAAGTTCAGATAGTTAATGGTTTCACTGTTATCAGGATAAAAAAAAACAAAAATCGACGTTTAAAGGTAATTGTTGTTTCTCTTGCTTTTCAGTCTCTATCTACCACAATCAGTCCTAAGTTCGTGTAGCGTCATACAATTAATATCCGTAATGGCAATGGAAAAATCTTATCAAGACGAATAAAATAAGCTCGAACACGAGCTAGTTATTAGATACCGTTGAGGAGTTCCCTCGTCTCATTGTCGTCTCCATCGTCAGGTCAGGACTTAACCTATGCTATTTTCCGGTGGTATTTCCAGTATACCCGAATGACAAGTTTTTATTCGATATGTGCTTACAATTTCCGAGAGTTCCCTATTGTTTTAAGGTTTCTATCACCAGACCCTGGACCGAATAACAAAGGAACCATTTGGAAAGTAAATCCTTTCAAACAATAAAATGATTGTTTAAATCGGTTGGTAAACGACGGACTTATGCACGTACAAACGTAAAAAGAATACAAACTAACTGAGAAACTCCTCCATTTTTTGAAGTCGGTAAAAAAATGTCTCGTACAATACCTCGTCTTTGTCGATTAATATAATGCATTTCAATTAAGGTAATAAAAGTGGAATAGTTAAGACTTCGTTCGTAAGCATATTTTTCGTAATATTGAATAAGAGTCAAACCAGTTTTTCTCAGGACTCCTGGGATAGATTTCGAAATGTTTCGGTCTGGGACCTTATATAAGCCTATGGAACATAATACACTATACAGTTACTGTGGGCAACACTTGAGCCCAACTTCCATACAAAGAATAGCATTGTCCTTTCGCTGGCTTAGTTAACAAGAACATATTTTGTTAAGCTAAACAGTCAGTACTCAATTTGTATAGGTTAGGCAACATTGTTGATAGGCAACAAATTGTGTGGCTAATAGTTCATAGCCAAGAGCAAGTCGTAAAGTTTAGGACCTGTTTAAATTACGACACTTAAGAGTAAGCTTAAAGTGTCCCTGTAGGCTGTGGTCACCTTTCTGCATTGACGCACACTTCACCACATTATGTATTAAGTGCTTGAGGCACTAACATTGTAGAACGTAAACTGCAGACAGAATATTCATGTATAGCTATTCGATTACATAAAGGTATTGTATCTGTAGCAAGAGTCAAAGTAACAAAGAAAATATCGAAGTAATAAATAAAACGTGTATCCTTTTCTTTGTACTGCGTCAAATTGAGCGACAGAACATTCATATTTTAGGTTTCGTTCGTATTATGATACAGGAGGTACAACCATAACAAAAAACGCTGATTTATAAAGACAAAATAAATAAATATTTTGGACACAAGACAACACAGCGACAACCAAATCAGCAACCGACATTGATACTGCAGTGGATTGAAATTGAATAATTCATTTGCCTGAAAGAGTCCACGACACCGCTCCAAAGTCTACATCTTCGTAGGTAATTAAAATTTATAGAGCTCAAATTGGCATTTTCCATGAATAGGGCATAGTTCACCCAGGCAGACAAGGCACCGAGTCAGACAAGGTCTCAATAGTTCTTCATATTAGTAGTCCGAAAGAGTAATGTACACAAAATAAAAGAAGAATGGAACCAATGCCACTCCTGTACAAACAAACGAGCCAGGTATTGTGTCGTGAGAACCGTTCAGTCTTCTATAGAATGCTTTATCGCACATAATATCGAACAAAAGGACGGAATCAGTACCACAATGAACAACTGTAACTCATTTTACCATTTTAGTACTTATTGGAGAACCATCTGGTAATAACATTCTGGTAGGCAGGGGAGTGAAAAGAGAGTCAAAAGTAATTTTAGTTGATGCAGAAAAATAAACGCAAGAACTTCTGACAGTATCACAGCCATCAAGTACAGAAACACGCAAAACGCACCCTACGCAATTTCCCTTTAAATCAGATAGCGCGATAGTATCTGAGATACACGGTGGTCGTTCCGTATCGTCGGCGTATCGGGCATTCGATCCGCGACCGCGAGCCGCAACAATGGGCGCACTTGCACGCAGCGATCGGGTTGCACTCACTGCTGCACAATGCAGACCACGTGACCCAACGCCAAGTTATTGCCCCACATTCTCATAATCTACGTGTTTGTACCTTTGCATACGTGAACAGCTACAGTTAACCGCACATATTCCGTATCAATTGCAAGAAAATGTTTGAGATCATAAATAAATTCTGCATCTGATCATGATGATACTAGGAAACTTGTTATGACCTACGACAACATGATTTACTGGTATTTTCCTTGTTTACGTATATTCAATAAGGAAACGTTATCTTCGACTACAAAGATTCAATAAGGATAAAAATACTGCGCTAGTACTGAGCGCATTTGATACTGAAATCTGTATAAGACCAACAGCGAAGTTTGCGAGATTAATCTCAATCCAGCTTCAGAAGTCTGGAGCTTAAGTAAGAAAAAACAAAGTGAGGGTTATGAGGGGAAAAGTTGAGGAGCGATCCATCATATAATCTCTCGAGCTAGTTAGTTCATCCAGCACATTTAATAAAAGATAAAACCAAAATCGAAGATTAAACATATTTCATTAAAAGAATCTCCAAATGCACATTTGAAGAAATCTTACAAAGCTACATGGAATTGGCATTGCACAAACTAAAACACAAAAGCGAAATGTACACAACTATTCCCTGGTTCAGGTTTCCTCCGCTAACTCTTTCCGTTGGCATGTTGCCGGTTACTGAACAATTGGAAAACTTCCATGTAGGTAAAAGAAAATGGTTCTTTTCCTCAGTATTTTTACCTTTAAAATTATATCAGGAATCTTGCAAAAGATCATGGGAGGGATAAT
Organism: Helicoverpa zea; assembly: GCF_022581195.2. Taxonomy (NCBI): domain Eukaryota; kingdom Metazoa; phylum Arthropoda; class Insecta; order Lepidoptera; family Noctuidae; genus Helicoverpa; species Helicoverpa zea. The sequence goes on from NC_061457.1 coordinate 13,531,191, forward strand.
AGCATTGTACCGATGTTCGCCATATTGCACATGTGACGTCACCGTGCCATATCACGTGGCGAATTAGCATTTATATAAGTTCTAGACATGAACAGTCGGATAATACGGTTTGTTAGGCACGCTACGTAGCTGGAAGATTATGGTGGTGATGGCCAATTTTTGCGATAGTACCTCCACTATTATTAGGTAACTCAGATTTTGCTGGATAAGACCTTCTATCGTCTTATGGTGTACCATTACCAAGTTTGTTCTGTTCAGTTTTTTTGTCCCATTCCTCATCACACCATGTGCAAAACCAGATTAATTCCACATCGATCCTGCAATATGCAGCTAAAATTCCAGTGGGTGACCAGAACACGATACAAGGGGCGTCCCACGGCGTTTGTCGCATTCAATACCTTATACAGGTCGATTTATGTCTGAACGTGTTTATTCGGCTTGTTAAATGTAAATGCGCTGTACACGGGATTTCTATCGTAAATCACGATACGACTGTTAGTGCTTCCTGCGATGTGTTTCAGATTGTGGACCACTACGTAAATGGGAACAAAATGGTGCGTATGGACTGAGAGAAATTGCTAAAGTTTGTGCTTATTGGTTTTACATGTTTGTACGCGCCATATTAAAACTTTATCGTCAATTCTGTATCAATGTAAAATGCATTTATGACTAAGCATAATTTTTTCTAATTCAAGAATTCTCTTGTTGATGAAACACTCTTTCTATGCTACAGTAAATAAGCCGATGACGGTGATGATTTTTATTGCCACGTTTTCCTCTATAAATCTTGGTCGATAAATAAAATACAACTGAACAAATACTACGCAATTTTCACATAAAAGAGTATCGAATGTCAATAGAATCAGTACATTTCGCACAAAACAAAACTGATTCCTTCTCTATTACAGCATAAAAGCAATATCAGTAATTCAATAGTAAATCAATGTGGTTCAGTTGACTATTGAACATCCATTTTCCGAGAACAAATCAAACAAACAAACCTGCAAGCCGTTATTGTAATACACGTTCAATGAAATTAATCACTCCAATGACGTTAATAGTACAATCGTGTGCGAAAATGTAAACATCTAAATTATTCATTAATTCAAAAATATTTGTTCTAAACTCAATCTTACTGAGTATAGAAAACATACACTTTCTGATCCTTATAGGTATCAAATGAGTAGGTTTGCCAGATTTTATGAAAAATAACATGACACGCTCTTTAAAAATCTTCAATTTCATAATTCAAGAGGTCAATAATCGGCTGACATTTCGATCTGTGTGTTTACTCCGTGTTTGCGCTTTCAATTCGTGAAAAAGTCGCGCATATAAAGTGTAAAGGTGTCTACACACCAAAGCCGCTGATGCCGGCGGCACAGCCCGGCGGCCCAACCCGCCGGCCGTATTTTGTACAATCATGCCGCCGGCTTTCATAGAGTATTTGACAATTACTAGAACACCACATGCCGCGGCTGTCGTGCCGCCGGGCTGTGCCGCCGGGTCAGCGGCTTTGGTGTGTAGACCCCTTAAGCATTTTATTTTTGAGGACTTTTGGTTGCTTTTACTCGGTTCTAACTGTCAGTACCGCGAATGTCCAATTAGTATGGTTCTCTCACTTCGCTGTAAAGTGATTCCTCGCATAGGTTTCGCGTTTATTTTCGCATTTTCGCGAAGCAATGACACAAACATCGGGCCCCGGGCCGGTACTACGAGGAATCACACCTACGCGTGAACTCAGATTCGCTCGAACGTTTCAGTATCGGTTTCTTTTTCACTTCGCTTCTCAGAAAGTGGAGAAACCACTATACTCGGTATCGCTGCTCAGTAAATTACGTTGTTCAATTATGTGGCATTTCAGCGTATGGAAGAACGCATTTAATTTAAAACTGCATCGCAGGATCGAATGAAATTACTTGTGAAAGAAAATGTATCGTAGTGCCAGCTCTCGCGTTTTATTAGGTTTCGTTCAATAGAACTGTATGATTTCCCAGGACGCTATCACCACTTATTGGACGCCATTTCGCTGTGCTGCTGAATTTGAAAGAAATAACCTTTAATTTGATCAGCTTTACCGTTCGACCGTACATGATATCATAAGCCAATAGCGAAATAAAGACTCGTGTAACCGATACTGTCCACGCATGTACTCACAAGAAACATGTTTTTAATGACGTAGTGGACAAAATGAAAAGGGTGTCGAATGCACATATCGCGTATCGATACACGGGGCGAATATATCGAGACCTGCACTTTATCATAACATTATATAAAGTGTATAATCAGCAGTTATCGCGGATGCTTATGTAAGTATCTGACGTAACAGCACAGGTTAACGACTTGAAAGATATGCCGATTGATTGATAGCATGAGATTGATGATTGTCTTCATAAAGGCCGGTGAAATGCAGATTTTATAATCGGCCATCTTTAAACTTTTGCGCAATAACTCCCGACATCAGGTAAAGCTCTTTTCAGACTTTAAAGAAACATAGAAGCTCATGTTTCTAGCAAAATTTTATCCTTACTATTTCCTGTGTCTCTAAAATCCTAGTGCATATTTAATGCGCTTCTGAGGAAGACTTCCCGATGCATTTTCCGCGACACATTCGTAGGAAGCGCGTGTAGTTTCACAAAACGACGGAAAATGGCACAGTTATGTGCCGTTTCGTACAAGCTGTAAATCTTGCAAGAATATAGGTTACGTGGCTCGTCGGTGATAAACTTGCTGGTATTAGTTATTGAACAGTTGTGAGAATTTTGAAAGGGGTTTCATATGGTAATACTTACTCTGAGAAAGTGAGTCAAGAAGGAAGAAGGATATTTGAACTTCGAAGAGATATTCGAATCATTCATTATTTCGAGAAATTATATCAAAGCTCGACAGCATCAGCATAAACGTTGCCATTCCACAATAACACACATAACAAGATCTATATCAAGCCACCTGCAAATAAGTATAAAGTCCACATCTTTACCCAAACTCAGCATAATGAATGTACGTTCATCAGTTTCGTGCGACCACTGACGTACATGTTACCATTGGAGTGCGCTGTCAGCGACGCGTGCGCAAGTGTACCGTGACGTCACCATGCAGTAGCAACAAGCCGCGAAATGCAGTTATAAATAAACATCCGATTTGCGGATTAATGCATCGATTCTGAAGTTCGCTTTAATTTTCTTGGCAATACGTTTAAGATGTTAATTTTATTGTTTAATGGGCATGACATGATTCTAGGTAATCGTAGGATGAGTATTTCTTTACATAACTAGTCGTCGTGTTACCCACAAATGTCTTTGGCATAGAAAAATATGAAAACAGCATGATAAGTATACCTAACATAAAAACAGGACGTAATTGAAAGTAATCTCAAAACTAGTTACATAAAGCCTACAAGTTATTACAATTGTAATCAGCAGTGTTGCACTGTGATTATTCGGTCTCAATGGCTGCAAAAACAACAATAGCACATAAAGTGAGAGTGTATTGTCTTCCAACATGGTATTTAATTATGTTCTCAATCCCCCGCGATTGCTGCATGTAGCTGATAAGGAAATACGCCTTAGAGAAACTACTACGACTTTCATATGCAATTATTAAGACCTAGATGTCTGAAATACATAATCATATTCACCATGAGTAAAGAAGAAGTGAACTACCTTTCTTCGCAGTCGGGTAATCTATGCGAATAATAAAAATGTTTTACGTCAATGAAAGTAAACAATTTGCAATAACATGCAAACGCATTGATGATCTAACGTGTCAGAAATTAGAGCAACATTAACGTCACATGTTTATGCACTTTGGACATGATGTTATTATTGAAAATCAAACATTGCATAAACTCTATCTTATTATATCAGAAAAAGAATGGAATTTACGTAACATTGACAGTTTAAATGGCTATTTAGCGTCATCTCTACTTATTTAGCCAAAATGTTAGAAAATAAGAATATGAAATTATTTGCTAAGCGAAGAAAAAAAGAAAAAAAAGTCATAGCTACTCCGCACTAGAATCAACAATGGTCTTGTGGTGGTAGAATCAACAATGGTGATTTTTCCCATTGTATTTGCGATCGAAGCGTCTGACAACAAAGCATCGAGGGTAGCATACCTATGCACTTCTGTCTACGAAGGTACAGTCGACGACATTATTAGTTCACCCACTCTTATACCTTCGTCATTTTGTAGCTTAATAGGTACATTCTCGAGATTACATTACATACATTCACTTGTTTTGTGCTAACTTGACTGATTATGTTATAGGTCCAAATGACGATCGATGGTAACCGTTTCATGTCAAGCATAAATGTTCGCGGCTGTACCTAGGTACGTAGGTAAGGTATATAGGTACGTAGGTAATACCGTATCGGCAGCCAGTGAAGCGGTAACACGATCGCTCTTCATTATACAATACCGCCACAATCGGCTTAAGGCTTGCAACCCACATAATCCCGAGTACCAGGACGGATTAAAATTAGGCGAGCGGAAATTATTATATTTTTGGTCGTGGTCTAGGGGTCATAGACTAAAATGTAATGTGAGGTATTTAGTAGGTCGAAGCATATGAAAAAGTCATCATCCTCCGAGCCTTTTCCCAAACTATGTTGGGGTCGGCTTCCAGTCTAACCGGATTCAGCTGAGTACCAGTGCTTTACAAGAAGCGACTGCCTATCTGACCTCCTCAACCCAGTTACCCGGGCAACCCGATACCCCTTGGTTAGACTGGTGTCAGACTTACTGGCTTCTGACTACCCGTAACGACTGCCAAGGATGTTCAATGACAGCCGGGACCTACAGTTTAACGTGCCATCCGAAACACAGTCATTGGTGTCTAAGATATACTTAGCATATGAAAAAGTACAAGTCACAAAATATGATTTGAGATGATAAGATAATAAAAATTGTAAATCATAATAAGATAATATGAATTGTGTAAATCTCTTCATCTAGACTTCTAGAGTTTGAAAGTCTATGCGGAATATTCTACCAGTATTATTAAGAGAAGTGGTACCAAGCGCAAAGGGGATTTTTAGATTAATAAATAAATAAATAAATGCTTTATTGATGCAAATCCTTACAAAATGTTTACAAAATGCTTAATATCTAGCAGGATTACAATTTAATTGAAGGCATACAAATGTTGAGACCCTGGCCCCTAAACTAGGAATGCCTGTGTCTTAGGAGCCAGTGTTCTACTGTCTAGATTACTACTATTCGTGTCAAAGCAAAGTGTCTACATGGAATATAATTAAGATTTAACTAGCCTCTAGAGCCACCTCAGCCAGCAGTCTTCAATTTCTAACAACTATGTAAACGCATAGAGCATAAATAATGACAAGATATGAACGCAGTAATGACTAGCCTCGCTCACTTTGTCGCTTATTACAACTTGTGTGGGATGAGGCAGATACAAGCTATCTCTCGAAAGCCTAGACCGCCATCAAAGTAATTAACGGTTAATATGAAAGTTTCTGTGCTCATTTTGTTAAAACTATCGACGTTATATTTTCTTCAGATAACCAAGACAATGGAATAACTAATTAACTTTGAAAAATCTAACTGTTCAAGATAAATAGCAACATGAAATCGGTATCTGGTCTGGTAGCTTCATTTCGTATCTGCCGTCAGAATAAAACTTGCAATAACACCGTAATTAAACGCAAAGGGAGTTTGCGCAGGACAACCAAACCAGATGCTGAAAATGATAAAACTCCCCAATGTTGAATCCAGGCAGAATTTAACTTAAAACGAGTGTTGTTAAAGCATAATATTGCGGCACTAGAATGGGTAGCTTTATGAACTACATATAGCGAGTAGGATGCCATCCGCAATATTGTCATATCTCAAAGAGCTCAGGATGCATTTTTTCTTTTATTCCTACAGTGCACGCAAACAAAGCTCCAAGCAATATTGTGTAATTTTATAATGTTATTAAAATAAAATGCATTTTACATATAAAACAAAAAGTATTATGTACTAAAGCCATATCAAGTTATTTTCAGTCGCAAAGCCGATCGTTAGACTAAGAAGCTTATAATATTTTAAGAAGCTAAGCTATGCGCGTTTTATATAAACGTACTCATGCAGTCATGCTTACCGTCTCAATCCTCGTAAATAGCTACACAAATATTTTAACTTATGGATATGCAGTAATATTAACAGCGAAGAAACATGCTGTGTTTTATCAATCTCGGAAGATACGATCAATAATTGAATGCAGATTTATTAATTTTACCATGGCAAATCAGGTGCTTAATTAAAAGAAAGGTGAGATGAACAAACACCGAAACTATACAAACTCTTGCCACCGTGCCTTGGGTCACGTAGACCGTGATCTGCTCCCTGTCATCATTTGTCACACCAGGCTTCCAATGCAGGGGACTGTCGTAGTTACATTACTCTTGCTTCAGACAGCTAAGATAACAAGATGATGCAAATTGAAAAACGCCAACATGGTTCGCCATGTAACACATGTAACATGGGAAATGCTTTAACGGAGCTCCAATGAAATGATGTGCCGTAAAAAGCGAACATTTACGAATAAAGGGCCCCGATCCACAAATTCCACGCGAACGGAGTAGCAACATAAAGTTGGTAGGTATGTAAACATTTAAAAGTGCCGTTTACACGATACGTTTCACGCAAGCTTTTGATTTGTGCTAACATAAAACATGTACATTGCTATTCAAAACCTAAAGTTGAAAGTGAAATTAATAAAGGGATCACAATTTTTAATCATCTATTAAATAGGGACCATTGAATTGAAGAAGAGGGTGTCGAAAAAAGTGCGTAACGTCGTGTCCTAAGTCACGTAGAGCATGACAATGCGTTTGGGCTGGCATCGTTTGTCACTATCAACTGACGGGATGCAGGGGCGCATTGACGCCGGCTACCTCTAGATTCAACGCATTGTTTATGAGCGCTCATCAATTTTACGAGAGAGAATATAAATGAAAACTACGAGGGAACAAATTGGTAGAATGAACTCGACAGATTTTGCGCATTGTTGTTGATTTTTAATGCAGAACTTAAAATAGATGACCGTGATGAATTTCTAAAGTCAATGCTAGTTTTCTTCGACTCCAGAAATAAGAAAAGTTTAATGACATGTAAATGCGTGACATGACATTTTCAGCAACTAATGTCAGCAATGTGTGAACTTGTTAAACAAATATAATAGGACTGTCACACCTTCGTCAACATTTTAACAAATTGACAATGGACTGAAAGAGCCTCTAAATTCATGGACTGTGTTCAAAGCAATTTGTAGTCAAAATATGGGTGTTCAAAAATAAAGCCATAGAAATCATAGAACAGATGAAAAAATGGGTGCAAATATTCAAGAACATATTAAGTTTCATGTACCAGAATCAATAGAGAGAGTGTATGCACCCCAAGTTATCAAAGAGCACAGAGTTGAAAACGAATCGTCGATCGTTAACGCGAGAAGGTGCGAAGCGAGCTGCCACGATGAATAATTCATACTGACTGCAATACAAATAAATAGAGGATTCCTTGATGGACGATACATGTTTACTTGTTTAACGATTAGCGTGCAAGGGAACTTCAATCCTGTTTGTTATAGATAGAACGATATTAATGTGGGATAAAACGTGGTTGTAATTGAGAGGAATCCTGAATAGTTTGTGATGCAATAAAGTTTAAAGAAGATTTCTATCAAATACAAAGACCGATCACGATCCGATCAGAAAGATCCGGATACGCGAATTAGGTATTTTAAACAGGTCGTAAGCATAATTTCGACTAATAAACCTCTACACTTCAAACGGTAATATTAACCTTGACAAAAACCCAATTGCATTTTTATGCAAAGCCCAGTATACATAGGTACATATTAGAATTAGATAGGACCAAAGGAAAAAAAAAAACAAATTTATTACTTTATCAAATATGAGGACTAGCCAACTACAAGTCGCATTTTTTATGACGAAATAAAAGTTCTACCAAACAAAAGTACCTACGCAAAAACCTGGCTATAAAAGGCAACTAAAAACTAAATATTTACATCCCCAGAGAAATATTCCTCTTTTTTGTTCAATTACATTAGAGATTAATACAGTTAGCAAACTCGGGTCCTCGGGGAGACAGGACCACACAGGTATTTTATGCTACTACACATTATTACATTACCAAGTTGAAAAGTGAACATGTCATTTGGTCGCGTGCGTGCCATAAGTGCCCCCAGACGTAAATGATTACTTAAATCAACCATTCATTATATTAACAGGGCGGTCTAAACAATTTAGCTTTACTTATTAACGTGGTTTTTCCTTAACCGATTTGTGGAACCTAAGCACATAAAAAACTTACAATCTTATTCCTTTATGCAATTCGTTCTGTCGCAGAGTTATTAAGATTCAGACAGAAAAAGTATTAAGTACTTTGTCGTTTTTGTTCTAAATCGACAGTTCTGTTCTATTGCTTTCAATCTACGTCGTCGGAACAATTCGGCCGTGATTGTAATCAAAATTAGATGTTAAAGTAGGTTGATGCGCTCAAGTGCGATGACTCAGTGGCCTGATTACCGTAATGAGTGTATGAAATCATCGTGGTAAACGACCTTACTGCTAGCAAGATTACATTGCTTTACGATTACCTGCGTCCTTTGTACACATTTGGATGTAATACATATTCATTAGCTTTTATCCAACTGGTATGTAGAGTCGTCTCGCTTACCTGTAAAGAAAGACGGAACTATTAGTATGTACTATCACGTCTTCGTAGTTATTAACGTGTCTGTCGTACGTCAAGTAGTTTTCAAGATCAACAGGATCATAAACTTAAGGCGCAATAACTCTTGCTATAACTATCAAGGTATCTAATCTTGTCAGTCAGATATATTTCTATCCGCTTTACAATAACACATAAACTGCATTTACAAAGGAACATTCAGAGAGAGTTTACGAAGTAAATCATTTAACTACTTAAGATATCAATTACCTACTTTCAAACATTTTCTCTAGTGATAAATGGTTCAATCTGAAAACAATTTTCATTACCCACACAGTTACAGCGAAACATCGACGCACGACAGATGATCCACAGAGCAGATCAATGATCATGATTAATGGTTCATGTCATTGACTGGGCTCGTCACTATAAGAAAGCCGGAGCAGAAAGCCCACTGTTAAAACTCGTCATGTAGAAAGTACCACAGTAGTTACCAAAGAGTTGATAGATTTGGATAAGAAAAAAACTATCCTGAATGATAACACCACATTTTTCATTCAAGTAGCTTAGGTTTTCAGCTTTGAGATTAATGCAAAAGTTTGTGTAATGTGGACCTTCTGTTAATATCTTTTTCTACGCTTTTCATGCGCCGGCGCCGAGTTTTTACGCACTGCCAAAAAATGATGTTGTTATTCAATATGATAGATAAGAGACAAAAACTACTGAGTACTTATTATTAAATATGATATGCGCATTTAGTCAGAATAATATACTAGCCAATCAACTTGACCGAGGGATTTAATTGACACATTAATCGAATTGTAAACATAGAATCATTGTAATTGCTGTACAAGGGAATTACCCTACACCTATAGATATGTACATATCTCATGAACATTGATCGTCTCATACGTATATCCTGCGATTAGTATTCACATGGCATTGTATGGAACTGAATCATATTTCAATTTGAGTTGCAATCCATTTTGTTTGGTTAGGATGTTTCCGTTCAAGCCATGTGCTGTTTGTATTGCTAATATAAAAAAATATGGGGGTTAGATATGATCCGGTTGGCTTTGTATCAGTAGCTGATCTGTTCCGAACGGCATTATTTCTGCGGCGGCAGAAAGCTCGAACATAAAATAGGAATACATATTTAGACCGTGATCTAGCTAGATGATATCAGGATACGTAATAGAATCAGCAAGCTTTGTCTTACATAACACGGAATGATTGGCAGTGGAACATGTAGATAGGAACAGATTGAACCAATTTAGAAGTTCTCGAAATACCTAGCCAATCAGATTCGAAGTGGGGTGCGTCAGTCACGGCGCATCCTGGGTTTTTTCCTGATTCTCAATTAAAGGAAACAGGTCATTGCGGTACTCTCGGGTAACCTAACTGAATAAATTGTTACGTGGGTGACCTTGGCCATGGGCCTCGAGGGTAAACAGGCGCAGATACGTGTACACATCATGGCGTTTACTCGATTTATGGGATGTTGAGAATGACGCGGCACATACGTAGCCGTGAACTCTAATACAGAGTGCGTTGGTACGGACGAGGTCACGAGCGCAATAAACCGACGGGGTTCCAGATCCAACGTGAATTGTAATGTACTACTTTAAGTTCAATTAAATTACGTTCTAATGTATCTGTAGCTCATTTTTTGAATACTTTTACTGTATGTCTGTTATAGAGACTGGCAGATCAAGCATCCGTCTTAGAATGCTATTGTAAAAGGTTTATTTTTCGACAACAGCCAAAGGTTTCAACAGAGGCAACATCCCAGCACTATCATTCCAATAAACACGGACAAATGTCTTCAACTTGAAGACATTAGCTACAGTTTACAAGGACTTTGAAATGTGCATAATCTGTTAATCGAGCTATCATAATCCGTATCATCATTTTAAAGTCCTCCATAAACCACCAACGTCGGTATCTTTACTAACTAAACTCCGTCATGGAAAAACGCGCGTGAAAATTTTTATTCTTCAAACAAACACGGCAGAATAAAATTCTCCATACACGTGTCAGCATGTCGTCAAGTCATAAACAGTAGAGTTTACGGTGTGAATCATGGACAAGCCAGGGACTGCCGGTGAATCAGACCTACACGCCTTGGGCGGTAGCAATGCGCCACTAACTTCAAAGCTATAGAAGATCCACTCGATTGCTTGCGAAATTTTATGAATCACAACTTGATGCAAAATCGATTTGAGTCGGTAAATCTGCGGCGTATATTTATCAAAGAGCGCTTTTTATGAGCTAGTCCTGGTAAATACCATGCGAAAGTCACAGATTTTCCTTAACAGGTAGATGTAGGACTTCTCACATTATTTGTTTATTGGCCAGGTAGCGGATTCAGTTATTTAATTGCATAGGTATAAACGTACGCGGAACAAACCTATAGATGGTAAGACGTTGCTTTACCTTTATGGTGAATCGGTATTTTCCAGTTTTAGATCTTAGTAGGTACTTTATAAGTACTAGCATTCTTGTACCAGATAAATAAGAGTTCAATTCAATACAAATGTAAGTCGATAGGTTTACAAATAGAGCATTCGACAATTTGTAGTCTATTAAGCAAATAAGATTAGTGGCACGCCTGACCTGCCACGTCTTAGGCAGACAAAATAACTAGACCGAAAAATCCTCCATATCAGTTGTCCAATTGTTATTCATAAGAGGAGACGTGGAGCTAATATCTAGGTGCTTACGATGATTCACGAGGTGACGACACGTCACGCTTGTGCGGGAAATGAGGAAGTCAAGAAGGCTAACTCATAAGGGTGATTTTGTTGAAGACGTATGACGTAGCATAGAGAATTTTCTGGGCCTTTTATTTTTTTGCTGTCATCTTTTACATGGTTCTAATTAAGTATATTCAGTGAGTTCCATGTTTAGATAAGTTCATGGATATTCTACATTATAGCCATATCCCTTTTGATCGGCAAATTATCCCCTATTTTGCATTGAATCCAGATTTTCTTAAGATAGTGTTGACATTCGTTAAACTCCTATATTCAGCAAATGCTATAGTACCTACCTTTCATCAGTTCCTCAAATAATGGAACTTCTGTAGCTATTTATTGAGTTTCTAACCGACTTAGCATTCCGCTCACGGCGGAGGCGATGACTGCTTAATGGCGTCTATACTTAGACAACAATTAATAGGTACAATGAGAAAATTCCGTAACATTACCATGTTAAACGCTTCATTGGGAGCTAATGGGCCACCAGCTATGGTATGGCTGCGTTTATGGGGCTGGGGTTTTATAAGATGAGATTCCTGCAGTTAAACACAGGAAACCTCCCAGGAGGTACCAGTTTAATGACTCCGAATTTGTCACGAGTGATACGCGATAAACAAACGATTGCCTCGCAAAACCGGTACACGATCTTGAGGCTATTTTTACTGAGGTTTAATTAGTGGTAATTAATACACTGCTTTGCGGTTTTTTGCTCTAAGCTGTTCCAGTCTAATGTTTCATTGATAAACAATTTTAGCTAGCCGAACAACGTAGTGTCCAAATAAACTCAAGATTTATATAGGTACTAGATTGACTAGATCGTATAATATAACCGTCCTTAGTACATAGTGTAAGTAAATGTCAACATAGCTTGGTAATAGACAGGCTCAAACTACGCCTGTTAAGTTAATGCCATGATTGCCAAGCAATTAGACATCGCTTAGTGTTGCCACGCAGCTGGTCACTGCTACCCATTACTTATCATATTAAAATAGTTTCTGTTATGTCGGAACTAAACAACTTACCAATATTACGAGTAGGTATTTATAAATGTTGATGTTTGGAACGATGATAGATGGATCTTAAATTGCTCAACTCTTTAGGTGAAAATGATGTAGGTAAGGATATTTTGGTTAAATACGTGTAACTTTTTTTGATCCTGGACTGAAATTTTTTTATAAAGCTAAAAGTATTTGTACCGAAAAGAAGATATGGTGCAATAATAATGTAAACACTGATCGGTACGCTTCCGAATAAAAATACACTTGGTCTTTTTGTACCACGGCAGCTCTGAAAGAGAGGGTTTCCTAATAAAACATTAATAAGATTAAAACACGGCCCTTTAGGGAGTAGGGTTTACTCCGATCGACAGCCGCCTAAAATTTCTTCCGTACTACCCAAAAGCGGAACAGATGCTAAAAGAACTGAGAGTACTTTGATCGTATGAAGGGGCAGAGGAATCAAGTGACGTAGGGCTTAGACTTTATATAAAATTCACCACTTAATATCGAGCATTTTTTTTGAAGTCGCATGTCCAATTAGCAGTAAACGACAGACAGAACATAATGAATCGTAAGCGACGAGGTCAATCGCTTGATGAGCAGGCATTTAGAACATTTAAAAATCAGTTCATATTTCCTTTGAGCTGATGCAAATTATGGAGCATTGTCACGACAGAGCGCGGCACGCCAGGATATCGCTAATCAAAGATAATAATATTAGCTTTTTATAGCTTTGTAAAAATAACTAAACGTTTACTACTGTTTTAATTGTGGTTTCGTGGTGTCTAGTTTTTGTAGGGCTATCAAATTGCTTGATTCGTTTCGATGTCGCCGTTTTATCTAATACTTGTACTTGTTAGTATTGTTAACGTTTAATGGTGATAATAACAGGTGTAATTTTCTTACTCAATGCTAATTGCACTCATCATTAAAGTGAAGACCAAATTGCTCGCAAATTAATAGCGTATTTGCAATATTTTATGACCTTATAACCGACTTGCATTCTTTTGCAAAACTTATGGTCATCTCGATATTTGGATATTATCGTCTTAAGAAACTTGTAGATAACTGACATCTCAATACATCAGCTACATACGAGCCTTATAAATAAGGCTGATCCACAAGTGTGCGATTCGTCTCATAATTCTTAAAAAAGGTTATACAGTGTCGTGGAAGGGAGCGAGGACGCTAAGGCGTGCTATAAATAACTCGGTTTAAATAAACGGCGACTACAAATCACCCCGGCGTATACTTAATTAGGATACATTGCATATTTTGTTCGCTAAGGCGCTCTGAGAGATGCTTGCCGCGAAATTATCATTAGTGGGCTGGGGTGCTGATGTTACTGACGACGTTGACTTGCAGATATGAATTTTAATTAAGCGTTGTGGTAACGACTATATTTCGCATTTACTTAGTAACAATTTTATACACATTGAGGATTCTTCGAACTTAATTGAGATGGTAGTAAACATGCTTGCAGTATCTAGTAAAACAGAGAGTAGTAAAATTCCAACAGAGCAATCTCACGACTGCACTTTAGTGAATGAATTTTTACGAAGCATTAAAACGTCGAGGAGTTATTTCGGACTTGATTGTGTTGAATAAGATATTAGCCGAGACGGAACGGAGATAAAACGTAGTTTCGCCAGTCACGCCTTTCATTTAGCCAAAGTGATATATGTGAAAGAACTAAATTATATCAGAAATAGCTACCAAAGAAACTCGTAAAGTGTATGATTTATTACTAACTTTCCAACTTTCTGATCTAATAAAGGCAGTAAGTTATTCCTAATCAACATAGAAATAGCAAAGCAGTAATAAATCTTGATATCGAGAATCCACATGGATAAATTACAATAAAGAAAATGGCTCCACAGGGCGATAGCGTGCACAATGCACGGACGAGCCGTGGGCGCGTCCGCTCCCAATCGTTGCCGATAATACGAATGGGAACTTTGACCAATAACTTCTAATATCTATTATATGAATAGAATACCAAGAGTAGAAGAAAATAAATAAAACTGCCCGAATGAAAATATTCGCAAATTATAATGAATCACTGTGGTAGATCACAATTATTCTGGCACCACACATAGAAACTATAAATAACAGAGACAAAACAGCTATTAATGTAACCTTAAATAATGATTCTTACAAATAGAAAGTGCAATGGTAGGACTTGTACCGACCAAGCTGTTAAACTCGATAAAAGAGACACACAGCGATCCAGAGAAAATGTTCAGCTATCTTATACTGCGGTACATAGCGCTAATTCAATAAATGTTTAAGATGCTATAATTGCCGCAGCTCTCACATACTCTAAGGTAGTAACTAATTATCTCTAGCTACGTAGTTACGGTTCGCAAACGCTGTATGTAAAGAACAGGCTTATTAAAGTTCTAAATGTCGCTGATGCGTTCCAAGCGTGACTTTATAATTGAGAGATAAATTAGTTGTGGGTATAAGTTAACTTGTACATTTAGTATGTGTGTGCAAGCGATACAACATGGCCAGAACATACATTACTCATGTGGTACAAAGAAACGACATGAAGCGTTACAAATACTTTTAACGAAAGACATAACAGCACATGAAGTAACAATTCCAATAATGAAAGTAAAAATTAAAATAACAATTTTCATTAGAGCCACATCATTCTTGTTTAGAACGACATCTGTGGAAACAGAAATCATGAGTGATGATGCATCAAATGATTAATCAGTGCAAAGCTTTCCTTTGACATGCAGCAACATTCCTCAAACAATCTCTAGAACGTCACGTTCCTATTCACGAACCCGTCACCTCCTGTCACTAAACCCACAGAGAACTCGGAATCGCCTACACTGCAATTTGCGCGGTCAGATGGCTCGACGCGTGGCGATTTATGTTCGCCTTCAACTTGATCTGTAACGCAACCCTTTGCTGTCTCCTTTGTTTTGGAATACCTACTATAACTATCGACACAATCTGGCAAAAGACTTTATAGTAAAGTCTTTTGCCAGATTGTGTTATTGTTAATATTAATTTGATTGTGTATGTCTTTGTGGAGCAAAATGATTCATTGCATGATTTAACGTTTGAGCACTGTCAAGGACTCTACCAGGTATTGAAATTCGTTTTAGTTTTTCACACTCGATGTTTGATTCATGTTAATAAACTGGTTTGTTGTGCTGATGGGTTGTGGTGTTGATGTGAAAAGGATTAACACTGTATAATCTTCATCTGTCAACAGCAGAAATACTTTTGATCTCCGATCTGATGCGAAAACATACAGGTTTCCCTTGCCGAGTCAGGTTTAAGTATTTCACTTAATAATTCATTTACTCGTATATAGTGGGCCTCCCAGCAGTTACTGTGAAATAATAATGGAACGTGATTTTTCTATGTTGACAAGTTCATAGAAAACTTTCTTATGTAAATGCAGTTCTAGTAACTAACAGAAGGAAACAATCGATCTAAAGTGCGTGTCTACTACAACTTCCATAGAAAACAAAGACCTTTTATATTTGCATTGCAGAGATCCTTTTCTAAGTTGAAACAGCACGACAAAATAAAAGTTTTTAATTCCCAACAAGGTTGAGGTAAACATGAAACATTCACAATCATTACCATTACGTCGACATGCGACTGATTAATGATATATCCATCATGCCACAAGAAATGCTTAGTTAAATCTGCAGTTCCGAATTGCTGTTATTTCGAATTTTATGAATCCAATTTCTTACTATTTGTTTACAAACACGGCGATACAATTTCAATATGTACGTTTTATAATGGTCTTTAATGTCGCATTGTATTAATAAACATGACCCGAGCTAATTCCAACATAATTAGCGATATCAATTGCAAATTCCTGATCAACTTAGAATAGAAGCTGAATACGTTCAAGTATTCATGATATTTATTCGATGGCTAGCCTGGTATGCCATAGGCATAAGTTTCACTGTCAGCGAGACGACTGCGAACGACCGACGTACTTTATGAAAAGTACCTGATGATTTAGTGCAAATTGCCATTACAAGTTATGGGCTTGCTCCATGTTTTGTTGTAGCTAGTCGAGGATGTATGGCAACCTGTTCCGAGGTGTGACAATGCATTAATTCTTTGCAGGTTGCTTTGTAGGTATCCTTGCTGGTCGTGTTCTCTCGTTATTTATTAGCGGCTGTCGCCCGCTGGCTGTGGGACAAGTGCCCGAGATCCGGCAAGCGGCGATACTGTCACGGCTCATTGGTCACATTCAATGCCAGCTTGCATACAACTCGTTGTAGACTAGAATACAACAGTTATTGCTGCGAAAACTATAATACTAGGGTATTTTGCTAATAGGATCGTAAAACATTTAACTAGAGAGTAGTTTTATCGAACACTTGTTATGGGTTGTTAATTATACCATTTCGAATACAAATTGTTATCTGCAATACAGCAAAACTAATATTAAAAAATAACTTTAGTTTTCATTCTATGCCATTTAAGTGTCTACAAGTTAAACAATTCTAAATTCTCATGGTTCCAAGACCCAACGAACATGGCAGCAGAATTTATAATACCATTTTATTTCCATACGGCCAAGCACTTAATCTTGTGAACTTTCTTTGAAGACCTTTAACACTGCAATGTATATTGAGGCTTTCCCACACGCTAACAATGCTGTGAGATGGCTGCGGATAAATCGATAGGCCAGATATAATCCCACAGTTACATCGATCTTTATTATAGGTGAAATAATAAATAGTTTTTGATGTGTGCTTCGTTTGTTTCAAACGTAATTGCGGCAGCTTTAAGTTTAAAATATTGATAGACTTAAGTTTTCGATTGCTATTCTCAAACTACATCATCAGCATCATTGACACCCTCTGTCGTCTGCAGTTTAACTCATCTTTTTTAATTAATGAGTATTTGTAAACCTTAGCATCCAACTCCTAAACAGATC
Organism: Helicoverpa zea; assembly: GCF_022581195.2. Taxonomy (NCBI): domain Eukaryota; kingdom Metazoa; phylum Arthropoda; class Insecta; order Lepidoptera; family Noctuidae; genus Helicoverpa; species Helicoverpa zea. Next base: position 13,548,575 of record NC_061457.1, read on the forward strand.
TCTAAAACAAAATCATCTAATCAGCATATTTCACACGCCTCTGGTTAACATTACACAACTATTTTTTGAGTATTGCCAGCGTCTGCACCAGACGTTCCTGAGTTCCTACATCGATCACGTCACTCGAGTCAACGGCCGTACCTTTGAGTCACGCCTTTCTCTCGTCTACCGCGCGTCTGGCCGCTCGACTGCTGGCGTAGTGGACTTCACCGAGGAAATTGTTGAGCTTGGCACGATTTGCCCTGTTTTTTTTACAAGAGCATTCTATAACGTCATTGAGTATAACGTTAAGAGCAATAATTGCGTCAAAATTCTCCTTCAATTACCAATCGCCTTTCTCTCTTTGGTTGGTAATGTTAACATACCTTAAAATGGAATTGAATTCGTGATTGTGCTGTTTCAGTAATTTGTTTTAATGATTCTAAAGTCACTCATTATACGTTTTAGAATGATACTTCTAATCCCCGCTTCATGCTGTGTCGATGTAACTTTCTTTTCCAGTACACAAGTTTAACATAATATAAGGAGACTAACTTCGCTAAGAGCCAGTATTAAGGATGATAAAAAAGTTATAATCCAATTTATATCAGAGATAGGGGATTACCTTCCAGCGAGGATACCATTAAAAGACAATTTTTATATCAAATATTTTTAAAGTATCGCAGGGATTAAGAGTATACATGATACGCTTCAGAGACTTAAGAGCCAACGAAGAGAAAACTGATTTTAAATCACCACTTCAGGTAGACGCGAAAATATTCTTGTACGATATTGAACGTGTGACTTGGTGTATCTTTGTGTGATCAAAGTGTGTGAGCAATTTGACATTAGCAAATCAAAGCCATCAGCTCGGCAAGCGAAAGTACCTGCCTATTCATGAGCCCCGTCAAAAGCCATTCATGAACCAAAAAAAGAATTGGCGAACTCTTTTGTAACGCCTGGTCCCGTACACGAATCCATCAAGATACCATCTGCAATATGACGTCAGTACGCAGTTTCGGTCATGTCGCAATATCTCCGAAACAATACCACTATTGTAGTGCCTGTGCGAATGTCGAAAACTTTTGACTGACTAATGCCAGTTTTGCAAACAGTTATGAGAGGATCTGCGAAGTTCTGAATGGCAAAAATTACGCTTGTGTTAATTATTTCATTATATTTATTTAAGCTTCAGGCGATACCAGTATCATTAAGAAATGTAGTGGGTCTTTTAAAAATACTTTTGGTCCTTTTATCCAAATAGCATAATTTAACCGAACGGTTACATTATGTGAAGGTAAAAGAGAATACATAAGGCGAAATAGATTATCCATTTTCCCTTTTATCTGCGACTAGATTAGCATAATTCACAATCAATGATGGATAGTTACAACTACAATAGACTGATAAGATATTAGCTACTAAGCGAGCTACTGATCATATCTCTAGGGAGCGAATATTTATGTGTAAAATCACATTTCAACAAGACATAAGTACATAAGTTTGCAAAAACAAGACCCATTTGCTGTAGCAAGGAAGAAAACGTCTATTTCTTTCATATTAATTAGTTTTAGCATAACATCATTAGCGAACTTTAATTTGTGGACGGCGCTGATGACGTCACAAGAGTGAAAGCGTCCATCAATTAACCGAGGTATATCAAGATAGCAGTGTTTCGAACATTTCCAACTGATTAGATACAAGGAAATTAAAGCACCGCAACGTTATTAACTTATAATGCACATTTGCCATTTTGGCGAATATATTTATTGCAGCATTATAAACTTCATAAACCTTATCTACCGCTCAATAATGGTGAGCTACAACGCAATCGATTGTTTTCCTCCAACAGTTTAAATAAAGAAAACAAGTTTGTGTAACCTAGGAACACCAGACGCCAGGCAAGAGATCCTATGTAAGTTCTCAGAAACATCAATGACTTAACAAGGAAAACACACAAACGGACACTAAGCCGACGTACAGAGAACGGTTTCAGAATTGACAATCGAGAATTAGCACTGAGTACACAAATACGCAATACTTGAGCCTTTCTGGTTCTCATAATTAGTTTGACAACGGAACACACGCAGTGCGCAAATTCCACAAGGATAATGGTCTCAAAACTTTATACCGCGAAGACATCACAAAAACTTATTCTAAGAAGTGCTTTCAAAAGCGAGTGGTCCCGTTTCATTATCATTTAACATAGCAATCGGATCTGTTCGGATTACATCTCGTATTAAACAGGCATACCGCACGGGCGACTGGTTTCCAAGCCACGACTCATAATGAGCAATGATGGCCAATAGTGGTCAGCATTCGTATACATAATCATACCAGGATTAAGCTAAACTGGGATTTTTAGTATGGTAGTGTGGTTTAAATCTACTAAAAGTTCAGTTGAATTCAAAGTTGTACGGAGCAAAATTTTATTACGTGGGCTTTAATGTTATTCGGATTTTTATACGATGTTCCGCTGCGGTGTCGGTGAACCCGTCATTAACTGCTAACAAGCTTTACTTAAGATTGTTATTAAAATAGTAGTATGAATAACCAGTTCGCAGAAGTGGCCACAAGAGTGCTACTTACATTATTCGAAGCCCACTGATGATAGAGTAGCGTGTCATGATGACAGAGCAACTGATATTACAAATCTGGGTCAATTTAAAGCTTGAAGGAAAAATACGCTAATTATTAGTACTTAACACAGTAAAAATAAATCGGATACGATAAAAGTGTAGTGACAAGGCCGTGTGCCCCTGGTAATTTGAAGCAACGTAACCCAAAATATTTGAAAACCTAATCCAATAACAATAACACCTTGACATAAAAAGAGCGCGTTTCGGCATAATTCAGCGAGCGGTTAGCACAGCTCTTACAAAAAGACAGCCAGACGTATTCTGAAATATTCAGGCATTGTCAACATTAGCCGTTATGACGTCTGTGACACTTTGGGTCCACAAATCCCATAAGGCTGTCGGGGGCACCGGGTCGTTGTTTGCCCGGCTAATGGGCGATGTCAGTGTCTCCAATTACGTAGTTGACGACACTGCTACCGCACTGCCACCATCGATGATACAATTTCCCGTGGCAACCCTGTTACCGTGTAAAATGGCTTCATTACGGCACACGTTAGGTGTTTCGTGTTAGACATTTGTGACGATAGGCCATTATTTACGTCGACAGTTTAAATAATTTTAACTGAGTTAATATTTCCAAAGACAAAGTGTGTTAGTATTATAAAACGGTGGAAACATTGGAATCGGAACAAGTTTCGGGTGTTATGAGTAATGTCGTTGTTGAATGACGACGACGCGGTCGGTCCGCACCCGGGATCAGCCCGGCCCATTCATAACGGCGACGACAAAAAACCTGGCATAGGTAGGCGTTAAAGAATTCATAAGCAGAAAAAAAGTGTGACACATTAGAAATGAAAGTAATATTTTAACTAGTTCTTTAACAATGACCGGAATATGAAATAAGATCAACACAAACTTGCAGTTTCGAATGTATTTTTTATCATTGTCTATAGGCAGGAGTTGCTATTTGAAACCAGCACCTACATTACTAAGAGTAAGAGATCAACTACACAACAACTGTTCATAAAAATCTAATATTCCAAATCGAAATCCGTTATGCGGAAAAACTAATTTTTCGCAATAGTCCAGCCACTTTCACTAAAAGCGCAAAAACTCGGTATATGCAAATCTGCTAACACTCTCTTCCTATGTATGAATCTATTTTCACTTTCGAACAAAAAGGTAATGAAAAAAGGCCCCATGGAGTTTAAATATCTGTGTCGATGACCTACCGATGAAAGTATGTTACTTATTACAAAGCTAAGTGAACGGGCGCGCAATAAAATATGATCCTTATACCGTCGCATTACAACTGTCAATGATCGCATATCGACGGGAGTGTGTACAAAAACTAATAGTAAAAACTTTGACGATTATTTGATGAATGAGTCAGTGACTAATAAGTGACACCGTGACGACGCTAAAGGTGAGTGGGTTAGAAAGGAGATAGGAACGAACGCGGAACACTCAAGGAAAGAGCAAGATATTAACGTGTTAATTATTCTGTAATTGCGGTGATATTTGCAGACTTTGATTAAGCTGTCTTTTGTGCAGTGTGAGAGGAAAACGTAGAGACAGACGTAATGTAAATTACGTAGTCTGAGCTGTGAGCTCTGTCAAAACTCTCAACATAAATCTAGCGTCTCGCCTCAGATAAATCTGTTCATCAAGTCTCACTTGTGGTTTAATTATACACGAGTACTGTTATATTTATTTAATGATGACATGTTATAATTAATGGACCATTCAGAGGATATTAATGAATTGGACGGCTTATTACATTAAGCAGTACCTACCAGCAGTACGCTAATTAAATACAAAAATTACGAGTATTGTCGCTTCGATGTCATGCATGGCATAAAGTTGGCACTTTCTACAATCGTTCTCGGCTCTTAAAGGGCCGTTAAGCATTTAGTCTGCATTTTAATATCGCAGCTGTTCATGTGCAATATTTTGTCATTTAGTGCTCTTAATTTCGCTAGATGTTATATTAAATATTTCTCAATGTCTGCGATGTTTAATATAAACGAATATGACATTGAACAAGTCTAGGTCGCCAATATGACAATTGACGAAAGCTGGACATGAGACGACCTTTACACCGCGGAGGTCACCCCCGAAATAGACGCAAGTACACACCACTTACATCTCAATGAAGATTTATTGGAATCCCAGTTTAGCACTTTTACCTCGACCTTCTGGAACTGCGAAGCGAAACGTCAATTTTATCCGAGTGCCAGTTGTTACATCACTGCCTGCAATGCGTACCGAGGTAATGCTGTAGGTGGAGCCCCAGCTTTATGTGCTGAGCCAACCTTTCGGTAATGCTTCTGAGATTGCGAGCTTCACACTGTACTTTTATTCTAAATGCTAAACTGCTTTAGGATCCGACCAAATACTTATGCCGAGATGTTCTGGTTTGTCAGTTTCATTTATCGCGGATGCGACGCCACCAAAGAATGACCAAGGGGTCTATCAGTGTACTGAATGTTGTACTCGTTGATTTTCTCATTTACGAGTCAGAATTTTGATGGTACTACAATAGGGCGGCTGATATCCACAAATTAAAATTCCCGTCGTACCTCTGTGGTGGACGGTGGAACAAAGAATGCACGTTATATAAATTATATTTATACGCATATTTGGCCACCCACTTCGGCTTCAGCTATTATTTAGCCGCGCATAATTTCTTCAGTGTATTGCTAAATAACTGTCTTTCATTCACTGTGGCAGAATTATTGCGATAGTAGTTCATTTTATGACTTTGATGTCTCGCACATTTCAAAGTGTTTATAGAGCTGTATTTTCTTCTCAGAACTCTCAATGGATTGGTATTCATCCTTTACATAACGTTCCCAAAAATACGATTGCATACATACACAGAACATGTCAGCATTCCCATTGTCCGCAGGCTTAGGGTGCGTCCACATCTGGCGAATGCGCAGCACGCGAGCCGATCGCGAGCTGTCCGCGAGCTGCGCGCGTGCAGTCACTGCAATAGTTCGGTGCGCCTCTTTAGCGCAACTCACGCAAGGCTCGTATAGAGCGCGCGAGCGGCGCGCGATCTGCGCGCAATCAGTTCACGCCCTTACAGTTCCGTATATTGGCTCAGTACTATCGAAGATGTCAGACGTCGCGCGCCGCCTGCGCGCCGCTCGCGTGCGGCGCTTAGGTCGCGCGCGAGCTGCGCGCGGGCCAAGCAGAAGCGGCGCACGAACAAAAATGCACGCGCGCAGCTCGCGGACAGCTCGCGATCGGCTCGCGTGCTGCGCATTCGCGGCGCATTCGCCAGATGTGGACGCACCCTTAAAGTCCAAATATTATTTTACCAAGAAAAATGCTACGTAACCGGCGATATTATTTGCAGAGCCTTTTTCCTGAAACTGATGTAAAACATTCATTCAATAACACAAAGTGAATAAACAGGATATTCTTAGCACGATCAAGATATCCAGTCAATTGGTTTAAGACCTTCCCGTTATGGGACAATGGCTTCATAACAGGAAAACCTTGCGAGCCGAACCCGAAATATGATAAATACGTCAAACTATTACGTAGCCGTCTCAGATCGTATACCCATTTTACGCAGAACTTGACCCTCGGAGCCGCTTAGCATCCCTTAGCCCTACTGGACCGTATATTGTTAATCGTACCTTCTTGTTATCCGGCACACCTTTATTCATTTTGGTCAGTTGAAAAGCTGGACGCCGCCCGTGTAAGTTGCAACCAAATACTTCTTTTATCTTCAATCAGCATCTCTCTCGATTCGGAAGAATTAGGTATTTGAGAATGTGAAACAGCTGTATTCGATGTAGCCTTCTCAAACAATTAAAAGTGCAGATAAAGCAGAGCGCCTAGCTCATTCGTCATGCCGAATCCCATCACCCTAAGCCTAGAAAGCGACAGTGATTACTTGCGTAAGCGCCGAATCGCAAGCGCACGGTCATTGACCGGCGGCTGCGGGCGAAAGTGCCGTACCTAAGTACTGGCGGTAATTAGAGCCTATGTGGCCGACATCCGATGGCCACCAGACGTCTGGGTAGGCCTTAGTATGGAACATAGACGCTGATGATAGCGTAAGTAAGACTATGCCGATCCACGCTCGGTATTAGGTACAATTGAGTTAGGTACTACAACTAAGTTGGGAGTGCTTCCCTTCTAACGTAATTGGGAAGTGAAGCCGAAATTAAGGCAACCCTTAAATAGACTTCTGATAGAAATAACATGTACCTATTAGAATTGTTCTTTCGTGGAATTGTGTTGTTTTGCATTCAGCAATTGAAAAGAATTATCCACTGCAGCGCAAATCGTCTTGGGGAAACTAGGACATAGGTCAATGTAGTTATTTTCAAAACACCGAGTAATAGGCATTTTCCTCAATTTAATTGATACTTGCATGCATGCAGTAACTCGCGAATCTGCAGTCTCTACATAAAAGCGCAGTTACGCACCTGTGATACCTATTTGTTCGATAGTACCCTGAGTATGCGACTCCGACTTGCACTTGACCGGTTTTTTTATCTCGGAAGAAATATGCGTGGTGGCCATAATGTGAATTTGCTATCATAGATAGACAGTCCGACTACGCTCAAACACGAATTGGCCATATGAAGATGCGGGTAGAATTCTATTAGCAACTTAATTTCCCGTGGCAATGAGAGGTGTGTCAATTATCGAAATAGCAATACTCCACGCCTAATCAACAGGCTGTCACATATTTCAACCGAATTACGTCCAATCACGTAAAAAGCATTGACATTCTACACTTCAGGAAAATTAAAAGCTATGTAAATAACGAAACATTTGATGAGACTTCCAACTGTCTATTTCTGTATTGTGCCTACAAATAGCTATTATGTAAAGCCAAGACAACATACCTATTTGTCATAATAACTATCATAATTATTTGCTATTTCTGTCTCCACATTTGGGCGGGTTTGTAATTTAAATTCCATATCAGTTTGATATTTAGATTATCTCATAATCTAATCAATTGATAAAATCATGAATGATATTTCAAGCCATTTGATGATATCTAAAAGTAGGATAATGCATCTTAAGAATCAACAAATAAAAGTATGTAATGGACTAAATATTCAAGCTAGGTCATATAGTCTAATGTGCACCTAATAAAATTTAATTAGACCTTCATTAAATGATATTACTTAATTATCAATGACAACAAAAAATTCTATCTTAATATAATGATTTTTAAAGCAACACTGAATCACAAGTTTAAATTCCAAAGTGTCCGAGCCTAAGCCAATGCCTAGGGCAACTGTCCATACTAAAACTAAACAGTTGAACAAGTGCATACATTTCCCCACTAAAGAGATAGAACACATTCCAGACCCAACTAGGAGTTGTTAGCACCTATTCTGTGAATCCATTAATAGCCACTAGTATTACAATACTACTGAGAATCGCAGTTGCCACTGCACGGAATAACTTTACCCGAGGAATACTTAACAAGTGCTCATTAAAATACTTGGCTCTTATTTGGGATGAGCCGGTCTATATTTAGAATTTTGTAAATTATCTAGTCTAGATATTATTTTTCAGCCTTTGGCTATGCAATTACAAGTTGTAATTATTTGAGTATAAAATACAGTATCATAATTTCACGAATTAAAAAATGAGGAAGGATTTGGTGAGGATATTTTTAAAATATAAATTTTACACAAGCCAGGGTGAACTGGATGCACTTGAATGAAGTAACTATATAACATGTTACACAACTTAAGAAAACTGTTACGTGTCACACATGTTTCCTTTAATTAAGTTGCCTAAGTTGTTGCACATATATTTTAATAGAGTTGCTTGATAAGGAAAATGTAAATAGAAAAAATGAAGTACATTTATATCTGTATTCATAAATTATAAATAGCACATAATAAGTCTGACAAGCGCTTCACTAAGTTAATGATTATTTATTGTTTTCTTAAGCTTTTAATAAAGTAAATAATATTGATATTTTGATAGCAAAAGATCAGTAGACATACCAATCATCATTAGTTATGCAACATTGCATTTGAAGTGCCATAAAATGGGATAACATTTAAGTAAGGTCACTTTTTATCTTTTATAGTTTTTATGGAGCGTGATTATAAACAAGACAATTTAGATTATGGAAACCTGTTTATCTGGTAAAAAATATTTCCCCATTAACATACTCTCATTTTTAATTATTAAAAGCTGCTTATTTATTGGTGAAATTTTGCTTAAATATGCAGCATATAGCAGGTATTCTACTAGTTGCAGATTTATGACAGACTGGAAATTATAATTAATATACACTTTCAGTATATAAGTAATAAAAATATTGTTCCTATGTATTTACTAGAGATTTATGAACCGTCACAATATATCACTGAACATTTAACAGCATTACATTTGAAGACATGAACTTTCACTTGCAGTGAACACTAGACCAGTGAGAGGCAAGTACTTCACTAGCTATGTAATTATATGAAAAAGCTTTCTTCTTACTTTCATTGATTGAATTACTACTCTTCAGAGGATCACACATTTAGAAACGTAGATGTATTAGAACATTTCATGTTTTCAAGCATGGAGCGAGTGTGGTCGGAAACATTCCAATCATGACAGAAGTTAGTTTCTATTCTGGAATATGCACTATTTTCCAACTTATGGTTCTTGTCTGATATGCAATGAAGATTAATAGTATTTGTGGTCCATATGCCTTGCTAAGGTGCATAACATGCAAGCAAACCCACTGGCAGAAACAAATTGTTGTATTTACAAAAATAAAAATTTTGCAACTCTTAATGAGATGCACATGTGTGTATAACCCTACCAAAATAAATGCAATAAAATATATACCAGCCACCGCAGAGAGGAACAAAATATAACAAACATTAACTTTAACTGACTTCATAATTCATTGCAAAACCTTGTAAGGACAGTTGCACATATGCAAGTAGTTATTTATTACTCCTTTTATTCTTTTTTGCAACAAATGTGCATTTCTTTGTAATTAGTGCAACACAATGCCACTAGAAACTTATTTGTTATTAAAATTGACTTTTAAATATAATGGTGTTTATTTTACTATTATCTAGAAAAAAAATTATTCTGTTGTCTTTATAGAAAGCAAGTTGTTGTTATGATTGCAAGGAAGTCAGTGAATTAACTTTCAAGTACCAAACTTAATTCATTAAAATTCCTCTCCTGGGTAATCTAGCAGTTTATAACTAAGATAATGAGTTACCAGGCTACAATTTCACTATAGATTATAGATAAGCCTGTAAATAGTCATTTAATCTCTAACCAAGATAACAATACAATTGTTTATGTGACAGTTAATCTGATGGATAAATATTAGAATCACTGGTTGCACATAATTAAATCTCAGGCTTAAAGTAAATTTTAATTAAAAGATAAGATTAGGTATATTCAGTTAAGTGGAGAGATTTACACAGTTGATGCACTACTGAACACTGTGTTCCCAGAATGTGCACCAACAACACTGATAAATATGGCAAACAAACAACTGATTCACTGATACTGTCACCAGTAGAAAGTGATACTGCTTCCTGTAGTAACACTCATGGTGTAGCACTTGTCATCAGATTGCTCAACACTGCTGATACATCCGAACTAACCGAGCAGTCGTAAATAAAAACAAATTAAACTGCGTCTCATTTGTATAACATGAGCTAACCTTGTGAATCAGCTGACGACGGTCTTTGTCTCGACTGCCCTAAATATATCGACGTAAACGCACTAATTAGCGATATCGAGTGGCGCTTACCTCTTCCCGGCGCTTCAGCCAGCGGCCGCAGGGGCTCTCCTCCAAGATCTCGCTCTCGTCCTCCGAATCCTCCCCGCTTTCCCGAGGAGACTTTCGCTCCTTGTCGATACTCCTGCCACCCGACATAACACCGATATACAACACCAAAACGTCGAACAAAACCACCGCACAGTTGATGAATACTTCACAGACGTTTTTTACAAGAAAACACTCGGTATATTTTCAAAATACACTTTTTCTCGTAACCATAATATCCAAGGCTGAATCGCGAGACGTCACTATAGTTTCTTCCCAAACCATTATTCGTTGCACGGCACTCGCTATTAACCTTTTGTTCGACAAATAATATAGTTTATATATTTGTCTAGAGCAAACGATAACACACAGCGTCTCCACTGAGCTTATTCATGATAATTGAAATAAATTGTCCGCCGGCGTAGCTCTCGACGTATTTCTATTCGACACAAATATAAATCCATAGTGACACTTTTACTTTTTTTGTCTGTCACCCACAGACAATATAACACAAATGGCACAGATGTAGATGCAAAAACGGGAGAATATTTATGTTACTGAGATTGAGATCATTTTCTATAAAATTAATTTTATACCAATAATTATTAAAATATATTGTTAATTTCAAAATAAGTAAACGAATAATTTACATGATTTTTAACCTTCTAATATTGCCTCTGGTAGCGACATCTGTTGTCATAGAAAGTTGGCTACAACTTTTTCACTATACAACACGTTTATCTGATTCCATTTTAACTGTATCCGACTCATGAATGCATGAACAAACTATTAATTTTAGTTTTATTTCTTTTTATGCAACTTCATATTTAATAAAAATCATGAAGAAAATACTTCGTTATCGTTGCTCGTGGGAAACACTGTGTTTGCGCTGTTCTTGATTCCCGTTATGTACTTAATATGAAACGTGTGTTACTAGATGGCGCTGTAACCAGATTTTATATGTAATTCTAATTTATTGTGTTCTATTTTTTTTTAATTAATTTCTGGTTCATATTTCGAATTCGTTTTGTTCATATTATGTTTGTGCTACAGTTTTATCGTTTTTCTACAGTGTTCAGTGCAATAAAAAATAAATGTCTCAACCAAACAATCAAAAATGATCACAACATTTATCTAGCGAATTTTAAAGCAAATGCAATTATTATTTGCCACTGCAGTGTCTATAAAAGTCGGTTAAAAAGGATTTAAATTATCTAGATCGTCGTCAACATTATTAAAAGTAGTTTGTCAGTCTACTCTGGACTCTGTGTCTCCCTTATGTCTTCACAGATGGCGTTAGTATCTGCAATGCTTATTTTCTTGCAAATCTTTAAATTCTCAACACCTATAATTTCCGATGTTTATTTTTTCCGTATCATCGGAATAGACATTCATTTATACACAAATTCAGTACATGTTGCTTTACGCGAAGTTCATTAAATAAAAACGCGACGTAAGTTTTTCGCCTCGTCTTTTGTATGTTACTTGACGGCACGCTACTAGTTGGTAAGAGTTTGAGTAGCTAAGGCATGATTTCGTAAAATATACGCCATAGCCCTCTATTAGAGTTATTGCCAAACATAATAGTGGCTCGTATCGCAACTAAACAAGCAGAGTATGTGTACATGTGTCCCATTTATGATTTATCACCTCCACCCGCTGATACTTGTAATAATTACCGCCCGATGTTCCAAGATGTGGTTAAGTTTAGCACGAAGAATAACCTAGGACAATAAAACATAAATGTTATTTACTGCACATTAGTCCGGCAGCGGTCCACTAGTTACAGACGTCCGTCATAAAACACAGAGTAGTGTTTACGACTGTCGCTAGATGTCGCTATTACCGGTCCTGCTACAGATAAAACACAGCGATGACTGATGTCTATTTGGTCATTACTTACCATGGAGTTTATGATTTAACTAGCTCCAGGATCCAGATTTCTCTTGCTGCCTGAGCCAGTTACGGCCTCAAGTCAGCTTAAAATGAAGGCTTTGTCGTACTTAGGTAATCGAAATAACCGTGAGGGAAATCGAGACCTGAGGGAAAGGCTTTTGTAAAATAAAAGTAACCATTCTGAGGATTTATTTTTATTTTATTACAACCCGTAAACATACATACCTACCATAAATGTTTAATTTAAGACAATATTTAGGAAGTTTAGAACAACGCACACGAAGTAAGAAAGTTTCAATTGTTAGTAAAACTCCTTGGTTTCGATATACCTAAGACGTGAGGTTAAGTATTGTGTTACAAGCCTACACAATTAATTTTAACTGTAGTGCGGAGCTGGGGCTCAATTTATAGGTAGCGTTTAATTGTTACCCTTGGCGGAGTTTGTGGTTAAAGTTTGAGAGTGCTGAAACCGCATATTTAGTAGATAGCTACGGGGAAATACTTTAAAGGATTTTGCTGAAGATTTGTGTTAAATTGAAACTTTAGGTACTTACCTGTATAGTTTTATATTTACCTATCTTTAGGAATGTTTCCTGGTCAATGACAGGGTTTAAATAATATTGTCATGCGAGAGACTGTTGGCGATTCCAAATTTAAAAAATCCAGGTTTCACCGATTATCACCATGCGTGCTGGTGAAGCTTAAATGCTCTTCTTCAAGTCAGATATTTATTAAATAATACATAAAAATAATTTGATATGTTTACATAAAAATTTTACATTCATCGATAGGGATTTATGTAATTTTATATACGATTTGTGTTCACCGCCACATTGCTTCCCGCACATTCGACTCACGCATTCGATTTTTAAATTCCGGTGACGCTCACGTAAGAACGTCTCACCGCGCGCTTTAAAAGAATAGAAGAAATGCGTAATGTTTGGCACAATTAGGTACATTCAATTGTTTACAAAAGTGAGTGCTTTATAAGCATCCTGAGCGGATAACAAATAGGAAGGGTTGTTGCCGGCCGGCTGACCCGTCCGATGTCGGAAACGTAAAGGACCGCAAAACCGGTGCCGCGACCTTGGCCACGACCGTTGTTGTGTTGTTTCTTATGTTTGTTTGTATACTTATTTGTATTGTATGTTAAGTACTTTAGTATAACGCCGAAAAAACCGGGAAGATCATTTACATACTTGAGTACCTACATGAGGGAGTTTATAAGTGGAGTAGGTAGGTATGTATATGGAAAAGAGAACCGCGGATTTCATAGCCTGAGTGTACATGTACATAAGTATATAAGGGCGTACCACGGGTTAGTTCATAGACATAGGTACCTACAGGTATGACGTCACAATTAAATTAGGTTTCTCGGCTGAATGATCACTAGATAGAAAAACCCTGAATATCTATCGATATAAGGTAACTTCGACAACGTTTCAGATCATTTAATTCCAAGTTAGACAACACAAATTGAGAATAAGCTCTTGTAACGGTTTAGGGCTCGAACAGATGAGCGACTTTGTCTAACATTTTTGTAATAAAATTGTATTTACCTATGACTTTCACTTATCTGTAAGTACGGGTGTTAGTCTTGTTTGGGGAAATAAAGACTATCAAGCTATTATATATAGGTAAGTAAAAAATAAATATATAATTTTTTTATCTAAATTAAAAACCGTTTGACTTATTGAAGTCCAAAGTAGCAAATAGTCTGTTCAGTAAATTACGGTATTGTAAAGGCACCATGTTAGTGAACTTCAAAAACGTTAATTAAAAAAAAAAGCGTGGTTGATAATAAGAAGTCGATGATGTGCCAACATCTTTATTATAATCCCCGGTGGCACAAAAACTCCGTTTAATCTTCGAAATGCGTGTTCCCAATTGTTTGATGTGGCAAATTGTCTTTTTGTTCGTAACTTCGTGATCAAAGGTAAGCAGACGCTGGCTTAATTTTACATTATTCTGCATTATTCGTTTAGGTAAATCAGCTTAACATTGTATAAAAATAAAAGATAGCCTGAGTAATTATTTTTTATCGATGTAAACAGTCATGAATTTTCCTGTAGCTTTAGAATTATAGGGATACTGCAAGTATATTCTAAAAACAGAGACCATTTCGTTTTGCATTTATTACAGCTACTTACCATACTAAGTTACTGAGTATACAAATACGTTACGTAAATCAAAAGGCTATTCCCACTTCGGTCATGGGAACGTAAGAGAGGCCATGGGACAAGCATGGGAATTAATTACTTCCCCTGAAATCGCTGTGTTTCACGGAGTTTCCCACCGAAGTGTCACGCTAAACAGTGAATGTTTCCGCCACTAATGGCGGTGTTAATTACAGCGCCAAGTTAATTAATGTTCAGATTTCACGTTGATATTTTTGGAACAATTCGTTTTCAAATGCGATTTGAATCTGGCAAGTGTTGTAGGTACTTGGGAACTGTTGTTTGGTAGATAATAAGTAAAGGGAATAAACAATAGAACTACGAAGGATAATATTGATCTTAAACTTATTTACATTCTTTATTTGTAGTGATGGACACCGCGTGTTAGGTACCATTTCTGTTAAAAGCATACATTATCTCTTGGCGATTATAAAAACATGAGGATGTGTTTTCCCTGTTTATAAAGTTGCAATTTACCGAGTTTATTGCTTATGACAGCCTTTCAACCTACAAAATCCTAAAAATACACAGAAAGGGGCGAAAATAAAAATACAATCCAGGCTTGCAAACTGGCTGTGACACGCACTCCATCAATTTCCAGCCATTTCCGACAAACATGCAAACATCAGTTAGAGAAAAATCAATATGGTTTTTGGCTAACTATGTCATGGTCTTATTTCATCCGCCATCCCTTATTGGGGGCGAAAAGTACAAGTTCCCTATTTTTTCCTTCCGATTAAATTCGTTGCGGCGCCGGAGGCAATTTAACTTCGGTGAACGTATTTTAATGTTTGGGTGCCAGGCAGGCGGGCCCGAGGCGCGGGGAGCGGGCCCCAAGACCCTGTACTGAGAGAATTCAGGATTTTTACGATATTTAAATTGGTGTGATACTGTTTTCGTATGAAATTTAGATGACTTCTGAACTTTGTTTACGTCTGAAGTTGGGGTGTTAAAAAGTTTCGCTTGATTAAGGTAGCGTGAGTGTACGCTACGCTTATTTTAATGAAGTACCTGTTTACCTTTTTCATTTCGTGATGTTTAATTTTTGTGGCGTTGTTTGTGTTGTGTATAAGGAAAACAGCGACTTAAAAGCTTATCTACGGTCCCTTCAATTACATCGTGGAAACGATTTCATTTTAACTTCAGACTTCTCATATTCTGAGAGAAAATATAATTCTGATTTTAAACGACAAGTTTCAAGGTAAACTCTCACAAAAGGAAATGGCAACACCTTCAATACTACAATAAACTATAGCTTGGAAGGTAACGGTGGAAGGAAACTTCCTGCGCTGTATTGTTTACTGATATAACTGAAGGAAACAATTAACACGAGGCTCACAGCCTTAACACAGGAAATTCAATTATCTTACATAAGAAGGAAATATAGAAGATCTCTGTAATTCTTATGAAGATGTTTATTCTGGGATGTTCTGAAGTCTATATTTGAGGACACGGGAAGTATGCTGGCTGACTCAAGAACCTTTGATTTTATTATAGAAGTGATTTTTTCCTCAAAAGCTCAACTGAACGTTGGGTAGTTATTCGTCTGAGCTGCACTCGTTCTTTATTTACTGTTATTACACCTTTTATATTTTTCATTTCATCATCAGTACCTTTGCTATAAGTATAATAAAGCTGTAAGATACGGCTTTAACACTATAACCCAATTAGAGTACGTGTCCAGACGAACATTTAATTTAATAATGATTATATTTTAATTTATCTTAAAGATGTTTGTAAGATGTAACAGCATAATGTTTATTATGTTTTAATATTATTCTCTGACTAAATAACATTCTTAGACACAAATATGTTCGTTTACAAAACATTTTAATTTTAATTAAAATTAGTCTAAACATGTAGTTATAATATTAAACTGAATAACGAGTACCTTTTCTTGACAAGTTCGTTAGAAATTGCTACGGCGTAGCACCCAGGTTTCGTAGCACAGAACATTGTATAGCACTCGCGCTACGAATACTTTCAATACGTGTAATTGACATTTTCACCAATATAAAAGTACCGTAACTTAACAATATTATCGTAGGCAAATTCTCAATAGTTGTGCGGTGACCCTCGTCACTTTGACCCTAAATCCTGAGGGTCTTTGAGTAAGGATCGCGAATTTGTCACCCAGACACGAATGGAATCGTTAAATAGGGGTCTAGACTAAACTCAGGTAATTTCAAAGCTCGAATATGGCGGCTATGATTATGAAAAATATTGGCGACGCGTGACGGAGACAGTTATTAGGTAATTGTTGATTTTTTTCTATTATTATCGGAAAAAGAAATGCTACAAAGGCAAAAAAAGTCAAGAAACATCAGTTCATTTTTAATTATTTCTTAGAATTCGTCTTTGACTAGATTCGCTTCGGCTTAGCAACGGTTCAAAATAATCTAGTGCACTGGCTAAACTAATTTTATAAACACGTAAATTTATAAAATTGGCCTATATTATTACGTGTGGTCCGTAGGAGTTCCTTAAGTTACCTTTCTTACCGGTTCATGTGGCACATTTTCTAAGAGTTTTATTTACGTAACACGAGTGAATCCGTGGGCAGAAACTAGTATGTAACAGAGTTAGTTTATATAAGGTTCGTGGAGCGTGGGCGTACAAAAACATCGCTCAAATGATTAACGATTGGCTAAAGTTTGCGCTAATTCACTTGTTTGGGGACCCAGAGGTTACTTTTCGGTTAATTAATTGTGACCCTGAGATACTTACATACTATTTATAAGTGTGAAGTAATAATAGGTCTACAGGAATGTAGGTGTAAGGTGGTTCCCAAAATAAGTGCCGTAATACCTTAGTTCTGGAAATCTACTAAGACAAAACATGAAGCTTTCTTGAGTATAAATAAATTGGACCAATTCGTACCTGTTTACCTACTTATTAGACTTCTAAATATAACATGCACATATGTCAATAGAATGGGATCATAAATACTGCTGCATAATTTATAACATTGCTTTTGGAAATTATTGCTGTAATAAAATATGGTGTACCATATAGGTGACCGCAGCATGGTCTGTGGGTCATTAACGAAACGGATGGACAGACAGAATGCCAAATAAATGGGAACCACTAACTTAATTTATGAATTGATGAAAATAACGAATTTATTTTGCAATCATTGCTGAATTTCAGTATGAAGTTAAAACACAAATATCTATGTACCTATTGACTTCCTTCTTGTGTTCATAAAGCTAATCGTGGAATATAGGGAAGCAGCCAGGATATACCCTGTACTATCAATGAAAAGAAAATTTTCATTTACAAATTGTATTACACACGAGGTTAATGAGATATCATCGCTTTTATACAGTAATTACTTCTACTTTACATCTAAGTACAAAATAATATTTGTATTACATACCAACTAATTACACGTACGATTACCAAAAGCCCAAACAATTACGCCCATTAGGGTCACATTACACAGCTACAATTCTTCGTTAAATATTAAAACGACAATACGCAATAATAGGCCTTCAAGAAGGCAGACTTTCGGACAGGGGGAGCTAATTGTACGCCATTTTTTACCGCTCAAACACATTTCGCTAATTGTGTGTAATTTTTCTGAGTATTCCCTTTGTTTTTATATTCAACAACGCTTTGGTTAATTTCTCTTATGTTGGCACAAGTGGCTGTTTTGTTCAGTTGTAATTGGATTGGACAGTGTGTAAAAAACCGGCCAAGGTTGAGGTGAAACCATGCTTCTAAGGGGTTTCGTACATTGGAAGGTAAGTAACAGTGGTATAGATAGATAATGGAAATTGCACTAAAATTCAAAATTAAATACAACACAACAACAGAGTGATCTATTTTACTTGTCAGTTGTGGTACTGGACTCCGAAATGTTTTTTTCTTGCTACTAATGACATAAAAGGAAACAGAAACAGTGAATTGGTGGCTTGAGGAAACGGAACGATGTCGATAATCTTTGAACATTGACTTTTGGTAAATTCGTAACACGATTGCGTAGGTTTGATTAATTGAAAAGCAATAATACTGAACAGGAAAATGTGTAACATGTAAATTGTGAAATGTTACGGATAAACCTCGTAAGAGATTAACTACGCTCAGGTACCTATAATTGTTACAGGATATAAACCAAAATGGCTTTTTGACAAGAAATCAGAAAATGAAAAGTGTGAAACTTGTGTAGAATTATAAGTGCACAGGATACCTAGTGACATACCTACTGCTGGTGTGCTTATTAAAAATGTCTATTTAGGTACAGATCGATAGTCTTTAATTAGAAGAATTCAGATAAACTTTGAAAAATTCAATAAAATTAGTGATGTAGATAAGAAACGTTCTAGCCTTTCATTCCACAATCTTGTTGAACATCAATAAAGATGCAAGCAATCAGTTCCCTGTCATAATCACAAAACCGTGATCAGTTACCTGACGCGGCGGAAGGTGAGATGAAGGTGCGCGCACACTGCTAACAACGCGGCCTCATTAGTGGGCACGCTCCACCGCACTGGTTGGACACGCGCCCTTATGACACGAGTTATTGTGTTAAGGAGGATTATCGTGTTCTCCTTGTAAGCCGAGAGATTTATTTACTCTTTAACGGCGAATACTTTCTGTTACCGCAATTTTTGGGAAGAAAATAAATGTAGTCAGCGTTATTAAAAATTACACAGTGAAAACGTAATATATAGAGCTATCAAAATTATTGCAGACTTTTTGATAAAAAATGTCCAAAAAACACTTTCCTAAAGCCTTACTTTCGCTCCCATTTTATAATGTAGATTCTCTTTTCTTTCCAAGATTTAATATGGGAAGTGTTTTGTAAGGAACTCATTTTAATTTATTCGGCAGATGCTCTCAACCAAACTGTCAGCGAGGTTTAAGAAAGATAAATTGATATCTGGGTTGATTAATTACATGGGTTTCATGGCACCCATACTGAGCGGTAATGATTCCTGTTCATTGTGAGCCACTCCATATCAGTGGAGAATAGAACAGATTGGACATTCTGGGGCTTATGAAATGTAGGTAATTTTCCTTTATGTCAAATTGCCGGTCTCATTTAGTTAAAAAAAATTCTGACGTGTAGAAGTGTGTATAAAACTTACTAACAGAAATACTTACCCAATTCATGAATTGTAACAGCTAACTACTGTTTAGATTCCTATGCAACTCAACTGACGTTTTGTTCATAATTTGAACTGCGTGATATGGTTATTCCAATCTCACAAAATCAGAATTTCCTATACTTACTAGTATTCAATTTATTTCGAAGCAAATAATGATCGCCTCATGAATGTACCCTAACACAATAGTCTGCAAATACACCACGCCGACATACACAGGGTGTGACAATACCCCCAGCCCCCAGCTCATCACCCCCCACCCCCCGGTGGTGTTCAATTAATCGCCCCCGCGCTGAAACACTTCTTTATAACCTTTATAACAAATACAAGCGTTTCCGTTCGAGAGCCTGTAGGTTGAGGTACGCACTAGGGGAAAAAACGCCGCGGTTTTTTACTTAGAGATGTAGTGGGTATGACTTTGAAATATACTTATATAGTATATTTGAAATATACTTATGTAGAGCCTTATTAAAAGAGAAAAATGAATATATATATATACGATTGGTAAAGACATTCGAATTGAGAACCTCCTAATTCAATCATTAAGTTTCAGTTTGAATAACAATACGGGTTATGTGATACAGAGAGAATGACTTAATACGCATAAAGCTACCTATATAACTTGGCTATTGTTTGCATAGTCTCATGGTAAATTTGCTGAAAATACATCTCCCCTATACCCTTTAACGGCCTTATCCGCCTATATATTTAAAAACTCCAGATACATATACAAAACTGCTGCGTTTTTTTCAACCGAGTGCGTATTTTGTTAACATAGTACACAAAGTGCCTGTGTGCTAGTATGAGCGCAAATCCTATTTCCTGCTATCACGCCGACCGCGGGGTGAGCAGCACTTGAGCTCGTGTGCCCGACTGTCACTTGTCACCGGTGCTAGTTGCTCGAGAGAAGCAATAGGATATTATTGGATACTAGTAATTGTTTCATAGGAAATTGCAGTATTAAATTGCCCTTTTTATGAGGTGTAGGTACTAGTGTTTGCCACTCAAGAAAACAAAACATATTTATTTAGTGAGTTTGGTTATCTGTGTTAGGGACAGTATATATGAAATTATAGAAACATGCGAAGTTGTTATTTTGAGGCATTTTCCATTAACAGATAATAAGAATCTTGTGAATACATTAAATTTCAAATTCTGAAACATCAAACCGTGATTTCTTTATTCACTCCGACACCTTTATCTCGTTTAGAAAATGTTCGCTAACATTTTATACAAGATGTGTCTATTTAAAGCAAAGACATTCGCTTTAAGTGGATAGGGGACACATACAAGACGATTCTATTTCCTTTCCTATTGATATTCAGCTGCACCGAGACGTCACGCCTTTGTCGAACCCAGCTTTTGATCTTAAGACGGCTTTTATCCAACACCGAGTCTGTTTCCTTTAAATATTATTTAAATAAATTCTAGAATAACATTTTAAACAGAATTTTTGAATTTTCAGACCACATTTTGAACCAAAATATTATTCAACCTTAATTAATATATTCTAAAATGTTTGACGCAAAAAGGATCTTCTGAAATCTGTTTTTATTTTCCAATTGAGTGGATCTGAAAGGTACTCTACGTAGGGGTCGACGGATGTCAGCGTGACTAAAGCTTTTGAATAAATCGAAGCAGCCAATTAGAAAGGCCACAGTCACAAGATTAATTAGTCCGTAATTACAGATTGAATTCAGTATTTAAAAACATTGATGAAATATTACAGGAGTCCTTAGCATTAGTATAACGCAAAAACACTAAAATGTTCAATAAATTCTAAAGTTTTTTTTTATGTTTTTACACTTAGTTTAATTTTATTACATTGAAAAATGATTAATTAGTGAAGTTTTCTGTGGTGGTAAAATTAAAATGTTTTTGATCGCTATTGCATAAAGTATTGCCACCTTTTAATTTAACAGTCTTTAAAATCTCTCTCAATAAAAAAAGTTTGTGATGTTAGAAATTGTAATGAAGTGACAGATTACGGTTACTTTATTACCAAAACATATTCCCACATAAAACATCAACCTAATTGATAAACTAGTGACTAACGTATGTAACAACATGTCTAAGCACGAACAAGTTGTGACATGTTTGGGTACAAAAACAGCGACATAAACATTTCACGCTACTTGCCCCGCGATGTCCGCGTCTCGTCTCGTTTGTTTGAGCATTTTAACTAACAGCAGGAAGCCAATGGACGTGCGGGGAAATTAATGACTTGAATGAAATTAATGGCCGATGGGACGTCGCCAAGTAGAGCACGTTTCCTAGTGTATCACTTGTGTGCGTGTACGCATGTACTAATAGGGCTACTCTATGATTTTTTATGTTATGTTGTTTGTCACGTGGATTTCCTGTTGTTTTCTGTTACGTTAAGTAGTAAAAAGTTTTCCCATTCAATTTCAAATGGACTGAAATAACGGCCTAAAAAACCTATACAAAACAGTAATATAAAGTAAGAAAACTACCCATTCCCATGGAAAATTGTACGAAACAAAGTTTCACTAGAAGACGTAACAATTAAAAGACGTAACAATTAAAAACAAAAGCAGTTTCAACAAACTTCTAAACTGCACTTCACACAAGTGGATAGTGGATATCAAAACCTAGATTAATTTATAAACCCTATCTATATCCTAATAGCACTGCAATTATAAACTTTGGAAACTTCTATTTAACATATGTGTAGATGCCCTAAGCTCACAGTTACCCAAACGATTCTCACACATGCCACTTAATTCTAAGCCTTATTCTTTTTGCACCAATGACCAATCCAGCTGCAAACTTAATTTGGTAATTAGTTTAGGCTCTATAAAAATAGTTATTTGAGTTTAAACCGTAAGTGGTTCGCTATAGAGTCCATTATGGGGTGAGTTATGTGAGGCTATGAAGGCGTCTGGATAGTTTGGTGAATTGGACCGTCTGGCCGCAAGTAAGTCCGTGAGTAGAGTACTGCACAGCATATTAATGCTACGTCCTAGGTAAACAGGTTTTGTGCTCGCCTGTGAACAATACAGGCTGAGTTATTTTACTATGGCTGAAAAGCACTGGAATGGTAACGATAAGGATAAACAGTAGGCAAGAGCTTAGAGAATAAGCAAGTGGATTTAGCGTTAAGATAATATAGTTATAGCAGGCCAAATTCTTCTAGTATCAAAATATAGTACAGCTATTTTCTTTTTCATGTTATAGGCAATTTTCTTCATATCTTGATATGAACTTTAATATTTTCGTCCTCTCCTATTTACCATATAGACCATATTTCAATGTCAGATGGCACTATTTGGTGCAGTCCGATTGTAAATCCTGAAAAAAACCCACAAATCGCTTCTGCAAGACATTTAAATAATGCACAAAAAATAAATAGGCTGACTATAAAGACACCATTACTTGGACCCACAATTTATAGGGGACAGACAGGACACTCGGTAACAGACGTCCTTTTTTAAGGACAAAAAAATCTTCGCACGTGATTCTCGAAAATAAAGAAAACTTATGAATGATATTCAATTATTTGCTGATCTCGAAGTTTCTGAACTTTGATTAGAGTTTATAAGTTTATGTCACGTAATCAGACTTTGTTATTTGTCTGTTGCGTCACAGTTTAATTACGTGTACTGATTCGTAACTGCTTGCTTAGTGCTAACTGGGAAGTTAGAGCTATGTCGTTCAGTTTCTCAGAAATTAGTAACCTATCTGGTAGATTTTCTTACTAAATTGGATTTTGAGATAAGATCAACAATATCCAGGAATAGATTTGCTTCTAGATATGATTTTGTAACAAGAACACAGCACATAGCCTCGATCAGAACCGCGTTTGGATAGTACAGATAGTACTTATTTATTACTTAGCCGCGACAGCATGATTTGTATTGTTAAGATGGGATATTTTTTACGGCTTCGAACTAATACATGTATAGTAGGTATTAGGCGTCCTATATTTAGATATTTATGGATACAGTGTTGTACTCTGTAACAATAATATCCCTCTTTATGACACGACTTTGTCGTTTTATTACACATCGTTGTTCCGTCAATTAATTCAGTTTTAACTGCACTCACAAATCTGTTTGTTCTCATTTAAGTGGTATTTTCCAACAATTTATGAGCAGCTCAGCGCCCCCAGTTGATCTCCTTCCATTAAGACGTTTTTCCTCTTATTTAAAAGCCGGTGAAGTTTTATACTGCCGGTTGTTATACATTAACATTTTAAATCCTTTTCAATAAAGCGTATAATTAATTATGTAAACTTCAGCCGTTCGTAATAACTTACTTTAATATTTGTAGGCAGCTGATGGATTGCAAAAGATAACTTCCAATTAAAAATTAAAAGTTAATGGAAGTGAGCAAAAAAATATAATAAGCAATTGCTGGAAAAAATATTTTTGGAAATTGTTTCAGTTTTGTTGAGATAATTTAAAATTCTTAAAGTATAATCTGATTAGATATACCTATTATGTTTAAGATATTTTAGTGCACATAAATAAAGTCTCATCGTGCCAATCTGAACTCAAATTACCCCGATATGGTGCTAATGCACGTTTCCGTATTTTCTTTTTTACGATTCTTAGCTAGTGTTGTAAAAACCGATTCTTTCCACTTTATGATCTCCGATTCAATCGTAAATCCGCTGGGTCCCGTCGATATTAGGTGTGTTGTAAAACTTTTACTAGTTTTTACTTTTTCCCGGTTTACACGGATTTTGCGATCTAAAAATAGATTTTGCAGTCTTTTGTTTACAAGTTAACTTTTTTATATTCTTGTAATTCAGATTAAAAATGGTGTCCTTAGAAATCTAATGAAGCTGGAATTTGAAATGAAAGATTTATTATTCGACCTTTTTTTAGTTTCAAAACAAACGATTGCTAATTCTTCAGGCTTAGAAAAACCATAATCTTCAAAAAATTTCATGAAATCTACAAATTAAGTTTAGGAACAATGTGCCGTTTTCAGAGAAAATTAATTTGTCTTTATTAGTGCGAAAGACAAATGATAATCAAGTCTAGTTTTTAACGTTAATCAGATTTTTTGGGAATCGAATATTAATTTGAAGATTTCAGAACATTTTTTTAGATTTAATTTTAATATTCATGTTTTAATACCTAGCATAGTTATAATGCTTTCAATATTTGTAGGGTGTACACAAACAAAGCCTCACAGCCAGATAGGCCAGCCTATAAACTAGACCACAACCAAAACCAAACTATTTAATAAATTGTCTGATTAGCCTGATATAATAAAGACAGGGAGGAAACTATATTTCAAACAGATTCCATCTATCTTAAATACAATTTAAACGGATTATATCTACCTCTAACCTACTAAGTACATATCATAAATAAATAAATAACTTTATTAGTACCTCAAATTACAAGTTACAAAAATAACAGTGAAACCACACTAGGCAGAGCCTGAATCGTGACTTACAAACAAAAACGTTTACACTAATACTAGTAAAATAAATTAAATCTACATTTAATTCTAAAAAAGTAATATCAATAAAATATTCGTCATTTTATCTTCAGCTTAACAAGAAGCACATTAATACACAGGCTTCACCAACTTAACAAACATCGTACCTGCAATATTATAAACTAGGCTCAAGTTGATCTGTCTCTCAAGCCGACCAAATTTATTCATGGCACTAGCTGTTGCCTGCAACTTCGTCTGCGTGGGCAATATAGAATAGTCAAAATACTACTTATCCCGTAGGTGCATTCTTTCACGTGACAGTATAATTATGATTAGCACTTAGCAGTCGCATAGATTCATTGATCAAGGTTGTGTTGTGGATGTGACCATTTATCTAAACAAAAGAAGTAAAGTTTGTGACGTTGTGAATATCTCTGGATCTAGTCAGCCAATTTGGAAAATTATTACGTATGGTGCGTAAGTAATTTTCACAGGAAACAGCTATAATCTATGTCTATATGCTTTGAGTCTGACAAAGCTGTCATTTGTACATTTTCTGCAGCTGCTGCGACTAATCAGAAGCCAGAAAGTCTGTCAGTCTTACCATGAATATCGTCTTGTGTAGTTGACTGGATTGTAGATAGGTAGTCGCTCCAAGCAAAATATTGGTACTCAAACAGATTCGGTGACTGGCAACCAACACCAACATAGTTGGGGAATAGCTGGATGGATGATAAAATGAGTCATCATCATCAGCAGGCGCATAGGGTAGGATAGTTTCACTACTGGGGAGAAACACTTGTATGACGGGGATTTTCTGTGCACTTACTCACTATGGTAAGGCTGACCCCACATTAGGCGTGCGTGATCCTCGGGCGTGTGAGTAGCGCGGGCGTCGCGAGCGCGCTGCGTGAACGTCGCGTTTTGCTGCCCTGCGGCATGTGTGAAGAGTGCAAGCGACGCGCTCGCGGCGAGCACGCGGCGCTCGAGTTGCGTTCTTACCCCTTCGCCCGCTATCCCCGCCGCGCCGCCCGCTAAACGCCTTAGCAGTTAAACGTCAAGGAGAGCGGCGCGTGCGCGCCGCGAGCGCGCTGCAAGTGCCGCAGGGCAGCAAAACGCGACGCTCACGCAACGCGCTCGCGACGCACGCGCGGCGCCCGCGCTACTCACACGTGTGGTGGCCTAAGCCGGGACTCCACCGAAATGTTTGCATTAGTTCACGAATAGGTCTGTGCGAGTCCACTTCATGTGTTCGTACTTGAAACCTGCAGTTTTGCCAAGATTTTCAAAATGTACGCTCGCAATTTGCTATTTCTTGGTGCAGCCAGCAAATCAAAAGAAACATAAGTGTTGTATACTGTGCGTCACTACCGCACACCGGGAAAATTTCGCTCTTGCGGAGGACGTTTATATACCATATTTTGTGTCACACGTAAACAGGACGACAGTAAGTATCCACCGAAACACTTTCAAAGATCTGATGAACAAACAAATCAGACCTGACTTGGTCACCTAGGGCCAATCAGAGCTCTATGAAGCGATCATACGCTTTGGCTCCTACTGTTATTGTGGTTTCTGAAAATTTAATCACCTCATTCAACGATGGATGTAATTCTGATGGTACTATTAAGAACACTTGCTTAGCGCATAAGCTGACGTTAGCAGGTCAAGTCTTTTGACTTCTCGAATAGGATACCATTGGTTTATGTGCAATGCACACCTGCAATGCATTCTGGATTAGGATAGGATATAGGTGGATAGGATTTCCAACAGAGAACAATTCTGTCTTTGTGATTAAATGACATCAAACGTAGTTTTATATAAAAGGTGTTTTTTAGGGTTTTTCGACTTGGCTCGGGTCTTACTGAGACTGTTCGTAATCGTGAACAGTGTATTTGCGATCAGAAGTTGAAAGTAAACATGTCTTTGGTATGCGGCGCGTAATTTGTACGTTTTCAGACGCATAAAGCATTTTACGTGTGTATGGTATTAAATCGAGAAAGCTCCCATTTCTTATCTGCACTTTGTATCTGGGCTTGTTTTTAAAGCTACAGAATCCTACATTACCTACCTCACGCTTAGCAGCGCTTGCGAGAGATAGATCCTCATTTCTTCTAGGATTAAGTTTACATATTTTGCATCAGAAAAAATAATTAAGGTCTACTTAATACAACCCCAGCGGGGCCCAGCAGGGCCAAGGCCTGCCGGGGCTGCGGGTTGTTCGACAGAGATACCGCGGCCCTGGTACACAAAAGGCCTATGACGGAACACGACGGTTTTTAGTCAGTAAGAGTCTGACACTCCCTCACCGCTGCTAACCCACAGCCGGAGGGGTCATTTGATGATTTTTGACGTCGGAAAAAAAAGGTCTACTTAATATTACTCACTCAAAGTAATTTGTTTTAAGGCCACCACATTAGTGGAAGATAAGCTAAACTATGTTTATGAAAAAATCCTGATATGAACTCCATCTGTAACTTTAAATGATAATTAATTGTTCCACTAAAGTCATCATTTTTGACATTATGTTCAAAAAATAATTTAGATGGCACCGTTTTAAATTTGGCCGAGAACTATTAATTTTCCTTTCATCAAGGTAATAATATAGTTGGATTTTGATGTGGCACGGCAAACTGACAAACACTATTGAAATGTCTATCGAAAAATTACACTTCGTGTTAAAATATGGTGAATTACGGAAAATACACAACTCCATCTGTTGAAATAATAATCCTCTATAAAGAATGTATTGTCATTTACCACCTCGCTCCTTTGACAAATTGATGGTGTATTTTATTTACCACAGATGGAGCTACTTTAACCTTGGCTAAACAAAATGTTCATTTTTTTTTTTTCTTCCGAAGTTACTCATAAAGGTGTGATTTTCTGTGTAAAGATTAATAATAGGCCGATCAACTAATATAAGTACAACATTCAAATGTACAGTTTTGACAAATAGATTGCGTGTCGTAATATTTTACATCTTGAATTCACAAAATTAATCATATCTTTTGATAGAGTGAATCGATTTCGATGAAACAAAAACTAAGTAATACCCCAAGTTACATAGAATTTTTGTATATAAGCATTGTCTGCATTTAATTCGTAGATTTTACGTGAATCCCGAACAAACAAACAGATAAACAGACAAACAGACAAACAGACAAAAATGATGGAAATGGGTTCTGTTAGTTATCCTTTAACATGCTGGCTATTTTTTTTGTCAATTTCTTCAATGTACAAAAATTACTTTTCTACAGATTTATTATATGTATAGATTAGAACTTGGCGCCGATGCCAACTGCACGTGCATACAGAGGTGCAGTCGCTATGCATCACTCACATATACTATGTGCTAACTGCTGATTGCATACGATATGCACGAAGTAGGAGACAGCTTTTGTGCTGTGTATTTGCTCGAAATAGGACTGTTAATTAAACTTCATCTTTATGTATATTATGAAGAGAAAAAAGTATTGTTGTTTGTTTGTTTCTAATGGATAAACTCAAAAAGTAGTGGACCGATAAAAAAAAATATTTCACTGTTGCAAAGCTATGTATTTTATCCCGGTATGGGCAGTAGTTCAAACGAGACGCGGGTGAAAAAGCGGGAAAACGGCTAGTGGATGATAAAAATCTATATAAATAAAAATGAATTGTTGTTCGTTAGTCTGATTAAAACTCGAGAACGGCTGGGCCGATTGAGCTGATTTTGGTTTTTAAATGTTTGTAGAGGTCCAGGGAAGGTTTGAACGATACGAAGTTCGCGGGATTAGCTAGTAAAAAATAAATAAAAATAAATATTAGTAGGTACTAGTAGCTTATTTCAGCAAATTTTCAAAGTTTCTAACAGTTTGCATGTTCTTTGCAATAAGTAGAATTTTCAATGCAGTTATAGTTATAAAAGTAATAATTATAAGTTTCGTGCAAGCACTCCAGTTAAGTTTAAAGTATGAAATTTAATTTTAAGGAGGAAAATTGTACAAAAGACCCGTAAAGTTATATCGTACTGATTTCCGTTCTCATTAAGTTTTGTAAGTATAGCTTTTAACTGTTCAATAGCATAAGATTAGCTATTGGAAACGATTATAATAGGAATATACGAGTATTAAAATTTTAAAGGTAGTTTCTGTGGGTTTTATCTACTTCTACATAGGAAATGAATAGCAAATACACTGTTAGAGATGAAAAATAATAATATTTATTTCAGCCCGATTTCATTAGTAAGATTTGATGTCATAAGTTTTAATATGTGAATTTAAATAATTCGTGGTTTCTCTCAAACCTTAATTTAAAGCTTTTTTTATACCGAGCTTTTATCTCCGGTTAATTTTGCGAGTTATTTTATGTGGAGTTTAATTTGAACATTTAATATAATGTTTCATTAAGTTTTATCATTGCAGCGAAGTGCCTATATAAATAATTCTCAGTAAAAACTTTGACGAATTGTACCAGTTTAATTTATTATGAGAGATACTTAAAGACAGGCAGATAGAAGAAATTATTCCAACTTAGTCACTAATATACACATCATCCTCCGAGCCTTTTCCCAACCATGTTGGGGTCGGCTTCCAGTCTAACCGGATTCAGCTGAGTACCAGTGCTTTACAAGAAGCGACTGCCTGTCTGACCTCCTCAACCCAGTTACCCGGGCAACCCAATACCCCTTGGTTAGACTGGTGTCAGACTTACTGGCTTCTGACTACCCGTAACGACTGCTAAGCATGTTCAATGACAGCCGGGACCTACAGTTTAACGTGCCATCCGAAACACAGTCAATGGTGTCTAAGATATACTTAGAAAGTACATACAAACTTAGAAAAGTTGCATTGGTACTTGCCTGACCTGGAATCGAACCCGCGCCCTCATACTCTAGAGGTTGGTTCTTTGCCCACTAGGCCACCACGACTTCCATTGCATTAGCATCATTGGTGTCGAGATTTTGAGATAAAAAAATGTACCTATGACGCACGTGAAGTATTTACTTGGCCCCTGCAAAAAATGGAACTTTTGAATCCTTCCAATGATTAAGGCCTGATATTATACTGAGATCATAAAAGAGCACTCTCGAATGACACATAAAAGTGTAAAATCACAAAAGAAAATAACACTCCGTGAGTACCTTTTTAAGTCGTTTCAACAGCCACCTATCATCTTTCACGATGACAGAAAAAATGGTAAAAGGTTTGCTACCACGCATTCCAATAGGAATACCCGACTGCACTGGGCACGCAATAAAACTCCTTAAGATCCACTATCCCCATAAAACAAGTGTTAAGGTGAATGAGAAATGCCATAAATTCATATTCCATTTGGCTAGCACAATACAATAGGGATGTTTCATATCCATACTTTGATTTATCGCTATCGATGATAGTGTTTATCGATAGTTTGCCAGTTAATACGTTGACTGGGAGGGGCCGAATGTGGAGTTGAGCCGTGGTAATCGCCTATGGATCGCCTGTGGATCTTCTAGCATTATCATAAATTCATTTGTTATTCCGGGGACTGCTTTCAGTTGAGCGGCAATGCGGCATCTATTATAGTATTATAAAATCTGATTTTTTTCTATTAAACATTTTGAAATCTAAGACATTTTTAAATTAGTCCAAAGCAAGTAATTTATTAAGCAATACTCAGCACGAGTTAAAACAGATGTTATAGCGTGGAAATAAAAAAATAAAAATTACAAACTGCGCTGATTGAAAAAGTTAGATAGCAGAGAGTTCCATTGAACAAATAAACTACCTATTGAAACTATTGGCGTGGGAACAAGTGCAGATACATTAATCTGGGAGTTTGCAGATTGTATGCAAACAATGTTCCAATACTTTAATTGCGAACTAGTCATGCGCGGTCTCAGTTTCAGACTATTTGCTTTATTCGCAATAGTTTAATGTACATCGCAATGGTTTACCGCTCAACTATGAGCTGTGATTAATGCCCACACTTTGGCAAACCCTTTGATCTAACGATGACTGTATATCATGTTTACTTGTTTGCATGCAAGGATAATGCGTTAATTACGTTAAATTTATAATTTTCAACTAAGAGTTCTTGACGATTACCTAGGAGTTATTTAAAAATATCGATATTTACCCAAGTGTTTTCACCAGGCAGGTACATCTCTAGCTGTCCACTCGTAAAGATGACCGCACACGGAGAAGTTTTACGACACATTAAAATTAAAGTTGACGCGAACAGCGAAATGTACTCATAGCTTTATGTACGTCATAATATATGAGTGTTATGTACTATACGTGGTATATAATAACTTAAGTATTCACTGGTTGTCTCCAGAGCTTTAGGAAATTGCTATAACCTATAGGAAATTCCCAAAGAAAATATTTTTCGAAGTTAACGAAGATTGAGATAAAATAAATTCGTCATCGTTTTCGTTTTTTTTGCGTTGGAGGATAAACTGTCATACTGATCCTGTGAAAGTAAGACGGGTGATAAAAATATCCCTAATTTATTTGGGCAGACGCTTCATTATAAGATTAATGAAGTTAAGTCAAGTTTAGTGAAAGTAAAGTTGTCACGACACACTTATTAAGCCTAATGACTCGATAGTAGTTAATTTCTGCCAGGGACGAAGAGACTAGAAATACTATGCTGAAAAACTTTTTTCAAATTGGTTTTTGGCCTAAAACGGGTTTAGTTAATTTCAGGGCAAAAAAATGAATTGAGAACCTCTACACCTTTTTGGGAAGTCGTTTAAAAATAGTCATCGACGATCATATAAAAAATTAAATATCAAAAAAATACATGCTTAGAAAACTTTGCGACAACTTTTTAAATACAACCTCACAAACAATAATAAAAATTATACAGCAAAAGCAACACAATTAGAGTCCTTCTTAATGGATTACAAACTGGATCGTGTACGGTCCGTAACGTGATTACCGCCGTCTGTCCGGTCCGGACGGCCGCTTTGACGCCGGCTAATGTCATTATACAACGTATTATAATTTCCCGGTGAAAGCGCCGTGATTGGTCGCATACGAACCTGAGCGATATATTTGGTCGAATTGTCAATGTGAAATTGATATGGATTTTTACTGCTTTTTATGAAATTACACGCTTATTTTTGGGCTCGAGTTACGTAGAAATGGAAGCTTCCCTCGTGCTGTTAATAAAAAAATGATGGCAGATTATTCTTTCAGAATGCCTCGGCTAATTAAGCAAATATGTAGACTTAATAATGTTGCATGTGGGGTCAAAACTCTGCGTTAGTTAGAGTAGAGTAAATAAGGCTAGCAAAAGGTGACTTATCTGAAATATACCTGTATCTTTTAAAAACATAGCTGCCTCATCCTCCGAGCCTTTTTCCCAACTATGTCGGGGCCGGCTTCCAGTCTAACCGGATTCAGCTGAGTACCAGTGCTTTACAAGAAGCGACTGCCTATCTGACCTCCTCAACCCAGTTACCCGGGCAACCCCTTGTATTAGCCCCAATACCCCTTGGTTAGACTGGTGTCAGACTTACTGGCTTCTGACTACCCGTAACGACTGTCAAAGATGTTCATTGACAGCCGGGACCTACAGTTTAACGTGCCATCCGAAACACAGTCATTGGTGTCTAAGATATACTTAGCAAGTACATACAAACTTAGAAAAGTTGCATTGGTACTTGCCTGACCTGGAATCGAACCCGTGCCCTCATACTTGAGAGGTTAGTTCTTTACCTACTAGGCCACCATGACTTTACATACCATGAAAAACATAGCTGCCTATTCATTACCTATTCAGTTTGTTTTGTCAAGTAATGAACTGTTTAAAACTGTTTTTTACCTTGTAAACATAATTTCACAACTTGCTCTTCACTACTTTGTAATGTTTATTAATGAGTATTAAGAAACACCAAGTGGTCTAACAGAAATAATAAAACATTTAATAGGCGCTTTGAAGTAAGTAATTACCTTTTAGAAAATATTCGCAAGTCTTAGATTTAATATCTTCTAAGTGTTTACTCAGTATTCTAATTTATATTAGAGCTAGAACGAGGTCTAGATTAATTGATTAATTTAATTATTTCAGTACATGTTAAGATGTCGAGTAATTCAATCAATCAATAGATTAATGATGATAAAACGAAATTCGATACACTTAATTGTAATCAATTGAAGTTTGAGCTATGAGGAAATAACTTCATAATACCTAGATGAGAGTCTTATTGATTTATTATACCTACTTACCTACATAGATTGCATGAGCTAGATATTTTAGAAAGATATACTATGATCAATATACCTAACCTTTAACGAAACTAGCCTGAAGGTTTTTACTGAAACAAAATCTAGTATTAGGTAGGTATATACCTCACTGTTGATTTTACTAAAATAATGGAATGTATATCAAAATGTCACCTGTGACGTTCGGACCTGACTTTAAAAATAACTGCCACCCACCCATGAAATTATCCTGGCTTCTTTGATGATGAAAAATAATTCAGGTAAGGAAATCATCCGAAATTCTTCATTATGGCAACAGTTGAAAGACTTCTAAAGTATGAAGATTTACAAATAAGGTTTCACGTTTCATTCAGAAGAGGTAAGAATTTAATTTAAGAGGTAAGAAAAGTAGCAAAATATAATGATATTTATTTAGTATCACCAAAATAATATAATAAGCTTTCATTTACAAAGTTGTGCTACAGATTAGTTTTGGTACAAATGTAATTAAATGTATTTATGTCTGATGCAGGCTTGCGTGGAAAAGTCGTGGTGGCCTAGTGGGTAAAGGACCAACCTCAAGTACGAGGGCGCGGGTTCGATCCCAGGTCAGGCAAGTACCAATGCAACTTTTCTAAGTTTGTATGTACTTTCTAAGTATATCTTAGACACCATTGGCTGTGTTTCGGATGGCACGTTAAACTGTAGGTCCCGGTTGTCATTGAACATCCTTGGCAGTCGTTACGGGTAGTCAGAAGCCAGTAAGTCTGACACCAGTCTAACCAAGGGGTATCGGGTTGCCCGGGATACTGGGTTGAGGAGGTCAGATAGGCAGTCGCTTCTTGTAAAGCACTGGTACTCAGCTGAATCCGGTTAGACTGGAAGCCGACCCCAACATGATTGGGAAAAGGCTCGGAGGAGGATGATGATGCAGGCTTGCGTGGAATAAACATTGTATTTTAGTATAATTGTATTGTAGTAGAGACAGCGTTGTAATAATTTTGTACATTGTATCGTGCTGACATTTGTTATTAGGATGTTCTAATTACATAGCTGAACTGCTGTCTAATATAAAATAATGATAATTGCACTATATAATTTATTTTTGATAGCAAAACATTGCTAGATTTGTATAAATTCAATTAACAGATTTGAGATTAGCGATTATAATGTTTTTACACCAAAAACCCATCCTGCTTTAAATATAACTTGAAATGAAGATAGAGTTAAAATAGTTTAAATTCGGGAAGCCTTTAAACATCACATGCACAAAAAATAATAATTTCCGGCATCCAGTAAGTACCTAGCAATTAATCCCTTTTATCTCACAGCCTGTATCTAGCAAGACATCTTATCGAGGCCGCCTTCTCCTTCTGGAGGTTAAGCTCAATCAACCACCAACTACCAATTGCATTCCTTACCTGGAGAGCTCCATAAAAACAAAAGCACCTGGTGAACCAAAAAGCTTGTTAAATTAAACTTTAAAACATTATATCTTCGCCCCCATAACATCTCGGGTCACATTTTATGGGCAATTCGTCGGTAACCGCCGCCATAACGTTCGGGTTTCGTCGGAGATGCTCGGGAGCGCTCGGATTTTATACCGCTCTCATATTCCATATGTTTATAACTCGTAATTGGTTGTACTTGGCTGGGAAATTTAGATAAACTTTTATCGATGATGTGTAGTATTTATTTGGTCAAGGAAAAGTCACTCTGGCTTCGAAAAATATGATATGAAAATTATGTGCACCACTAAGACTCGTTCTTTCCTCTATGTTAAGCAAAAGTAATTTTTAGCTACCCAGTTGCTACTCTAATTTTCCGTAAAGACGTTGTTGTTATTATTTTTTCAACTTTTATGAAATATGTTCAAGTATATCTTCTATATCCGTAAAAAGCCGTTTGTCTAGTATATAAAATATGAGTTTATTATCTATGAATAACATAATACGTATCGTATCAGTTCCGGAGTTTTACGACTCCTAGCAATAAAGCAGGTGCACGTCTTCATTCTAGGAAATTATATGCAGAATATTTCACGATATATTGAGTATGTATTATACATGGGCATATAGGACTTTTTAAACAGGACCCAAATTAAAACTCGCGGAATGATGGGGAACTCTAAAATAAATTGCGTTTATTTGTTCTGCTAAACTAGTGAAAACGTTAAAAAAGCAATTCTTTTACAAAAATATTCGAATGTTCACGTACTGAATCTATGTATGATGTATGTACTCATTCAGCTTGGATAAATTTTGGTCTGTAGACACAAAACAACTATGTTTTATAAAATTCCGTTATTGATGTTGTCTAAATCACGCCTAAACATACCTATGTGTTTGAATGGTATGCCATTCAAACTACATAGCTATAAAGACTGAAATATAATGTGGTACACAATAAAGTGCGAAATAAATAAGTAGAACTCGTACACTCATAACATGAGTTTACCCGCAAGTATATAAGTTTCCCGCCTACATCCAATTCCTACGCTTACGCCTAAACTATTCACAAGAACTTGAGATAAGCGCCCAAACAATTACAATAGGCTTTATAATACTCCTTTTATGAGGAAAAACTCCTTAATTTACGTCTGAATGAGAAGCAGGATCCTCCCGGGCCCTCTGAGGGATTCCAGGGAGGATTATGCAAAGCCGACAGAGATTTCCTACAAGCCTACCTTATTTATCGAAAATAATGTCAGGGGAGCCTTTTGAAATTAGGGCACAGTTTGAATTTGCTTGATTTTGGAGAGCCCCAATAAAAATACAAAGTTTTAATTTTTACGCATAATCTGACCACGTACATAGGTTCCTACAGTTTGGTATAAAATGTAAATGACCAAGTAAATCTCCAAAACACTTCCATAATACTAAAAACTCCTACCTTATATAACAAAGAAAACAAGCCTATCATTTCGACAACAAGCCCTATCACCCAACAATCAGCGATAATCACGGCACTCATTGCTTCACTCACCTGAATGTTCCCCGTCGCGACGTCACTATGTTATCAGGTGTTTCTAGTCGAGCGGTCACTCGGGCACTCGTTCTGCCCACCTCGTTGGCACGCACAGTGTCGTGAGTGTATCGACGCTATTGTCAACGTTTGTAAAGAGTTCTGAAAGGGTGATCATGGCTGGTTATTTGTTGTGAAGCAGAGGACGTATTTTTTATTCACTTTAAATTATGTGAGTTTTCTTGGACCCACGAAGGCTTTTTTGCAAATATGAAATGTTCAGGTAATATCCGGATTTGTGGTAATCTCGATAACAGAATAGTTATTCCTGACGTAGAGAGGTACACACACAGGTAGGTACCTGAACTCTAAAATATCAAACACAGAAGCTATGTTCAGCGTGTTTTAAAGATTCGCTAGTATTTTTGATTGTTTGGACTTTCATTGTTGGTCGTACATTACAGGTGAGTACAATAGGCAATGTTTTGTTTGCATAAAATGTGGGCCACGGCAGGGGTGTGACTAAAAGCTGGTAAAAGTAGAGAATGTGTGTGACAATATTGTTCTTGTTACATTGGTAATACACCTTCAATATCGTAGTAAAATACAGAACAATGTTTCGGACACACAAACATAAAAATATACAAGATTTCCCAAGTGTTCACTAAGCATAATTCGGTTTACTAACCAAAGCAATATTAATTTCATTAATTAGTTCGTCAGCCTCATTCCGTATTATTTTCCATTGCGTACACATCTCTCTCATTATCATTAGCTTTACTTAAGGACTTGCTTAATGAAGAAGAAAAAACACAGTAAATACATTACTTAGTAAGTATAGTAAAGACTTGGCCAAAGAGGGAGATTCATAAATATTAATGTGTTAGTAATACATTTACGTTTCGTCATTAGTGGATGGTATAATAATGTATGAGCCTATCAGGATATTAATGGTAGCAGAAACATGCAGTAGATATTTGGTAGGGTCCACATGTTGCGACTTTTTCATTCGCGATTTAAGGAAAAAGGGGGAAATGCGACCCTAACGTATTTTCTGAGCTTCTTATGATTTTCCTGCGTTTATTCGCAGGGATTTGTTATCTATTTCTCGTGTATTATTTTTAAAGCTAAAGCTTCTTGTCATTTTTGGTTTACACGTTCTGAAATATTGGAGAAGTTAAATAAAAATGAACTTATCGTACGAGCCCTAGGATGGTTCTATTGGTGTATTTATTTTTGTGCTTACTTACAACTTTTTACGAAATCAATAAATAAAAATCAAAGGCTATACCAGAAGCGATTATTTATCGTGAAAATGTGTCGCAGCAAAG
Organism: Helicoverpa zea; assembly: GCF_022581195.2. NCBI lineage: Eukaryota > Metazoa > Arthropoda > Insecta > Lepidoptera > Noctuidae > Helicoverpa > Helicoverpa zea. Next base: position 13,585,993 of record NC_061457.1, read on the forward strand.
TGTCGCATTGTGTATACCCGATACATTGATATGAAGATAGATAGTTGTTTTAGAACATAAATTAATGGCGCTCGGATCATACTGATTTATGACTGACGATGTGCGATATATTGCTCAGGAATTGCTGATATAACATGTTCAGGAATGAAGAAAAGATGGTACCTAGAATATATTGTATACTTGTATACAAAAGGCGCCTGTCTGGGGTAGATAATTGGAACAGTATATTCCGACGTGTGATTTGTGCCATGGTTTTGTCTATGATTACTAACATAAATAACTGTATCTAGATTACCAGACTATGTCTTGGATAAAATGGAAAAAAAAAATTTCCTACAGTTGCTGGAGGTAAGAAGTTAGATTTTTTTACACCACGAGCGAGCGGCGACGCCGTAGCTGATCAGTGATCGTAGCAACAACTTAGGTAAGTGTATCTTTGAATTAATATAATTTTAATAAGTTTCCTTTTATAGGACTAGATGTGTAGCATGTGTATTTGAATTAGTACTTTGTAGAAATTAAAGAGGTTTTCATAAGTTACGTTATTTGCACGAGTATTTATATTTTGGTGGAATCTAATTAATTTATTTCTGAGTACCCCAAAATACTCCTTGAAAATGGTTCTTTTCATCTGCAAATCAGATTAAAATATCGGATCAGGGGTCATCCGCTTCCGCAATAAGCCGTGGGTCTGTGATTTGGGTCAGGGCTATTGCTATAGGATTGTCTGCATCAAGTTATATGGTGCATGTTAATTTTATTTATTGATAGGCCAATGGTGTCAGTCGCATCAATGATGTGAATATGATGAATGTCAAATATATAGGATTAGTGTCATTATAAATCTATTGTATGCTATTCATTCGTTATTTATTATTTATTTATTCTTGCACATATTTATTACATTTTAAAATATTAAAATAAAAAAAACATTTAAAAATATAAAAAATGTGCTATTCATATTATTACTGTCTTCATTGGATCAAAATTGCATCCATGTGGCCTTTGATTTAATCTGAAAGAAAGAAAGAAGAAAGAAAGAAAAACATTTATTTAACACACAAATGAAGCAGAAAACAAACACACACAAATAAAATAACGGACAAAACAAACAGTGAAACAAAAAAGAAAAAGCGCTGCAGCTGCGTCACTTATGCGTGAAAAGGGGCAGCGCTCAGCATAATGCTGTGTCTCGCACACGCAGGCACGAGACAACAGCCCTGGTTTTCAGCGCTGACCCACCACATGACTTGCCTCGGGACTATACAATTCAGACGCCGTTTCGGCACGAATCAAGTAAATAAATCTGAGGGCACGGCAGTGCCCCAGCCAAGACTCGAGCAAAGCGGGCACGGCCGTACCATCTTTTCTCGAAGCGTTTCGCGGCTATTTCAGCCCCCTGTATCTTCCATGTGAACAAAGCTAGGAGTTTAGGTTTTCGATGACCAAGAGTAAGTATTAGAACAAGCTCAGTCTCAAAATTACAAGACATTTGAATAAATAGTTTACGAGCTATGAGCGATCAAAGTTACACCATTTTGTCACTGACTCACTGACCGATCATCAAAAGTCTAAGGTACTTCTAGCAAACTTAGAACCTTCAAATTTGGCACCAAGATAGGTTATTAGCTACATATAAAAGGAAAATTATAAAAACCTTAAAACTTAATAAAAAAATAGGAAACAAATTTATATTTGCGTTTTTTCAAGAACATTGTGTATGAATTTTGACTGCATTGATAACTTTGTTATTTATTTATGTACAAAATGTTACTATTTGTTTTATTGTTACGTAGTGTGGTGTATTGTTATTATGTTTAAGCTAGGTTAAAATGAAATGAATAATGATAAAATCTTTCATATTAATGCAGTGCGACAAATACTGCATGCTCGCACGATAGATGGCGTTGTCCTGGTCTAAATCGCGCTATGGTTTCGTTATATAGCTTAGTATAAGTAGTTCTAAAAAAAAAACAAATTTCATGTGATAGCGCTATCTACCTCTGAAATAAATCTCTTTCATTCTTAAAGATATTCGATTAAAAAATTCGACAATTTTGAAATTTTTTAGTTTATTTAAAAAAAATGTTGTGTACATATTTAGTTAGTTGCATGTAAGTTAATTTAATTTGTTATACCTATACTTAGAGAAGAAAGAGACCTACAAAAAATAAATTAGATCCCACCAAAAACATTAAATGTAAAAAAAAGCCAATCCTCTACGCAATTCCTCCACCGTACAAAGTTTTGCGGTCGCATAGAAGCCAAGTCCTGTTCAACTTTATTTGTAATAATAAATCAATATTTTGTGACTATATCAATAGTTTTGTTCACATTAAAATAATATTGTCTTGGCCGTGAGCACAAGTTAAAAGTCGCTCCTTGAAATAATGTGTAAATACCATTGAATTGATAAATTCTATATGGACATGATTTTACGATTGGACTGATTATGGACTGATTGGAATTTGAGATCACCATGGACTAAACATGAGCCATAGTACATGTGCAGTTCATTGATGTTGGATGATACTGACTGACGGTCATTTAATAACAATTAAATAAACTAAAAGTATTTAATTCTGTAATATTAAACTTCATGTTTGACTTTCCCCTCTCCAAGATATGCTGTATTATATTTGTAGTTTATTGTGCTCATGGCCAAGTCAATATTATTGTAATGTGAACAAAACTATTGATATAGTCACAAAATATTGATTTATTATTACAAATAAAGTTGAACAGGACTTGGCTTCTATGCGATCTCAAAACTTTTTACGGTGGAGGAATTGCGTAGAGGATTGGCTTTTTTTTACATTTAATGTTTTTGGTGGGATAAATATATATACAATTAGTAAAATAACAGAAACGTAGTAAAAAAAATAATAGTAACAATGAATACAAAACAAACCATAGACAAAGCAAAACACAAAAATAAAATAATAATAATAAAAAATCTGATGAAAAGAGGCAATCTGTAAGGCAGTATATGGTGTATTTTTTTCTAATATTACACGTGTGAAGCATAGATGGCTTACCTATGAATCACAGTTGACAAAATACAAACAAAAATAATCCAGTAACATACCTGATAGTCCAAAATTACCCGCATAATCATTGACAAATAAGATATTGTTTAACATTCGCGCCACACGACTCGCCGAGGATATAATTAACTTGGTCATGATGCTGTTTATTTATTCATGGAGTTATACTCTGTGGGATCATACAAATGTATTTTGGATCATGACTGCAATACGCTTTATTACCCGTATTAAACAATATTGGTCAGTGTTTAAGTTAGTGATTGCATTTTTTGGTTTTTAGGTATGGTATGCTTTATGAGGAATAATTTATACTATCTTTTGCATTCTGCAAGATAGGTATATTTCATTTTCGTCATATCCAAAGTATTTTGAATTGTTTTGCCATTTTATCACCCCAGGCTTAAGTCTATATTCTCATAGAGAGTAAACATGAGCGTTCATTACTTACTCAAGTTACATTGTTACCTGACTTAAAATCGAACTCGCACATTCGTACTTGAGAGGTGTTTTAACCACTACGCCATCGCGATACTTCCTATATGTCATTCTATGTCTCACTATTTATTAATTTATTTCGCATAGTTACTTTGCCATTACAGATATCTAAATCTAATTCGACATAGTACATACTTACAAATATTTCCTTAAGTATAACTTAACTATATATGCTTATATACTACACAGTAAGTGGCCCTTGTGAACTCGCTCAGTGTACAGTTAAATATGTCGATGTGCTCAGCCACCGTGTTGAGAGTGCGCAGCGCGCGAGTGAGCGGCGCGCGCTGCAGCAAGTTGGTGCTCGCGGTACCACCAGCAGCCACCGCCCCACATACTCGCACATACATTAAACACAGTTGACAAATACAAGCATTGTTAACAAAAACACGTATAAGGAAGAATACAACAGTGGAATCCTGAATGTTATTAGCTTATGCAGCATTTTATTGTTAGACCATGGACAGAAACAGGTCCCATGGGTCTCAGTTTGGAAATTGGTTGGCCTTTTCCCATCGAACCCCGTAAAATCGCTGCACAAACAAACTGGAAAGAACTTACTTCGGCGACAACCTTCAGACGCTTAAGGAGATCGTTCTGTATGTAGAATAGGAAGCCGGGATTATAATGTCATACTTATGTGTTTGGAAATGTCTAGACTTGATAGTAAGGAAGTGAATAACCTATGGCCTTTTAGGTCCTGGTTTGATAAATCAAATGAATCATGAAAAAAACACAAGCGTATGTAGTTTTCAGTGCGTCAAAATGTATTTATGTGTGCAATAAAGAATAAAATTAACAGTAAAGTTTGTTTAAGAAATAAACTTTTTTGAACCAAAGACTTGGGCTTTTAAATAAAAGTCGCAATAAAGAAAGGACAATACTAATACATAGTAACCTATTTATCAATGTCCATTAAATACCATAGCCTTACAATGACCTCTATATCAAGAGAGATTTAAAACACAATAAAGCCGAGTTTCCTCCATCGATGAGCTATAAAAACCCCGATAACAAACCACTTGTACATAAAATTCGATTAAGGCAATTTAAAAAGTCGATCACTTGAGAAGTGATTGACAATTTCCCTGGGAATTAAGAGCCCTGGCCCGGGTTTTAATTTGGAGAATCTTTGTTTTCCACGCCAATCGTTAATCGCGTTAATTTATATTAAAAGCATGAGTGCCCGCTCTTGTTACCAAAGAAGTTTTCTAAAACAACAAAAGTCTCGTTTTTGATTCTCAAAATATAATATGCGTAAAGTGAAGTACTTTAAATAGTTTTGTAAAATCTAGGTTATTATGGCACTGGAACTTCACATCTCAAACTCAAAATACATTTATTGACTTTATAATTTCAAATTACAAAGTCTAGTTTCAACAACAGTAGATACTGACTTCTTTGAATAATAAGAACTTTTGCAAAACTTTCTATTTTAATAATAACTTCACAAACAAAGGGAGCACACATTCCAATGAGTAATATCTATGTTGTAAAAGTACTATGTTTTGCTCAATGAATCTAAACCAATGTTATAACTAAAAAGTTTTTAAACTAAATTAATATGAGAGAGAAGTCAAGTTTGTTATAATATTATGGCATTGCAAAGACTTTTATTCATGTTCACTTTCACTGTGCTATCGATATAGGTATTTATAGACACCACAATTTTAATGCTGTTGTACGTAGGGAACAATTATGGTGAGACGAGCCGACGCGATTATGGGGATAGCTAACAATTCTTCCAACTTTTTTGTTGAATCTTACAATACATCAATATTCTTGTAAGTGCTCCTAAAGCTGTGTAAATACCAACACTAAGTATTAACTTACCATCCGTTACGAGAACTATAAACTGTGCAGTTAAAAGAAACTAAACTTTAACAAACTAAAAGTAAACAAGTTCGATATGCTGTCGAGATGTAGCCACTGCGGAACAACTGCTAACATTTAGTTAGTAGTGTGGATAAACAAGTGCAGTCAGATTGTAACTCGCAGTAGATACGAAGTAACTGTTTGCTAAACTGCAGTAACTATTGACTTCAAGTGTGCTTCGAAAACAAAAACTACATGAGCTGCTATTTTACTGACAGTGAGAAAAGAAAATGTCTGAACTGAAAGCTCTTTGATTTTTTTAGGTGTTTTTATGTATTATAATATACAAATGTTCTTTAGGTTTCAGCCGCGTCCAAAATCTACTTCCCGCATCTGGATATAAAGTAGTCTTTTTACTCCTTGTTACATCAGCTATCTGCCAGTTTAACAGCCAGTTTCTTCGTCAAAAGTAAAAGCCAAAGTAAAAGTCAAAGTAATGCCTAAAGTCAAAGTAACGGTCAAATTCATTTTTTCTATTAGTTTTGCTGTCACTTTAGCCTTGAAAAAACGAATTTGACCATTACTTTTACTTTAGACATTACTTTGACTTTTACTTTTGATGAAGAAACTGGCCGTTAGTCTTGTCAAAATCGGTCAACCCATTTCAGAGATCAGCCGCACAATGCTTAGAATGTCTTAGTGAGTAGCAAGCAATATACATTTTTAATAGGACGGCTTTTTTGTGGAATTATTATTTTAATTAACTCTGCATTAACACAATCAGCACACACGCTAGGCATGCATCTGAATTCGCGAACAGAGCAATTGATCGGTATTGTCATGAATATATTATTTGTGGAATGTATTCGGAATCGCAGTAATAGTGTGCTAATGGAAACTGATATTGCCTGACGACGGCTGCCGAATGTGGATTATACCAGGATTGAGGATTCATTCAGGGGAGGGTGGAATTGATTGAGTTATCTCGAAGGGTAGTAGTCATAACTATTGGACACTAAATATAAATAATTTAGGTTATATGTGGGTTACATATTTACGCAGGAAAGAGTTTTGTAGTTATAACTACTGTATGTTAAAGATTCTTTAAGTCCGGAAAAATTATACCTTCTCAATCATTGTTAAGGTCACTCATGGTCATACCTACTTTCAAAATAAGAGTAGCTTATTATCACTGACGAGAATAATCCAGTTGTGTTTCACAGTATCTCCTTTGTTTTTTTGAAGTTAAATCTAAATTAAACCGTATTGAAGTCGAAATTCTAACTATGAAAGTAAGTTTGAAGTACCTGCTACCCCAATACAGTTTGTAAGCTGAGTACATTCGAGCACGGAAGTTAATCATAATTTGAGGAAAACCGGCACTATTAATAGGTACGTTGGTGAATGGACTATTCCAACTTCGGCTGTATTTATTGAGTGCATTTATCGGATGTGTGCTTGTATGTAAGTAATTAAGAAAGTTTCTGTGCACGGGTAAGAACGCTGTGCGCGACTTTACGTTCTAAAGGTAGTTGTGTAGAAACTTTTTGAAAGGTGTGAATTTGTTGTAAAATTCAAAAGGGCAAATCCTCCGAGCCTTTTTCCCAATCATGTTGGGGTCGGCTTCCAGTCTAACCGGATTCAGCTGAGTATCAGTGCTTTACAAGAAGCGACTGCCTATCTGACCTCCTCAACCCAGTTACCCGGGCAACCCGATACCCCTTGGTTAGACTGGTGTCAGACTTACTGGCTTCTGACTACCCGTAACGACTGCCAAGGATGTTCAATGATAGCCGGGACCTACAGTTTAACGTGCCATCCGAAACACAGTCAATGATGTCTAAGATATACTTAGAAAGTACATACAAACTTAGAAAAGTTGCATTGGTACTTGCCTGACCTGGGATCGAACCCGCGCCCTCATACTTGAGAGGTTGGTCCTTTACCCACTAGGCCACCACGACTTTCAAAAGGGCAAAACAAAACAATTTTAAAGGGCAAAGCATAAAAATAAAAATAAATAACTTTTATATGACTACCCTGCTATTAAGGTAAAAATAGGACGCGATTCAGGTGTGGTCTTTATGCCAATATAACCGTGTCAGTGAATATTATTTAAACAATTCGCGGGAACCTCAATGTTATGGTACCGGCAATCTAGGTTTGTGATAGGAAACATTACTTTATGGGCCATACACAGTTTATAGGCTATTACCATCATGGAGGCCGTTCATATAAAAGCGAACGCGCGCCGAATCACAACAATCTATAAATTCTGTAAACTCTGCGCCATCTGCCGGGTCATCGTTATTTTTGATTTTATGCTGACATTTTTAATTACTTATTTCGAAAAGAATTCTTGTTTTTTAAATGCTGGATAAACTTTCGCAACCAGAGGATTCTATCGCAAACAAAGCTCTAAACAGGATTCTCCAAATAGTCATGAATTTTTCACAAACGAAACCATAAGAACACAACGGTTTTGAAATTCAATTTCTGAAAAAGAAAACCTTCAATCTCAAAACGAGTTCCAACGAACCGTTCACCACAAACAAACGGATATGCAAAACAAAAAGTGTAAACTTCGTTCCGTTTGGCATCAGACGCAGGGCGTTTTGAAAAAGCTCGTTGCTTGCAACAGATAGACATCTTAGCTGCGAGATCAATTGTTGGGGCGCAGCGTTCCGGCAGAGCGGCGATGTGCCTCGCTCCGGCTCAATCGACAATATCGTCGCCGATACATAAGGCATAGATTAGTTAGGGAGATAAAGAAGGTGATCTTGATAGGATAACTTATGCAGAATTATCTTCTTTCTCCTGCCCTGTTCCCAAATATTACTTGGGGTCGGCGCAATATGTCATTTTCTTCCATTTTCCCCTGTCACTCGTCATACTGACACTCACTCCCTTCCTATTCATATCATCTTTCAGGCAATCCATCCATCTTTTCTTAGGTCTTCCTCTTCCTCTCCATCCATCTACATTCATACTTAGCACACACTTTGTTGCATGCGTATCATCCCTCCTCATTACATGTCCATACCACGACAATCTTCTACTTCTCATCTTTTCTGTAACTGGCGCTACTTTCAGACTTCCTCTAATGTAATCATTCCTCACTTTATCCATTCTTGTAACACCACACATCCATCTCAGCATTCTCATTTCTGTTACATGCACTCTCTTCTCGTCCCTCTTTTTCAATGCCCAACACTCCGATCCATACAAGACGACAGGTCTAATGACGGATTTGTAAATTTTGCCCTTCAGTTTGAGGGGCATCCGCGGGTCACAAATAGCGCTAGTTACCTGTCGCCACTTCATCCATCCAGTATTGATCCGATGCGTAACGTCCCTGTTCACCTCACCGTCACTTTGGACGAGTGAACCAAGGTACCGGAAGTCGGAGCAAACTGGTAGGGGCATGCCGGCTAGGGTTATGGTCATGGGTCCCGAAATACCGCCAAAATCACAATGAAGGTATTCGGTTTTACTCCTGCTCACCTTTAAACCCACTGTCTCCAGTCTCAGCCGCCATGCCTCCAGTCTACTCTGGACCTCTGGCCCACTCTCCCCCACCAGAACAATGTCATCGGCGAAAAGCATACACCAGGGTGCCTCCTCCCGTATATCTGCCGTAAGCGCGTCCATTACAAGCAGGAAGAGATACGGGCTGAGGGCCGACCCCTGATGTAAGCCAACACCTACACTGAAGCTGGTGGTAGTGCCCGCTGCGGACCGGACTTCTGTACGGCATCTGCCGTACATCGCTCGGATCAACTGCACATACTTCCCTGGTATACATTTCTCCTCAAGGGCCCACCACAAAACCTCACGAGGCACCCGGTCATATGCCTTCTCGAGGTCAACGAACACCATATGCAAGTTTTTGTGTGCACCCCTGTACTTTTCGCACAATTGGCGAATACAGAATATAGCGTCCGTTGTACTCCGACCAGGCATAAAACCGAATTGATTTCGTGCGATATCACTCTCTTCTCTCAGCCTCCTTTCAATAACTTTCTCCCACACTTTCATACTATGTGACATTAGCTTTATTCCTCTATAGTTGTTGCAATTCAACACATCACCCTTGTTCTTAAAAATGGGCACCAGGAAACTATTGCACCACTCGTCTGGTATAGTTTCCTCTTGCAACAACTTATTGAAGAATAAAGCCAGCCATTTCCATCCATCCATCTTTAATAATTTCCACACTTCCACTGGTATTCCATCTGGCCCTATCGCTTTTCCATTTTTCATTCCATTCACTGCTAATCTGACCTCATCCTCACATACATTTCTTACAAGGCCCTCGTTCACCGCTTTATGATGGAGCACACCGCTCCACTCATTTTCTTCATTCATCAGTCTTTCAAAATATTCCTTCCACCTACCTTTAATCTCCACATCATTCGAAAGGACCGTTCCGTCTCCATTCTTTACACACCTTATCTGGCATACATCTCTTGTCATTTTCTCCCTAGATTTAACCAATCGGTAAAAGTCATTTTGACCAGCTGGGCTATCTAGGGAGTCATACATCCTCTCGTGCGCTTTTGCCCTTGAAACAGCCACAATCTTCTTTGCTTTCTTCTTACATTCATCATATTCAGCCTTTTTTCGTGCTTTTTCACTATCATCATTGTCTTCCGTCCGCTGCCATTCCTTGAATTTCATCTTCTTTTCCTTTAATACACTCTGCACTTCTTCCACCCACCACCAAGTTTCCTTCTCTATCACTCCATTCCCTTTTGATTCTCCTAGAATGCTTCTTGCCGCTTTCCTTATACACGTCGCCATTCCACTCCAGCATTCATTCACATTCTTTTCATTCATTTCTCCCATTTCAATCATCTTATCAACCACTACTTTTCTAAATTCCCGGGCCAACTCAGCCTTCCCCAACAGATGCCATTTGATTTTGGGGGGCCGTCTCTCTTTGGCTTTTGGCCGGGAAGTTAAAATCACATCCATAATTAGGGGTCGGTGCTGCGAGACTACAGCTTCGCCTGGTATCACCTTGCAATCTTTGATGTTCTTTAAACTACTGCGTCTGACCAAAAAGTAATCTATTTGTGTCACGTGGTGACCGCTTTTATAGGTGATTAGATGTTCGGTGTTCTTTTGAAACCACGTATTTACCACTGCTAGGTCAAACGCAGTAGCAGCCTGTAGCAGGGCTTCACCCTCGTCGTTCTGGCAACCGAACCCCCACCCTCCATGCACTCTTTCATAATTCCCTCTCATTCTGCCAACATGGCCATTAAAGTCTCCTCCCACAAATACCTGTTCATTCGTCGGCACATTCAACATTACTGCATCGAAATCCGTCCAAAATTGTTCTTTCACCCTGTCATCACAACCGATTTGAGGAGCATACACACTTATAACATTTATTATCAAACTTTCATACATTATTTTAACAACTATTATTCTATCATTCACTCTCTTTACATCTATCACACTTTCTTTCAAGTTCTTATCTAACACAATGCCTACCCCATTCCTTTTCCCATCACTTCCACAATAATAAAACTTGTATCCTTCCCCAATTTCTCTAGCTTTCGTGCCCTTCCATTTAGTCTCTTGCAAACATGCCACATTTATTCGTCTTCTCTTTAACTTATGCAGAATTATATGGTACTTATATAATGTATGTAATGCTCATTCATTCATTTATGTATGAGAAAAGGTCTGTCACCAGCAAAAAGTCAGTGATGATTATGTTTTAGTGAGACAGACGTTGAGAGAAATTCAAGCATAGTTGTGTAGTAGATACAAGATTTTTAAGAATCCCAGATTCCTTAAGGAATCTTTTATATTCATGCCGAGTGTCGAGTAAACTATGACAAAACGTGGGTGTGCTGAAATGATAAACGACATTTTAAAAGCTCCAGTATATTCTCGCAATACAGATCACGACGGATATGTAAAGTGTCGCATCTGCATCATATTCTAGTCTCAGAGTGGGCAAATGCTAGATCCGATTTATTGTACCTGAGCATATTGGATTCCATCGCAGCCGGAATATGAAATGACGAGGCAACTGCAGGGAGCCCTAGATACCAGGCACGCCTGAATTGTCATTATTTATCCTCCCACTAGCACAAGTTTCAGATTGTCTGATTTGATTCACAGTTGGTATTTCCTAGGAGACATTCAGTTTGCTAGTTAGACCTAACACCGATGTGAAAGTTTAACCGTCTGACTTTGATCGACCTGTGTATGTACATTTTCTATAAGCGTCTGTCTACAGTATTATTTTGGAATGAATAGGGAGGTAGCAATAAAATGTAATTTATTTAAATGTAAATTGGTACTGTTTGTGACATGTGTTTGGATGTCGAATCAATCGTTTGGATAAAACCAATTGCTTTTTCTTAGCGACAAAATATATTAGAATCCCCAAAAATATTTGCATAAAATACTACAAAACTTTATCGCGTATTTCAGTTAAGTTTTTCACAGAGCTACGTTTAGATAAATTATTCAGTTTGCTCAGATGTGAAGTTTGTGGAACAAGTTTGTTCTGCTTAACGTCCATACATCTCGTGAGCACAGCATCCGTGTTGTATAAAATATGAAGGTCTTGAGAAATCTCATCACAGCCAAGTGTTCATCTCACGTTGTTTAGTCAGGAAAACGATTTCTGGAACGACATGTTGTTACTCTCCTCGTCGACGGTTTAAAATGACAAATATATTTTGTTTGACATTTCAAGCGTGAAATATTGGAATTACTTGCTTTGAGAAAACGTGTAATTGGATTTTGAAAAAGAAGGACATACTTTCATAGAAACATAATTCGGAAAATTGGTTCATCTTTTGCATTTGACATTATTAATTAGCTATAACGCTGCGTCTATTTTTGTCACACATAGGTATATGTTTTCCTAAAGCAGAACGAAGACGCACATATTATATAGCTATGCCTTCACAAGAAACACTATTTCACAACCCTTTCAGCCGAATTTCCAAAACATTTTCTTAAAGCAAATCCCCTCAGAACCACTTGTTTATTTTGTGCAGCAGGGCAGGCTAAGACCGTCAATAACGCTTGGCACTCAGGTCTCCATTCACTCCGGAGCATGTTAACGTGACGGGCGGAGCCGGGCCGCATCGTAAAGCGAGCAGGCTTCGGGCACTGCTGGCGACCTGCCAAGTGACTGACACGTGTTGTTGAGATGAAGAGTTTTACTGCTGGAGAGGGTTCTTAGAGCAATTGTGTTGATAGTGTTGATGGCAAATTGACAATTCATAATTGGGTATCGGCTATTTTGTTAGTGGGCCATGGTTTATACTTCTTATAAAGAGCTTTGGAAATCAATTTAACTTGTTGTGAACAAACATTTTATTTAAACAACAGCAAATTCTTGTTTGTGATATGTGATATAATAAGAGAGAAGCTATTCCGCTGAGTTGCTATTCATTTAAAATGGTGGATCTATCTGAGCCCAAAACTTCACGTAGGTTTCTGTATCACAAAATGTGACTATCTTTAAGATAATAACGTACAAGAGAATGGCGTAAACAAAGCGCACAGAGAGATGAGAGCCAATTGATCAGTGCATCGATTTGCCTGATTTATTGATTAATCATTGAATCGAGTCGAGGATAAGGGTGTCTCCTCCCTTTGTTTGTCGGCTTTGTGAGACAATAAATTAGGCTATTGTTTATGTTGCCACCAAAGAGGTTGCCATACTGATATAACATTGATATTCAAAAATATTCAAATGATGTTATTCGGGATCGGTTTTTATTATTAGCAACTTTCTGATTTAAAAACCATGGAAACTAGTAACTAGTTCGGCTACTTTTAAATGATTTTCCCTTTCCATTAACTAACAAATTACACTGGTTAACTGACCATATTCTTTCAATTTTTATCTAAGTTTAGGAGTATATTGAGCACAAGAATAATTTCGCAAAATTGGCGAACATTGCTTTAATTTAAGCTACTCGTATTTAGTCAATACTTGGGTCCACAACATAATTTCAAATCAGCCTGTTGTTCGAAAACTTATACATCATACATTGCGCGTTCTCCCCTACTTGGCTCGCTCTCCTCAGAACAGCGCAGTCAATGAAATATGCATAGTGTCGTGTTTACACGGTGTTAACCGATGTAGTGTATAAGCTGTGTGCTGTGTGCTGGCCACCAGCCAAGAGGCTTGTGACCTACTGCTGCAAGTTGCGGCTAGTGGCTGTGTATGTAAACTGGGGAGGATAATGAACCGGGGCACTTCATTTGCATATAAGTCATGTATTGTGTTTGAAGTAGATTTGAATGGATTAGACTGTTTTTATTATTAAAAGGCTGCTAGAATTTACTGGTAACTGAGAGTTAAAGTTTTAGACCTATAGTTTATTTAACAGTTGCATAGCTATTGTTGAGGAAGCGAATATCAAATATATTAAATTCGCTTGGGGTTTGTGACTGCATTCATTATTGGTAGGTATTTATTAAAACGATTAAGTATACAAATTAGATTACATGAAACCTTTTTAATGTGTCTCTGGAATTCCAAGGAAATCTGGATTCTCCGAAACTTAGCTAATCCACGTAAAACATCATACAGATGTTTAGTGTAGCGACCTCAATCCACTAGAGCTTATAGCTACAGTATTCCAGTGAAATATTAATTATAT